>NC_090937.1:845095013-845720013 GCF_040938575.1 Ambystoma mexicanum
CCTGCTCCCTCCACGGCCTTGAAGTGCTTTAACACACATGTGTACCGGCACTATTCAAATAAACTATCATATCATAACATAAATAAAAGGGCTGAAAAATCAGCTATAGCCCTGCCACTGCGATATCTACTATTTCCTGGAATACTAGAGGTGTATCTAACTTATGTTCTTACCCCGAATTATGCCGATATTTTAGCACGTTTGCAATCATTCTCTTGCATGAAACATGGTAACATGGTTGGTCGCCCCCCCCCCAAGTTCTTGATGGGTATGATATACAGGTGGAAATGGCAACCAGAGGTTAAAGGATAAGGCCAGCGGGAGGTATGCTTGTTGCCTTCCGGAATGGATGGAGCTTGAGAGTGATTCATCATAGAAACGTGATTAAGGACATATTGGCAGTAGCCACTGAGGTGGAATTGATGGGTCTTCTCAATTATGTTCTTCATTATATTTTGTTAGTAAAAGTTTATTGGAATCCAGTAGAGAAATTAAGTCATACACTCAAATAGGTTAATTCCACGTTAGAAGAGTGGTTTGTCACTATCCCGGGTGGCCAGGATATCATGCAACTCAGCAACTTATTTAGGGCCAAACCATTTACAGTTCAGCAAATTTGAGGAGTTGGGGGTTTCCAATGCAGAAGCTTTTGTTCCTTTTGGTAGGTTTTGTGCTATAAAAAGGAAATTGGCCCAGGGAGAATTTGGCATGATACTCTGTTAAGTTGGGGAATGTATGTGGTGAGTGACATCTGTAAGAAAGCAACCACAAGGTCCTTTACAAAGTCTTGCGGGAACTGTAGTTCTACTGTTGATTATGTATTCCTTTCAAAGAGGCTGCTTGATCTGGTAAGGAACTTTGTGGTAGTATCTATGGATTACAGTGATCACTCACTGTTATGCTTGTCCTTGGGCCTAGAGGAAATTGGAAAGGCAAGACAAGCGTATCCTATATCACTGAATGTGAATGTTAAAGGTACCCAATTATCATGGTACGATGGAACTATCTTGAAACTTAACACCGTACTTTTGAGAGATTTTGTGAGATCCACCTTTAAATTAATTACATATGCGTATAGTATGTTTGGTCTATATTTAAAAGCCACTATTAACGATTTAGGTAAAAGGCAGAGTAAGCCCATGCTGAGCCATGCTCACAACCAAAGGTTTGATTTGGTGATACAAAATAATAAAAGAATTACACACAGGTTGATTTGAGCAATCCATAAGATGGCGGGTAACTTGGATATGAGACAGGAAACAGTTATGAAAATAAAACAGGTACAAAACTGGATCAAAGTGCCATGATGTACCAAAAAGATGGGGAGGCTATGATGATGGCCCTGAAAGATGGCAAATCTAGACATTTCTGGATCCTAATAAATTCACTGCAGGGGAATCAGTTATCCATGCAGACCAATCCTATATCTGAAGGGGCCTTACAGGAACATTATTTGAGTCTATATGGTTGGAGTTGGCCTCTGATGTGGACTGGGTGTGTTTGGAGTCTAATTCATGGGAATTTTCATTTACTATAAAATATGCTGCGAGTTTGATTACTAAAACCAGTCTGTCTCGAGTTGTTCGTCTTAGTCCACTCACAAATGTGACATTTAAAAGTAATATGCATCTATGGTCTAAATTTTTGTATATTTTGTTTAAGGACATTGTGACAACTAGATACACTTCCATGTCTTGGAAAACATCACATGTGGTCCCCATTTGAAAGAAGGGTGATAGATCATCCCCCCCTGAGCTAACTCCCCATAGCCTTGCTCAATGCTGACTCAAATGTTTTTGCCTCTCTGGTGCTCAAACATCTCGAAGAATGGAACGTCAATAATAATATTCTTTCTGCCCAACAGATAGGCTTCAGATAACAAATGGGTACAGATAGTAGAGGTCTTCTTCTTAGCTCCCTTCAACAATTAGCATATAAGAATACAAGCTCTCCAATTTATGTTGCCTTTATGGACCTTTCCTTTGCCTTTGATCTGATAGACAGAAATATCTTATGGTCCAAACTGAATAAACTCGGCCTACCCCATGGTCTGTTGTCCATTTTGATCTATCTTCATGAGGGTTCAAAAATCCAAATAAGACTGAACAATCATGGGTTACTAACTGATACATTATCTACTTATAATGGTTGGTGCGAAAGTTGTATATTGGTGCCCGCAATGTTTAATCTTTATGCAGAAGATGCGGTAATGCACTGGCTAGAGCCTTCTTTGTATTACCAAAGATAGATGGATCTACAATGTTTTGGTCAGCCTATGCGTATGATTTTATACTGTTGGATTATACACCTATTGGGCTCCAAAGATTGATGGTGGCATTTAATCAGAATATAATGGGCTTTACTTGGTATCTGAATGATATAAAACTGACGGTGAAATCGAGTATTTCTTATTTGGGATTTCCAATCTTTTCGTCTCCTAAGAAGTTTTATTACAGGAAGTTTCTGGGAAAAAAGCGCATAAACAAATCACCCAAATCAAAAAGATAGACAAGAAATAATGAAAGTGCTCTATTATACCGACCATAAAATTCTACAGAGCAAAGATAGTCCCTCGTTTGTTTTACCGGTCGGAATTTTTTCCCTGAATGGTTAGTGAGTGAGATAAATAAATATGAAGATTTTATCTGGAGATCTGTCTTTTATTGTTTACCTGAACTTATATAGAAAACTATATGTAAGCCTGGAAATGTACCTATATAATGTATTGAGACGAGGGGTCAGGGAAGGATCAACTCAAGAGGCCTTCGTATTTAATATGCAGGTTGAATGCATACGACTGCTGTTAAAATTAGGAGTATCTTTGGAAATCCTTTTGCAACACCCATCTAAAGTAAAGAAGACGATTTTAAACAATGATTGGGCAGATACTAATGATCCTGTCATACACTCGAAGTTTTATGCTCAGATAATTTCCACAAAAAAAAACACTGGGCAGTGTGGAGCCTTACTTGCAACGCGTCCCTACTAAGGAAATGAGTAACAACTTCATGCGTTTTCGAGTAAATGTTTTGTCCACTGGGGAGATCTTATCGGTAAGAGGGAGTGCTTGAGATGCCAGGCTGCTCTGTCATTGTTGTAAAGTGGCAGAACTTAATGAAACGTTGTTTCATTTGTTGACCCTATGTGTGGCCCTCAGAGGACACAGGATTGAGTATTTTAATACATTTGTTTTAAATACTAATTGTGTGTTTCTTGATAATTTGTGGTTGGATATCATGCAGAGCAAACTAGTTGCATTAAATTTAGCAGTATTGAGTTTTTTATTTAATGTTTGTAAATTATTTTAGAAGGAAACAACCTATGAATAAATGTAAGGACCAATTTGCTCAACCATTTGGGCTTTTAGAATATGTATTTGTCTTATGTATTTTATTGCTTAGTATGCGTTTTGATACAGTAATTTTCTTATTATGTTGTATTATGGAAATGGAAAAATATTATTAATTTTCTATATTGTGTGCATAAAATGGTTATTTTGTAAAGGTTGTATTAACCAAATACAAATAAATAAATAATAATAAATACAATAAATAAAGTGAAGAGTGGTGTGAATGAGACTGTATCGTTCGACAAACCACGAAATGCCTCGTAGTGCCTCCCACTTGTTATGTATATTGTGAAATCATTTTAGATCTGCTGCCGCCCTAACTGATATTATCAAGTAAATAATGAGCTTCACATATTTGGGAACTCTCATCATTAAATGTTCCTATTTTGAATTCTCAATAAAAACTATCATCCCTTCTGGTCAGTGAATCCAGCTGTCTGCAACTTTTATCTCTCCATATTGCCAATGATGAGGGATCCTCGGAGTTTTAGTCCAAAACATCTGATAAACCAAAGTTTGCAGACGCTTGATGTAAACAGAAAAACATTCATTCAAAGCATCTGGAATGTTTGAATATTTCACTGACTGTAGCTCATTTGCATGAATCTAAGGTAATTGCAGTACATGTATCGTGGCATACTGATGAATTTAAACACCGAATAACATGGCAGAGTCCATTATTAACGAGTGTTCATCTTAACATTTGCGCAATCTGCACGGTAGAACTGAACATGTTACATTTTAAGATGTGAAAGAAAAACAACTATTTGCAAAACTGCTTATTGGCATGTTCCAAAAGCCAGTATAAATACACATGTGTCTGTACTAAAGCAGGACAACTCACACATGTGATGCTGTACAGAGTATTTATTCTCACAGGCTCAACGTCAAATAACTGCGAATGCAACTGGGTGACGTAGGATGAAGTGCCCAGCAGAGTTGGCTATTATGCGTCAAGCCGTCCTCCACTGCGGCACCAGCAGCACTATGATATGTGGAAACACTGAACGAGGGACATTAAATCTGCCTTGATGCCATTGTTGAGGAACCCGTACAGGATGGGGTTCAGGCAGCAGGACATCATGCCCAGCAGGTGGCAGATGCAGAACACTAACTTAAAATGTCGATTGGAAATCAGGTTGGCATTGAAATCAGTCACAAGATGAAACAGATAAAGTGGCATCCAGCTGATGGCAAAGACCAGGATGAGCACGGTCAGCCTGCAGAAAACGCGGCGGGATCGCTTCTTGATCCGAGTGATGGACTTCGAGACGGTGATCATGTTTTGCAGCTCGCAGTTTTCTTCCGGTTTCATGTCAAAGCAGATCGGCACCCCGGGCAAGAAAACACTAGAGGGCAGAGTCTGGCTTCGGTCGGTGGTCGAGGTTTCTGGGACCTCTCCGTAGTGACACTCCTGATGGCGCCTTGCCGCGGCTGGGACCACGCTGGCAGATTTCTTACTGTACCGTCTCCTGTGCTTCCTCACAAAGGTGTAGCTCCACCTGCTGTGACTGCTGGAGATCTCAATCTGGGGCAGAGGATTCTTTGGCTGCTGAAGCGTTAGATTGATCATCTCGTTCTCTTCACACCGCTTCTCCCTGCTGGGCATCCTGGCACTGATGCTCCTGCAGACACTAGTGTGGCTGACAGTCAGGCAGACCAATGGCAGTATGTACTGAACAATCAGAAGAGACATGGTGAAGGCAATTCGGTAGGAACCCGAGGGCCAGGACTCAATGCACTGATACCTGTCCTTCAATGGTTCCAAGTTAATGGTCTCACTTAGGTCGATCATTTTGTGAAACACCGGCAAAGGGGAGCAAATGGTGAAGCCAAGAGTCCAAACAGTGGCAATTAAGAAGTAACCATGGTTTGCTGTTAGATTTGTCGAGAGGGGATGCTTTATCATGTGGTACCGAACCAGGGCGATAGACATTAACATAAGAGTTGAAATCAGAACAGACACACACTGCAAGAAAGGTACGACATGGCACATGATCTCACCGAAGATCCACTGATCCAGCAGGACATAGGTCAGGGTGAAGGGGGAGCAGAAAAGCACAACTAAGATGTCGGAGAAGGCCAAGTTACCAATGAGAAAGTTAATGATGGTTTTCTGCTTGCGCTTCCGGAAGAGAGCGACAAGAATGAGAAGGTTCCCCATGAAGCCAAGAAGGCTTACAAAAGTGTAAAGTCCAATGACAAAGTATCTGATGTCATCAACGCTGCTGTTATAGTCTTCCCAGGCGGGGTAGTTGGAACTGGTCGTAGCTGTTGTGTTGTTTGCCGCATTGGTGTGTGTCTTGTTGTGAAAGTCCTTGATGTCCGAATCCATATTCTTGTCCTGCTGAGAAGAAAGACAATATTGATTAGTGACTGGCATAGGAAATCATCACTTTTACTTGTCACAGTAAAAAGAATGTGTTACAAATATCAGGCATGGAAAGCATGCCACTCGTATACGACTCCCTAAGCAACCACTCTGCATATTTAAGTAGTTAACTACATTAGCAATGGAAAATGAAAAAAACATAAATCATTTTAATTTGTTTTCATTTTTTTTCAATGAACAATGTTTACACCCACACTGTAATAACGTCTCCATATGTCTTGCTTAGAGAAACTCAACAGTGATCAGAGTATTTGCTATTATTATTATTATTATTATTGTTTTATGTCCTGAGCTGAGCCTTGTCAAAGACAGAAATGCTGAAATAGGAACTGTCATCAAACTGAGACTGTTCTCATTTAATGGAAAATTAGAATGAAATGCGTGCATGCATTTCACATGATCCCGTTCATAAGTCAAAAACTGGTCATGACATGTGTCTGTCAAATTTATCATGGTGGGCAGATAGAATGAAGAGTATGTAGTAGTGGGGATTATTGTCAGATATATGAACCTTCAATTTAGATAAAAAAATAAAAACAGAAGTTCCAATTAAACACTAACCTTACATTTTTGGAATATTATAGTTTGAAGTGCAGAGTGTAAGTCTGCCAGAAATACCCTGGCATGTTGCCAAAAAGTAAGGAGCACTCACGCTTTACAATATCAGCCTCGTTCCCTGCGAAGTGTTAAATTACCCCCGCTTCCATTTCAGGCATAAAACAAAGTAACTTGGAATCTTTGAATGGGTTTAGTTTGTAGCCATCATTCACAATACCCCCATACACCACATTTGACCCTAAAGAATAACCACTTTTTTCAATATAAAATCCATCCTAATACCTAATAGAAAGCAGAGAAAAAGAGAGTTGTCAAACACAGAAGAAGTAATGATGGATGTGGGCAGGGGTATGCTTTTGCATAGAAGCAGATGAAGTACATGACATTAAAATGCTTTTCAAAAAGAATAATGGAATGTGTTTTAAGTGCCAAGAGGCGCATTTATCCGTATAACTTTATTTTTTAACTGCAGAACACATGTTTACATGTATTATACAAATGTAAGACAACCTATACATTTCAATGTGTAAGCACGTTTCTACTATGTCAATTGGAATGATTTATTTAAGCTAAACAAACTAGCTCTGCAGGCATTAATATAGGTGTTAGGCTTTTACTATGAATATGATACATCATATCTGAATACAAAATAATGTGAGTACTTGAAACAGATGGGGGTTTAGAGCAACAGAATATGGAGACGCATATCATATAGAATTGGTACAATACATGAACAGAGGCTTAGCTTCATAAAAGGTAAATGTGCTTGACTTGAACCTGAAAAGAATGTGAGAAAGTAATTGCTAAAGCCAGTTGTACAGGTACAGGATCCTTTAGTAATTTACAAATGTCTACATAGTGTGTTTCTAAATGTACTTAAAGATGCTGTGTACATGATGATGTATTACAAATGTGCTCATATTTTTGACACATATGTTTGTCCATATGAATCCATAAACACAATGCATGGTTGTCTCAGAAATATAGACCCTATTTAAATGTGTTCTGCATTGGGGTTGGGGGCACAGGTAGAAGGTTGCTTGGCATTAACCTGTTAAAGGTGGTTTCTAAGTATTCTCCTCAGAAAGATGCGTGATAAAAATTGTTTATAATAGCACATCATGCTTAGGAATGGAAGTCATTGTGTTGTTAGCATATATGACTAAAGAACTGGAGAAAGTGAGTTCTCCTGCTAAAGGTGCAGAGGCAGAGATCCTCTGATTTGCTAAGCCTTGGTCCAGATACAACACTATCCCTCTATTTCTAAAATCCAAGTGCTAGTTCTAGTGGGGAGAAAATGTGCCTGGATATTAGATGGGATATAATCGCAGATCTTACGAAAAATGTGTCAAGGACCAGGATTACTGAATGTTAGACAGCGCCATAACATTTTGTGACAGAGAAGCGCAATTCTGAGGAAGGGAGAGTTGAAGCCATTTTTTGGGTAACAGCACTCTTGTGTGGTAGAGGGAGCTTTAAAAGATTTCAAGAGATCTGGCATCGTGTGTGAATGGGAGGACTTGTTTGACAGAGTGACTCATGTATGAGACAAAGCTACATACACATTGGAGGGACTCTGTTTTGTGGATGGGAGAACTTTTAAAAGGTGTAAAAATCAGTTCATCTCAGGACCACACTGTTTGTTTGGTAACAAATCCCATGTATGCAGGGATAATTGTGTAGTTCTTTGTGCAGAGGTTTTTAAATACTGAGGGGCACCTTGGTCAAGTGACTGTCATCTATTCATGCAAGTGGTTCCAATGGGTACACTCTAGAAAAAAAATAGTGATAAGCCAATGTCATCGTTGTCAGAGCTTCATCAGTGCTATCAGAACTAGACAATCACCATCAGTGATTATCATTTTCACTGGCAAAACCCTTTCTCCACATCTCTGTGTTTGACTTTTGATGGGCAACAAGTTACATTCTGCTCGGATGCTGTGTATTTACTGCCCTTAATTGTGAGCATGGTGAGCCAGTGTCTTACCACAGTCTTTCACAATGTAGAGCTCACCCATTTTGATACATGTCTGCTGATCAACATCATGGAAGGGAAATGCTTTACCTGTGGACATGAATCATCAAACGAAACAAAATATGGGAGCATGTGAGGCTTTCAAAGCCTTTGCAAACAAATGCTGTTGGGCAACAAGCCTCTTAGTGAGGTATTTTTGCAATGTATTGCCCTTGTCTTCTATTCCTTCTGCCTCTGTTCATGCTGCTGTTCTGTCATCTTTTTGTCCAATGTGTACCTCGGATACTGTGCTTTTGTTACCTCGAGCACACCATACAGCTGCTCCTGCTGACCCTATTCCTTCTTTACTCATACCTAAGTTGTATCCTTCTCTGGTCTCCTATCTAACTTCTCTTTTTAACATATTTCTTCTCACTTCGATGTTTCCTTCTTCATTTAAACATGTTACTATTCTTCCTATCTTCAAAAGCCTTCTTTAGATGCCTCTCTCTCCTCAAATTTTAAGCCTATATTTCTTCTTCCTTATCTTTCTAAGC
Organism: Ambystoma mexicanum; assembly: GCF_040938575.1. Classification (NCBI taxonomy): domain Eukaryota; kingdom Metazoa; phylum Chordata; class Amphibia; order Caudata; family Ambystomatidae; genus Ambystoma; species Ambystoma mexicanum. The sequence goes on from NC_090937.1 coordinate 845,103,824, forward strand.
TTCTAGAATGCTTGGTCTGTTCTCAGTTTCCATCTTGTGTCTCTGTTAATTCTATTCTTCCTCCTTTTCAATCCGATTTCTGCTTATTTCATTGTACTGAACGTGCTCTTCTTTCAGTTGGTTATTCTCTACTTTTAGCTTGGTATTCAAAACATTAATCTCTCTTAATTTTACTTGACTTATCTGCTGATTTCAGTACCGTAGATCACACATTCCGCAGTCATCTCTTTCTTCATTTGGTTATTCTGGTGCTGTTCTTTCCTGGTTTGGTTTTTACTTATATGATCCCACGTTTTCAGTGTATTAGGCTGGTAAGTCTTCTGCTTCTGTCTCTCTTCTTCACAGGGTTCCCCATGGCTCGGTCTTGGCCCCTTCATTTTCTTTCTTTATACTTCTCCTCTTGCTTCTATCATTTCATTATTTAGATTGTCTCACCATTTCTATGCCGATGCTACTCAAAGCTTTCTTGCCTTTCCTTCATTTACTTCTGCTATCCATGATAGATTGTCTTCTTGCCTTTTGACTATTGAATGTTGGATGGCTGATCACTATCTCCTCTTAAATTCTGCAAAGACAATGGTTCTCTTTGTTTCTGCTACTACTATTCCTCCTCCTTCTCCACAAGCTTCCATTTCCTTTCCTGCTTCCTTGCTCCCTATTTCTCTCTCTGCCCATAACCTGGGCCTTCATCTTGATTCTGAGTTTTCATTGTCTTGCCATATCTCTCTACTCTCACATTCATGTCATTTACATCTTTTCAACATCCGCAAGGCTATAACACTTCTTACTTTAAATGCAGCTAAACCTTTAATCTCATATCTCATTTTATCTCGCTCATTCTACCACAATGTATTTTTTTGTCTTTCTGCCACGTGATTGGCCCCTCTCAAATCTACGTTTTACTCTTATGTCTGCCTTCTTTGTTCTCCTTCACCTCGTGATTCTATTTCCTCGTCTTTATCATCTCGTGGATAGCTTGTCTTAAATGTACTTTGTATGGTTTTTAAATCTCTTCACAACCTGTGCCCCCACATCTTATCTTTGGTTTCTTTTTATGTTCCTTCGCAAATACTTTGTTCTCTATCTCTTTTACTCTTTACTGTCCCATGTCTTCCTTGGGCTAGGCTCGATTGCAATCCTTTTCCTTACGTTCTCGATTGCACTGGAACACACTGCTTCCTTCCCGACGTTCTCTGTCTTCGTACACACTTTTACATTCTGCTCTGAGAGCCTATATTTTTAAGTTGACTTCATGTTATATTAACTGTTCTGTTGTACCGCAATGTGATATTTGTATAGCGCTTTGGCGCACATCGCTCCAAATATACAAAATAAATACAAAACAAATTATCATCCCTTCCCATCAGATATGTGCCAGCTAGATACACATTAACCATCTCTATAGCTGTCGACCTGCTAAAAGGCTTGGACCCAGATTCATTGAGAATTCCAAACTCAAGGTGAAGTGTGTCCCACGTGATTGTGTGCTGGCCGAAGCATGTCAACAGTGGTTTTCTCTGAAGCAGGGCCAGATATATGTTATACGATGCCGTCACTAACGGATGATAGCATCCTAGGTAGCTATGGCAGTGTGTGAAGTACGAGGCTGGTTCATGTCTTTACTGACTCATTATATCATGATATTGGTCTATCAAATGCTGCATCATGCTATCTTTGGACATGTTTACTGTGTCTTATTTCGAGTTCACACCCACCAGATCCTGCAGAAAATCAGCCACTTTTTACTGAAACCATGGTTCAGGAAACAACAACGGGTCATTTTGCATGCTCCCTTCCATTATCAAGTCATCCTTATTCAGGTTTCATTGTAGCTTTCACTGTAAATCCACCCCCATTCGACTTTGACATTAGTTTTTCACCAGCTGTTCAGTGTCTTCACCAAAAGCCAACTTATGTTCCTTCATCATTTTCAACAGGTTAAATTCCATTAAGTACAGGTTTGACAGCACATCACTGAACGAGGCAGTATTCAGTATAACTTGGTTACTCTCCTCTTCAAGTGACTGTACCTTAGAACCGAATTAGTAAAGAAATGCCACTGGCTTGGTTTAAACAAAGTCACATTTAATGCTCAGTAGACACTTTGGAAGTAATCAGTTATCACACGTCAGTGATTCGACAGGTAGTCCAGTATGTGCAGTACAGAGTTCCAATGAGTCAACACTCCCGCGTTCACGGGCTGATGTGCAATTTGGAGACAACTCTGCAATTGGAGCAGCACCCATCTTGCTTTGTCAGACCAGTGGAAATATGAGCGTAGCTTGACAGCCACTCTATTCATTTTATATAGACTGTAAATGGTTAAGGCCATGTGTCAAGAGAGGAACATGAGCGGACTGTCCAAGTTGTAGACCAGCAAGAACATTGAAATTATTGTAACATGCCAAAAAGCCCACTTCCACCTGTCTGTGGGTAAGCCCCTGTGCCACAACAACCTTTCCTTCTCCAAGAGGTCGACTTTTGCATGACCTCTATCATCAAGAATTGCATGCACAAACTATCCTGGTGGCAAACAATATGTTCATGCTGCAACTCCCAATCAATCTGGAACTCTCCCTGGCTGAATGGGGATGGGGAAAGGACACAGCAACCAGTGAAAGGCTTTTTCTTATCCATACAGTTCAAAACATCTTGCTTTTGAGGAAACCTAGCCCAGTGTATCATGGACATCTAAATACTTTGCTTGTTGTAGTCCCTGAAAATTATCAGGGTAATTCATAGAATTTCGCACAAAAGTGGTGCACGCTGCTAGCGCACAGTGTGCGCGTGCGAATGTCTGCGCCAGCCGCGTGCGCTAAAATCGATTTCCGCGCACAGCGTATTCATGGATTTTAGCCTCCAAAACCAGCCGTGGCACAGAGTGGTGCAGGGACCCTGCAGCAGTGCCAATTACGCCCCCAAGAACGCCCTCGCGCAAGGAAAAGCCATCAAAATTCCCAATTCAGAGCAAAGGGCTGCGCTAACCCTGGACCAGTTTACAGGGCTGCCAAACAGCAAACGCCAAGCGGGGAACGTGTATTACTGGGGTGCGCGTGAAGTTTCACACGCGAAAGGGCCTGTGCGAGTGGGGTACCTGTATTACTGGGGTTCGCGGGAAGTTTCACACGCCATTTCAGCAGGGTACGTGTATTACAGGGTTCGCGGGAACTTTCACACGCGAAAGGGCCTGTGCGAGTGGGGTACGTGTATTACGGGGGTGCGCAGGAAGTTTCACACGCGATTGGCCTGGGTACGTGTATTTCAGGGGTGCGCGGGAATTTTCACACGCGATTGGCCTGGCTACATGTATTTCAGGGGTGCGCGGGAAGTTTCACAAGCGAAAGGGCCTGTGCAAGTGGGTACGTGTATTACAGGGGTGCGCGGGAAGTTTCACACGCGATTGGGCTGGGTACGTGTATTTCAGGGGTGCGTGGGAAGTGTCACACGCGATTGGCCTGGGTACGTGTATTTCAGGGGTGCGCAGGAAGTTTCACACGCGATTGGCCTTGGTACGTGTATTTCGGGGGTGCGCGGGAAGTGTCACACGCGAATGGCCTGGGTACGTGTATTTCAGTGGTGCGCGTGAAGTTTCACACGTGATTGGGCTGGGTACGTGTATTTCAGGGGTGCGCGGGAAGTTTCACACGCGATTGGAGTAGGGTACGTGTATTACTGGGCTGCGTATGAAGTTTCACACGCGATTTTGCTGTCAGAGCGGGGAACACGTATTTTGGGGGTGCGCGGGGAGTCCTACACGTGAATTGGCAGTGTGGGTCCTCCCAGGTGTCCCCTCTACCCCCTCCACAGCCCCTGCAGGCAGCCCACACCACAGGGGACTACCCTGCACCCCTGGTCATGTCCCGCAGGCAGCCCATCCACCATGGGTATGCCGCCCAGCCAAGCCACATGTCACGTTGCAATATGATCACCAACTCATGTCTCCCAGCACCCTCACCCCCCAGCAGTGAGGGGCACCCTCCACCAGGCCCCCACTCATGTCCCCCAGCACCCCCACCCCCCAGCAGTCAGGGGCACCTGCCAGCAGGCCCCCACATGTCCCCCAGCACCCCCACCCCCCAGCAGTGCAGGGCACCTGCCAGCAGACCCCCACACAGGTCCCCTAGCACCCCCACCCCCCAGCAGTCAGGGGCACCTGCCAGCAGGCCCCCGCACATGTCCCCCAGCTCCCCTACCCCCCAGCAGTGCAGGGCACCTGCCAGCAGGCCCCCACACATGTCCCCCAGCACCCCCACCCCCCAGCAGTCAGGGGCACCTGCCAGCAGGCCCCCACACATGTCGTCCTGCACCCCATCCCTCAGCAGTCAGGGGCACCTGCCAGCAGGCCCCCGCACATGTCCCCCAGCACCCCTACCCCCCAGCAGCGCAGGGCACCTGCCAGCAGGCCCCCACACATGTCCCCAAGCACCCCTACCCCCCAGCAGTGCAGGGCACCTGCCAGCAGGCCCCCACACATGTCCCCCAGCACCCCCACCCCACAGCAGTCAGGGGCACCTGCCAGCAGGCCACCACACATGTCCCCCAGCACCCCCACCCCCCAGCAGTCAGGGGCACCTGCCAACAGGCCCCCACTCATCTCCCACACATGTCCCCCAGCACCCCCAGCAGTCAGCGGCACCTGCCAGCAGGCCCCCACACATGTCCCCCTGCACCCCCACCCCCCAGCAGTCAGGGGCCCCTGCCAGAAGGCCCCCACTCATGTCCAACACATGTCCCCCAGCACCCCTACCCCCCAGCAGTGCAGGGCACCTGCCAGCAGGCCCCCACACATGTCCCCCAGCACCTCCACCCCCCAGCAGTCAGGGGCACCTGCCAGCAGGCCCACATACATGTCCCCCAGCACCCCCACCCCCCCGCAGTGCAGGGCACCTACCAGCAGGCCCCCACACATGTCCCCCAGCACCCCCACCCCCCCAGCAGTCAGGGGCACCTGCCAGCAGGCCCCCAAACATGTCCCCCTGCAAACCCAACCCACAGCAGTCAGGGGCACCTGCAAGCAGGCCCCCACACATATCCCCCAGCACCCCCACCCCCCAGCAGTGCAGGGCACCTGCCAGCAGGCCCCCACACATGTCCTCCAGCGCCCCCACCCCCCAGCAGTCAGGGACACCTGCCAGCAGGCCCCCAGACATGTCCCCCTGCACCCCCACCCCCCAGCAGTCAGGGGCACCTGCCAGCAGGCCCCCACACATGTCCCCCAGCACCCCCACCCCGCAGCAGTGCAGGGCACCTGACAGCAGGCCCCCACACATGTCCCCCCCTGACAGGTCATCATACTCCAGACCCATGCCCCTCATGGCCACCCAAATCCCACCCCAGTCCAAACACCCCACATTGAATTTCCAAAGTCATGATAGAAAATACATAACCAGCATGGCCATGAATCAATGTCCCTCAGACCCACGCAATGGTGACACATGACTCTGAAAAGATCAACACAAAACAAAAGAGATAAGACCACATCAGTAAAGTATATAATAAATGTGTATTCAATAATTAACCAAATGAATAACAAACAAAAAAACACATAATAATGGAAATAATGAAGAAAAAGCTGCATGTCCAAAATATTCAAAAAAAATGTATGAAAGCAGAATCCAAATCAATCCAAAGGCAAATGGGTCCAAAGAGTCGGTCCGTCCAACCAAATCCAAAGTGTAAAAATAAGGCACATCCATTGATCCATGGTAAAAAAGAAACTTAAATGAAGTGAAATCCAGTGTAGAACTATATACAAATTACAAATCCAGGGTCCATGAGCCCAACCATTGAAAAGAAACCTACAAAAACCCTACCTAATGAAGAACTATATACAAAAAGGTGGGGCATTGTCCAAGCGCCCCAAATGAAATAAAAACCAAAATGAAACCTAACACTAATTAACTATATACAATGGCAGCGGGCTAGTCCGACGGCTCACTTCCTGATTTCCCGGACCAGGGCGTCATCGAACTGCTGCTCGATGTCCCGGAGGCGGTCCTCTTCTAAGGCCCCGAGGGTTTGCAGGAACGATGAAATCCGGACCTCCAGGTCCCTGCGAATTGCCTCAAGGCACTCGGCCCACCTCAGAGCCCTTTGCATGGAGTTCTCCGCCCTGACAATCGTGAGCCGTGCCTCTTCCGCCCGCTGCCGCTCCGCATCTATAGCATGGCCTAACCGCTGCCACACGGAAGACACTTCCCGTCCTGGGTCCTCCTGCCCTCCGGCGGATGCCTGCCCATCCGATGTCGAAGGCCCCGAGCCATCATGGCTCCCACCATGTTGCTGCTGCTGCTGTGCCTGTGCCCGTGCACTGGCTCCTGCTGCCTGCACATCCTCCTCCGGCTGGGGTGCAGTTGTTGAGGTGGCCACCCCTGCTGGACGTCCGACTCCCAACAGTGGCAGGGATGTGTCCTCCACCAGCCTGGCTGCATGGTCAGAGGCAGCTCCACAGGGTCCCCAGGTGATACATGGGTGGGAAGATGGCACGGAGGACGACTGGCGCATAGGGGGTTCAGGTGAGGAGAGGGTTGAAGCCAGGTTCAGCAAACGGAGGAATCCGGCCTGGGTGACCTGTCCCAGTAGGCTGACGTGGTCAACGAGCCGTTCGAGATGACGTGCAGTCTTCCAATGAAAAGACTGCAGGTCACCTCGCATGTCCCTTTGACACAGCGCCACCCCACCCATGACAGGCTCAACCCAGTCCCGGATATCCACGTCCGCAGGGAAAGGAAGGCCAGTTGTTGTAAGCGGATCCCCTCCCTGAAAACAGGTCTGGACGTAAGCATCCCTGCTGGTGCGGGATGATGCAGTCACAGGATCGGGGACAGGATTACACACAGGCGCCTCCGCGGCAGCCTGTGCTGCCTCCTGTTCCTGCCCCTGCACTGCACCACTGGCACCAGTGGAATCCCCACCTCCAGACCATGTCTCTGTCCGTTGCGCGGCCTCCTCCTCCACCAAACCCCCCACCAACCTGGATGACTCTGTGCCATCTTCCTTCGTCGGACCCTGTGGGGTCTCAGCTGCCCCTTCTGCTGCCGAGGAGTCCAACTCTGACCTCTGCCTCTTGGACCTACCCTCGGCAGCTGTGGCCTGGGACGCGGCACCGGACTTCTCACTCCCTGACGAGATCACAACCTGGGAGGGGAGCCGGGCCTTGCATCTCCGGCTGGTGGTGTGATCCCTGCCGCTGTACTCCACAGAACCACTCCGCCCCCTTCATCAGTTGACGCTGCAGACAGGGAGAGATAGGAGACAGGCATCAGGACACTGTACAATGGACTGATACACACATGCCAGTTGCACATGAGTGGCATTGTCAAACTTCAGACATAGCATCACAATCCCCAATACACATGGCATGTCAACTCACACACATGAGCAATTCCACAGCAATATGGCAACAGCCAGCACCATCCATACACATACAACAGCATGAGCAGCCAAAGGTGAGCCAGACATCACATGAAACACGGAGTGCACTAGACATGCACACACGCCACCACACTTAAATGCATGTGTACACCTACACCAACTGTCGCAGTGATGAAATCAGCATCCATGTCACATCTGGCAATCAGTCTTCTACATATCACTGTCCCAAGCATCCATGTTGTATCACTGTTGCACCCTTGTGAAATACACACACATGCACATGTACACGGTGCAGATACATGTAGCTGGAACCGACATCCATGTGTGACACCACAACCATGCCAACTTACATACACAGTCATTCAAGCATGTGTGCTCACACATCTGCATTTGGCATGCAAGCTTACACACACATGCACCATCCATGTGTCTCACAAATGAGAGGACTCGCATGTGTTAGCCTCATGGCCCTGTACATACACATCCATACATGGCCCTACAAAACCACATGTGCAACCTGCACACTACTGGCACATCACCACATGCACAGCTTACAATCAGTATGCATGTACACTTACCGCTCGACTCCAGACCGGTCTGCCTCTCAAGGACCTGGACGTGGAGCGCTGGGGATATGCGTTCCAGGACCTTCATTTGATGATCCGACAGGTGGCCCCGGCGCCCCCTATCATCCGCTGCCTTCAAGAGGCACCGGGCCTTGTTGAGGGTCCTGGACCTGAAGTCCCCCCAGCGCTTCTTGACATGTTGGAATTTTCGGACTGCCACCCCCTCCGCATAGATGGCAGTCACAATGTCCGTCCAGATCATAGTCCGTCCTTCCTTGTCGGCGTGCAAATTTCCGAAGAGGGCATCATACTGCCCCAGGACATGCTCCACCAGGACACCAACTTCGGTGGAAGTGAAGCTGGTGGCCCTCTGCCTCTCTGGCTGGGGGTTGCCAGTGGTCTCAGATGGTGGTGTGCCCGACATGGCAACCCCAGAGGCAGGCGTGGGTGGGCAACTGGGTCCTGGGGCTGGGCTGTGGAGCGATGGTATCCCAGTCGGGAGTCTTCAGTTCCAGCAGGGGTGGTCACAGCAACTGCACCCCTGCAGATGGCTGATGTGCAGGCAGCAAATAGCAGGGCACATGGGCAGCAGGCAGGCAGCAGCAGATGGCAGGTGGGAACGTGCTCGGGGCTCTTGGGGGCAGGAAAATGGCCTTCAGGGCAGGAGCATGGTCTTCCATTTGTTTTCGCTTGGCGAGATTGATACGGAGTGATTTGGCACGTGAAAAAATTGCACGTCAGCGTGTAATTCGAGGAAAGGCCCTTAGCGCGTGAGCGCGTCAGTGCACGCACGCTATTCCATTGGACCAAAGGCCCTTAGCGCGTAAGTGCATCTGTAATGTATCGCGCACGGGCGTTGCCCTGGCAGGGCTTGAAGATCCCATGTGGATTTCCATTGCTCTGTACGTGCTTTTCGTGGGGTGCGGTGCGTGTGTTTTCCAGGCGTTGGGGTTCACACGCTATTACTTCACAGCGGGTGGGTGTTGGCTACGCATTCATCTACACGCAAGGCAGACGGTGAGTGGTAGCCCGCTCGCCCAGGCCCAATCGCGTGTAAAACTTCCTGTGAAAAAAAAATAAAGATGAATGAGAAAAATCCACTGCAAACCCAGGGTCCATGAGCCCAACGACATAAATGAAACCTACAATGAAACCTACCTAATTACTAACTATATACAAAAAAGTGGGGCATAGTCCATGCGCCCCAAAAGAAAGAAAAAAGAAATGATACTTAACACTAATGAACTATATACAATGGCGGCGGGCAAGTCCAACGGCTCACTTGTTGATGTCATGGGCCAGGGCATCATCGAACTCCTGTTCAATGTCTTGGAGGCGGGCCTGTTCTCTGGCCCCAAGGTCTCACAGGGATAACGCCATGTCCATCTCCAACTCCCTGCAAATTCCCTCGAGGCACTCAGCCCGCCTCAGCGCCCTGCGCATGGAGTTCTCCGCCCTGACCATTGTGAGCCATGCCTCCTCCGGCCCGCCGCCGCTCCGCACCTATCTGCTGGCCCAACCGCTGCCACACGGAAGACACTCCCATTCGAGGGTCCTCCTGCCCTCCGGCCGATGCCTGCCCCTCTGGTGTAGATGGCCCCGAGCCATGATGCCTCCCACGTTGAGCCTGCCGCTGCCTCCGACACAACTGCCTCTGCCAGCACGACGGCATCCAGGCTGATGGAATCCACCAACGCCATCATGCACGTGCCCTGCTCGATGATGCCGGCACATCCTCCATCTGCTGGGGTCCAGTTGCTGTGGTGTCCACCCCTGCTGGACCGAGCTGGCTGCGTTGGTCAGGGCAGGTCCACAGGGGGCCCTGGTGGCATCTGGGCTGGAAGACGGCATGGAGAACGACTGGCGCATAGTCTACACAGAGGAGGAGAGGTCCGCCAGAGTGGCCGACACATGTACAAAACCCCCGACCATGGACACTCCCAACTGGGCCACGTTGGCACGCTGCTCTTCGTGATGACATGCGTGCTCCCCCCGGGAAGCACACACGTCATCACGAATGTCACGTGTGCGCAACGCCACACCAATCAGGACCTTCTCCATACGGCCAGGGATCCCCTCGTCCGCAGGTAGAGGAGTGTCAGGTGACATGGACATCCCCCCTACCTGTGGACGGGCCTGGGATGGGGCATCCCTGCTGGTGCATGGTGGTGCAGTCAGAGTCAGGGACAGCGACATGCACAGGCCCCTCTGCAGTGACCTGTGCTGCCTCCTGCCCCTGGCCCTGGACTGCACCACTTGCACCAGTGGTACCACCCCCACCAGGCCCCATGTGCGGCTCAGTAGCGGCCTCCTCCTCCTCTGTGGAAACCACCAACCTGGATGGCTCCACACCGTCTTCCGCCATTGCAAGCCCCTGTGGGGGCTCACTCACCCCTTCCACTGCAGCCGTAGTGGCAGACGCAGCACCAGTCCCCTCACTCCCGGACGATGGTAAATTCTGGGAGGGTGACTGGGCCTTGCGTTGCCGGCCGGTGGGGGCATCCCTGCTGGTTTGCTCCACAGCGCCGTCTCCGCCCTCTTCATCACTTGCCGCTGTGTAGAGGGAGACATAGAACACAAGCATCAGGGTACTGTACAATGGTCCCCTAGACAGGAAGCAATAGCAGATGAGTGGCACTATCAAACATCACTTCCATCATGTCCCTCCACAACACATGGGTCAGTGCAGGCAAACACACATGCATTAACAGGCATGGCGCAAGCTATGAACATTAGCATACATGTCCAAGGGACTCTTGAAACATACAATGCTGGTTTGAAACTCACATGCATCATGGGTCATGCCTATCACATGCACACACTTCACCGTAGTTTCATCCATCTGGCCTCGTACACCCCAGACACAGTGGATACAAGGATGAGTAGGCTGCATCAGTGAATCTGAACATTGTCACAGATATGTGTCATGCATCCATGGCATTTACAATTCACAGACACGCAAGTCAGACACACAGACATGGACACCATACATGTCCATGACAGCAGCACCCATCTCTCACACCCCATCCATGTCCAATAACAGAGACAGGCATGCATTAATGTGTGCATTCCCCATGCTGCTCCGCATGTTGCATTGTAACACATGCACCAACCATGTGGTTCACACATTACTGGTCTCACATCCATGACCATGATGTCCCTGCACACACACATACGTACACCGCCTATGTCACACATACAGGCAAGTATCAGACAACCAGCACCCTGCAACATGCCCTGTCTCACACAGCAATGCTTGGCCACTTACCGCTCAACTCCGGACGTGTTTGCCTCCGAAGGATCTGGGCGTGGAGCGCTGGGCCTACGCGTTCCAAGACCCTCATCTGGATGGTACTCATGCTGCCCCGGCCCGCCTCCACGAGGCGCCGGGCCTTGTTGAGGGTCCTGAACTTCAAGTCCTCCCAGCGCTTCTTAAATTGCTTGATGTTGCGGGTTGCCACCCCCTCTGCGTTGATGGCAACCACAAAGTCGTCCCAGATCCTATCCCGTCCTTCCTTGTTGGCATGTGATGTTCCGAAGAGGGCATCATACTGCCCCAGGACATGCTCCACCAGGACACCAACTTCGGTGGCAGTGAAGCTGGTGGCCCTCTGCCTCTCTGGCTGGGGGTCGCCAGTGGTCTCAGTTGGTGTTTGCCCCGACATGGCGACCCCCGAGGCAGGCGTGGGTGGGCAACTGGGTCCTGGGGCTGGGCTGTGGAGCGATGGTATCCCAGTCGGGAGTCTTCAGTTCCAGCAGGGGTGGACACAGCAACTGGACCCCTGCAGATGGCTGATGTGCAGGCACCAAATAGCAGGGTACATGGGCAGCAGGCAGTCAGGCAGCAGCAGATGGCAGGTGGGAGCGTGCTGAGGGCTCTTGGGGGCAGGAAAATGGTCTTCAGGGCAGGAGCGTGGTCTTCCATGTGTTTTCACGTGGCCAGCTTGATACGGAGTGATTTGGCACGTGAAAAAATTGCACGTCAGCGTGTAATTCGAGGAAAGGGCCTTAGCGCATAAGCGCGTCAGCGCACGCACACGATTCCATTGGACCAAAGGCCCTTAGTGCGTAGGCGCGTAAGTTACATTACTCGCACAGGCGATTCCCTCATAGCACGTGATGACAGAGCAAATGTGTAAAAACTGCACGTCCGAGTGTCATCGCGTGTAATTGGAGGAAAGCGCCCACGTACACGCGTATCTGACGTGTACGTGTGGGCCAGTTTAAAAGCTGTGTGTAGGACGCCATTTCCTTGTACGTGCATTTCGTGTTTCTGGGTGCCACAGCGTAGTGCGAGTTCATTTTTTCACGCACGTGGTCTACGAGTGGTTGCGTGCACGTTTATTTTTGATTTTGGGCTGCCTGTGCTTTGTGTGACCCGTCATCTTCGCCCAGGGGTCACAGACAGCCTTGTTAGAGCACTAGGGTACAAATACCATCTGGTATCCTACCCCTTTGACTCCCAATTGCCCAGGACAATAGTTTACTGCAACTCCCATATGCACAACAACATCAGTGCCATGGCTGGGAGGCGACCAAGCGGTATGGGAACAAAGGTGGCCGACCCTCAAAAGGTGGCCGTGGTGGGCGCGGTAGGGGACGTGGCCGGGATTTGCAGGGTGCCCCTATGCCCCCCATGTGCGGAGGAACAATCAGGGACACCCATGCCCCTCCTCCATGGTTGAGGGAAATGTGGCTGACACCATCCAAGCTCAGCCCCTGTTGGACCAGCCCATTGTGGCACCTGACCTGGCACAGGATGACTCCCTGGCCCTGTTGGACCAGCCCATTGTGGCACCTGACCTGGCACAGGATGACTCCCTGGCTGACTTCCAGGTCAGCAAGTCTAAGCCACGTGTGGTGGTGCAAGTTGTTGTCACCAATCCACGTGGATCTGGGACAGCTATGTCATCTGCTTCCCCAAGTATGCAGGGTGGGGAGGCTGCAGGGGCAGCTGCAGCTCCAGCCGCCCCAGCTCTTACTCTCCCAGCCAGGACAGTGTCAGTCCCAGTCCATCAAACTGACGTTCACCCTGCCAACATTACCCAGCAACCAATGCCTGCATCAAGAACTATGCATTCCCACACTCCTACTACCCAGTCCACCGGTGATTCTGCCCCTACTGACCAGAGCGGCGTAAGCCACTCTGGCTGCGCTCCACCTTTAAAGAAGAGCAAGAAGGGTGCTCTGGCATGACGGGCTGAGACCCCAAACATGGCTACACACTCTGGCACGTCAAGGAAGCCTTGCTTTAATGTCGCGGAACTTGATGCACTTGTGCACTATGTGTCGGCAAATAGCGACGAAATGTTGGTGACTGCAGGGTGCAAGACCACACCTGGTCAACGTAAGGCACACTGGCAGACCATCACTGACCGTATAAGTGCCCTTGGATTTGTGAGGTGCTCAGCTGATGATTGCTACAAGCGGTGGAATGACCTGAAACGCAGAGCAAAGAAGAAGCTGGCCTCAAATCATGCCGCTACTCTGGTGACTGGCAGTGGGTCTCCACAAGAGGACAACAAACTCACTGAACATGAGTCTGTTGCTGGGGCCTTCGTCACAGAGGAACAGATCCAAGGTGTGGGTGAACTACCTGATTATGAAGCATTGTCCGGTGAGTGCCCATGGATGTGTGTGTAATGCATGTGTATGTTGTTTGGGTGACGGGTTCTGATTGAGTGCCAGGTGAGGGTGTGTGTGCCTGAGTGGTATGGGTCACCCATGTGCTTCATCCAAAACATTCAGCGGCCTTGGATTTGGGTGTGACAGTATCCCTTCTGCCCACATTAGTTTGTATTTTTCAGTGTTCGTTCAGGCTGATTGTTTCAATTCTTCCCACTTTGGCTACGCATTCCTCAGCCCTATTTTCACATTTGTGACATGCTTCTGTCATTGATGAACCCCACATTGGACCACATGTGTTACCTTGTTAGATGAAGTATTTGACCATTCAGGCTAATTGAGTATTGGCCTGATCACAGGAATTTTTGGGGCCTGTTTGAATGTGGAACATGATAGTTGTTTCCTGTCATGTTGAAGTGACAAACCATTGATGTATACATCGGCCTGCAATCACTGTATTTTTGGAAACTGGATGTGTTGCACATGCCTATTTTGTCACACTATGTAGCATTTTTCATCTCATCATGTCCATCTCACATGGATGGCTGACAGTATTCATTCATTGACATATGGATGTACTTGTGGAATGTACCATGGCTATGGTACATGCCATCTGTGTGATGGCATGTGTCATGTATGTGTATTGGACATGCCAATCACAGGCCAATGTGTGATGGCAGTGCTACCCAGCATGCAGCAAATGTATTGCTCTTCCATGTAGGTGTCATCAGTGTCTGCCTTTTGGGTCCCCTTCAAACTCAGTGGCAGTGCATGCATGGGAGGGTTATAGTCATGTGGGACATGTGTAAATTGTGTAAATCATGTACTGGTTATGTAGCTTGTCAGGCCTATTTGTGTGCTATGGTGCTAATGTCTGTTTTCATTTTTTGTCTTTCATGTTTTTGCAGGGGATGACGCACTTGATGCTGTTGAGGTTGAGGAGATGGTGCAGACCCAGGAGGAATCTCAGGCATGACCGGGCACCAGTGGGGGACGTAGTGTGGTGGTGGGTGAGAACCCAATCTTGCTGCAGAACATTCTATCGAGGGGTGCCTCTGAAGCACCTCCCCAGACCTCTATTCAGGTGCTGATTCGGATGATGAGACCTATGTGGTGTCGCAGGTAAGTGTTTTTGGCAGGGATTTTGTTCGTCCAACCCACCTGTTCCAGGGGTAGAACCCTCTATGGGGATGTCAGTGTTGGTAAATTCGCCTTTGGCGGTTACGGATGCAGGGTCACACTCCACAAAATCTGATCCTGTTCCTGGGCCAGCAGATCAGAGGGGGAATGCAGTCCTGCAGCCTCAGGCAGTGCCGGCAGAGCAAGGTGCAGATCGCCTTGCCCCAGATAGGTGTGGTGCCCACCGACGCGGTGGCCATACGCCACCAGGCAATACTGCATGGGAACAATCCATTTACGGTATGGCAACCCAACAGGCAGCATCAGTTGAGATGATGGCTCAAGCAATGGAGAGGGTGGCCACTTCCATTGTCCCCCCTGACAGGCAGATGGAGCTACTACAGCAGGCCACAGACTCCATTTGCCAATCTCACAGGGAGGACATGTTGGCGTCCAACAGGGACAGACGGGCGGCACTGGAGACTCTACACCAATCGATATCAATAGAGTCCCAGGGCCACAGGGAAGCCCTGAGGGTAGAACTCCATCACAGCCGGGAGACTCTTGTTGACCTTGAGGTTTCCACTAACTTGAGGACAGAACAGCAGCTGGAGCGGCTCACACGTTCGCTCTCAGCTGAGATGCAGGCAACTCGGGAGGAGATCCGTGCATCACGTCAGGTGCTGCATGGGGATCTCCGCACTATAATCCTCCAAAACGAGACCTTCCACACCCACATGCTTGCTGCCATGGAAGACCATACCAGGGCTATGCGTGGGCTGCCTCCCATTGCACCACCACCTCCTGTGGCAGCACCAACTCCTGTGGCAGCAGCAGAGGGTGATGATAGCGACAGCAGCAGTTCTTCCACATTGGCATAGCCGTGCAGGCCATGAGCCCATGGAGGTGTTTTTTTCCCCCCAACATCCACACAGGTGGGTGTTGGTGCGCACCCTATCCTCGGACCTCCTGGGTGGCCTCCCCCCCTGACCCCCACATGGCCATTTTTGATTTTTGATTATTTTATTTTTTTTGCATTGTGTTGCCTTGTGTGGCTCCCATGGGCATCCACTGTATTCCGGCTGGGCACATGCAGGCTTGTCCTGAGTTTGGGTTAGATGCTTGGGTTCGTGAGACACACACCCCTCCTGCTTCCCATTTCCATGGGCTTGCAAAGGGTGTGCCCAAGTGACATTGACTTACACAGTGACGTAGGACTCCCATGAGCTGTGTGGGCAGTCTGTAGTCAATACTGTGTATATATTCCTAGTGGATATTGTTGTTGAATTGTACACTGCATGGTGTCTTGCTATGTGCTTGTGCATCCATGTCTTTCGCCTAATTTGCAGGTTAATTCCTCATGTCTTCACAAGGCCGTCTACTTTGGAGATGGAGTTCATGTTGTAAGCAGTGCACTTGGATATTTGCGTGGCAGCAGCACTGTACAGTTGGAAGTGGCCGATGTGCTGGCATGATCAGGTTGTAAGACTACCATTACTTTAACTTAGTACTGTCATGTTTATGCTATGTTTGAGGTTGTGTAACTGCATTGTATTGTTGGTAAGTATTTGGTCATGTGTGTTGTTAGTTCTACATTACTGGGAGCATATTGCGTGTGGTCAGTTTCCATTAAGGACTCTGTACTTTGACACTTGTGTCATATTTTGGGGATTGGTTTGTTTGCTCTCACATCGCATGACATGCCATGGTGTGTTGGGTGGCGGTGCTGGGGAGGGGATGGGTGACATGGCACTGTTGTCATGTTGTATTTTGCAAGGGGGTAATGATTTTTGTAGCATAGAAGTGTGTCTTTTGATGACACAGCATTGATGGTGTTTGTGTAGGTAGGGATGCACACAATGTAACAATTTCAGGTGACCAATCTCAGGCTGGTATGGTTGTGACAGTTCACTGTCCCTTATGTCATCATCATTGTTTGTCAGCTGGCATGTGCCAGGGCTGTGTGCACTCCACAGGGGTGTGATTTTAGGTGAAGTAATTATCCACCAGCTGTGTACGGGCTGCCTCACCCCGTGCCCTTGCCCCTCCCATGCGCAGCAGCCGTGCTGGTGGTTGGGGATGTGGGTGCACCACCATGTCCACCGGCAGGCCCCGGCGTGTTGCAACGTTGTGCATGACACATGCTGCCACTATGATCCTGCACACTACTGGGGGAGCGTATAACAGCTGCCCGCCAGAATGGTCAAGAGAGCGAAAGCGTGACTTGAGCACTCCTAATGTGCGCTCCACTATGCCCTAGGTTGCAATATGGGCTGTGTTGTATCTTACCTCGGGTGGGGTGGTGGGGTTCCGAATTGGCGTCATCATGTGGGTGCTCAGAGGGTAGGCACTGTCCCCTGGGGAGGTGGTGATGGGTATCATTCGTGGGGTTATGTCATTGCTCAGTATCTGACATGCATGCATGTGCTGTGGCATTTATACTCACCGAGCAGCCATGTATCGCCATGCCGCCCAGCTTCTAGGTCCCAGTTTAGGGTTGACATTCTGTAAATGAAACTGTCGTGGGCGGACCCTGGATAGTTGGCATATACTGAGGTGATGATTCCCTTGGCATCACATACTACATGGACGTTGATGGAATGCCAGTGGTTTCTGTAGATGTGCTCTGATGCCCTGGGGGGACGTAGAGCCACATGGGTGCAGTCAATGGCACCTAGCACTTTGGGGAAGTGTGCCACCCGGTAAAAATCATGGATGACAGCCTGCCTTTCTGCAGGTGTTCTGGGCAGGTATATGTGCCACCTGGTGTAGGCAGCGTGACTGCGTGGCCTGTGACACCCCCCCCACTATAGCAGTTGTCCGTAGAAATGATCCATTGGCCAAGAAGTGCAGTACATTGAGGACCTTCTGCAGGGGGCTGAGTGCTTGGGAGCACAGGGTGGGTGATGTGAGGTCATCCTCCCACTCACTGACCAGGTCGAGTATTATGTGAGGTGGAAACCTGTACCTCCCATACACCTGGTCATCAGGCATCCCAAAAAGGATGGTTCTGGGTGTAAAAATTCTGGGCCTGACTATCCTCCTCCTCCTCCTGCGGTATCCCAAGACCACTGCTGCTAGGAACGGTATATTCATCCTGGCGTCTGTGCTTGTTTGTAGTTTGCATGCACTTTTATGCTGCGCGGGTCCACGTACGCCTGCTTCCTGCTAGCGTATGTGTTTCCGGATTAGCGCGTCTTTTTTGGCACACACGTTAGCCCCATTTGATTCCATGAATACGTGTTTTGAATGTGCGTGTGGGCGTTCAGCGCACTTGCCTCCTGTACTTCCCCCGTGACGCCCACATTTTCACGAGTTGTTACCCATTCTGCGTGTCACGCCCCCTGTTCCTCCTACTTTTGTTGTGTGCACCGCGCTATGTGCGATTTCGCTGTGCGCTTAGCGCACGCTGTTTGGAGACGTGTTCTTGTATACTTTCCTGAACTGTGCAAACCAAACTATGGGTAAAGTTTGAACATTTCGAATTAGATGAATTCTCCAAAATCTGATTATTTCTAGTTTCAAGTAATACATTCAACCAGGACTGCTCGTCGGAAATATGCAGATGCTCAAGACTTTTGATTGCAAACCCCTTCCTCCCAGACTCTCCCCATCCCTTCAAACGCTCAGAATGAGTCATACATTCAATGTTAAGCTCCCACCTGACCCTTGACTCGCTCCTCACCACGCTGTCCCTCGTTACCCACTGTCAGTTAGGATCAACTCAATACACTCATGACCCACTGCAGGTTTTGGTGAGGGCTTCTGTGCATCTATCCTCATTGCTATCTTAAGCTTGCAGAAATAGTAATCCCTTGCTCAAAATAAATGTTCTCTATATATCTCAATTGTTGGACAACTGTGCATGGATGTACTCATAAAAGTGCAGCCAGTAAGATAGGAATGCAAGTTAAGGTCATGCTTTATAGAACTGTGTGAAGCATGCAGTTCCAGGTCCAACTCAACACATGGCTCACTTGACTTCCGTAATTGATAAATCATTGCCTTTAAATTCAATAAACAAATTGCTATTAGCACATATCATATCAAAGTCCGCTATATTGAACATATATTCTCATTCATCAATGACGCTTACTCTAGTTGTCATTCATGAAAACAGTTTGCCATTTTCTTTAAGCCCACAAGGCAAATTGGCTCAGGAAATATGTGACTATTGATGATGAGATGGGACAAGTACAAGAAAACTGTCAGTGGGTTGGTGCCCGATTCATGTTGCACTACACTGTAGAAATACGCTTCAGTGACAACATATTGTGGCAAAGCCACTAGGTTTTGACTGAAATATAGCAGACTCAAATGCCCCATTTATACTTCATGTGCTGAGAATAGTGTTCATACGGTAAAGTATAGTGCCACAGGTGCACTTACTGCCATCGTGTGCCATGTTTAGCTTCAAATGCCCACACTTTCAAACAGATACAAATATTTTTTTGTCATGCAGAACATTCTTTTAAAAAGTTGAGGTTTATAGGCGTGGCCTTATCTTGCTTACATTTTCTTCAATGTGCCGTTCAATCTGATGTTTAAATACATCAATACTCTCTCTCTCTCTCTTTATCTTTATTTTGGCAAAAACGCCATAAAAGATCAGCATCACAAGTTAAAATGAATGCTAGCAAGTTAAAACATATAAAAACACTATTGCATTGCCATGGAATCACATACACCAATCACCCTCCCCTCCATGGATTAAACATTGCTAGCTTGACAATCTTCTTTTTTGAAAGCAGAATTGAAGAAGCCAGAAACGGCCAACACAAGTGGGTAAGAAGGGCAAGCCTTAAGTACTGCAAGGGCCATGGTCTGCTGATGTCACAGAGAATGTGAGGGTGGTTCTGGTGTATGCACAGAGCGAAATAAATCATCAGCGGTTCACTAGATGTACAAAATCCCATGCAAAGCGTAAAGTAACATTGTCTAGTGTGTAGCGTGACCTTTGCCATTTAGGTGGTGGTTTGGCACTGACGCCGCCAACTGGAACCAGTAGAAATCATTCGTAAATGAACAAGTGGAATTTCGGCAGCACACCTCACCTTCAAGTAAAAAAAAAAAAAAGAACCTGAAAGAGCTGAGGTTGGTTAAGACGCGAGTGGAATGTTTAGAAGGGTTTCATGCTAGCTGTGAGTAGCTCAGACACTACAGAAACACCCACGGAAATGCACCTGATAACATGAAATCACCCCTGGAACTCTGTTCAGGAGATTTTTGAAAAAATATGTGAAGACTTGAGTTAGCGGAAACCTTCTGGAATCAGTACCAGGGCCCATAGAACCATATTGAATGTCAATTATATCCAGGGTTTGCTTTTATGCATTCACGTAGTCTTCTCTACATCTACTAAGTGAAGTGTCTAGGGTTAGTAAGTCAAGGTTGTGTTCATTTATGCCCACATGAACCAATGAATTTCTCAAAACGCTCAAGTATCCTGATTAAATAGTTGGGGAAAAAGCCTTCCTGCCCTCTTTTTATCTTGAAATTCAATGCTTGTAGTTTTATCATTCCATTTATACTTTTTGGACAACAAATCCCCAAATCTCTAGAAAATGACAGGTCTGGATGGCTTCCTCGCACATGGAATTTGGAAACTTGAGAGCTTGGATGTCATTGTTCAGTGAGAACATGCAGAGAGAGTGTGTTGCACGTTTTATTTTTTTGAATTTTTTTTATTGTTGTTTTGATCAGTAAAAACCTGGCCTTTCAACATATTCATTACAAAATTTAAAATTAATTCATAAAAAAACATTTCATCATTCATTTTCTACAATTATACAGACTTTCAAACATTTTTGTTTAAAGTGATCACAAGTTAATCATTATTCACTCTCAATGTTATTCAACTTTACATACATGACAGGTATATAAGTACATATGCACATTTCCAATCCTTAGCCATCATTGACTTCATATGACTCAATTTCTAATGAATTTAAATAGTTCACAAGTGCATATCTTAACCGTTTTGAGTGTCCTCCATGCAATATTTACCATAGTTGGTCATGTGTGATAACCTTAGTCTCATTAAACAAATGCCTGAAGTTAAATATCCTCGCTGTTAGCAGACCAACACACTCAATTACCAGGTGTTTCAACGTTTCAACCTCTTGATTACAAAAACGACACACATGGGCAGGTATCTTCTTCCATCTATATAATATCTCTTTTGTGGGCCATATGTTCAATCTAAAACGCAAAAAATCTGCACGATGTTTGGGATTAGGAGACTGCTTTAAATAGTTTTCCACAAGTCCCTGTACTTTTAAGGCAAAAGGATTCTTGGCAAATTTCTGGATTTTCATGCAAGCATCTCGTGTCTTAATCCAGTCTGATCATCTGCCATCTGCTCCTTGTAAAAAATCTTTAGCACAATCGCGCCATTTTTCGCAAAATTATCATTTGATAGCAATAGATATCGGGATATGATGGTAAGTAACCCATTAGTACTATCTTTCATAATACATTTTTTATATAGTTGGCAAACATTCCATTTGTATACTACATAAAGTGATATTAAACCTAATTCGTGTCTAATGATCGGCATAGATTCGGAGTTTGGCAGCATGAGTGATTTTTTCCAATAACAACCTTCATATTTGGACCAGTAAACATAGGATTGACATTTTTTTGTTTCTGATCCATACAAGATTGTAGGAACATATTTTTGTTTATAGTAAATAATCATGGGGTCTATGGAAAATGTACAGTATTTTGCCCCAATTATTCGAATTTGAGATAATGCACTCAAATGTTTCAATTGAAGATGTTCTTCATATGGTTTGTCAGTCATATGACTATTCACACATACCCCCAGGTATATGTATGACTTTACAACCAGAAGATTAGTATCATGTAATTGCCAATGGCATTCTTTTTGTCCTTTCTTAACACCAAATTGCATCACCTGAGTTTTCTTGGTGTTAATACTGATGCAGTTGTTCTTGGCATGGATGTCTAGCGCATTTAACATAATGCGCAAGCCAACTGGTGTTTTAGACAATAACACCATATCATCGGCATATAGAAGCCAATTAATGGCCGCTCCTTGTAATTTAGGTGGATCAATAGTCAACCCCCTAAAACTGGCCCCAAAGTCTAGTAGGAAACAATTAAACAATGCAGAGGCCCACAGACAACCTTGATTCAGACCCCGTGAAGTCTCTATGGGTTCAGACAGCAACCCCTCATTATTCAAACAAATCAAAATTGATGTGTTTGAATGTAATTCAATGATCCATTTGAGTATGTGCCAAGCACACCTTAAGTCCATCAATTTCTTAAAGAGTAGTTCCCTAGGAACAAGATCAAAAGCGGACCGAAAATCCACAAAAGCCACATATATTGGTTGTTTATATTGTTTATTTAACTGGATGATGGCATGCAGGGTGACTAGATTGACAGTTGTACCTAGGCCAGGGACAAATCCTGTTTGAATGGGATCTCTGTGGTTTAGATGATTTAACTATTTATTAAACTCACCCAAGATCATACAGGCAAAGATTTTTCCAGGGCAGTCTAGCAGGGCAATTGGTCTATAGGAGGCCAGATTTGCCCTGTCTCCTTTCTTAAATATTGGCAAAATGATAGAAGTTTTCCAATTTGCTGGAACAGAGCCTGTCACCATAATGTGCTTAAACATGCGGTACAATATATCCGACCATAGGTATCGATTTTGTTTTATTAAAGCATTATGTAGACCATCTGGTCCAGCAGCTCTGGAAACACTCAATTTGGATATATAAAAGAATATATCATCATGGTCGAAATTCACCTTATGATTGCCAACAATGCTAAAGTGTGTTGCACTGTAACATCTGTCTGTGATGGATTGTCATTTGGCAAAGGTGTAAAAGCTCTAACTTTTTTGATTTGTAATAGTATGATACAATAATACCCATGATTTCATCTCCAGAAGGGTAATATGTTAATCAGATTCCCCTTTCATTTGCTCTATGCCAAAAGCATACTGTGTACCTGGGGCCCAACGCATCAGTATACTGATTTGCAGCACCTGATCTACAAGTGGCATAGAGTGGGTTCAGAGGACGCAGGTGCCCAGCTGCAGTGACATCCAAGTCTCTCTCAAGAACTCTGCACCCAGTCACCGGCATCTTTTTAGTCGAATCAACTGTTGAACTGACCCTGGTGATCTACACAATCCACACTTTTTCAGGCATCACATTCGAAACACAACAAGGTCCTGTTTAACCCTTGTTTCACACTGTGCCCCATGTAGAACAACACGATCGCTGCAATTGAACCTTGTGCAACTGAATGAACAGCATCAAGAAGCCTCGTACGATGCCATAAAAAACCACAGAAAGTTTTATTGACTTGTCGGGGGGAAATTCTGCCGGGGTCGGCCGGGCCGTCCGCAGACCTCCAGGCAGGGAGGCCCCAACTCCTCCCATGTGTATCCCAGATAAGATGAGATAGAGTATGAGACGCACACAAGGAGCAAGGTGACTCTGCTGTTTATTAGACAAAACGGCAGGGATGGGTCAAGGAGCGCACGCGTTCGTCCTGACACACACACAATTGTGGGGCTCGCAGGCCCTTTTTACTGTATTATGACGCGCTACTTGCGTCACTTCAGAAAGTTAACAAAAAACCTATCGCCACTCTTAATTGGGTGTTCGAGTGGTAGGGTTAGTATAGCACACATATAGAGAAAGATATTAGTGGATAAGGTGTAGTCAGGTGGTATATCTGGGTTGTCCCTACAATTAGATACATGAAAATTGTTACATGAAGGCTCCTGAGGATTGGCTAAATGTGCTGACGTCAGTGATAAGAGCCCCAAGTTCTGATTGGTGCACCCGTGAGCTTCCCAGCCTGGGACCACCGTCGTTCCCAGCTCTCGGTGTACCTGTAAGTTGCAACAATGTTTCACTATGGGTACATGCAGACAATGTGAGGACTTATTCATAGCTAGACGGGGTACCGTTCCCACTGTTGCAGATGTCCATTGAGCCTTTCAAGTGTATCTTCCAGTGTCTCGTAGCGAGGGATCCAGACGCCTCTGTTCTCCCGGGTTTGGCATCTCGTCAGTTTCGGCTTGATCACGTGGGGAGGGACCGTGAAAGAGGCATAATTCTGTACAATTAATATTGTTTTTCTACTGTGCGTCTAGTTTAATTTGTCGGTGTGACTTTAACGTTGGTGCGCGGAGTGCGAGGTTGCAACATCGTGCCTTTGATGATTTGCTCTTGGAACGTGGGTTTGCAACATTGCGACCTTGGCTGGTTGCTTCGCCAAGCTCATTCTGTAGGATCAGCAACTGACTCTTGTCTTGTTGATGTTCACGGGAGCTCTTGTTTGAGGCCTACTTTGGCCCGGTGCATAAGTTGTTTGTTTGGTGCACAGGTGCTTTAGGTTATAGGAGCATATAATTCCATAATCGGTATTGTCTTTATTATATTTCTCATCGTTGTACCTGATTTCAAAGAGAAGCGTGAGCAAGCTAGTAAAAGTTCATGACGCGTCTTGCGTTTCTGCATTCTGAAAGCCTATATAAAAATAACAAAGATGCACGTCCGTGAATATGCCTGTCGCCTACGTCATAGCACTGAGTATATTCTTCGTGTAGGTTGGTGTGGGAATGTCCAGTGTGTATATTTGTACAGATGTGCTTCCCGTTGTCTAGGTCGTCATGGCATCTCTAACGACGTGTAGATTTTAGTCTAGTTGATCCGTGCCGCAGGTGTCGGCATGGCCAGTGCGGGCTGCTGGGCAAGCAGATGGACACATCCGTATGTTCCTGTACCAGGGTATCTGGTCGTCTGGTAAATGGGCAAACTCTTCTCGTGGCGGGTGTTTGGGTCGTGACCCTCTAGGCCAAGCGCGAGAGGTGAAGGACGGGAGCCTGGTTTTCCATTCTCCCACTTCAGACTTATAACTGCCCCTGGGTCCACCCTTGGGCCCTAGAGACTGATTAAGTCACCTGTAATCCCTTCTTGCACCAGAACATATCCTTTTGACAAACATTGGGGTTTTTACTTCTTTGCACCCCTCATGACCCAGTTGGCTACATCCTTCTGGCTGTACATATTCTGTGTTCTTTCCTCAGTGGTGGGTTTTGTATAGTGTTTTCTATTTCATTATAGTTGAAGACGGAGTGTTTCATTAAAGTATCTGTATTTTTTAAAGAACCTCGATTGGACATCCCCTCTATTTTTCACTTTTGGGCTATTGCTGTTTGGGTTGCTACTGAATCACATTCACAACCCTTTGAGAGGACAGCCTTGCCTCGGTCCATGTTACCAAAAAAGGCAATGGAGCTATATCTCTTAATTGTGCATGTTTTACCTTTATGATTGGGATCAATCTTGGTTTGTAGAGGTTTGATGGCAGGGTGGGTGCTTTAACCAATACAGAGAAGAAGTCATGTTATCACATGCATCCTTTTTGATTGTGGACTTCTTTCTCTGGCTGAAATTGTGGAATTATTAACAGAGCCAAACCTAAACTATTAATACAGCATTTATGATATTGATTGATGAATGTTAAACCCTTTTGAAGATGTGATCTACCATCCATGCAATAAAAATTGGTATGGCAACTTTTCGGACTGAATAACTGTCAGTTATTTTAGAACACTCAATAAGTACACAAATACAAAAAACAGTAATTCAACAGCAGCTTTCATATAGAAATACATTGTATTTGGTAGATAAACTATAACAAACAATTCCAATTGGAAATACAGTGCAATAGCTCAACACAGTTTTAAGGCAACCGCTCTTCTTCAGCAGGAGAAATAAATTGCATTTGTAAATGTATTAAGTTACATCATGAATATTCAAATACATTTTGAAACATGTAACCTAAGGTGAGACAGAGTATAAACTTGATTCACTCAGCCAAAATATTCAACAAAGGAATAATTCACTTTGGTATATCCACTAAAGACATTTAGAACAGTGCCCTTTTAATACACTGCACAAAAAGCAAAGGACCAATAAATGGTGTAGTGGTGACAAGTAATATGTATCAAGCATCGAATAATGTCCAGTCCAGTAAGCAACATCCATGCAAATCAATGTGGACCCACATTGTGGAGTCCAGACCCTCCCCAAGAGTAAAACAGTTCAGTAGATTAACATGCAGAGCCAGTGTACCTTGTGCAATTCACCTAGATTCATCCAGGAGAGGTATAGACCAACTGATAGGTCAGAACAACAACAACTCTGTATGTGCACAAAAGTCAACACTCACATAAGTAAATAAAGACAAAACATACCTCAACAATAAGCAAGGTAGACAAGTGCAGTAATCAGCACAATGTAAACAATCCCTCAAGATAATCTCCAACTTCTCATCTACAGTAAAGTAAACCATAAGTATCCTAATAAACTTCTCATAACAGCAATTAAATAAACCTTTTTTCTTTATTGTATTATAGTTATACAATAACCTTTAACAAAGATTACAATACATTCAAAATGTCATACAGCATGTCAACCCGCTAAGAATGTATATAATCATTAAAAGAAAATCTACAAAACTATTTAATTTCTGATTAAAAACATACACAAAATCACTTCAAAATGGTTGCATAACTTTCTGTGTAAAATTAAAACATATGTATCCATAAGTGTGCATTACTGTGCCTGCGGTAGAGGGCTTGTAGTTATGGTTAAGTTGCTTAACTCATAGAAAGAGCACATTTTTGGAGGCTTATAACTTTGACCCCTCTGGACGAATCCTCGCCAAACTTTGCACAAAAAAAAGTATATGGCCTCCTCAAAATGATTTTTCAGAGTTAGTTGCGGTTTCGTCCTTTAAAGTTATAGGTGGGTCCCAAAATGTGTGGAAATCCCCATAGATGCGATGGAAAAAATGTTTTGCTCACACCTTCAGCCCAAACCGCTCGACCAATTTGCACCAAACCAGGAGCAGCAGCTTGGTCCCGAAAGCGTGCTTTTGTACATTTGGTGTAAATCCATCCAGTATTATTTTTTAAAATGACCAAAAAGTAGGTACAAAAAAATTAGTGATACCTGGGTCCAGTCCGCATACTAATTTCCTGATTCGGAGTCCATGGACGCCTCTAGACCAATCAGAGAGCAGTGTGATGTTCGTGGACATAATGCATGCTTGCTGATTTGTCGATTAAAAACGTGCAAGGCCATCTTAAACATTTTTGGGTCCCTGGGCATGGACATCTTTGGGGCCCCCCCTCCGGCAAACCAAGAACCAAAGTGATCACAATTAGCATGTTTACTCCCTTTAAGTCCCTTTACCCTCTCCATTCTTGCTCTAATCAGAATGATAAACAAGTAGCATTTGAAGGCCAACATTAGCAACCCACGAAGAAGTTACTTCTCTTCTAGAATAGAAACAGGATACGTTTTATCAATAACAGATGGGAAGGTATTCAGCCTGTAGTATTAATGCAGGACTGTATGGAAAAGCTACATGCAACCCAGAATAGGCAGATAACTCAGATTAACTGCCTCTGAGAATGCAAAGGTGCTCAAGCATGGATAAAGTAGACCAATTGTAAGAAAGGAGAAAGCTACACATAGCATAGCATGGATATTGAATGCAGACTAGAAGCTATCAGGAAGGTGTCTCTATCCAGGCAGACTGAGATTAGAAGTGGGACATGATTTTAAAATAGTTTCTCCATTAGAGATCAAGGGAACAAGTGCCTGTGGTCTGCAGTATATCAATGCTCACTATTACAGTGGAAGCAGCCCTATAGCCAGTGAAACCATGAGTGAGGCTTTTATGAAGATCATACCCTGAGAAGGAAATCACTCTGAAGGGCTGACAATTTTGAAAGGTTTAGGGGCTGGCAATTCTGAGAGGTTAGGCAATAAAAGATTAAATGAGATGCCCAGGATCACACATTGCTTAAGGGGTGAGGCTGGGATTTGTGCCAACTGCGCGATTTCTGCATTTGAACACTTTCTTTTCCAGCTCTTACCATGTACTAAAACAATCTCATTTTATAAACCTAACTTAGTACACACATCACATTTCCAAACCTGAACATTTTTAAAACCAAAATATTACAGAAGGGTGTTACGCAAAATGGGAATGATTCTAGCTTCATGCACTCCATGATCAAGGGAAGTATATAAGAACCAGCATACCGATCAATGTGATTTAACAGATTCAATCTAGGTATGTCTTTTGTACTTTTAAGTTTTAAATACTTCCAAAACAATGGCTTGTGAAATTGTCATTCATAAATGTGCTCAAAAACCTTTGACTTTTATACAAAAAGCAAAACGTTTTTTGTGTCAAACGAGCAGACCTTAAAATATGCTTGCCCAAAGCCTACAACATTTGGTCCACTCTCTCCTGTCTACCACCCCTTCCACACAAATGGCCTACATAAGAAGAAATATCAAGTAATGGGCTAAACTATGCCATCAGCATGCAAGAAGGCAAACCTCACAGAAGACAGCACAGTAATGCAAGAGATATTATATAATTTGACCAGGATCACTGTATTGTCTGCTGACAAAGCCAGGATACAAGCATGAACACTTTGGTTCCACAGTCTCGAATTTGGATACGTATTCACCTCTTGGACTAATAGTTTATGCAATTCTTTGGAGGGGATTGCCTAGGTTTTATTATGCTCCATCTGAACAAACCAATTTCTAGACCTTCACCATACGAATGACATGTTAGTTTTTATAGCAATCTCTATCTGGTGCAGGAACATTGCCAATAATAGCACCTCTTATGCTGCAAAACCAAGTGCATATGCAGGTATGTTTATAAACTTCAGACATAGGAAAGGTTCAGCCAGCCTTGCTGGAATGTGCTCTTCTAATCTTTCATATGAACACATATCTCTGCAATGAGTGCTTAACACACTGAGCTAACTTCTGAACTATTGTGGCGCTTAATTTAACAATTTGGATTTCAACTTTGGCTATTGCACATGATCAACATAATTCCCACAGGAAGGAAAGAATGCTACAGAAGTTGTGCCGTACGGAACACACACACTATGTATTCCACAGTGAACACAGAAAGCATAACATGATTCATCAATCAAGGCAGAATGTACTTGTTAAAACAGACAGGCAATGGGTTTAGCGCCTCAGCAGCATGACATAAAATCTCCTGCCGTGTGCTATTTAAGTCTGGTGAACCATGGAATCTCACTTCAGATCAGGCAGCCTTGTGGGGGCCCCTTCCAAGGTGGGGGCCCTGGGAAAGTGCCCCTTTGCCCCCCATAAATACGTCTCTGAAGACGTGAGGTGCATCAGAGTTTTTGAAACGAACACCATGTTGGATTTGCCAACTGCACCTGTAGTCCACAGACATTGCAGTAAAAACATTTAAAAAAACAACATTGCACTTGTAAAACTAATTAAACAATCTTTGGGCAGGTGAGGGGTGATGAGAATGGGATGGGATATGGCCATAAAAAGCCAAACATCTGGTGCTTTTTCTTCTTAGACCCAGCGTTTGGTGGGATTTTGTCTAGAGGGAGCAAAACTAGAGGAGCGTCTCAACATGTTTAGATGGCTTATAATTGTGTTGCTGTTTGACAAATCAGCACACATGTTTTCAGAAAGATTATAGACCCAACCTTGAATTTGTGGGTAACGTCTGAATGGATTTTGTCATATCTGGGCTAAGTTATATGACTATTGTTTGTACATACATTCGACACTTTTCGGAAAACAAAACATGGATTGATTTGCAGCAAACTGGTACCAGAAAGCATGGTTTTGCAAATGTGTCTGTGTTTTATTTTTTGAAAAGTGTCATAATGTAGGTACACAAAATAGTGATATACCGTTGGTGACTGAGGTTTAGCCTGTGGCCATGGGCAGTGGCCAGAATATCTGGCCATGACCATGAGGGAAGGACAATGTTGTTAAAGTGGGCATGGCCACCAGGGACAGGCTATGTAGTAAAGTTTTTCAAAATCCAGATAGGTTTGAATGGGAAATAGAATTCTGTTTGTGGCTACAGCCCGAAGTGCTGGACAGGATTGCAGCAAATATTCGCAAGGAGCATCAACAACGACCTCAAAGCATGATTTTGCAAATCTGGCTTGTGTTTTATTTTTCCAAAGTATCAAAATGTAAGTACAAAAAATAATGATATAACATTGGTGCTTGGACAGTGGGCCTGTAAGGATATTTGGCGTGTTACAGTACAGAGTACAGCACTACTGCACAGGTAGCAAACAGCACAGAGTACAGCACTACTACACAGGTAGCAAACAGCACAGAGTACAGCACTACTGCACAGGTAGCAATTTTTTTCGCAGCACCACCACAAGGGTGCGGTGCATTGCTATATGGGTTACCAGATTAACAAGGAAAGACAGACTATTCAGTCAAAAACGATTTTAACATATAAGATGCAAATCTATTTTTACAGTTAAAAGCACACGTGCTCATTTAAAAATGCACACTATTTTTCACCTGAAATGCCTATGGTGCGAGAGACACATTTGAAAATTAACAGCTAACCTATTAACCATTAACCTGACTAATAAAACCTTATTTAACATAACCCACTAATAAAATGTGTTCTCCACTGCAGAATTAGGCATACTCTGAAAGCCATTTAAATGTGTGTGCAGATTTTTTTTTCTCTTCTCTGCCTGCTTCTCCGTGTTTTTGTGCACAGTAACTGCAGGAAGAAGGAAGTCAGATTTGCAACAATTGCAAATGTATAAGCGAAGCTATTGTTGAGAGTAGGAGGATGAGAGATGATGGATTTCATTGGGACACGTCATACAGAGGGCTGAGATGAAAGTTTTAGTGGGCAGTATCGGGGAAAAAGACAGGCAGACATTTTTCTGCACTACTGGGGAGAAGACCTGGCTGTGGGACTCCTGACTGAATGCAGATTCCTGCGTCCTGCTACAGTCCAGATTTGGCAGAGCTGGGAGGAAGACCTTTTCCTGGTTGGAGGCATTCATATCTGCAAAAGCTAAGAATTCCAGGCAATGACCCCGGTTTGAAAAGGAAAGGCGATCCTTTTACTGGGGTTAATCTTCAAGGGAACCACATTCCGAAGGAGAACAGCTGAAGAAAACTTTGAACAGATAAGGTAATTACATAAGCGTGGGAGCCGTGTGTGCACGAAAATATGCAGTCAGTGTAGGAAAGGGGATTCCTGTGCGTGTCTTAATCAAATACCAATGTTGCAATTTGAGTTCTGTTCTCCGCCACTCTCTTTGCAGTGTGTCATAGACAATGCTTTTACTGTACCATTTTATTTATTTCTGTAAAGAATGAGATCGTGTTTAAATGCAACTTTTATAATACAGAAAAATATTTGAAAACAGAAGGGTGGTGTATTTACTATTTACCATTACAATGCCGATGATGTGGGGAGATTTTTAAACAGTGCAATGGTCATTTTAAGACAGATGTGTGCATGTCAGAATCAGTATGAATAATTGTGAGTGACTGTAGCATAGCTTGTTGGAGGTACATGAGCCAACGGGAAGAGAGACTCTCTGAACATAGCTCCCTACCGTATATAAGGTAGTGGAAATTACCACAAGACTACCATATATAGCTCTCTGTCGTAAATAAGTCAGTGAGTTCGCCCATGGTGGCACACCAACACTATCACTGAAAATGTGGTATTCCTAAAATGTAGGTCTGAGGTCTCTCTAGTGACCGCCGAAAAATAACTTAGCAATAATCACTCTTTGTATTCAGATTTGGCCATGTGCAACAATAATACAATGGACATGCATTATTTCAGCACCCAGACCTGCATATTTGGTATACGTGGTTGGTGGTATTTTGGTGAGCATAATTCCCTTGTTTTATTTGTGGCCCCAATGTCCAGAATCCCTTATCTTTGCTTAGATTTTTCGTGTGATCACTAGAGAGACCTCAGACCTACATTTTAGGAATACCACATTTTCAGTGATAGTGTTGGTGTGCCACCATGGGCGAACTCACTGACTTATTTACGACAGAGAGCTATATATATATTTATGTCCAAGGAGCTGGTAAAGAGTATCAATGAAGGGAGGCCTCCACAGAGTCAGATCACAGTGAAGGCAAATCAAGGCCCAGTGCATAACTTTAATGGGGAGGAGGTGCCCATCATAGGTGTAACTGAGGTTGACATAAAAATAGGAAAGCACAGAATGAAACAAGAGGTATTGATCACATCTATTTGTGAAATTCCATTTCTGATGGGGACAGATTGCCTGAAAAGATTGTCTCCTCTCATAGATGGGGTGAATGGAGTGCTGTGGTCCTTAACCAAAAAACCATTGAGGCCTAAGAAACTAAAATCACAAAACAGCAATATAAATGAATGTCACACCGTTGCCAAAACAAATGATGCTGTGGAGGTATATCTCCAGAATAGCTGCATACCTAGTGTCACTGTTATATTAATGTGTCAAGACAAAATGCAGAGCGACAATGAAAAACTACCTGTACAAATATGTGATTCAAATCGTGTTTTTTTGATAATACTGCTGACATACAATGTTCAGAAAAACCTATTTCTATTAGTGGGTTATGTTAAATAAGGTTTTATTAGTCAGGTTAATGGTTAATAGGTTAGCTGTTAATTTTCAAATGTGTCTCTCGCACCATAGGCATTTCAGGTGAAAAATAGTGTGCATTTTTAAATGAGCACGTGTGCTTTTAACTGTAAAAATAGATTTGCATCTTATATGTTAAAATCGTTTTTGACTGAATAGTCTGTCTTTCCTTGTTAATCTGGTAACCCATATAGCAATGCACCGCACCCTTGTGGTGGTGCTGCGAAAAAAATTGCTACCTGTGCAGTAGTGCTGTACTCTGTGCTGTTTGCTACCTGTGTAGTAGTGCTGTACTTTGTGCTGTTTGCTACCTGTGCAGTAGTGCTGTACTCTGTACTGTAACACGCCAAATATCCTTACAGCCCGGCCTTCAGCAAGCATGAATGCCTACTCTCTGAATTACTTATTGGGGCATGTGGCATGGCCGAAGCCCTTTGTGTAAATGGGAAAATAAATTCTGCTTGCGGCTGCAGCACAAAGTGCTGGACGGGAATGCAGCAAACCTGCGCGAGGAGCATCAGCAAGAACCTGAAAGCATGCTTTTGCAAATTGCAAATCTGTCCTACTTGTTTGAAAGTGTCAAAATGTTAGCACAAAAAAATAGTGATATAACTTTGCTGCCTGGGCAGTGGGCCTGGCCCTCACCAAGGACAAATGTCTGTGCTGATTTGCCTATTGGGGAATGCAGCATGGCCAAAACCCATACTCCATTGATTGTGGAGACTGGCCATGAGCACTGACCATCGTTCACATTATGAGGGTAGAGGGACACTAAACTAGAATGCAGGGTAGGTGCAGTGGTTAACAGGGGTAGTCTGGTGGGACTCGGGTCATGGTCGAGCCTCATGCCCTAGGCAATTTAACCATGACTTGCATCCCTAGCATACGCTGCTGATAATGACACACATCAGTATGAGTTACAAAAAATATCTTTCTTAAAGGAGTTATTTCAGATATGTTGAAAGAGGAATTATTAATAACATATATGTAGTGATTGCCCCCCAGGCTGACAGCCACCCTCCCAAAATCCTTTTTGACTGTTGACCAAAGATGGGGAATCCCAGGTATGTAAAGCTGTCAACTTTTTCCAATGGAGCCTGCTCACTTCTCCCCAAGTAAACAATTTAGTAATTTTCCTATTTGTACAATGCAGTATTTTTGTTTTGTTAGGATTGATCTTGAGCTTGTGTACTGGGGCAAAGGCAGGAAACCAAACAGCGCTGTAGGCCTAACGTGGTAGGATCAAAATTAAAAAAATGTTCGGCATAGGCGAGCCAGATTGGTTTTAAATTGTGAATCCTAGGGGTAGCCAATGTTGCAGTGTTTAAATAGTCCCCAATATCGCTCAAATACAGATTAAACAGACAGGGAGTGAGTATGCATCCCTGCCTGACCCCTCGTGAAGTTGAAATACTATGAGACAATTAACATTTTCAGTCCAATAAAACCTGAATTTCTGACCTGGCATGTAAGCCGATGAGTAAATGAAGCAAGACTTGAGGGATTTCCCATCTCTGCAATTTAGCCCACAATAGGCCCCAATCTACCACGTCAAAAGCAGATGTGAGGTCTATTGTAGCAATGCAAACTGGGTCATACTTCCTCTGCCACACCTGACAAAATGTGGCCTTCAAAATAAATCCATTCAAGGTAGAGCAAAGGTGCTTGCGAAAGCCCATTTGCCATTGTGCAATCCTACCTGATTTCTTTAGCCACGATTAAAAATGCTGTAGTAGAACAGATGAAACGATCTGCCTTGAGTATTGCTACAAGGCGATAATTTATTGGATCATTTTGTGAGCCTTTTCTATATATTGGAAGTATGTATGCAGTGGACCAGGAAGGAAGGAAAGAGCATGTTGAGGAAATATTCTTAAACAAGAGAGACAGAATTGAGGCCCAAGTATCTGGATCCCCCTCAAGTAGAATCCTGGAGAGATTATTAGGGCCAGGGGATAGTGATGAACTGAATTTTGGAATTTCTCAAACTACATCTCTGTCCACTTTTGGAGACCAATTGTTGTTCAAAGACGTAGACGGCAGAGGCAGAATGCAAAGTCTTATTTCCCTTTGCCCAATTTTTGTATGTCAGTTTGACTTTCTTGATTTGCTGGAATACGTGTAACTCGGTGCAGGATTTCAAATCCAAACCCTAACATACCGTCTTAATCCGATGTCCCAGTCAAGTGCATTGTAGACTAAGACATTTTTTTCTCTTTGTATTTCTCAGTTTTTGTGCCACGATTGTTTTCACCTCCCATGTACCCAGTGATTTGATTATAAACGTTTGATGTATCTTCTTTGAATTACTTAGTAATTTGGTTTTCTAACTTTTCATACTGACGATCTCTTGGCCTTGATAGCAGTAGGGGAAGACAAAAGGATGACATACTCCATCTTAGATGAATACGTCTTATCTACTGGTTCTTGTTTCATATACTCTATTATTTCTTTAATTTTCGTTCTCTTGGTAAGTTTTTCAGGTTATCCAAATTAATACCAATGATATAAACGAGCATCAAATCATTCTAAGTGTATGCAAATGTATCTTAGAAAATTGTGTGTTTGGTATCTAAAATATGAAACAATTTGAAGTGCTCTAGGACCATAGCAGGACACAAGAACCATTACCCATTATACTGAAACCCATCACATGCTGTCAGTGCAGAGCTCCAGTAAGAATTGCACTGGTTCTCAGTCATCCAACGACCCTACGTTTTATTTGTATTAGTATTATTTCATTTAGAAGTGCAAAGCCTCCACGGTTTTGTAAATCATCACCAAATCATATGACACCTAATGCGCACATTTTGATATCATCGCCATTAGAGATTAGCCGAGAAGGAAAACATCTGTTTATAGATTTTTCAGATATGCCATGGCCATAGGATGAAAAGCTGAATTCTAATTGGCGCTGCCGGCGTTTGATTGACATGCCTAATTGAATAGGCGCTCAAATGCTAGTCGCTTTACTTGTCCACAGGGATTTACAATTAGCAGCATGTGCTTCACAGGAGTGGATCTCTAAGAAAGCCCCACAGGACCGCACTGTATATTTTTCAGGGCATCTGTCTCACTGCTTCACGTCTCTGCTTCACAGCTCTGATGCTTTCAGACCATTGCCTGCCTGGCTAGGCCTTGCTCCAATTACGCGCTCATGCTTCTGACATTTCAATGATTGTCCGGTTGCGAAGATGGCGTTCAGTCGAGGTTCTGCGTAAGGGCAGCACCATGAATGACCCAAATACACATGACCTTTTAAAATGATCTATTCTAAGCCACAATAGAAATGCATTGTTGCAGAGTGCCCGAGGCAGAAGCAGCCTTTTTTGTTTATACACTCTGGGCTTCGTTTTTTAAAGCCCACTGCCCTCCATGTTTGCATTTCTTTGCCGGTGCCGTGTTCCAGTGCTTTTGTCTGGTTTGCACTCTGATACACTACTAATGGTTGTTTGCCCAGTGTCTAGTGTCCAGCCTGACCTTCAAATCCATTAGATACGAAAGAGTTGCAGCATCTTTTTTACAGGATTAAGTGAGTCAAACAGGGCCTACATGTTTGCCCCAGAAGCAAGCTCACTTCACCAAAGACGCCATTATATGTCTTTCCTTTCCATGTTATTATTTGCAAAGCTCAATGGGTCTGATTTACAAAGCCTTTTTCAATGGAGTTTTCCCATTCAAAAGTGGTTTGAAAATCAGGACCAATCGCTCTCCTTTTTCTTTTCTTTTTTTTTTATACTTATTCGAAGACCATTTTATAACACCCCCCCACCCCCACCTCAAAGCTGCCTGCCAGTTTGGGGGCATCCCATTTTATTTGTGGGAGTTTACTCTGAGGAGGTTGTCCACCAGTTCTCTGTGGCACCCTTTTTTCCCATTGTCAGTATAAACCTTCATTTTTTGAGCGCTCAGTCCAAACATTACACTTGAGTTGGCAACATTTGAAGTCCAGTTCCCAACCTTAATTGAAGGCCACCTGGTTTCAGAGCAGCCTGTTCATATTTAAGCAGCAAGGCATTCTGTTCGTGTTGCACTCCTGTAGCAAGTGTGGGCACAGAATACTATAGGAAACAACCTGACTGTTCCATGCACTGGTCACCTGGTTACTCCTGAACTCGTGCCTAGGCTCCTGCATGTCCAGTTGCCCTTGCACTGCCTGCGGGCCCCCCAGCACTTAAGGGTCTGTATCTGCAACCCTACAGTCCCTTCTCTCAGCACTTATGAGCCACCCGCTGGCTGCACTTATTGAGTTACCTGCACTTCTCACTTCCCATCCTCCCTGGCACTTCTCCCCTTTCCCCGGGCCTTTTGGCTGTAGCCCTGTATAGAAGCTCAGGTTCTACAACCAAAAGGCTAGCTAGCCCCGAGTCCCGACAGTCCCGACATTAACGTAGCCCTGGATTTTTTTTCCAGACTTAGCAACACACCTGGCCCTGTGTAAGCTGTGAGTAGCCATTATCGAAGATACAACCTTTCATAGTTGATATCATTAAAACACAGGCAGTCTCATGGGCCTGATTCCAAGTATTACGGTTTTCCAGAAGAAAGACCCCCACATTCGTTTCCAGTTCCTGCATTCGTTTTCGGGGTAGCACAGTCAAATTGCGAGTAGCAGGATGGAAATGTCAATTCTGTTATTGCTATGTTCTGCGCCCACTACCATTAACGCAATGGAACCTTGTGTCTTTAGTAGAGCATCATGTTTGCATACCTCTTTCTTCTCCCGGCAATTTTCTTCGTTTATTTTCTTTATCTAATCTCCAGAACCAAAAACACAGTATTATATATCATTGAACACCAGCTTCGCAACTCCCTTTCAGCTTTGGACTTCAAGCATGTCCACAGTCCCAAAGAACACTGGAAGCGTTTGCAAGTGTCTCAAGTCATAGCATACGTCTCTTGAACACTGGCCATCCAATCACTGAGCAAGAAAGTAGACTACCAATTA
The DNA here is from genome assembly GCF_040938575.1 of Ambystoma mexicanum. Taxonomy (NCBI): domain Eukaryota; kingdom Metazoa; phylum Chordata; class Amphibia; order Caudata; family Ambystomatidae; genus Ambystoma; species Ambystoma mexicanum. The sequence goes on from NC_090937.1 coordinate 845,140,983, forward strand.
TGACCCCTCCTTCTCACCCCATTCAATTTCCACAACTTCATCATGCTGTCTGCTAACTTTCTACTGCCTACTCTCACGATATACTTTATATTGGACGTCATTATATTCACATCGGGGTAACAATCGCTACCCCTATGTTATGGTATTACTCACTTTTCCTGACTGCAACTTTGCCAAAAAAAGTTTGCCCAATTATTTTACCACTTTTTTACCACAACACTTTAGATTGTAAGTGTGGGTTTCGTATATAGAAGGGGGGGAGAGGGGAAAGAGTGGCACAGGTGTCTGCCCCTGCTTTTTGCAGTTAAAAAAAAGTGGGAAAATCGGGCAAAGGAATTCGGCGAAGCTGTAATGAAAATAATTCAAGGAATCAACCAGATCCTTCTTGCAAACCCAGGCTGACTGATTTGCATCCCTGTCATTTAACCAATATGACTACTGATCCTATTTAGCGTGTAGGTGAGCAGCTGCTTATTTGGGACTGTAATCAACTACTTTGATCTGTTTTCAGTTGGGGAGTGCAGAGGCGCATAGACAAGGATGTTCAGGGCGGGAACAGACACATGGGGCCAATAAGAGGCTTGGCACAGAGACCAGAACTGAGAGGGCCATGTCACTTAGACCATTACAGGAATTGGCAGAGCACACTAGTCAGAAAAGCACATGGTAATGCCAGAGAGGATATAAAACATGTCAAAGGATGATGTTTTTCAACTATGAAGTTAGAAAGCTAGAAATGTAGAACACTAGCTTTAATAAGATAATACATTATATACCCAGTTCTGCACATCAGCAACCACTCCCTACCCCCTTTATTTAATTACTCCCAATCCTTTTTTTATGGCCAAACCTTTTCACTTTAGTTTGATATGGATATATTTTGCCCTTTTGGAATGCATAGTGTCAGACATTCCCAAATGATTCCTATTTTATTGTGTATTGTATTCTCAAATATGCACAGTGATATGCATAAGACAAGCTAATTACAGATTTGCAGCCAAGTGTCAGCTTTGTTGTGTTGTTGGGTCGGTACAGCATTGTCTGACACTTGCATGGCCTCTTGGTGGTTTAATTCCTATGAAAGATGTGGAGGTTGAGGGGTTAATGGCATAGCAAGAGGAGAGAATGGATTATGTTGCTAAAATCGGAGTCTGGGACAGATCAGAGAAATAAAGCTCTGCATCTATAAGAAACACTCAGGGATGTATGTGCCACTGAGTAGAATCTCAGGGGTGGATTAGTTGCTTCATGCCAGATGGTGCAGGAGATAACACCCTACTGCATGTGCTTAATCGTTTGGATGCTGTTGGCAAGTTGGTCAGTATGTGGTGTGAACTTCTAGAAGAGGGTGAGATTGTTGTTGAGAAAACCTAATAGCTGCCTATATAGAAGTAAACCACTATTTCCAGAACCAGATCATGTTTAAGTTATGTTTTATTATTTTCAAAGGTTTTTGCTAGTTCCCGCTCTCTGTCTCTCTCTCTCTCACCACAAATAGGACCTCATAGCGTTGAACTGCAAATTGGAATGTATGCTTACCGGGACCCAGTGTCTGTTGAACAGGAAATCTACTTGATATAATGCACCAAATAACCACTGCAGTGCTCCCAGAACTCTGGGGTAATCAGGCGGTTGGCATGCCGTGCATCTGCACTGGGTTTTCAGACACTAGTCTGTGGAGGAAAAGGAGTAGGAAGATAATAAAAGGATTAGGAAGAGGTTGAAATACCACCTCCATGGGGATCGGCTGATGTAGAAGGGAGAAAGGAATGTTTTGTAGAGTTTGGGGTTGTGTGTACACATTAAGGTAGAATATAGATGATGAATGCAGAAAGCAATCTATATTTTAAACATTTCTGTAAGCGAACAAACTGTCTATGAAGCATTTTACAGGAGCAATAGGTAGTCAATGTCACAGATAGCAGAGAAAAGCACTCTAACTCTCAAAGACGGTTCAATGGTCTTTAGTCAATTATTTATATGGCCTATAGCTGTCCCTCTTTCCTTGTCTTGCCTTGGCAGGGACCCATAGGCTAAGATGAACCTACCCCTCTTAGGTCCATCGTGGTTTAGCAAGACATCAGGTGGGCGTTTCAGGTTCTGTACATTTTGCAGCCGTTTGGTACATCTGAGCAGCTGCTTTGTGCTGCAGCACAGCCAGAGTTGGCATCTCTCTTTCTCTTTTCTCTCTCTCTCTCTCTCTCTCTCTCTCTCTCTCTCTCTCTCTCCCTCTCTCTCTCTCTCTCTCTCTCTCTCTCTCTCATTAGGGTCTCTGTGGCGCTGGCGCTCTGTTCATGCCGGTAACTGCTTCAGGTTTTTCAGCTTCTCTTTTCACAACTTAGTTCTTGCTGGGTTCTCTCCTCTCACTTGTGCGTGAGTATCTGAAATGTCAAAAGAATACTTTCGAGCATAGGAACTCAGAGACAATGCTAAAGTCATGGTTCTGCACATAAGCATATGGGTGCACAGGACAAAGGTAGGGCTTGGGGCCTATTTGACTGCATTGTCTTTTAGGGTTAGGGCTGCGTCCGGACCCCTCCATAAGCCTCCCATGGAGCTACAGCAGGCTGCTTAATCCCTTTTCATCTTGTCACACCTATCAACCCTTTCCTTCAGGATCTCCCCATGTTCTTGAATGCTGGCTGGCATATCTACCCACCCAGGAGAAATTTCATTTTCTCCCTGAACCTCCTTGAGACGTTGATTAAACAATGGAAAATCTTCACCAAGTAGGACCACTTCTGGGAGACAAGATTTGATGATCATGGGCATTCGGATTTCCAGGTTCAGTATCCACAGGGTCATTGTTGCTTTGGGATACATGTCTGCATCCCCAAGGTTGAAGATGATATGAAAAGGAGTCCCTGGTTCCAGCTCTTCCATGATTCTGAAGTCTGATCGAAACATCCATCTGCTTGCTCCCAGAGCCTATGAGGGATTTTACTGAGAGAACTTTGATCTCCATTTCTCAATTTCTCCAATCATACATACTGGCCAGCTACTCTGGATCTAGTTCCTCTTCCAAGCACTGTATGGAATCTTCCACCTGTCTGTCCAGTTTGCCACATGTTTGGAGGAGACGGATTTCCATCGGTTCCACCATTGGTTTCCCGGGGCAGAACCTGGCAAGTGCCCACACTTGCAGGGCTAGCTAAGTGCCCTGCCTTCCAGGGCTAACACCGGCTGATATCTGATCTGGTGGGGTTGGTTTCAGGCTTCCAGCTTTCACTGGGAGTAGGTGTCATGGCTCTCCCTTCAAGTGGAGGTAACATGCTAGGTCCAGGTTGTCTTAAAGCAGGGCTCTCCTTTCTATTTCCCACTCTAGCAGTGTTATGTTTACTCACTTCTTTGCCCAACCAACTGGCTTGCTGGTGAGCATTGGCTGTTTAGTTGGCTTCCTCCAGAGAGGGCTTGTGTAACTGCATATGACTTTTTGCAGATACGGGGGAAGAGAGTCCATGAATTGTTCCAACACGCGCATTTCTTTTTATGTCTTCAGATGTTTTATCTCTGAGCCACTTATTTAGGGGTTCTCGTACTCTGTTATAAATTTCTGACGCAGGCAAAAATGTCAGAGACGTAACCGGTAATGTTCTCGGTCTTCTCGCAAATGCTCCAAAATAACCCTGGACAGATCTTCATGGTCTCTGCCCTTCAGGATTTAGAGCTTGAAATGCCTGCTGGGACTTTCTGGTCAGCATAGGAGCATTATACGTAGCCAGTAATGACAATGCCAGCCTTCTGTCTCTGGAACCCTCTTGAATTTGATGAAGAAGTCTGATGGATGTTCTCCAGTGCCCAATTACTGTAGGATAGTTGGGGATACTTCGGGTTGCTCTTGCCTCTGGGGCATAATGCCCTGTAAGACCACCATATTTCCTGGTGTTGACCACTAAAGTTTTATTGGCCTTGAACTGGGTACCCGTAATACGTGTTCCATCCTTGTTTGGTTGGGATCACAAGGAACTGGCTTAGTAACATCCACTTTGGAGAGTACCTCTTCCTCCTCATCTGAGCTGGTGGGCTCCCTCCACTGGTGGAAGGTGCTCACACCAGGAGGATTGGGTATCTCACTTCCACTCATCCTCTCTCATGAACTCCTCCATTAGGTTGATCTGGGTCTCAGCGGTGCTGTGTTTTCTTCTTGCGTCTTGGTGCTTGCTGGGTTATCTTCTCTCTCTTGTGTCCCAACACCTGAAACTGTGAAATAATAAAGGCAAGCATGGGCACACAGAGGCAAGGCTGGAGTCATGGTTCGGCACATAAGCATACGGGCAAACGTGAGAAAGGTAGGGCTTGGGACCCGTTTTTTGGGTTGTTTTATAGGGAAGCACTTGGTCTGGACCCCTCCTTTCGCCTCTGTAAGTAATTTCAATCTGGCACTTCACCTAAATCAATGCCTAGCGTGTAATGCAGAACTGAAATCCTTATTTTTTTGTGTCTAAAAGTTCTTTTATTCTGAACTATGTACCACTTATATCACACCCCTCCCTTGGAACACCCCCCCCCCGGTCACACTGAACCAGGAATCAGGCTGGTTTGCAAAGTTAAAATATTTATTTATGTATTCACAATATAATCACAGTTTAATGGGTATACAATAACTGCCAATGGGGTGATGTCACACTAAGCAATCTCTTTAATCACAAGTAGTAATAATGAGCAAAACAATTCAGTACAAAAATAATACTTTTTTGTATGATCAGATCAAATAGCAGTATGGTTACTATTTCCCCCTGCACACCCCTCAGCCCCCAACAAGCAATGTAACGAGATAGGAGGAGAGAGAACAGGTTTCAGGAATGCAGAATTCAACAAAATGTTAATCCCAATTTCCCCCCAGCAAACACAAGAGAGAAACAGAACTGATTGGCAAACTGTCAAAATGGTTTTAAAGTTATCTGAGAATGGATAGGGTAAAACACTAAATATGGTTTAAATGACTGAAATTGTATAAATTCTAATGGGAGCCACTTTGGATAGTTGCAGACAAACACTACCAATTATTTGACACTAATAAACAATGTGCAAACTTAAAATTGAGGTCGGGTGCAATCAAAAACTGTTTTACACGTGGCAGAATTGTACCTAAAACAAAATTTGCGGCACACTTTTCTGTGCGCAGTAATCGCGATTGCGGGAAGACTATATGGATTTGCGGTGTTGGTTCTCTGGAAGGCTGTGGGTGTTAGCTACACGCAGAAGTTAAAAATTTGTTTCTAGCATAAAATTTGAGGAAGTTATGGACTTTTTAGTGAAGGTCGTTTTTCTGAGATAGGCGCAAGAATGAGAAAACAGGGATGCGCTTTCAAAAGAAAACAGGATTTCTTTACACTAGGGGATGACTATGAAGAAGCAAATACCACACAGAAGCACAGCCAGTGGACCAGGGCGCAACTGGATCAGTATAACTGCCTGCCGAGGAGCTTGCCTTCTTCAGATGAAATATAGGAGCGCAAAAATATTTAACAATACTAGTATTGAAGGAAATAGTCGGAATAATATAGAGAGTTCAGGCAATTCAAAAATATTTCTAACAATGCAAGTCCGAATATATGAGAGGATAGGTTTAAGACAGGGATTACTATGGAGAGTACATATGCTAGTGACACAGACCTATCTATAGATACTCACTATCTGTGTTTCAAACGGAACCTCAGGGATTCTGGTCAGGGATCCCGGTCAGGAATTCTGGATCTGTCAAGATCAGGGATTCTGCTCAGAATATCTGCTGGGCACACCGGACTGGACTGGGTCTGCAATGGCTCTGGTCACAGCTATCTGGTCACAGCACGGCACAGCACGCCTAGATGGAATCTTTTGGTTCTGGTAAGGATTTTTAACAGGAAAGCAGTTGCAGCACAGCCCAGCTGTTTCTTTTGTTCCCCATAGATTTTGTGGGATACTTTCTGATCCCGGAAACTCAAGGCCTAGTTGAAAATGGTTCAAATAATGGATTGGGTCTTTCTGCTTGCCAAGTTTCTAGAGTCAGGAGCAAGGAATATGGATGGATCTGCTTCAGGGTGCTTCGCCAGGTTCAGGATAGTGGGTGAAACTGTGTGTCTTTCTAAGTCCTTAGCTTTTTCTATTTATGCATATGGTAAAGGGGTGTGTGTGCTGAATTATCCTAAGCGCACCCCCTAGGCAGGCTATAGGTTAGAATCTCTTCTCCCCCTTGATTGGAGAAGAAAACAGGGTGTCACCATGATGATCCTTCCTCCTCTTGCAGCTCAGGAGCAATCTCTTCCCATTTTCTTCTGGCAGTGGCCATTTACGATCCTTCCTAATTAGCATCTCCTTGAGCTGGAGGAAGTCCATTGTCTCCTTCTAGCTCCCCAGCAATTGGCACCTCCCCGTGAGTTTCAGCTGGGGGGAAGTGTCCTCCTTCTGGGAAGAAACCTGCCTTTCAAGTTCTTGCAGCTCAGCCAGGCTTAAATTTAAATGTTATTTCTGTTGCACATTTTTTCTTGGTTTAAAATAAACTTGACATTTCAAAAAAGCCACTAGAACACTTATTCCTGCTTCTAAACCATGGGATTTAAATAGTTACAATCTAGGTTATTCTCAATAACAGGTCACTTAGTTTTCAGACGTTAGATTTCAGTTGCACAAGTTTAATTCTTCTGATGCAAGCTACTGACAGCTGTTATACAGCCGCCGCTGGTACTGCGCCCAGATTTTCGCTGATCCCACAGGCAGGCACAATGGCTGTGGGTGTTTTTATGACAAATTCAGCTTTTCAGGATACTGTAATTTCACAATGATTTCTTGAACTCAATGAATTGTGACACCCATCAGGAATATTGGATGTTTTATGTTGTTTTGTGCCAGCATTCTGCAGTTTCAGCAACCAAGAAAAATGATTTAAGGGCAAGATTCTGGATTTCATTCAGCAAAGCACTGCTTTTCATGCAGTCTCCATTTTTACTCGTTGGGCATCCCAGTGACATGTTTCAGCAGTGAGGTCTAAGTTCCACCACTGACAACATGCATGGTAGATTTGGCAGCCATCTTTTCGTGTTGCAAAGCGCAATTTCTATAGGTTTTGGCGCGCCCAGGGGTTTTGCGGCCATTTTTATAATTCTGGCACCATCAGCACACAGTGATGCCGCAGGGCAGAGCGTAAGTGGGTTAATACATCCTACACCTCCTACCTGCCATGGAGGTAGAGCAGTGTGCCTTAACCCTTTTGACATGGTTGAGGACTTGACCTTGTCACATAAATAGCAAATAGTGCTTTTCTGCTTGGTGCACCTAAGATGTGCTTCAGCCAATCAATTAGTTAAATGCTGGTGAATGTTTGACCTGTGATTAACATTTCATTTTTTTCATGGGGAAATCTTTTGAAAGTTAATGTGAGACTGCCAAGTCTGGAGGCCAGATGTGGCCTGGCCTGGCCTTAAACAGTCTCTGTGAATGTTAAATGTTGTTGCAGAACAAAATGTTCGGAAGGGCTCTTATAGGTCTTTGAAGATATACCACTATATGTGTGTTCCAATCAGAAAGAGCAGGGAATATTGTGTAATTCTGATAATATATCATATAGGGGAGCTTTGTGTGTTAAATACTGTTATGACAAATGGCTTGACACACTTGTTTTTTTATGTTTTGTTAATATGCTTTTGTACTTCACAGAGTCACCACTATAGTTGTTTCAGAAAGGTGATTTCTTGTACAAGGTAGATTGTGCTCCCACTTGGGGTAAGCAGACCTTCATCTGAAGGAAAAAATTGCATGAAAAAAGAAGGAAAAGGGTGGGAAAGAAGAATAATAGATTGGAGACTTAGGGAGGTAGATGTTCAGGGCTTCAAAATTGTACTAGGGATTTTGTTTGTCCATTATTTATTAACTATCTCCCAGAGAGAGCTGACAAATAAAGAGTTTATGTTGAGCTAATGCGTGTATTGGGGTTCAAAGGCAGTTTTGAGTATTATAAGATAGGGACTCAGTAATGTTGGGTGTGTGACAGGCTCGAGAGCATGCTTGGGAAATCCTGTAGCTATTTAGGCTTAAATACCTGCCATTCCCATTTATTTCACATCGGGTAAATTGCCGAATAATAATTCTAGGGCTGACACTCCAACTCAGAAGGCATCATTATCCAAGAGTAGGACATGTGAAAGGTGAATAGTGTTGGAAACAAAAGGCAAGGGTTTGGGATGGACAGAATGATCGAAGTAAAAATGGTATGGCTGTTATTAGGTGAAAAATAAAAAATGATTCTTTTCTATATAGTGCCTCATGCCACAGTAAGGCCACTTCACAGCACTGGGGTTCAAGAAGAGAATCATTGAGGCTGCAAGCCAGTAATGGTAGCACAAGTGTGCCCAAAGAGGCTCATTAACTGATTCCTCAGTCCCAAATGTCTATTCTCAACTGAGTTCTTATCTTAATCTTTTTAATCGTCTCCTCTGTCATCAATCTGGTTTCCGTCCCAGTTTTTCTACCAAACGCACCCTTCTCTCTGTTTATGAACCTTCACGCACCACACCATCGTTAATGTTATTTTATTCCTGTCTACTTGACCTGATATGCAGCTTTTGACACGGTGGATCATTCAACATGTCTTTCCACGCTTTCATCTCTTTGGTTTTCCGACACTAATCGCCTTTGTCTTGCCTCTTATCTGTCTGATTGCTCATTTAAAGATACTTGGAAGGGGTCCATTTCCCAGCCCCACTCCCTTTCGTATGGCGTTTCCCAAGGCTCAGTCCTTGGTCCTCTTCTTTTCTCACTCTATACTTCCCACTAGGCTCACTTGTTCTTGACTTTGGCTACCAGATACACTTGTACACCGACAATACAAACATGCTCACTTCTTTCTCTTCTTTTGATGATTCTATCCATAGGTGCATCTCTTCTTGCCTTAATGTGGTCAAAACCTGGATGGCCTTAAAAAAGAAAATATTGTTCTTTCCTTGTATTCCCTTTCCTCACTCGTCAGTCTATTTCTTCCACCTTGTCTCAAGCTCTCCATTGGCAACCACGCACAAAATCTCGGTTTCCTTTCTGTCTCTTCCTTTTCACACCTACCCCAGATTGCATCTGTCTTTACATCCTGCCAGTTTCACCTTTTTATTATTAAGATCTGCCATTGTTGAACCTTTTCTTTCACTAAATTACTCCTTCAAACGATGGTTCAATCTCCTCCTAACTACTGGTGTTCTTCATGTATAGGTCCCCTAACCATGCCACCCGTCTCTCCGCTCATTCGTTCACTTCACTGGTAGAATGGTGTTTATCCTTCCCTCGTCTTCTCAAATTTCTACTTATGTGACCTATCTCCACTGGCTTCCAATTAATCTTAAGTTTGATTTTTACTTTTGCTGTTAAGTCTTGAATAGTTTTCATGCACTGGCCCCCCGATTTCCCTGTACAATCCTTTCCACAAGCTTTGTTCTTCTTCTTAGTTCCTCCTCTCTGTCCCTCACCACCAGGGCTGGTCTTTGCGTCAGGCAGCCCAGGCAGCTACCTGACATCAGTCAGCCTCCAGGGGGCGCTGCACCAGCAGTCCACAGTGCTAGAATACACGTGTAACACATTAGTTTCCTAACATTATAAAAATGAATGTGCCTGTTCATTTTCATAATGTTAGGAAACAAACGTGTTACACGTGTATTCTACCACTGGCACTGCTGCAGGCTGCAGCCTCGGCCCTCAGGCAGGACAGTGCTAGAATACATGTGACACCTCGGCAGTTTCTAGTCCATTTGGTGCCCAGGGCGAAACATTAGGAATGCGGCCCCCCCGCACCACATCCCATGCGCCACTCCCACCGCACCCCGCTTTCCACTCCCGCCGCACCCCGCCCACCACCCCCACTGCACCCTGTGCGCCATTCCCAAACTACACCGTTAAGCAACTCCTACCCAAAGTCAAACAGTTTGTCAAGGAATGAATTGCCATTTGCAATGGTGGGCCACTTTTTCACTGGTGCCCAAGACAATTTTATGCCCCAGTCCCACTTAGGCTGCAGATAATGAGGACTGGGCACACCAACCAAGAGACCATGAATATGGCACAGGATGCAGTATATACATCCAACAAAGAACACAAGATGCCGAAGGAGGTTTGAAGGCAACCTAAGCCAAAAGGGCAATGGCAAGGAGAAACCTGAACCCAATAAACAATCACTTAAACATTCTTTGAATGGGAATCAAGGGTTATGCTTTGATACACTAAAGTCTTGACTGTTGTAAGGATACATGGACCAGGATTATTTATTTATTCATGCAATGTCTGTCGGGTACCTGCATATTTATTTATTTATGCAATGTGTGTCGGATACAGGTATCAGACACACATTGCATAAATAAATAAATTATCCGTCTCCATGTACCCGACAAACATTGCATAAATAAATAAATAAACCGGTTCGTAGCTTAAAGAATATTTACTCAGCAACACTGGTCAAAACTATTGTCCGCATAGTGAAGTAACTCATCACCAGTGCCATGGAAGTGGTTTAAACTGTAACTGATATATAGTTTGGAAAAGAAGCGGCATGAAAGAAATAGCGCTGCTTTTAATTATTATTTTGGCAATTTTCCGGGCTTGCAGGGACGCACCATGGGCCCAAACGAGTCTCCGTTTGTACCGTGTCGGGGCCCACGATGCGTCCCTGCACACTCCCCACAGCCCACTGCACCTCCCCTCCTATCCCAATGCCAACACGAAACCATTTAGTGACTAATGGGCCACCATTAGCAGTTTCCTGCCGGCATTGTGGTGGAAGAGGCTGGTCTTAGCTGCAGGGGGACCTAAATTGTTTTTATTGGTGTGCTTATGCCCCCACCCCAAGTGGCGCAAAAGTGGTCAGAGGGAGCCTCTGACTTCTGTAATGTCACGTAGTACTTTTGTACTACCTTTGTACTTTTGTACTACGTGACATTAAAGTCGGAAGGGGCAGCGCCAGCACCTGACCTGCAGAACTTTCCACACGTCAATGTGCCGCCCCACAAACTAGGGAATTCCATCCCCTCCAGAGGCTCCAGGCCAAGAAACAGGCCTGGCCTCGGCCCTCAGGCAGGGCAGGGCAATTGGCAAATAAATTGGCAACATTTGTTGCTTTATTACGTTCCCCCGGCCCGGGTGGCGCCGGCGCTGCTGGCACCAGCGAGGCCCATGGGCACAAGTGCGATGCGCCCTCCTCCAGGCTATGGGTGCACACTGACACTGAAGTGTGGATCGATTGGGGCTGGCTGGTGTTGTCTGCCCTGGCTATTACAGAAAAGAGCAGCGAGTGGGTCACTAAATCCTGAAGTTGTTCCCATCACAAGCACACACTGCCAAGCAGCAGCAGAATCAGCAAATACAAACAGTTGCTGCATCCTGCCCTCGTTGATTGGCCTTGTTTCAGGAAACCCGGCAGTAACTACAGCCTGCCGTGGCAAGCACACTTCTTTCCTTCTGCTCCCATCCTCGCAGGTGAGGCCTATTGCTGCATAGGCATTTTATTTATTTTAAAATGGTATTGCGGAGATGACTGGGCCATCCAAGAACAGCCTCTCGAGGCCACAAAGCTAGACACTTTTGTCAAGGCTCAAGTAGCCATGAAAAAGGAATCGAGCACTGGTGGTGGACTCTCCTCAGGAGATCAAAAGGCCGGTTCTTGGAAGACATGGGAATAGTGTCACCGTCAGCAGATCTTAGACAGTTGCACGTTCCAGCGGGGTTGGATTGGTCAGTCCGTTGGCCGGGCCAAAACCACTTCAAGGGTGAGGCCCTGGGGGCCGGTACCACGCTTGGGCGGGTTTGGGGGTTACTACGCCCCCCAAGTTCCCGCTCCCGAGCATATTGTTTGTCGTTCCCTCTTTCCTGGGCATGCACTGCTGACTTTATTTAAGTGCAAGAGTTTCATACATTTCACTGTTCGCTCAGACTTGCCTTATACTCTTCTTTATAGTTGTGCTTCTTTTGTTTGGAATAGCAATCATGCTAGTCTAACGAGATAAACAAACACCTACACAAACGCGCCTTGTGAATGATGGTGTGAAGGATGGATGCAGGCGCTGGACCAAAAGCTGAGCGAAGTCTGCACAGCAGCTGGCTTGGGAAAGCGACTCAGCAACTACAGTAGAAACCGTCTCCGTGGACGGTTGGCCCGTGTTCCGTATAATGGAAATACCCAGACTTGTAGGATGCATGCTTCACTTTCTTTGTTCCATTGGGGGCGACATGCTGTAGCATCAATTCATGGCCTTTAAAATACCCTGAACGGTACAGCTTCCGATCTCCTTTAACACAAATGCTGGGAAATGGCCATGACTAGCTAACGCCACATTAATCAAAGCCAGGTCTCTAAAGAATGGTTCAAGTGTTGGGGAATCACCTGCTCACACTTTCTGTCGTGTGACCAACCAGTGCACAAAAGATGTTTCAGAGCGTGGGGCTCTTGATGCCACCCATTTCTGCATTTGATACACCAGCAGCTAAACACAGCCTGGGGAGGCAGTTCCTTCTGCATAGTCCATTTCTCTCCCAAGCTCGGTACAATGTCCTTTACCATAATGGAGAATGTGAAAAAGTGCAGTGCTGCAAGGCTGGGGAGTGAGGGTGGAGGGCAAAGCGCATTACGCTTGGGGTACACTGGAGATGCTTCCCCTGATACCTGCAGTACTCCAAGTCCCTTGAAATGAAATTCGTCTACACACTGCACAATGTGCAAGGGCCGCTGTTATTCAAGCAGCACGCGATAGTAATTTGCAAAAAGTAAACTTAACGAGTCCCAAGAAAAGGTGATCTTCCACCCTTTAAGAATTTGATTGTTTTTGTTCTTAAGTTGGGATGGTAGACATCGTTTTTCTTTGCGATCTTACAGTTTCATGGTGCTGTCGTGAGCTAAAATGAGTGATCACGAAGGAAACATTTAAGAATTTTGAGAGTTCACAAGCATGAGCAAAACAAACCCCAATACTCGAACTGCCATTTCTCTGCCGCGGTAATGCACTGCAGTGTGTTTCAATGTAAAGTCCACATTGTAATGTCATAATTTTAGAACGCCACCTCTCCAACATTAACATTGGGAGCTATGTTGAATTGTAAATGCATGTTAACTCTCTGCATATGTTTAAAGTAGACTTTACCACTCACATGAAGTAGTGATATATTTAACTTCCTGTGAAATTTTGATGCAATACATATTGCATAAATGCATGTATTTTAATGCTGAGATAGACGGGCTTGTACAGCTATTGGTGGGTATGTTGCTGGTGCTTGTTCTTGGAGGTTTGAGTAATACGGTTCAAGACCAGTTCATCACCTTTTAAGAGTAGCTAAATGTTTGTGGTCATACGGATGACAGTGTAGATCTGAAATTGCCGATTCTCTGACCTGAGTCACAGCAGCAAACTGGTCATTGTTACTAAAAATGAAGAGCAAAAGCAGACTAACATAACCAGGCCTGTTCGGGTTTGACCCTCTTATTGCTGTTTTCTGAGGTTCATGAAATTCAGCAGATGCCAGCATTGACAATTTTGTTAACTCATAGTCCCCACTCTCGCTGCTCATCCCATGACATATGCATGAGATCACAGGTCGGGGGAGGGCGGGCGCCAACGATGCTTCCCGCCTGGGTGCAATCTGTTGTAAGACCGGCCCTGCTCACCACCTCCTGTGCTTCTTGCCACTTTCACTCTTTCTAACTTCTTGCTCCCATCTTTGGAATGCCTTTCCTCTTGAGATTTTCTCCTGCCCCTCTCAATTAAAAAAGTGTCTCCAATCCCACCTGCTTCCATCCGTGCCTTCTTAACTTTCTTTTTGCTTGAAGTTGTGCGTTTTAAGTTGAGTTGTTGCTTAGTTTTTGTCCTTCTTTTGCATATTGTGTACCAATTATTATTATGTCTAGCGTTTTGAACAAAAGCTCTATTTAAGATTTGTAAATATTCCTTTCAGCTAGAAGTGGTTTGTGCCAGTTTGAGTCATAGGTCAAACCCAGTTTGTTTATGTAGGCTCAAATGTGTTTTCAGCCAGTTCACCCACCCCTAATAAGAACCTTTGTAAAACACATACATTTTTACCAATGCTGAAAAACCCACAGAATAAACATTGTCCACCAGCAAAGAAGAAGTGTATCTTAGTTCATGAACTCAACATATGTCCAAATACATTACAAAGAGAGACAGAGGGAGCATGCAGTGTTCTGTGAATTTGGTAAAGGGAGAAAGTGTATACAGTTTTAAATGCTCGCCCTATGCTTTCTTCCCCTGGACCCTGCCCCCCTTCCTCACCCCACACACACAAAGCTGCACACACACACACACACACACACACACAAATGCAACATTTGCTTCCAAGTCTCAGCTTTCCATTATAAGGTGCTATATCCTGCCCTTAAGGAGAAACATTGGGACTCCATGTGCACTGAATATCTAACTATCAATTTGCCCTGAGTCTTGCCTAGCTAGTTTCATATGCTGAGGGGAGGAGTAGAAAGGCATTCAGTGAAACAGAAAATTGAGGCACATAGTATCAATTTGTTGCCTCATTATGCAGTGGCAGCTGATGACATTTTAAACTGTAGTGTAAATGTTTGAGCCTAAAACGTGGGAGCAACCAGGCACAGCGAGGGAGCCTGAATATAACAAGAGTAGTTTGAGCGGTTGGAGGTGGGAGAGGTGCATAGCACATGAAAAAATTCTATAGATGCAAGTCACCAACAGGACCATTTTGCAACGCATTTTTATGATGCCTTTACCCACAACATATGGCAGTATATAAAACATTGTCATGCTGTCTGTGTCCATACAAGGCTTCCCAGCTGGTAACTAATTCCATGCCACAGAAAGAAAGTATATCCACACTGTCTATATCAAGATAGGCTAACATATCACACAATAACACTTACATTAAATAATTCATCGTTTATAATGTGCTTAATACAGGAGACCAGCCTCTAAGCGCAGGACAGGGGTTTGAACCTGTGCTGCTCTACGTTGTCTTGCTTCCAAGACAAACGTGTTATCCACCCACCCCTCAACTTATGTTTGCTTTTGCCCTTGATACAAAGTACACAGATGATCATGACACATTCAGAAAGTATGCAGACTGACAGTAGTAGTGCCAGTCCGCAATACATTCTTAATGTGGCAAGGCATTTTTTACTAGGCACCAAGGGTAAAGCAAACATAAGTGTTATTACCTGGTGTGACTGGCCAAACTTCTATCTGCCCGCAAACCATCTGGATCGCCGCTCGACCCTTGCCCAGCCACAACCCTCAAAGAAATGTTTGCATCCACCTGTGCAGGAGAACACGCAAGATCCATCATAAATGCCTCCCTTTCCTCTGGTATCTTTCCCGACGCATTCAAAACGGTTCACGTCAAACCTCTAATTAAAAAACCCTCACTCGACCCTCTCGAGCCCAAAAACTATCGCCCCATCTCAAACACCAGGTTCCTTGCCAAACTCACTGACCGAACCGCCTACTCCCAACTAAATGCCTTTGTCGAAGCCAACAATCTCCTAGACCACGCCCAATCAGGTTTCAGAGCCTGTCACAGAACTGAAACCACCCTAACCTCAATCTGTGATGACCTTAAAATGACGGCAGACTCCGCGGGATGGGCCGCGCTAATCCTTCTCGACCTATCTGCCGCCTTTGACACGATCAGTCACTCAATCCCCCTAGACCGCCTCCACTCCCTGGGAATTCGTGGAACCGCTCTTAAATGGATTGCTTCATTCCTCAAAGATAGGTACCAAATAACAATACTCTCCACCTATACCTCCCAAGCCGACCAGTCGACACGGGAGTCCCACAAGGAGCATGCCTATCTGCCCTCCTGTTCAATCTCTACCTGACCACCTTCCCACCGATAATCAGTTCACACAACATCCTGTGCTACAACTACGCTGACAACACTCAGCTAATTCTCCTGAACTCAAAACTCAATCTCCGACCTGACCTGGCCTCCTGCCTCCATGACATAGAACTCTAGATGACCCAAAGCCACCTCCTGTTAAACCCCTCCAAAACGGAAATCATGACATGTGGCAACTCCGAACTTCTTCCGCACCCACTACCATGGCCATCCGCCATGGGCAACTCACAGACCGCCTCCAAATCAGTGAAAAATCTTGGGTGTACCCTTGACTCTGACCTAACTCTCTCGCGCCAAGTCAACAACGTCTCAAAGTCCTGCCACTACCACCTTAAAACCCTTAGACACATCTTTCCATATCTCTCCTTTCCCAACAGACTCTCTGCCATCCAATCAATCGTTATATCAAGACTGGACTACGCAAACCCCCTATACCTCGGAATCCACACGTACCAACTGAATAAACTCCAAAGGGCACAAAACGCAGCAGCCAAATTACTACTTGCACTTGGCCCAAGAGACCACGTCTCCCCAGCCCTTAAGACGCTGCACTGGCTTCCAGTAGCCCGAAGGGTGACTTTCAAAACCCTATGCATCTCCCATCGAGCACTGCATAAAACCGGACCTGAATATCTTCAAGACAAACTAAAACTCTATCACCCCCCACACACCCTAAGATCGAGTTCAGCCGGCCTCCTAGTCATACCAAAGACAAACTCAGTCAGGCTAGGCGGAGCATCATTCTCAGCCTTAGCCCCCACGCTATGGAATTTACTCCCACCCCACATCCGCCTAACTAAGGATTCAACGTCTTTCCGCAAACTGTTGAAAACCTGGCTCTTCCCATAAAACCAACCCGCTATCCCAAAACAGACCAACAACAACTCAATGACACCAATCCAACAAACTACCGATGCGAGAAATTGCCACCTAATAACTCCTACTTTAAACTAGAAGGACAAACAGAATTAAACTAATAAAGTAGATCAAAGCAGTATAAGGGTTAATAAGAGTAATTCATACGGAAACAGTAAAGAAAGTTAAAGTGCTGAAATGGACAGATTGCATGAGGTGTAAACGAAGTGAATGGCATGGGTGATATAGTTAGAATTGATGAAGCCGGTAGAACAGATGAATGCACTGAGTCGAAGAATACATGAGTGGAAGAACAGACAGCTACATAGCGAATGAGTGTGGAAATCAATGGATGGATGAATGGATGAACATGTTGAACAGATGAGTGTGTAGAGCGGACGGGTATGTAGAGCGGACGAGCGTGTAACACAGATGAGTGCGTAATATAGATGAGTGTGAAGAATAGATGAGTGTAAACCGAATGAGTGTGTAGAACAGATGGGTATGTGGAACGGATGAGTTTGTAGAGCATGTGATAGCTCCAGGTCATATTCTGCAGGTTTCCGCAGGAGTGGCAAGTAAAGCGCATGATTGAGTGGATAGCGGATGAGCTCGGAAGTGCAGAGCGGATGAGTGTATGGAGCTTGATGAGTGAATGGAGCGGATGAGTGTATGGAGCGGACGTGTATATGGAGCGGACGTGTATTTGGAGCGGACGTGTGTATAGAGCGGAGGAGAGTATGGAGCGGAGGAGAGTATGGAGCGGAGGAAAGTATGGAGCGGAAGAGTGTATGGAGCGGAAGAGTGTATGGAGTGGAGAAATGTATGTAGCAGAGGGGTGTATGGAGCGGAGGGGTTTATGGAGCGGAGGGGTGTATGGAGCGGAGGGGTGTATGGAGCGGAGGGGTGTATAGAGTGGAGGGGTGTGTGGAGCGGAGGGGTGTATGGAGCGGAGGGGTGTATGGAGCGCACAGGTGTATGGAGCGTCCGGGTGTATGGAGTGCCTGGGTTCATGGAGAGGGTGAGTGCGCAGTGCTGATGAAGGTATAGAACAGACGAGTGTGTAAGATTGAATATATACAATAGGATATCGCTGTTGGATGCGTGAAAAGCACAAGTGCTTAAAGCGGATGAGTGCGGAGAGGGGATGTGTCCATGGAGCAGATGAGTTCGTGGAGTGGAAGAGTGCGTTGGAGCGGATGAGTGAGCTGGAGCGGATGAGTGCGCCGAGGGGGTGTGTGCGCCGAGGGGGTGTGTGCGCAGAGGGGGTGTGTGCGCAGAGGGGGTGTGTGTGCAGAGGGGGAGTGTGTGCAGAGGGGGTGTGTGCGTAGAAGGGGTGAGTGCGTAGAGGGGTGAGTGCGTAGAAGGGGTGAGCGCGTAACGCGGATGAGTGTGTAAATTTCAGAGAAGCAAGTAGAACGCAAGAATGAGCAAACCGGATGAATGTGCAGAACGGATGAGCGAAAACAGGATGAGTGTGTAGAACAGATGAGTATGTGGAGCGGATGAGTAAGTAGAGCCAACGAGTCTGGATAGCTGATGAATGCGGAAGTGCAGAGAGTGTGTTTATTGCCTGAGTGGACGATTGTACAGATGGAATGAATGAGTGTAGGAAGCGGACGGATGAGGGTAGGGAGCGGATGAGTTTAGGGAGTGGATGAGTGTAGGGAGTGGATGAGTATAGGGAGTGGATGAGTGTAGGGAGTGGATGAGTGTAGGGAATGGATCAGTGTATAGTGCGGATGAGTGTATGGGGCGGATGAGTGTATGGAGTGGACGAATGTATGGACCGGACGGTGGAATGGAACGCATGGGTGTATAGAACCCATGGGTGTATAGAGCGCATGGGTGTATGGAGCGGATCAGTGTATGGAGCGGATCAGTGCATGGAGTGGATCAGTGCATGGAGCGGATCAGTGCATGGAGCAGATGAGTGCATGGAGCAGATGAGTGCAAGGAGCGGATGAGTGCATGGAGCGGATGAGTGTATGGAACGGAGGGGTGTATGGAACGGAGGGGTGTATGGAGCGGTTGGGTGTATACAGCAGATGGGTGTATGTAGCAGGTGGGTGTATGGAGCGGATGGGTGTATGGAATGGAAGGGTTTATGGGGCAGATGGGTGTATGGAGTAATTAGGTGTATGCAGCAGATGGGTGTATGGAGAGGTTGAGTGTATGAGTGTGTAGCCACTTAACACTTAGCATGTTTTTGCAATTGTATATACTTGATACACAATACAGAGCATTAATGGTAAAGCACATTATTATTATTTATTATTATTAATTATTATTATTATTATTATTATTATTATTATTATTATTATTATTATTATTATTGTATTTATTGAGCACAAACCTAGCTTTGGGAAGCAACAGAGAGCTTTACAGAGGTATACAACAGTACTGAAGCATAATGAAGCACTTTTCAGAGATAACAACAGAACATATATACAGCGGGTAGGATGCAGAAGAACACAGAGGAGGGGTGCAGCTTTACGGGGAGGAGATGGGTGGACGACATCTAGCAAGTCAGATGGAACGGGGAGCGGTGTGATGGCCCAGGTTTTGAGGGGGAGAGACTCCTTGAAGAGGTGAGTCTTGAGTTAATTTCTGAATTGTAGGAGCGTGGGGGCATGTCTGATGCTGATGGGGAGGAGGGTACACAGTCTTGGGGCATAGGCAGAGAAGGCTTGATTTCGGGTCTTTTCCTTTTTCCAGTTGTGGATTTCAAATCTACATGTATCCTGGCTTCTGGTGGTGCGCTGTCTGCTCGAGATGCTTATTTTCTCTGTGAGATAGCTGAGTGACTTGAGGGTGATTGACTTATACATGATGCAACAAGACTTGAAGGTGATTTGTGCATGGAGTGGGAGCCAGTGAGGTCGATGAGGGCCAGCGTGATATGGTCATATCTGTGTAGCGGCCGCATATAGGACACATCTCAAGGCACAAGTGAGGATGACGAGAGGCCTCTGAGGAGGGCATTGCCCCCATCCAGGTGGGATAGGACAAATGCTTGAACGCTGTATCTAAAGCTGTCGGGAGGGAGAAAAGGCTTGACTTTCCACAGGAGGAAGAGTTGATACCTAGCTGCCTGAGCTTTCTTAGCTATGTGTGTCTTGAAGGTAAGGTTTTTGTCGATGTGGAACCTGAGGGGCTTGACTCAGGAGGTGAGCTCGGGGGTGAAGCCCTCAAGGTTCCTGGTACATGTCCTTATGTAGCCTCAAATGATAAGTGAAGTGTTATTGCATGGCTTGACTGGCCTACATTCAATGTAGGTATTCTTGCCATGTGATAACACTTCACATATATTATTTTGTGTCAAGGGTAAAACAAAAAACAATGCTGTACTCCCATCCTACATTTAGGGGCCCACTAAGCAGGGGTGATTAATTTATGTGTGGGGTCTGACACACACACACACACACACACACACACACACACACACACAAACACAAACACCACTTTCATCTCTACATTCACACATTCATAGAATGCCTTCATGAATTCCTACAAACAAACACACCAACAACATATATACACACACATTACAATAAAAAACACATACCTGCATGCATACATAAAACAGGCACAAGAAGCCATGGGGAGGGTCTGTCAGCTAAAGTGTTCACGTTGCAGGTCTGTGCAAGACAGCGTGTCTCTGCTGCTAGTGCAGAATGATGCGAGCTGGCCAGGCCAGTCTTATGATTCCCCACCAGCTCTCATTATTGTGATCTACACTTGATGCAGAGCGCTCTAATAAAAAGAACGGATAGAGGGGGATAGGGTTGGTGCTTCATGCCACTCAGGCAAGGTGGTGGCCTCCCACTCTGGTGCGGGTGTGGGGGGGTGGGCCTCACTACCGTAATGGCCTAACAATCCTGAGGCTATGCGCCTTAGGGTAGAGCACCTAGAAGCACACCCCCACAATCACTCCTGTGTCAATAGAATACAGTGCCTGACAGTATCAAAAGCTGCCAATAACAACAATCGAACAGAAACATCTGCAAATCCCAACTCCAATTTAAGATCATTAGGTTTTCTTGTGAGGTGGACTCAAGTTATATATTATATTCAAACAATGATTGTAATTTCTCTGCAACTACTTTCTCCAGTAATTTAAGATGGAACTAAATCCAAGTGACTGTGCTGGCCGTTTTTGTAGTGGTGTAAAATCATTTGGTTCTTTTCCAGTAATTTCACATTGAAGATCTTAACTTTAACAAGTTATCCAAAACTGTCTGTAACAAATTCTTTTATGAAAGCTGACTGTTTACATGTTAAAATCAAATGTTCACATGGATTCTTATTTCGAGATTGAAAGGGTGATAAAAGGGAATAAGAGAAATCATGTGATCCAAATGCCAGTGGGACACCTGAGTCAAGAATTTTAATAACTTGTTTCTGCCGCTTAGCACGTTGTGTTGCACTGTCTTTATGTATTGATCGGGTTTCACCTGACAAATATTTTGCAATGTATTTTCAAAGAGATTCCTTTTTATGTTTGTATTTTGTGCTTTAGTATTTAATTGTTCTTTTAAAGCTTGATACAATGTTGTTTTTGCACATATAAACTCGAATAATCCTTCATTTGCAAAATTGTTTTTTTATGTAATTATTACGCTTTCACAAATATAAGTGTACACAACCCTACAGATAAGGGGTGTATCAGCCACTTTTACCACCTAAAAATTGGAAAATGCTCCCAAAAAATAAAACTAAGGAGTACAAATAGTGCCAACAAAAAATAGAGAGATGATTCTTGCATCCCTGCTTTCACCCTCACAGCTCCATGAATATGTTTGGACCAGTATTGCACGTAGTACCACATGAAGAAACTACTATTATAACTGCCTGATTGGAAGAAGTAAACATGTATCGTTTAATGTGCATGAAGAGCAAGGTGCAAAAAAATAAACATTTTAAAAAAAAGACAGTTTTTTAGTTCAAAATATTTTTACTCGCTTATAAAATACTCTCATTGGGCATTGGACTTACATTTTTACTCCCTAAAAAATCTACTTGCTCCCAATTTAAAAAAACAGTTAGTCAAATACCCACGCTTCCAAATCTTATCTGGAGCAATTGGTGCATATAAGAATTTCTGCTTTTGCCGCCGCTGAGTAATTCTGCCAGAAGCATTGCAAGTGTCATGTGTTGCAGTCAGAAGTACATTTGCTAAGTATTTATTGCCAAAGTGTTTATGTCACCTTCCAATTAAAACTAAGGTTTCCGTGCTCTGGCCCCATAAAACATATGCAAATGTGATCAGATTCATTTCGCGACTCAACATGATGTATACACCCAGGTGCAAGACAGCTTTATTTCACTCTGCCCCAGTTCCCTTGTGTTCTGCTAAAAAGTAGAGCACTTCAACAGAAGAGAAATGCCAGTGGAACTCGGAAATAGGCGGACTGCACACGCAGTTCTTGGGTTGTATCAGGCATACATGGAAGTGCTTGCAATTCTGGTGAATTTACTGCCACATTACGAATGGGGAAATGGTGGAATTAATCCCCACTCCATGGGTATTCAGAGGAATTGCCCTGGTGGGAATTACATGCATAATAATTGCCCCAGATAAAGTGCAGGTAAAGTGCATGTATCTCCTCCACTTTCATTCTAAACTTGCAATGTAGTGGTCATGAGGCAGCAATGGTATTACTACTACTTTACCACCACCTATTACTGTTTAGCAAAGTCGTCAATTGTTATTAAAAAATAGAGGAGTTTGCTCTGAGCTTCGATACAAAGAAGGCAAAGACAATGACAGAGACTCCCCCATTGCCGTTTTCCATCCAAACATTACCTGCACACCGGCATATCATTTTAAAAGTGTGCATTTAAGGATTTAATGACCCAGCCCTCTCCAAGGTGAATGAGTGGGGATGGTCAGGTGTCACTATCGCCAGTACATGCCAGCCTGGTATGCCAACCTCAGGCCAAAACATCAGCTCACCATCTGTTGTGGGGCTGAAGCCAACAATTGCAAATTTGGCAATCTCCCGAAATCGCTCATACTGATAGCACCGGGCTGAACCCTGCCCGTATGGCAAATGGGTGGGGATGGCCAAATGTGGCTATCGCCAGTACACCCCAGTCTGGTATGCTGACCGTGGGCAAAAATGTCAGACCACCAACTGTTATGGAGCTGGAGCCAACCACAAACATGCAAACAGATTTTCCCAAATATATCTTGATGTGCTCCTTTAAACAACTGCCAGACATACTTTTACTGCAATAATCTTGCAGTGTCCCCAAGCTTAAGCTCAGGTTGTATTAAATTGTTCAATAAGAATACCAATTTTTATAGTGGGGCACTTAAAAATCTCAGGAGAATTGACAATCTGTATTTTACCAAAAAAAAGGTTTCAAAGAACAATAATTGTGCTGCGCTAACTGCATATGCAGAATGTGAAAGTGCTGTGTACTACACCGGGACTGTGGATCCTGTGCCATGAACATGATGATCAGGCCAACACACTACATGTGGTACTAGGTGAAAGATGTAATTATGTTTTGAACACCATGCCTCTTTCACCTAGTATAGAAACAAGTGGTGTAGCACATGGTCCCGGGAGCCCAAATGTACCAGCCGCCATTGTCCATGTTCATTAACATTATTATGTGCATGACATGATGGAAACAGCTTTTGGTGTGGGGGTGGCTTTTGACAGGTAACTGGTATTTTTAACGAGTCAAGGTCAGTGGTAGCAGGTGAATATTTTTGTTCGAGGGGTATTAGCATCTCTGATGAATTAGCTTCCTTGATCAAGTGTATCAAGGAAACTCTAAGTAATCTAAAGGTGTTTGGGGGTTCTTCCCTTCAATAACATTTTTTAAATAATGTGTCAAAATTGTGCATTGTGCAGCACCAACAATAAAGGGGTAACATTCAATACAATGTACAATGGTTTCTCTATGGTAACACAGGTGAAAATCCAGTAGGTGGTGTAAGGGAGGAAGGGTCTCCCAGGCCCCGCTTCATTCTTAATGAAACACATGATATGCTCATTCCGCGGTTGACAGTGCACCTCTGGCCAAGGTTTAAGGTAGACACATAACTGTGCCTGGCCTGTGAGCTGCGAGACTCCATTTTGTATTAGGTTCTGATTCCATTTTCTACTAGGTCACATGTAAACGCTGAATGCAAGTCTGCACCTCTCCTCTTCATTCTCTGCGCACAGCCAGCATGCCAACCCCCCTCCTCCCCTCTTCCATCTCCATGTCTGTCCTGTTCCCACGGAAGCCTTTGCGTGAAATGTAACGAGCTAAACACTGTGGGCCTCATTACGACCCTGGCGGAAGACCATGGTGCAATTAGCACCATGGTCCATGCCGGTAAATTACCGACTCCGCTATGGAGAAAGGGGGAATTACCACCCCATTACAAGGTTGGCGGGGCGGTAATTCCCCCTTCCTCCATGGCCCTTCCCCATTCCCATTTTTGCCCCATAGGGCTCAATGGGAATGGGGAAGGCGCTAAGTACGGTGCCGCAAATTGCGGCACCGTAATTAGCACCAAGGTCCCTTTGCGGGTCCCTATTTTAACGGCTGGTCTACACCAGCTGTTAAGGTCGGGTCCCCCAAAGGGACCTCGTAATTAGGCGCTTATAGGTTAACGGCACCACAGCCTTTTACGGCGCCGTTAACCCATTAGCGCCTGAGTCGTAATGAGGCCCTGTATCTCTCCTCTTCCTTTTACATCATTGCCCTGTGAGTGACCAGGCCAGAGCCTGGTCTTTTGAAAAAAACACCATCTCCACAAACCTGCCTCTGCACCAGCAGACCCCTCCTAAAGAAAAAATAGACCACAAGCCGCCTAACCCCACACCTCTTTGATGTAACAGTTGCATGCACCTCGCCCCTGTACCACTCCAGTTCACCTCCATATCACTAATCCCATGCGGCCATATATTCTTCTTGTACTAATAAAGAGTAAAACACCTGCATTTAGATTCAAAGAAATGTTCGATTAATGTGTTTTTGAAATACTGTGTTAAATAAGGCACCTGGACCCTCACTCTTGATGGCTCAGGTCAACTGCTTAATATGATATATAATGTGCATTGAAATGTATGTATAATAATAAAATGTGTGTGGCCAAAAGGGCAAAGAGTTAGATAGCGTGAAATACTGCAACGTGGACATCGCCTGACCCTGCACCCCTCCCAGATGAACCCAGCAGACCCACATTCTCCACAAAGTTACAAGTCCAGAGCTGTCCAATCTCAGAGAAACAACCCTACACAAAAGATACAGTCCAGTCCCCTTTGCCCAATGAACTCAACTTACTGTATCCCCTATAGTACACGTCATAGATTCCATGTTTTTGTAATATACAGGGTAATTCATAGAATTTCGCACAAAAGTGGCGCACGCGGCTGGCGCACAGTGTGCGCGTGCGAATGTCTGCGCCAGCCGCGTGCGCTAAAAATCGATTTCTGCGCACAGCGTATTCATGGATTTTAGCCTCCAAAACCAGCCGTGACACAGAGTGGCACAGCGACCCTGCAGCAGCGCCAGTTACGCCCCCAAGAATGCCCTGGACCAGTTTACAGGGCTGCCAAACAGCAAAGCCAAGCGGGGAACGTGTATTACTGAGGTGCGCGTGAAGTTTCAAACGCGAAAGGGCCTGTGCGAGCGGGGTACGTGTATTACTGGGGTTCGTGGGAAGTTTCACATGCGATTTCAGCAGGGTACGTGTATTCCGGGATTCGCGGGAACTTTCACATGCAAAACGGCCTGTGCGAGTGGGGTACGTGTATTACGGGGGTGCGGGGCAAGTTACACACGCGATTGGCCTGGGTACGTGTATTTCAGGGGTGCGCGGGAATTTTCACACGCGATTGGCCTGGGTACGTGTATTTCAGGGGTGAGCGGGAAGTTTCACACGCGATTGGCCTGGGTACGTGTATTTCAGGGGTGCGCAGGAAGCTTCACATGCGATTGGAGCAGGGTACGTGTATTACTGGGCTGCGCATGACGTTTCACACGCGATTTTATCTGTCAGAGCGGGGGACGCGTATTTCGGGGGTGCGCGGGGAGTCCTACACGTGAATTGGCAGTGTGGGTCCTCCCTGGTGTCCCCTCTACCCCCTCCACAGCCCCTGAAGGCAGCCCACACCACAGGGGACTACCCTGCACCCCTGGTCATGTCCCGCAGGCAGCCCATCCACCATGGGCATGCCCCCCAGGCAAGCCACATGTCACGTTGCAATATGATCACCCACACCCCCACCCCCCAGCAGTGAGGGGCTCCTGCCAGCAGGCCCCCACTCATGTCCCCCAGCCTCCCCCCCATCATTGACAGGCACCTTCCAGCAGGCCCCGACAGATGTCCCCCAGCACCCCCATCCCCCAGCAGTGAGGGGCACCTGCCAGCAGGCCCCCACTCATGTCCCCCAGACCCCTCACCCCTCCATCATTGACAGGAACCTGGCAGCAGGCCCTGACACATGTCCCCCAGCACCCCCACCCCCCAGCAGTGAGGGGCACCTGCCAGCAGGTCCCCATCTCATGTCCCCTAGCACCCCCCCCAGCAGTGAGGGGCACCTGCCAGCAGGCCCCCACTCATGTCCCCCTGCTCCCCCACCCCCCAGCAGTGAGGGGCACCTGTCAGCAGACCCCGACACATGTACCCCAGCCAACACGCCATCACAATCCAGAACCCTGGCCACCCAAATCCCACCCCACGCCACCCCAGTCCAAACACCCAACCAAGCTTTACATCCACTCCAAATTGAAATCATCATTACATGATAGATCACAAATAAGCAGTATGTGCATGAGTACAAGTCTGTCAGACCCACACAATGGCAACACAAGACTGAGAAAACCCACATTGTGACATGCATGAAACCAATGAGAGAAGACCACACATTGAAGTAAGAAACAAAAATGTATTCAAGTCAAAATGAAGGGAATGAAATCAAAACACACAATAATGCCAATAATAATAAAAATGCAGCATGTCCCAAAAAATGATGAATAAATAAAATGAGAATCCAAATTAATCCAAATGAAAATGTGTCCAAAGTCACCGTGCAACAAAGCAAATCCAAAGGGAAAGAAAAGCGTAAGATCCATTGCTCCATGGTGAAAAAAAAAAGATGAAGGAGAAAAATCCGCTGTAAAACTATGCACAAATAGCAAATCCAAAGTCCATGAGCCCGACGACATAAATGAAACCTACAATGAAACCTACCTAATTACTAACTATATACAAAAATGTGGGGCATAGTCCATGCGCCCCAAATGAAAGAAAAAAGAAATGAAACATAACACTAATGAACTATATACAATGGCGACAGGCAAGTCCAACAGCTCACTTTTTGATGTCATGGGCCAGGGCATCATCGAACTCCTGTTCAATGTCTTGGAGGCGGGCCTGTTCACTGGCCCCGAGGTCTCGCAGGGATAACGCCATGTCCACCTCCAAATCCCTGCGAATTCCCTCGAGGCACTCAGCCCGCCTCAGCGCCCTGCACATGGAGTTCTCCACCCTGACCATTGAGAGCCGTGCCTCTTCCGCCTGCCGCCGCTCCACACCTATCCGCTGGCCCAACCGCTGCCACACGGAAGACACTCCCATTCCAGGGTCCTCCTGCCCTCCGGCCGATTCCTGCCCCTCTGATGTATGATATGATATGATATGATATGGTATTTGTAACGCGCCTATACACATGGCCCCGAGCCATGATGCCTCCCATGTTGAGCCTGCCGCTGCCTCCGACGCAACTGCCTCTGCTAGCACGACGGCATCCAGGCTGATGGAATCCACCGACGCCGTCGTGCAAGTGCCCTGCCCGATGATGCGGCACATCCTCCATCTGCTGGGGTCCAGTTGCTGGGGTGTCCACCCCTGCTGGACCTCTGACTCCCGACTGTGGCAGGGATGGGATCCCCACCAAGCTGGCTGCGTTGTTCAGAGCAGGTCCACAGGGGGCCCTGGTGGCATCTGGGCTTGAAGACGGCATGGAGAATGACTGGAGCATAGTCTCCACAGAGGAGGAGAGGGCCCCCAGAGTGGCCGACACATGTACAAAACCCCCGACCATGGACACTCCCAACTGGGTCACGTTGGCATGCTGCTCTTCGTGCGGACGTGCGTGCTCCCCCGGGAAGAATGCACGTCATCACAAATGTCACATGTGGGCAACGTGACACCAATCAGGACCTTCTCCATACGGTCAGGGGTCCCCTCGTCCGCAGGTAGAGGAGTGTCAGATGACATGTACATCCCCCTACCTGCGGATTGGCCTGGGATGGGGCATCCCTGCTGGTGCATGGTGGTGCAGTCACAGTGTCAGGGACAGTGATATGCACAGGCCCCTCTACGGCGACCTGTGCTGCCTCCTGCCCCTCCCCCTGGACTGCACCACTTACACCAGTGGTACCACCCACACCAGGCCCCATGTGCGGCTCAGTAGCAGCCTCCTCCTCCTCTGTGGAAACCACCAACCTGGATGGCTCCACACCGTCTTCCGCCGTTGCAAGCCCATGTGGGGGCTTACCCACCCCTTCCACTGCAGCCGTAGTGGCAGATGCAGCACCAGTCCCCTCACTCCCGGATGATGGTAATTTCTGGGAGGGTGACTGGGTCTTGCGTCGCCGGCCGGTGGGGGCATTCCCGCCACTTTGCTCCACAGCGCCGTCTCGCCCTCTACATCACTTGCCGCTGTGTAGAGGGAGAATAGAACACAAGCATCAGGGTACTGTACAATGGTCCCCTAGACAGGAAGCAATAGCGGATGAGTGGCACTGTCAAACATCACTTCCATCATGTCCCTCCACAACACATGGGTCAGTGCAGGCAAAACACATGCAGTAACAGGCATGGCGCATGCTATGAACATTAGCATACATGTCCAAGGGACTCTTGAAACATACAATGCTGGTTTGAAACTCACATGCATCATGGGTCATGCCTATCACATGCTCACACTTCACCGTAGTTTCATCCATCTGGCCTCGTACACCCCAGGCACAGTGGATACAAGGATGAGTAGGCTGCATCAGTGAATCTGAACATTGTCACAGACATGTATCATGCATCCATGGCATTTACAAGTCACAGACACGCAAGTCAGACACACAGACATGGACACCATACATGTCCATGACAGCAGCACCCATCTCTCACACCCCATCCATGTCCAATAACAGAGACAGGCATGCATAAATGTGTGCATTCCGCATGCTGCTCTGCATGTTGCATTGTAACACATGCACCAACCATGTGGTTCACACATTACTGGTCTCACATGCATGACCATGATGTCCCTGCACACAAGCATATGTACATGGCCTTTGTCACACATACAGGCAAGTATCAGACAACCAGAACCCTGCAACATGCCCTGTCTCACACAGCAATGGTTAGCCACTTACCGCTCAACTCCAGACGGGTCTGCCTCTGAAGGATCTGGCCGTGGAGCGCTGGGCCTACACGTTCCAGGACCCTCATCTGAATGGTACTCATGCTGCTCCGGCCCCCATCCACGAGGCGCCGGGCCTTTATGAGGGTCCTGGACCTCAAGTCCTCCCAGAGATTCTTTACTTGCTTGATGTTGCGGGTTGCCACCCCCTCCACGTTGATGGCAACCAGGGGAGTCCTACACGTGATTTGGCAGTGTGTGTCCTCCCAGGTGTTCCCTCTATACCCTCCTCGGACCCTGCAGGCAGCCCACACCACAGGGGACTACCCTGCACCCCTGGTCATGTCCCGCAGACAGCCCACCCTCCATGGGCATGCCCCACAGCCAAGCCACAAGTCACCTTGCACTACTGATCAACAACGCATGTCCCCCTGCACCCCCACCCCCCAGCAGCGCAGGGCACCTGTCAGCAGGCCCCCACTCATGTCCCACTCATGTCCCCCTGCACCCCCACCTCCCAGCAGTGCAGGGCACCTGCCAGCAGGCCCCCACTCATGTCCCACTCATGGCCCCCTGCACCCCCACCCCCCACCAGTGCAGGGCACCTGCCAGCAGGCCCCCACTCATGTCCCACTCATGTCCTCCAGCACCCCCACCCCCCAGCAGTGCTTGGCACCTGCCAGCAGGCCCCCACTCATGTCCCCTGCACCCCCACCCCCCAGCAGTGCAGGGGACCAGCCAGCAGGCCCCCACACATGTCCCCCAGCACCCCCACCCCCAGCAGTGCAGGTCACCTGCCAGAAGGCCCCCACTCATGTCCCCCAGCACCCCCACCCCCCAGCAGTGAAATGCCGATCTCATGACACAAACCGAAAGTCAAAACTATGTACATCAACACATGTCCGTCACACACATACACTGGTTGGCATAGCTTGTGTAAGCCCACATTTTCACATGCATCAAGCCAATGAGCGATTCCCACATATGTAACTAAAAAATAAAAATGTATTATGTACATGGAATCAAAAATTAAATGAAAGCATACCAAAATATGAAACATGAAATGAAAAGCATGTGAAATAGATGATTGACTGAAAATGATAACCAATCCAAAATAATTTGAAATAAAAACAGTCCAAAGTCACTCTCCAACAACGCAAATCCAAAGGAAATGTAAAAAAAAATCTCCATTGCTTCATGTTCATGATACAGAAAATAAGAGAAATCAATCCATAGTCCAACTATATACATTGTCCAAGGATGTAAAGGGTCCATGATCCCAACCAAAAAGAATTGAAACCTACCTACCTACCTACCTAAAAATATGACTATATACAAATTTGTGTGGCATTGTCCATTGACCACAAATAAAAGGAAAACGAAAGGAAACCTAACTCTAAAAACTATTTACAAGGTCAGCGGGCTAGTCTGACGGCTCACTTTTGCATGTCCCGGGCCAGGGCATCATCAACCTCCTGCTCAATGTCCCGGAGGTGGTCCTCTTCCATGGCCCCGAGGGTTTGCAGGGACAACGACATGTTGACCTCCAACTGCCTGCGAATCGCCTCGAGGCACTCGGCCCGCCTCAGGGCCCTCCGCATGGAGTTCTCCGCCCTGACCATCATGAGCCGTGCCCCTTCTGCCCTCTGCCGCTCCACATCTATGGCATGGCCTAACTGCTGCCACATGGAAGACACTTCCAGTCCTGGGTCCTCCTGACCTCTGGCCGATGCCCGCCCCTCCGATGTCCAAGGCCCCGAGCCATGATGGCTCCCACCTTGTTGCTGCTGCTTCTGTGCCTCTGCCTGTGCCCTGGCTCTTGCTGCCTGCACATCCTCCTCTGGCTGGGGTGCAGTTGTTCAGGTGGCCACCCCTGCTGGACTTCTGACTCCCGACTGTGGCAGGGATGTGTCCTCCACCAGCCTGGCAGCAGGGTCAGAGGCAGCTCCACAGGGTACCCAGGTGATGGCATGGAGGATGACTGGGGCATAGGGGGTTCAATTGAGGAGGGGGTCGGAACAAGGTCCAGAAAAACGGAGGAATCCGGCCCTGGTGAGCTGTCCCAGTAGGTCAACGCGGTCAACGAGCCATCCGAGAAGACGAGCAGTCTTCTCATGAAAAGACTGCAGGTCAGCTCGCATGGCCCGTTGACGCAATGCCACCCCACCCAGGACAGGCTCAACCCGGTCCCGGATAGCCACGTCTGCAGGGAGAGGAAGGCCGGATAGCCACGTCCGCAGGGAGAGGAAGGCCAGTTGTTGTAAGTGGATCCCCTCCCTGAAAACGGGTCTAGACATAGGCATCCCTGCTGGTGCGGGATGATGCAGTCACAGGATCGGGGACAGGATTACACACAAGCACCTCCGCGGTGGCCTGTGCTGCCTCCTGTCCCTGCCCCTGCACTGCACCACTAGCACCGGTGGAATCCCCACCTCCAGACCCCGTGTCTGTCCCTTGCACGGCCTCCTCCTCCACCAAACCCCCCACCAACCTGGATGACTCTGTGCCATCTTCCTCCGTCGGACCCTGTGGGGTCTCAGCTGCCCCTTCTGCTGCCCAGGAGTCCAACTCTGACCTCCGCCTCTTGGACCTACCGTCGGCAGCTGCGGCCTGGGACGCGGCACCGGACTCCTCACTCCCCGACGAGATCATAACCTCGGAGGGGAGCCGGGCCTTGCGTCTCCGGCTGGCGGTGCGATCCCTGCCGCTGTGCTCCACAACACACTCTCCCCCTCTTCATCAGTTGACGCTGCAGACAGGGAGAGATAGGATATAAGCATCAGCTCACTGTACAATGGACTGATACACACATGACAGTTCCACATGAGTGGCACTAGACATGCACACACGCCACCACACTTACATGCATGTCTACATCTCCTGCAACTGTTTCAGTGAAGAGATCACCAAACATTTCACATCTGCCATTCATCCTTCTCCATATCAGTGTCACGTGCATCCATGATGCATCACATTTGCACACTTGTGAAATACACATACATGCACATGTACACAGTGCAGATACATGAATTATGAACCACCATCTGTGCCACAACCATGCCAATGTACATACGGAGAGATTGAAACCTGTGTGCTCCCACACCTGCATATGCCCAGCATGCTTATCAACACACACACCATCAATGTGTTTCACACCTGAGAGGACTCACATGTGGCAGCCACACGCCCATGTTCATACACATCCCTACATGGCCCTACATAAACACATGTGCAAACTGCACACTACTGGCACAACACGACACGCACAGCATACCATCAACATGCATGTACACTTACCGCTCGACTCCAGACGGGTTTGCCTCTCAAGGATCTGGACGTAGAGCGCTGGGCATATGCGTTCCAGGACCCTCATTTGATGGTCTGACAGCTGGCCCTGGCGCCCCTTGGCATCCGCTGCCTTAGCGAGGCGCCGGGCCGTGTTGAAGGTCCTGGACCTGAAGTCCTCCCAGCGCTTCTTGACATGTTGTAAGTCGCGGACTGCCACACCCTCCACGTTGATGGCAGTCACGATGTCCATCTAGATCCTGGTCCGTCCTTTCTTGTTGGCGCGCAAACTTCCAAAGAGGGCATCATATTGCCCCAGCACTTGCTCCACCAGGACACCAACTTCAGTGGCACTGAAGCTGGTGGCCCTCTGCCTCTCTGGCTGGGGGGTGCCAGTGCTGCCAGATGGTGTAGTGCTGGACATGGCAACCCCAGAGGTAGGAGTGGGTGGGCAACTGGGTCCGGTGGCTGGGCTGTGGAGCGATGGAATCCCAGTCGGGAGTCTTCGGTTCCAGCAGGGGTGGTCACAGCAACTACACCCCTGGCTGACGTGCAGGCAGCAAATGGCAGGGCACGTGGGCAGCAGGCAGTCAGGCAGCAGCATATGGCAGTTGGGAGCGTGCTCGGGTCTCTGGGGGGCAGTAATTCGGCCTTCTGGGCAGGAGCGTGGTCTTCTGTGTGTTTTCGTGTGGCCAGCTTGATACGGAGTGTTTTGGCACGTGAAAATCTTGCATGTCAGCGTGTAATTCAAGGAAAGGGCCTTAGCGCGTAAGTGCGTCAGCACACTCACGCGATTCCATTGGACCAAAGGCCCTTAGCACGTAAGCACATAAATTACATTACGCGCGCAGGCATTTCCCTCATAGCACGTGATGACAGGGCACATGTGGAAAAACTGCACGTCCGAGTGTCATCGCGTGTAATTGGATGAAAGCGCCCGCGTACACGCGTCTCTGACGTGTACGTGTGGGCCAGTTTAAAAGCTGTGTGTAGGACGCCATTTCCTTGTACGTGCTTTTCGTGGAGAGCGAGTGGGTGAAATCTGTACTTCTTGTCGGTTCACACGCGATTTCTTCACAGCGTTCCTAGTTCGTACTCCCTGTTGCCTCTGACAGATCTTTTCTGATTTTTTGTTGGGCCTGTTTCCTCAAACAGAGTTCACTTCTCCTTTTGTCCTGTCTCCTCAGACAGCGAACAATTCTTCTTTTGGCGGGGGTGTTGCCAATGCGCACACACACATATTTTTCATGTTCTTTTTCCAAGCAGACGGTGAGTTCCGCACATACTTAGCAACTGTGCTTGCCCCGTGTGTTGCGTTCCCCTTCAGAGGTCATTGTAGGCTGTGTGTATTACGTGTACGCTTTTTTTTGTGTTTCTGGGTGCCACAGCGTGGTGCGGGTTCATTTTTTCATGCATGTGGTCTACGAGGGGTTGCGTGCACGTTTATTTTTGATTTTGGGCTGCCTGTGCGTTACGTGAACCGACATCTTCCCCCAGGGGTCACAGACAGCCTTGTTAGAGCACTAGGGTACTAATTCCATCTGGTATCCTACCTCTTTGACCCCCAATTGCCCAGGACAATAGTTTACTGCAACTCCCATACACACAACAACATCAGTGCCATGGTTGGGAGGCGACCAAGCGGTAAGGGAGGCAAAGGTAGCCGACCCTCAAGAGGTGGCCGTGGTGGGCGCGGTAGGGGAAGTGGCCGGGATTTGCAGGGTGCCCCTATGCACCCATGTGTGGAGGAACAATCAGGGACACCCATGCCCCCCCATGGTTGAGGGAAACGTGGCTGACACCATCCAATCTCAGCCCCTGTTGGACTAGCCCATTGTGGCACCTGACCTGGCACAGGATGACTCCCTGGCTGACTTCCAGGTCAGCAAGTCTAGGCCAGCAAGTCTGTGGTGGTGCAAGTTGTCACCAATCCACGTGGATCTGTGGCAGCCATGTCATCTGCTGCCCCAGGTATGCAGGGTGGCGAGGCTGCAGGGGCAGCTGCCGCTCCATCCGCCCCAGCTCTGACTCTCCCAGCCAGGACAGTGTCAGTCCCAGTCCATCAAACTGACATTCCCCCTGCCAACATTACCCTGCAACCAATGCCTGCATCAAGACCTATGTTCATTGTGCATTCCCACACTCCTACTACCCAGTCCACCGGTGAATCTGCCCCTACTGACCAGAGCGGCGTAAGCCACTCTGGCTCTGCTCCACCTTTAAAGAAGAGGAAGAAGGGTGCTCTGGCACGACAGGCTGAGACCCCAGGCACAGCTACACACTCCGGTACCCCAAGGAAGCCTTGCTTCAATGATCCGGAACTTGATGCACTTGTGGGCTATGTGTCGGCACATAGCCACAAAATGCTGGTGACTGCAGGGTGCAAGACCACACCTGGTCAACGTAAGGCACACTGGCAGACCATCGCTGACCGCATAAGTGCCCTTGGATTTGTGAGGCGCTCAGCTGATGATTGCTACAAGCGGTGGAATTACCTGAAACGCAGAGCAAAGAACAAGCTGGCCTCAAATCATGCCGCTACTCTGGTGACTGGCGGTGGGTCTCCACAAGAGGACAATAAACTCACTGAACATGGGTCTGTTGCTGGGGCCTTCGTCACAAAGGAACAGATCCAAGGTGTGGGAGGACTACCTGATTATGATGCATTGTCCGGTGAGTGCCCATGCATGTGTGTGTAATGCATGTGTATGTTGTTTGGGTGACGGGTTCTGATAGAGTGCCAGGTGAGGGTGTGTGTGCCTGAGTGGTATGGGTCACCCATGTGCTTCATCCAAAACATTCAGCGGCCTTGGATTTGGGTGTGACAGTATCCCTTCTGCCCACATTAGTAATTTGGCTCAACATTACGGCAGTTACCCTTGAAGTGGCATCTTGCAACAACATTGTTTGTATTTTACAGTGTTCGTTCAGGCTGATTGTTTCAATTCTCCCACTTTTGTTACGCATTCCGCAGCCCTATTGTCACATTTGTGACATGCTTCTGTCATTGATGAACCCCACATTGGACCACATGTGTTACCTTGTTAGATGAATGATTTGACCATTCAGGCTAATTGAGTATTGGCCTGATCACATGACTTTTTGGGACCTGTTTGAATGTGGAACATGATAGTTGTTTCCTGTCATGTTGAAGTGACAAACCATTGATGTGTACATCGGCCTGCAATCACTGTATTTTTGTACACTGGATGTGTTGCAGTGTGCGGCACATGCCTATTTTGTCACACTATGTAGCATTTTTCATCTCATCATGTCCATCTCACATGGATGGCTGACAGTATTCATTCACTGACATATGTATGTACTTATGGAATGTACCATGGCTATTGTACATGCCATCTGTGTGATGGCATGTGTCATGTATGTGTATTGGACATGCCACTCACAGGCCAATGTGTGATGTCAGTGCTACCCAGCATGCTGCAAATGTGTTGCTCTTCCATGTTGGTGTCATCAGTGTCTGCCTTTTGCCTCCCCTTCAAACTCAGTGACAGTGCATGCATGGGAGGGTTATAGTCATGCGGGACATGTATAAATCATGTACTGGTTCTGTAGCTTGTCAGGCCTATTTGTGTGCTATGGTGCGAATGCCTGTTTCCATTTTTTGTCTTTCATGTTTTTGTAGGGGATGACGCACTTGATGCTGTTGAGGTTGAGGAGATGGTGCAGACCCAGGAGGAATCTCAGGCACGACCGGGCACCAGTGGGGGATGTGGTGTGGTAGTGGGTGAGAACCCAATCTTGCTGCAGACCATTCTGTCGAGGAGTGCCTCTGGGTGGACCTCCCCAGACCTCTATTCAGGTGCTGATTCGGATGATGAGACCTATGTGGCGTCGCAGGTAAGTGATCTTGGCAGGGATTCTGTTCTGTCCAACCCACCTGTACCAGGGGTAGAACCCTTTATGGGGATGTCAGTGTTGGTAAATCCGCCTTTGGCGGTTACAGATGCATGGTCACACTCCACAACATCTGATCCTTTTCCTGGGCCAGCAGATCAGAGTGGGAATGCAGTCCTGCAGCCTCAGGCAGTGCCGGCACAGCAAGGCGCAGATCGCCTTGCCCCAAACAGGTGTGGTGCCCGCCGACGCGGTGGCCGTACGCCACCAGGCAATACCACATGGGAACAATCCATTTACGGTATGGCAACCCAACAGGCAGCATCAGTTGAGATGATGGCTCAAGCAATGTAGAGAGTGGCCACTCCCATTGTCCCCCCTGAAAGGCAGATGGAGCTACTACAGCAGGCAACAGACTCCATTTGCAAATCACACAGGGAGGACATGTTGGCGTCCAACAGGGACAGACGGGCGGCACTAGAGACTCTATGCCAATCGATATCAATAGAGTCCCAGGGCCACAGGGAAGCCCTGAGGGTAGAACTCCATCACCTCAGGGAGACTCTTGTTGACCTTGAGGTTTCCACTACCTTGAGGACAGAACAGCAGCTGGAGCGGCTCACACGTTTGCTCTCAGCTGAGATGCAGGCAACTCGGGAGGAGATCCGGGCATCACGTCAGGTGCTGCATGGGGATCTCCGCACTATAATCCTCCAGAACGAGACCTTCCACACCCGCATGCTTGCTGCCATGGAGGACCATACCAGGGCTTTGCGTGGGCTGCCTCCCATAGCACCACCACCTCCTGTGGCAGCAGCAGAGGGTGATGAGAGCGACAGCAGCAGTTCTCCCACATTGGCATAGCCGTGCAGGCCATGAGCCCATGGAGGTGTTTTTTTCCCCAACATCCACACAGGTGGGTGTTGGTGCGCACCCTGTCCTCAGACCTCCTGGGTGCCCCCTCTCCCCCCCCCAGCCCCCACATGGCCATTTTTTTTTTATTTTGTATTTTTTTTTTATTTTGCATTGTGTTGCCTTGTGTGGCTCCCGTGGGCATCCACTGTATTCCGGCTGGGCACATGCAGGCTTGTCCTGAGTTTGGGTTAGATGCTTGAGTTCGTGAGACACACACCCCTCCTGCTTCCCGTTTCCATGGGCTTGCAAAGGGTGTGCCCAAGTGACATTCACTTACACGGTGACGGAGGACTCCCATGAGCTGTGTGGGCAGTCTGTAGTCAATACTGTGTATACATTCCTAGTGGATATTGTTGTTGAATTGTACACTGCATGGTGTATTGCTATTTGCTTGTGCATCCATGTCTTCCGCCTAATTTGCAGGTTTATTCCTCATGTCTTCACAAGGCCGTCTACTTTGGAGATGGAGTTCATGTTGTAAGTAGTGCACTTGGACATTTGCGTGGCAGCAGCACTGTATAGTTGGAATGGCTGATGTGCTGGCATGATCAGGTTGTAATACTACCACTACTTTAACTTAGTACTGTCATGTTTATGCTATGTTTGAGGTTGTGTAACTGCATTGTATTGTTGGTAAGTATTTGGTCATGTGTGTTGTTAGTTGTACATTACTGGGAGCATATTGCGTGTGGGCAGTTTCCATTAAGGACTCTGTACTTTGACACTTGTGTCATATTTTGGGGATTGCTTTGTTTTCTCTCACATAGCATGACATGCCATGGTGTGTTGGGTGGCGGTGCTGGGGGGGAGGGGATGGGTGACATTGTACTGTTGTCATGTTGTATTTTGCAAGGGGGTAATGATTTTTGCAGCTTAGAAGTGTGTCTTTTGATGACACAGCATTGGTGGTGTTTGTGTAGGTAGGGATGCACACAATGTAACACTTCCAGGTGACCAATCTCAGGCTGGTATGACTGTCCCTTATGTCATCATCATTGATTGTCAGCTGGTATGTGCCAGGGCTGTGTGCACTCCACAGTGGTGTGATTTTAGGTGAAGTAATTAGCCACCAGCTGCGTACGGGCTGCCTCACCCCATGCCCTTTTCCCTCCCATGCGCAGCAGGCGTGCATGTGGTTGGGGATGTGGGGGCACCACTATGTCCACGGGCAGGCCCCGGCATGTTGCAATGTTGTGCAGGACACATGCTGCCACTATGATCCTGCACACTACTGGGGGAGCGTATAACAGCTGCCCTCCAGAACGGTCAAGGGAGCGAAAGCGTGACTTGAGCACTCCGAATGTGCGCTCCACTATGTCCCGGGTTGCAATGTAGGCTGTGTTGCATCTTACCTCGAGTGGCGTGGTGGGGTTCTGAATTGGCGTCATCATGTGGGTGCTCAGAGGGTAGGCACTGTCCCCTGGGGAGGTGGTGATGGGTATCATTAGTGGGGTTGTGACATTGCTCAGTATCTGACATGCATGCATGCAGGGGCGTTGCTAGGGGGGGTTAAGGGGGCTATAGCCCCTGATCTTTTGGTTGTAGCCCAGGATAGAATCTCAGGAGCTACAGCCAAAAGACTAGCTAGCCCCCAGTCCCAACTGTTTCGACATCAGCTTAGCCCCGGGTCTTTTCCAGACCTAGCAACTCCCCTGCATGCCTGTGCTGTGGCATTTATACTCACCGAGCAGCCATGTATCGCCATGCCACCCAGCTTCTAGGTCCCGGTTTAGGGTTGACATTCTGTAAATAAA
The DNA here is from genome assembly GCF_040938575.1 of Ambystoma mexicanum. Lineage (NCBI taxonomy): Eukaryota > Metazoa > Chordata > Amphibia > Caudata > Ambystomatidae > Ambystoma > Ambystoma mexicanum. The sequence continues at coordinate 845,179,852 of NC_090937.1, forward strand.
ACTGTTGTGGGTGGACCCTGGATAGTTGCCATATACTGAGGTGATGATTCCCTTGGCATCACATACTACCTGGACGTTGATGGAATGCCAGTGCTTGCGGTTTCTATAGATGTGCTCTGATGCCCTGGGGGGACGTAGAGCCACATGGGTGCAGTCAATGGCACCTAGCACTTTGGGGAAGTGTGCCACCCCGTAAAAATCTTGGATGACAGCCTGCCTTTCTGCAGGTGTTCTGGGCAGGTATATGTGCCTGCGGACTGATGGGTGTGCAGTCATGATGGCCAAGACCTGGTGTAGCCAGCCTGACTGCGTGGCCTGTGACACTCCCCCACTATAGCAGTTGTCCGTTGAAATGATCCAGTGGCCAAGAAGTGCAGTACATTGAGGACCTTATGCAGGGGGCTGAGTGCTTGGGAGCACAGGGTGGGTGATGTGAGGTCATCCTCCCACTCACTGACCAGGTCGAGTATTATGTGAGGTGGAAACCTGTACCTCCCATATACCTGGTCATCAGGCATCCCAAAAAGGCTGGTTCTGGGTGTAAGAATTCTGGGCCTGACTATCCTCCTCCTCCTCCTGCGGTATCCCACGACCACTGCTGCTAGGAATGGTATATTCGTAACGGTGTCTGTGCTTGTTTGTTGTTTGCGTGCACTGTTATGCTGCGCGGGTCCACGTATGCCTGCTTCCTGCTGGCGTACGTGTTTCCTGATTAGCGCGTCTTTTTTGGCGCATGCCTTAGCCCCGTTCGATTCCATGAATACGTGTTTTGAACGTTCGTGTGGGCGTTCCGCGCACTTGCCTCCTATACTTCCCCCGTGACGCCCACATTTTCACGTGTTCCCCATTCCGCGTGTCACGCCCCCTGTTCCTACTACTTTTGTTGTGTGCACCGCGCTATGTGCGATTTCGCTGTGCGCTTAGCGCACGCTGTTTGGAGACGTGTGCGCCAGCATGCGCCACGCAGAATTTTGGCACACATCCTGGGATTTCCACGCGCACAGACTTCCATGAATCGCTGAGTGTGGGTTTTGCTGCGATTTTCGCACTGGCACTGCAATTTGCAAACTTTCGCACGCTTGCGCTGAAAATTTCAGCGCACATTAATTCCATGAATCGGCCTCATAATGTGTGTTTTCTGTTGTCTGGGCAGAGCGCTCTTGCAGTAAGCAGAGTCCTCTGTGTGCCCCATTTTACTTTATATAAAGACTTGTCTTTTACTTCGCTCGCAATTGGTCCTGGCTCATTCCCTACTGGGGTGTGCCCATTAGTGTCTCGTATTCGGTTATTTTATTGTCATTGTGGGGAATGCCAGCTTTCAATGGCATGGCAACAACAATACACATAATGTGCATAGTTCTCCCATTTTTTGCAGTACCAGTTGAAGTTTAATGGTGAGCAGAACAGAAAATTCTGGCGCAAAGGCGGTTGGGAGCCAAGCATCTGGTTTAGCTATAGGTGTCAAAATGCTAGTTCCACAAGTGAAATACCTTGCAAATCATGAATCAGACTATTATGTAAATCACAAAAAATTAAATAATGTAACATTTTCTATGTGAAAGTTGTCCCCTCAAAAGTCTAAACACAGTGTGCCTAATGCAGTATGCTGACAGAAGCTCATCCACTATCAAATGATGTCACAATCAGAAAAGTCAACACTTTTGCCTTTTGTGTACGCATTGAATAGATATTTTTCTGGCAATGCCATAATGATGGCAAAACGATGGCACGAGCCAAACAATGGTGTGAGCATCTGTACATATGATGGCCAGTCTAGTAAATGCCTATCTAATGCCTCAACAAGAGCCAAATATGTTGGTTCTGCCAGTACTCATTTTAAACTGGAATTCTGTGCAAGGCATACTGCAAATGCTCATATATTGCACGATGCAAAATGTAGCTCAATACAGTTCAAAATTGCTCTTCCTTGCACATTCTGTTTCACCCGACAAATTGGAATTTGATATTCCTCGATTGTTCTTTTGTTACTCTCACTACGCCAAATGTATTCACTACAGGCACTTATTACATGCATGAAGAACTACGTTATGACCTTGTGTGGCTCAGAGATGTCTGCAGTAGTTGCATTATCCCACTGCAGGTGCATATCACTTATAATGAGGACAAATGAACTACACGGCCCAGAAGGTAAGTAGATGTTGAATGGAAATTCAGAACTGCCTCAAGGTTGGCTAATTTAAGGATATGTTGTCACTTTCCAAGTATTCCATTTGTAAAATTAGGCGGTTTCATGCAGTTTGGAGAGGACTTCTGGGAGGATGTTAATGTTAATACAGAAATTAGAGAAAAGTCAACAGTAGCCTCAAGCACTTATAAGTAACTTTTCATTGGCAGGTAAAACAAATGTTCCTATGTTATGGGTATTTAATCTAATAGGAAACACAGAATTCCCAACAGAAGTGAAGGGAAGAATCTCTGTAGGTACAATACAAATTACACAGAATCATTTGAACAGTGAATGCCAGCGATTGGCACCTAACATTAACAGTATCTTTGACTCTGCAACAGAAGAGGAGTGTGAACAGTGCACCATGTTGAGAAATCAGTAACACAACAGTGAAATATCTTACCTCCATTGACATGTCAGATCCCATACTGCTGCCATGCCTTCCCCAAAAAAACAAAAACATTGTTGTTGAGGCCTGAGCCTTACTGTGTAACTTAATAGAACTAAACTGATTAAGACATATGGATAGGCATGGTTTACCAACCAAAGCAATGTTCTTATGACTATAAATACCCTGAGGTGCAAATATGAATTAACTGGTGGACGCTCTAGGGGGCTTCGCATGGAATGCAGTTGGAGATGCAGGGGGCAGGAAAAAAAGGGAGACGATTCAAGTTAAGGTGCAGGGAGAAGGAGGCAGCAAGATGGAGGTGTATAGAGTTCGGAAAATAAAACTATGGACCCGCCTGTAGCACAATATAAGGTAATAGTACTTCACTTGAAAGTTGATTCCCTGGCTCACTCTTTGTAAAATAAACATGTCATGCTACAAGGGTAAAAACACCGAGGAGTGGTCTCTAGTGCACCAGGTAAACATCCCTACTCTGTTAAAAAACAGAATTAAAACGAAGGGAATTTCAATGAAGCACAGGTAGTATCAAAACAAAAAACAAGAGTGTTTCAAATTATTGATGGCTGGCAAGTGGACCCATGCCTCTTGACATATTGACTTAATCCTAATTATTTAGCAAAAAATGCATTCCATGGTGGGAGTTTTCTCATATGTGTAATGAGGGCAACTAAACTACAAGGCCCAGAATGCAAAGTGGTATTAGTTGGAATGCCACGAGGGGCTCAATGTAGTCCCATTGCAGATTTGATCATTACTTGCCAAGTACCTCCTCCCTACAAAATTAAGGGTTTGCCATTGTGTCAAAATAACACATTGTGATCTCTGTAAATATCAGTAGAAGAAATGTATATGTGCATACCGTCTCATTCAATCATTCAACCTTAAACAGGATGTCTACATGGCTAAAGCAACCACAGACATTTGGAAAGGATCTACGCGCATTGATAAGTGTGGATATTCAATTTATCATAAGCAGTAAAGACTGATGTTCATGAGTTGCTTCTCATCTCCTTAACTGAACTTGGAGAATCATTTATATAAACAATTAATTCTGAATGGAAGTAGAATGAAGCAACTCTTTTGCAACTCTGTTTTGCTAGACATGTGAAACTGGAATTCATGCAATGAGACGAGCTGAACAGATGACATTGGCCTATGGAAAATACCAATGCTATGTGGGATATGCGTGATTTGACCATGGCAGAATTGTTAACGCCGGAATCGACCGTTGTCAAATATGCCGTGAATACAATTGTGCCACTGTCAAATCTGGCAAAACCTTGACCCCACACATCACCCAATACATCACCTGTCCCCTCACCCACCTTTTTCTTCTTCGCTTCCGTCTGATGCTGCAGCGTCGGTTCCATCCCCCTTTCTCAGGTCAGATCCGATGCGGGGCTGAACTGAGTTCTAAATATACACATTTTCTTTATGAAATATTTCAAATGAATGTACCAGCATAATCTTACTCTATGGCTACCAAATGTCTAATATTGACACGACTTCTTACTCCTAGCTGAGCTTTGTCAAGGCTAAAATGTAGTGTTGTATTTAAAAAAAAAAAAACGGGCATATATGGCCAACTGGATTCTCAGACTGGGATTACTCAAACGTCAAAACAAAGAGCCCCACTGCCAAACAGCGTAAGCACAGCTTTCTTTTTTAACTTCCTTGCTTCATTCTATTCCTGTCTTATTTCCTTGTTACTTTGAAGGTTGCTGCCCAAATTCCTTATTTCAACTATTTACAATTGTTTCATGTAACTTGATTCACTATCCACTCTTAGTATGTTCAATCTCATGATTTACTTGGCGGTGAAGCAAAGCAAAGCAAAGCTTACACAGCAACATTGAATTACTATTATAAACGAGGTGAGAAAGTCCCTATAAAGAGACAAAAGAGTTGGCAGACAGGTGTGGAAGTTTGCTGAGAGCGCAGGTGAAGAAAACTAGAATGCTGGAGGCGAGAATAAGAATCAAGAGGAAGTTGTCTTTTAAGTGGCTGGTGGAGAGGAGGTGAATGAGAGCAGCAGAGGAAATGTGGCTTGGAGGAAAGACTGAGGAGGACGCGAGAAACAACTGGATAATGAATAAGTGGTGAAAAATGGGGAGAGTTAGCAAGAGAACAGGAGAAGGTGGAAAGCGAACAGGCGGTGCCATTGGAAGAAAGGGCGAGTTGGTGTGAAAAGGTGGAGGTGATGAGATAACCAGCGGGGGTAGTGGTAGACCCAAGGAGAAAGGTACAAGTATGTGGAGAGGTGATGCAGAAAAGATATGAGTTCAGGAGCAGCACTATAGTAGAGGAGAGAGCAGACTAGAGGAGGGCCATGATGGAGAGCAGGGCAGAGGTGGGAGGAGAGCAGCTGGAAATGGGTGTCAGCCAGAAGCATCTAGGCTTGGAGCCCCTCCTTGTCTTTTTCTGAAAGGAAGGCGATTTTATCAATGGATTACTGATCCTACTCACCTTGACAGTCACACATAGGATCCTATTTTTACTATGGATTATTATAATCATAATTGTTCTTTTATAACACGCTTAATACCAGCGAGTGGTTTCTAAGGATGGGATCGAGATTCAAACCAGTCTTGTGCTGCATTGTCTTTTTTCCAAGAAAGATGATTTGCCCCTGAGTTATCCTCCCTCCCTTAATGATCATCTATCGTTAATTGATTAGGTTTTCTATCTAAGTCTGGTCATTCCAGTCATGTGCTTACACCCTTCAGGCTGCTGAAACTCCCTGACAAAGACAAGGCACATTGTTAATTACAAGCTCCTTAGGGCATATACATTTCCTGATTTCGTAGCATTTGCCCATTATGAAAAAAAGGTTATTAATCTGTTACATCATATTCATAAACTGTAAGGAATAGTCATTTCATAATATCTGATGGACGATGCAGTGGTTTTATACAAATATATTTTGTAAATTAAACCCATTTTATTAAGAAAAACAAGTGATACATTACTTGTAATTCCGCTAACCACGTTTTTCATAGACCCATTACACATTGTGCGACCTACTCATTGCTGTCATGTCAGCATCTCTGCAAAGTAGAGGACTTCTCATGTTAAAATGACAAATGTTTGAAAGCACAGCCGTTTCACCAGACACCAGAAGTCAAACTGTATTCTGTAAAAACTCATTACATTGTATATAAGCATTGATTTTTTCTGTGCATCTCATTCATAGTATGTACACTCAAATAATCAATTCAAACAGTGTTTCCTGGAACAGCCAGGGCAAACTCGGTTCAGACTTGTTGTTACAATTCAAATCTCCTTAGGCCATTTGCTAAAGATAGGCATTGCATTCATCATTTGATAAGCACATTGAGTTGGGTCCCACCCACAGAGACACAGGAGTGACTGGATACCATGGAAATGGCAGCAGTGCTAGGTATATATAAATCAACTTAGCATAACATTCCCAACTACATACAGAATAAAAAGACATAAAACACTTTGAGAAATACATTTGCATGGCCTCCTATTCACTTTATGACTTAAAGTTGGTCACATATACTAAGTGCAAAGTGAATGGATGGCTTGGAAAACAACAAGCCTAAATATGACCAGATTCGATAAAAAGATTATTAAACATAAGCCGGGAGGCATTACTGTCTAGAGATGCCTGGAGCTGTGAGATGCCATGCAGGTCCTGTGCCTTAAGATCAAATCCCAGAGGTGTAACAAATGCCCCAATGCAATTAGGTATATGCCCCCACAGGTCCTTAATCAGTTGAGTGACTGAATGGGATGGGAATGTAAGGGAATCCACTGAGAAACTGATTTAAAATAGAATGCCATAGGCTTTTCAGCACGATAAGCAGCTTGTCTTCAGACAGAAGTCTGGTGAATTAAACCCTGTGTTTCCATAGGTGTATTTTGAGACTGGGTCTATGGAATGAAGTACAACATATCCACAGTACTTCAGTCAAATATTAAACTTTTTTTCATGTGAAAGCCATGTTCAGATAAAAATACAGTGATGTCATCAATGACATTTGTGATGTCATCTTTCATCTCCTGGGTGTTAGTTTTAGCAATGCACTTAGGTGGTGCGAGTTATGGTTGCTTAGCTTACCATAACTAGAGAATGTCAAGGGTTTTTCGGTTTTACTTTGAACCATAATGTCCCTTTAACAAAGTTGTTTTACTGAATTATATATATGTCAGTGAACAAAAACAAAAGGGCTACACATGTGATATTATCAGTGATGTCATCAGTGACATTTGTGATACCATCTTTCATGTCCTGGGTTTTAGTGTTAGCAGTGCACAGTGGTGCAGGCAGGTATGGTTGCTTAGCCTACCAGAACTGCGAATTTCAGGGGGTTTTCGGTTTTACTTTGAACCATAATGTCGCGTTTCTGAAGTTTATTTAGTGAATTTCACAGGTTTTTAGTAGCGCAACTCAACCATAACGTCCCCTTAACAAAGTTTTTTTATTGAATTTTACAGGTTATTAGTAGAATAACGTAATCATAACGTCCCCTTAACACATTTTTTTTTTAGTGAATTTTACGGGTTTTTCGTAGGGCAATTTAACCATAACAACCCTTTAACAAAGTTTTGTTTACTCATTTGGACAGGTTTTCAGTACAACAACTTAAAGGATAGTTCCGGGACTTTTTTTTTATTGTCCCTACGGTTCGGCCATGTGTTTTTAAGCATAAATCGGTAGATCGTAGAAAACTTTCCTATGGACCTTACCCGACTTTTCGTCCATTAACGCACTCGAAATAAGCCGCCATTTTGTGATAATCCTATCATTTCCCCCCATCGACCTGGCTCACCTGCGTTTGCGGCACTAAATCAAATCCCCCGCCCCTGAGCCTGACATCAGCAGACTCGTACCGCCCATTTCCCAACGCCAAAGCACGTTTCGTGTCAACAATCGCTGCGCCTCAGCTAATGATGTGTCGCAATGGAAATGGCAGGACGCCTCTTTCCTCAATAAGTATAAACACACCATTTCACAACACACAGCAGCAGATTTTCGATTCTATTACTCTCTCTGTGTTACTTAGAGTATTCTGTGACTCGTTTCTGTGCTCTGGTCAGCTACCTTTGCCGCTACTAGGCCTTGTGAACACCTGTACCATCTCTGTAAATTATTTTACTTTCTTTACCACACAATGGCTACAATAATGCCGTATATGTACGAGCCCGAGTACACCGAGGAGGAACTACTGGAAAGGCAAGCACGCGAAAACGATGGGGATTCGGACGGCAGTTGGGAGGACCAGTCAACGGATGAAGAGCCTGGACCATGTCGCATGGACGGCATCTCCACCTGGTGCACGTGCAATCGGTGCGAGCTAATGCCAACTGAGGAGGAGAACTGCTGCTGCCGTGAAAATTCCGGGTGCTTGGCCTACATTTCGGAAGGCGAGCCAAGTCCGCAATGCATCACCGAGCTGCCAGAGTTCAGGGAAGCCTGCCTCTCACGGACCGTGTTGAGGATGATGATGGTGCTTATGCACGAACTTCGCGGCACTGTTCGTCCGCGTAATCCGAGTAACGAGTAAGTATACTCTGGTTGTGATGTCAGTGATGCCACTACTATTTCATGGTCGTCTCCCACATATAAAATTACATCTACATATCATTTGAACGCATGTAAATTGGTTCCATATTGTGCATTTTCTAGATAGAATTTTTTTCAAAGCAGAATGACATTTTTTACCTGAATCGACATTGATAAGAAAGTTTTGTCATTTTAATACAGTTTGCATCTTTTTTTTTTCACAGGTGGTACAGGCTGGTGGCCTATCGTTGCTTCACTTGGTGGCTTCACGGGAGGCTCGGACACCGCGTTCGGAGAGTAATACCTGCCTGTGCGGTACTTGCCATTGGACAACATTTCCCCAGCGACAGTGGACAATACTGCAGATTTTCCCTGGATGTGCTGCAACCGCAACTTTACAATTTGTAATGTTTATTATTTATGTTCAATTGAAATTAAGATCTAAAATAAAACCCAACATATATTTTAACAATGGTTGTTTTGATTTTTTAAATGAATCTAGTGTGTCTCCATTGAATAGTCTTCCTGTGCCTTGTCTTGTCACACCACATGTCTCCGGCCAGCATCCTCCCTCACGCTGGCCGCCCACCTTCAATCCACATAACCGTTGAACCCATATGCAGCAGACATACATATGTTATTTTGCGGGTTGGCATCAAGCCTCCCGGCCTTGCCTCCTCCCCCAAAAATACTTACCACACCACTTTGTTCAAGCGTTGGCAATAAAAGGCCGTTGGATTTTATTGATACAAAACATGGTTATAGGTAAATAATCAATATGGTTGATCATAATAAATCATCCTTTTGGGCACCGGGGTACAGAGATGACCCCCTCTGGCCCGTGCCGCCTTGCCACCACAGGCCAGCCTGCTGCTGACTAACTGCCTAGGCATCCAGGGTCTCCAGGGTGAACTGCACCCATATATTCTCCTGGGAGGGTGAGGTATTTATAAACTCACCCCCCTGCCTTCCATGTACTAGATCCTGCAGCCTGCCTCTTACATGCAGTTAGATGGCCTCTCCTTGGTGAGGCCCTGCGGCAAACGAGTCTTGTCTGCACGACCACCGCCCCAATCCACTCCCTGCCCTATCAAAGGCAGTTCGCACCGGGGTACTTGCGCTGGCAAGTGGAGCTGTCAGGGAGCGATAAAGGCCAAGAGGTGCCAAAGACCATGTACACTTCAAAGTGGTCTATAGAGCATGGGTTGTTGTTCCCATGTCTACCTCCAGACCCTGTGTCTCCTGCCAAGCATCCCCCCTCACGCTGGACGCCCCCCTGCAATCCACATAAGTGTGTCTCCATTCACGAGTCTTCCTGTGTCTTGTCTGCACGACCACCGCCCCAATCCACCCCCCGCCCTATCAAAGGCAGTTCGCACCGGGGTACTTGCGCTGGCAAGTGGAGCTGTCAGGGAGCGATAAAGGCCAAGAGGTGCCAAAGGCCATGCACACTTCAAAGTGGTCTATAGAGCATGGGTTGTTGTTCCCATGTCTACCTCCAGACCCCGTGTCTCCTGCCAAGCATCCCCCCTCACGCTGGACGCCCCCCTGCAATCCACATAAGTGTGTCTCCATTCACGAGTCTTCCTGTGTCTTGTCTGCACGACCACTGCCCCAATCCACCCCCCGCCCTATCAAAGGCAGTTCGCACCGGGGTACTTGCGCTGGCAAGTGGAGCTGTCAGGGAGCGATAAAGGCCAAGAGGTGCCAAAGACCATGTACACTTCAAAGTGGTCTATAGAGCATGGGTTGTTGTTCCCATGTCTACCTCCAGACCCCGTGTCTCCTGCCAAGCATCCCCCCTCACGCTGGACGCCCCCCTGCAAACCGCATAATGCCACGACATATTCACGTCATTCATTCACAAACAAACCTCTGTTTCGAATTCTTTATAACCCACTTCATATTTCTAATGAGAACTTCTTTGCGCTTTGCTAGTCAACCCGTGAAGGTGCTGGTTATCTGCTCTTCGTCTCTGTGAACTTCTGTGACCACTTCGAGCAAACTCGTCAGTTTTCAACCTGTGAACTGCTCCCTGTTCTACGACAAGAAACTACTCTGATCCCTGCATCTAACTGTTTGTTCGTCAAGATAAGGCCATGTACCATAATCATTTTGCGTCCAATTTTTTAATTTATATATATGTGCTAGTAGTCATCAAATTGCATCCATGTTTTCTTTTCGTTCAAGACAGTACATGCAAGGAACTAGTCACATGTTCTGAGTTTAGTCAAATTATTTTTCTATTTTTTTAAAGTTATTCAAATACTTCTCCGCATGTGAATAACGTGTATAGTTCCAAGAACCAAAACGAACCTTGCATTGAACCCTTTATGTGTCATTTAATTTTTTAACACATTGGTATTCATAGAGAATTGTTGATCTTTACTTTTCAGAACTTTCCACAATGCCTGCCTGTTCCATTGGCGGTTGCCCTTCGAAGACCCATAAAAAATCTGAAGGTACTATAATGCATGTTTTCCCTAAGACAATAGATCAGATAAGAGAATGCATCCGATATTGCCGATATCCACTGTCTGAGCTTGAAAGTAGAGTCCTAGAAGTCTTTGCGGACAAGAGGGGTGATCGATACCGCATCTGCAGCAGGCACTTTAGCTCAGACATGTACTCCACATCATTGCTAATAAAGAAGAACACACTGCGAGCGAAGCGAAAATTGCTCTCAACCGCTATTCCCACTCTATTCGTCCACATCCCTCCACTGGTGAGTCAAGTTTACGGATTTAGCTCTCAGCCTTGCGGTAGTGTGTAGCATTAGCTAACAATAATTTCCCCATTTATGTATCCACTCAATATGAAGGCGGAAGATTTTCCATCCGTGTCGTTATTGCAGTCATCAGCCACTTCAAGCGCCTATCGGGTAATCTTACTTAGCTATTCTGCCACTGACTTGTTTTAGGCATGTAAATCAATAGTTTTAATTTATCGTGTAATTATTTTACCTAATGGTACACCCTAGTACTCGTCCTCTAGTCTTTGTTTTAGTTATAATTATTGTTATCCAAAATAATGCAAGTACTGTCTTTCAGGGAGATGCTGAGGAGTCCAATGCATTGACGACAACCGTTGATGTTACTCAGATACTCGAGGTACGTTTCCGGACAGTTCCATCGATGGAGATCATCAGATCTTGCATTCTTGTAGCGTGATTGTTACACACAATGTTTCTTTCGTTTTTAGCCATTGATATGTCCTTCTGTCGTCGTCCTCCTATGTGTCTTCTTTTTTCAATATTGTGTTCATTACTAATGAAAGTCCTATGTTTCAGGGAGTCGATGGAGCATTAGTCCAAGAAGAAGGGGGAGCATGCAGTTACGGGTCGGCGCAACAGCTTGCAGAAGTGTGCACCGCAGTTACAGTGTCCCTTGATGTTCTTATGCATTTCGAGGTATGGATACAGACAGTTCGATCAAGTGAGATCATATGACGTGATTACATCCGCTATACTTCCTTCTTTATTAACGCAAGTACTATGTTTCAGGGAGATGACAGAGCTTCTTCTACAAGAACATCACCCCTAGTAGTTGATGCAGATCTCTGGGTGGTGACACTTCCAACGATCGAGCAAATCGAATCATATTTAGATATCCATTACTTATTTTAGACAACTGATCATTTGTGCAGGTCTATTTAGATGAGCCGTTGACGCCTGCACAAAGTTTATGTTCTTTTTAACAAAATAGAAAACCATACTAATGTAATTACTGTGTTTCAGGGAGTTGCTGAAGCGTCATCTTCAATAATATCATCAATGGAAGTCTATGCGGAGCCCGAGGTATGGATCTTGACAGTTCCATCTAACTAGATCAAAATGCGTGAATAATTGTCGTTTGAATGTTCTACACAATGCGTTCATTCGTGTTTTGCTATTGAGATGTACGTGGGTATTGGTCCCCAAGTACATTTTGTGTTTTCAATATTATTATACATACTAATGAAAGTTCTATGTTTCAGGGAGTCGATGGAGCGTCAGTGCGTGATGGATGTGCTTATCATGAAAATATAGTCGTTGCAGCGCAAGAGGAAGTGGAGACATGCACACACGAGTCGGAGCAACAGCATCCTGATGTTGAAGTTCGAGGCAAGAAAGTTTCAAAGAAAATAAAGCAAAAGAAGGTTAGTGTCCTGGTCACTATATTATGTTGTTTTTCACTGTTAATAGTTCAATACTGTAAGTTGTGTTTAAACTGAACATCCCTTTTCCAATCTGTCCTCTAGTTGCGAGTGGGTGTACGAACTAGATCTACACAGACAGTGAAGCGAACGAGAGATGTTGCTTGTCAAACCTTGTGGCAGGGACTTGAGACTGGAGATGCATCGTGCCAATGGGAAGAATATGAAGTGATTGACAACGGAGCTATACCACCACCAGCCATTGATAGTGAATGTCCTCCTGGTAGTTCGGATGCAGTCGGAGATCAATACACAGAATCCACACCCGCAAAAACTAAGACCGCGAGAAAGTTGAAGAAATTGTTTTATTCACCCATCGCCGGAGAAGGAACAGATGTTGCAATGGAAGAGAATGAAGTGGACGACAATGAAACACCATCAATATCACTGAACATAGCGGAAGACGATATCAGCGATTCTACCTTTCATGTGAGTGACATGTCCTCAACGTTACAGGCCGAACCAGCTGGGATGCAGAGTGACAGTATAGGGAAAGAGGCCAAATTCATTGTATTCGATAGTTGTTTGATTGATATTATTATTAGGATGAAATGTGGGCATTCGGTTGGTGGGGAAGTATGTGGGGAGGCATTGATTAATGTGACTCGTGCAATTCGAGGCACTAACCTTAAAATACATGCCACCTGTACAAAATATCATCCTTTCTCATGGTCTGCACAACCCATGCTGGGGCAACTGCCAGCAGGCAATCTACTTTGTGCAGCGGCCGCACTTTTTAGAGGTTCAAGTTTTAAAAAGTTAGAGTATTTCTTTCAGTTTGTGGGAATCCATTTCATTGCGAAAACTCAGTTCTACAAATACCAAATCGATTATCTATTTCCAGCCATTAGCGAAGCTTGGAGAATGGAAAAAATGTCTATTGATAGTACATTCGCGGGCAAACGGTTCAGGCTAGCCGGTGATGGACAGTGCGACAGCCCAGGATTTTCAGCCAAGTACTGCACCTACCACTTTCAGGGCATGGAAAGTAAGAAAATTGTGAATTCGGTGGTCGTGCAGGTGTCACAAAGTACATCCTCAGTGGCCATGGAGAAAGTTGGCTTTGTAGCATCATTGCAAGAACTAAAATCGCGGGAATGGTGATCGACCTGATAGCCACGGACAGACACGTTTCAATTGCCAAGACAATGAGAGAAGAGTACAAAAATATTAATCACCAATTTGACGTATGGCATCTTGCAAAAACAATCAATAAAAAAATGTCGGCTGCAGGTAAAAAAAAAAGATATGCAAGGTATTTCACAGTGGTCCAAGTCAATCAGCAACCATCTTTGGTGGAGCTCAAAAACATGTGGAGGGTCGTTGGAAATTCTACTGGAAAAATGGCGGTCAGTAATGCTACACTGTAGCAACGTTCACCGCTGGACCACAAACCAACATTTCCACAATTGTGAACATGGCCATTTGTCCACAGAGGAGGCACGGAAGAAGAAGTGGTTGATTCCTTCATCACCCACTCACAAAGCCATTGAAAAGATTGTATTTGATAAAACTATAACAAGAGATTTGAGGGGACTCACAGAATTCTGCCACACAGGAGATTTGGAGGTGTTCCACAATATGTGCCTAAAGTACAGGCCAAAACGATTGCATTTTGGCATGGAGGGCATGATAAATCGGACTCTTCTAGCGGTCTTGGCACATAACCATAATGTTGGCCGTCAACAAAGTAGGACGACCAGAACTTTAGGGACGCTTCGCTACAATAAGGCCTTCACTAAAAGAAGTAAACAATGGGTGATCAAACCAGTGTTTGAGGATATGCAATATGAGTTTATTGAGAGACTTATTGTTGATGTCCTAGATAGGCACATACATGGAGTTGTGAACGAACATTGCCTCTGTTCCATGTCCACCTAAAGCAGAGCTCATTGAGAAATACACATCACGGTTTAAATGATTGTAATTTGATTGTCTGTTCTCTCGAGTCTCCTCATGTTGCAGGCCCATTGAATATGTGTATCTATGTAATGTGTAAATAAAAGTGATTGCTCAGTGTACATGCAATGTGTCTCTCCACCCTTGCCCCTCCCTTCACCGTGCAGTTGTGCGAACCACCCGGGTGTCACCTGTGACTTTGCTCTGGAGTCTCCTCATGTCGCAGGCCCATTGAATATGTGTAGCTATGTGTTGTGTAAATAAAAGTGACTGCTCAGTGTACATGCAATGTGTCTATCCAACCTTGTTCATTTGCGCATTAAATTAAACCAAACAGTAATATAAATCATTTTTCAAAAAATATAGAATGTCTCCGTATTTATGGTTCTCTGGGGCTGCAAATGCATGCAGACAAAATGCAAAGATGGAGTGTAAATTTCAAGTCCTGTGAGATGGCCTTACACTGAATGTAGCTAACTAGGAATGTGTGCTCGTTCAAAGTGAAGGTCAGCTGCTTTGATTTTTTGCTCGGGTGCCGGAATGGCCCACGACTCAGTATAAGGTTCTATTGTTATTTGACCTTGACAGGCCGGGACCATCCCGAAAGACTTCTTTTTGGGGGAGTGGTGCAATAACGTAAACGATAATGAATATAATTTCAGAAACGAAAGCCATTTAATGTTCGTTCATTAGAAGAAATAACGTCGGCATAGAAGGAGTGGTATTTCGGGGCTGCCCTACGCACAGACACAATGGAAAATGCAAATGTAATGTAAGTAACTCTTTAGATGAGTTTATACCGCAATTTAATTACTATACAGTAGCTTTAAAGACGGGTTAAGTTGTACTTGTTCGTTCTATGTGGCATATTGTTTTGTACCGCGCACTATCTTGAGGAGAACCATCTCCTTTTACGGAAGCACCTCAAAACCTTCCTCTTTGCTTCTGCTTTCTCTCTCCCTCTCCCCTGCTACAACTGGTCCACTGTCTGCGACCTCGGTCCTGGGCCCTTCCACTCTCCACCTGCACTGCCTCCCTGTCAACCCCTGCACTGGGGGACTGTCTCAGTATCCTACAGCCCCCCCTTCCCAGCACTTGTTCTGCACTTACCTTGCACTCGCCACCAGCTGGCCCTATGTATTTATTATTTTATGCTACTTACCTTGTACTCCACTTCCCCCCTCCCCTTCCCCTTGCACTTTTACTTTCCCCCTACCCCTGCACTTGCGCGATCTGAATGACACCTGGCCTAGTAGGATCGTTGTCTGTCTTCTCCTTGTCCCCCCCCGACTAATTTCATTTTTTATGTTTTTAAAACAGGTACATCCTTCATTATTGTCAGTGTCACGAGTACCAGACACCGCCAGATGGCTTTTACAACCACCAGTTGCTTCTCCGCGTGAACAACGTTACCACCCTGACCATTTTATGGGACGATCGCCAAGTACAAGTATGCCCTTACGCGGTACTAATGGCTAGATGCAACATACATACCGTTGTGGTGCCATAGTGCCTCGTTGTTGGAACAGCCATGCGATTATCAGTGCGACCGAAGAGCTTATTTTATCGTAAACCAACACCCTGTGTACTGCACACGAACATCGCTTGCCTCAAGACGAACTATTTTGGATCGAGAGCAAAGAAAAATGCAAATTGCTGAATATTCTCTAAACATTTGATGTCAAATAATTGTACTTTACCAAATTTACAATCTTGCGGTTTGATTTAAAAGTACAGTTTCATATTCCGAATTGTGGCGCGATGTGTTGTGAGCTGATCTGTGTTGGTTTCCGGGTTCTGTGTGGAGTCGCGTAGAAGACGCCTGGGCATGTTTTCCTATGCAGCACAGTCACGTCACGGATAGAGGCGGGGAATATGAATGTTTTGATAAAGTCTGTTTCAGGGGCGGGGGATATGATTTAGTGCCGCAAACGCAGGTGAGCCAGGTCGATGGGGGGAAATGATAGGATTATCACAAAATGGCGGCTGATTTCGAGTGCGTTAATGGACGAAAAGTCGGGTAAGGTCCATAGGAAAGTTTTCTACGATCTACCGATTTATGCTTAAAAACACATGGCCGAACCGTAGGGACAATAAAAAAAAAGTCCCGGAACTATCCTTTAACCATACCATCCTTTTCGCAAAGTTTTCCCAGAATCCTTAAACTCTTAACAGTAAGATGTTTGCCCGGTGGACAATGTGGAAACAGATTTTATATTGACGTTGGAACGTCCACCTGCAACATTTGCCTTGCACAGCGCCAACACGTATTGGTAGTCAGCCATTAACAATGTAGTACACATTACACACTTTTAACAAAAGTTTTAGTTATCTGAAACGAAGTTTTTTCACTGAATTTCATAGGTTTTTACTAGCGCAACTTAACCATAACGTCCCTTTTAACAAAGTTTTTTCACTGAATTTCATAGGTTTTTAGTAGCGCAAATTAACCATAACGTCCCTTTAACAAAGTTTTTTTACTGAATTTCATAGTTTTTTAGCAGCACAACTTAATAATAACTTTGACTTTATGTACATGTAATATGGAACATACTGAACCCTTTCTACTGAATTTGACGGTCCGCGGACATGTTCGGACAACAGTACCAGCACCTAAAAACTCTGGTGGGGTATGTGTAATTGTTATGTCATAACATAGGAACATTTAACAAATTCACAAAGCAGCACACATACAAAGTATATGTAGTAATACTTAAGAAATGTAACCCATAAATGTAACACACTAACAATTCATTTAAATACAATATGTTCTAAAATGGAATATACCAAAAGAAGATAAAGTGTCTTCCAACATAATTACCTCACAGACACTCTACAACTAACAGCAAGACCAGACGTATAGACTACTGATTACATATCTTACCAGAAATAGTAAGTGCACTTCATTTTACTCATATATTTATAAACTTTCTATATTAGAAAAAAAAACATATTACTTTTTTGTTTTCTCACAGAAATGTGTAGTACTCTGGACTGGCTAGAGGAGAATTTCCCACGAGACGAAATGTTAGAAGATAGTCCACCTAATGGTACACACTTTACTATATAAACCAATTAATACATATTATTTTGTATACATTCAACATATACATTTTTTTTTTACAGACCCTACAAAAATTGCAACTTCCAAAGAAAAAGAAGCGGTGGATAACACTCTTGAACACATTACCCACAAAATGGACCAATTTATGGCAAATTTTACGGATTTAAAGAACTTTGTGGAAGATCACCTAAAACCAACAACAACATACCATTGTCCCAACTGCACTTGTCCCCCCTCACCATATCCAATTCATTTAACCCCAAACTCTCTCCATGGACCACAACGTTTTGATGAGATTTCCATCCCTTCTTCACCTGATCCCTCTTATATTGAAAACCCTAATTCTCCTGTTTTTGTTTCCGTTTCTGCCCCACCTTCTCAGTCATAAATTGCTTATATATGTTAAATAAAGTTACTTTTTTATATTGTGTTGTAATTACTTTCAGTTCTTTGTGGTAAAACGAATTTAGGTGTCCACGGACAGCACGGTTGTTCGTAAATGTTCGTAAATAAACGAAAATGTAAGTGTCCTGAGGACACTATATCTGTCCGTAATGTTCTCATGCAAGTTGAAAATGTTCTAAGAACACTCGTAGTGTCCTGAAATGTTCATAAATAAACAAAAATGGAGGTATCCTTAAGAACACTATGCCTGTTCATAGTGTTGGCTAGCAAGTTGAAACTGTTCTAAGAACACTCGTGGTGTCCTGAATTGTTCGTAAATAAACGAAAATGGAGGTCTGCTTGAGACGCTATGTCTGTCCGTATTGTGCACAAGTAAATTAAACTGTGCTAAGAACAAACGGCTGTCCGTAACTGTTAGTTTTACGTGTGACGCACTTTTAATTAGTTCAGGACCCGAACACTGTCCGTAGAACATCCACATGCATGCGCAAAACAATGTCCGTACATTGGGTGTCCTGCGGATGGCTGCTACCTTAGCGAACATGCTCATTAAACAATCATGTGACCGCCCCCACTCTGATCGCGTGTTCTGAATGCCGACACTGTTCGTGTCCCCGAACACTTTAAAAGTACATTTCCAAGTAATCCACAATATTTCTCATTAAAAACTCAACATACCACAAATCCCACATACTAATCCTAAATTTCCACATAGTTTTTGTGACTTTTTGAACCTTTTTTGGTGTTCGATCTGTCTTGCGGACGGCGCTCAGGTCCGCGAACCGCCGAACCGCACTCAAACACCCCTATAAAAGACCATGTCCTAGAGCTCATTCTCATTGTGTTTCTGGCTATTCTACAGAGCACAGAGATTTTTGCTGCAACCTGCAGATTTCCATCTTCAACCTGATGGCTTCTGTGGCTCCACTGCTGCCACCTGGAACTGTATCTGCCTCAGCACCACCCCCAGCCCCTCCACCACCACCACCTTCCCAAGGGCCTGAAGAGGGGAACAGGAGTGAGGATACAGAGGAGGAAGAAGAGGATGACGAGAATGAGATAGAGGAAAACCCTACTACCCGCCCTCGGCATGATTCTTGGGTGTGGCGGTTGTTTACCGTTAATGGGAATGGTCCTAAGGCTCGTGCGAACCGTGTCACCTGCAATGAGTGCAAAATGGTACTCAGTCGCGGGAGGCATGGTTCGTATAGCTTTGGGACTACGACCATGAAGCGACACCTGAACTCATTCCACACTGGGGCCATTCGCAAGGTTGTACCTTGCGAAGAGCGTAGTAGGTTGATTGCCTCTACTTCATCCTCCGTTTCTGATCCTGTCACCACAAGAACACCTCTCTGGGACAGCGTCTTCCTCAAGCTGCCTCGCAGGCCATACAGAATTCTGATGACTGTTACCTTTCGAGGGTCACAGTTGTATGTATGTACTGTGACACAGTACTCTGCAGGGGGGAGTGACTTCATAGTGCTTTTGAGACTATCGTCTCAGAGCACGAGAAGACCTGCTCACTACCCAAATAAAACCCACTCTACATCTTCCTCTCTCAGCTCGCCCTTTCTTATCCCTGTGGTTGGTGTGTCCCCCTTTACCCTCCTTCCCTGCCTCTCCTAGTGTGTCGTGTGTAAAAAAACAAAAAAATACAAATAACAAAAATCAAAAAAAAATAAGGCTCTTTTCAGAGCCGCCTTTCACAGTTAAAAAACAGAAGTAAAGATAAATAACGCAGGGCCCTTTCTATTTCTTGAAAGTCCGCGGACAGTTCGCGAACATAAAAGAAATTGGGATGCTACCTTATTGTAACCATTGCATTTTTCTCTGGGAGGAAGTGGTGGCTCTGAAAAGAGCCTTTGGGAGGTGTTTGTATGTCAAAAATTATAAATACTTAACACCTACTTCGAAAAGCATGCTGCATTTCTAAAAAAGGTCACAATGCATTTTGTACATTTCTCAGAAAAATCTGTTTGCCAGCATAGGTAAGATGGACACCATCTCTGCGAAAAATGTATGTACTACGAAGCATAATATTTTCATTGTGAAAAGAGGACATGCCAAAATCGCTTAGGAAGGCACAAACAGCCTTATTGACATTACACCTTGCTTTCTACATTTATGGACCACATGAGAAAGAACGAAGCCACATTAGTCTGTGCGCAATCCGTGAAAAAATTAGTTTGGAGTTTGGAAACATGTCCATGATCTTCTGAAGTCCTTCTTTCATTGCAAATTGCAAAGAAATTCCAGACACATGTCCCAAACTGTTCCCTCCATAATGAATTACAATTATTTCTGGATGTTCCTCTATCTTCAAAGTTGCACAGAGAGGTAGCAAATCCAGCCACTTCATTCCACGGACTCCATGCCAGTGCACTTCCACATGTGGGAATCCAAGATCTATAGATACTCCACAGCTTTCTGCATGCACCTTCAACCAATGTATCCACGAGTCTCCCAAAATCCAGACAATCTGTTTTTTGAAACACTCAGCCATAGTTATCTGTTCTTCTATCAGCAAAAAGAATATCTGAGAAAACCTCTCCTAGCACAACACACTCACTAAACTTTACTGACCAATCCCTTGCTACATTCAATCTCATTTGCATGCCTCCCACCCCAAATTCCCCAGATGTAATACGCGGTGTCCTAGAACTACCGCCATGTCCGCAAACATATCGTAACATGGACAGCCCTTCTACCATTTCCACTTCACTCTCTGTGCCATTCCCTCATTGTATGTAGCTAAGAAATCACATGACCATCCACCAATCAAATCCAAGACCTCTACATGTAACTGCATCATCATAGATCAGCACTGCAAATGTACGGTGAATCTCTCGGACTACAAGTCTCATACCATTGGCAAGCACGATCTACGAGAAATACTAAACAAGTCTCCAAGATTTCTACTTGCAGCTTCGTCCATATCCATATGCATGAACACAAACTACAGGTATGAATATTTTCTATACAGTACATGAATACATTTTCTAACCGACTTTTACCTTGTATAATCTGTAAAATGAATCTACGATAATTTTTTCATTCTCCTAAAATGAACTGTGACTTACAAACCTTTATACCGTTTAATTTCTTCGTACACACACACACAAATAATGTTAAACTAACATTTTTGAAATAAAATATATAGACTACATATGATCAAACAAAATTACATGCACACTCTATCATCAAATCTCAAAAAATAATATTTGTACAAACACATACTTGGTTTTAATTTGTTTAGTTTATATAATTACTTACATTAATATAGGACAAGCAGGCTATGACAATGACTCCCTCTTACGTGGAAAAGCAAGCTATCACATGGACTCACTATTACGTGGAAAAGCTTAGTTACAGGAATAGTGGTACACAGTGGTACATTATGATTTTGACAAGCCATAGTAAAGATATTTTCTTTCCTACAGTTAGTCATAAGATAGTTTTAATGGTTTTGAGGAAGGCGCTGAGCATTTTGATTTAAATAATCTATGTCTAAATTAAAAACAGTGCTATATACAAACCAAATTACTAATTTTTTTCTTTTACAATTGCAGTGAAGACCATTCTCCTGAAAATAAGCAGCCGAATTTGAATTACAACTAAGAAGCAAACTGCTCATTTTAGAAAAAAGTAAGTAGATTGTTACCATAATATTTGAATTATTACTCAAACACACTCTAATGTTAATTCATGCTACTTCTGTGCCTAAAAATAGAGATTCTGCACCATTCTGACCAAATATCCTCCCATCTTAAACAGTGATTTACTGGCAGAATGGCCCACAAATTCCTATTTTTCGCCACACAAATTACCCAACTCAGCCACTAGAATTTAGATGTTGTAGAAGAAACAACTGTTTTAATTGTATAGCTTTAGATATACGATTTATACTTCTCCACACCACTGGCTTACTTTTTTCTGTCATCTGAACCCCAGTTTATTAACACATTAATTCAAGTATACCCATCCCTAGTAGTTGTACTTCCCAATGCACAATCAGACACCATTACATACATCTTTATCATCTCACTCAAACACTCATGCACACAACACACATGCATTGCAGAACACCCCAACCCATACCTTCTGTATTTTTTTCAACACACCCTAAAGCATGCCTACCAAAAAGCAACTCCGTAGAAATGAACGCAGAAGTAGAACAAATGAAAAGAAACGTCTCCAACATAAACACCCATCTACAGCAGAATTTGTAAAAAACGTTGAAACACAACAGCTAAAACAGTCATGTAGTGAAACAGAAGAAGTTTTTAGTACAAAAACTTTGCCTCCTCTATCAAAAAGTAAAACAACCCAAAAAACAATTAACAGAAAATCAACTATCACTACAAATAAAACTTCTTCTATAAATTGATATAGTACAAAGTAAGCATACCAAGAAAAGTATTTTAGCCAAAATGTTCCGTCACAAAGTCCTTCAAAATCTTATAAAAACAGGAGAGAAACCAGGTTCAACACTTCAAGCCTATCGTAGGTAAGTAATCTTAGAAGCGTTGATAGACAGTGCACTTCTTCTCAAAAGAAAGTTATTTATGTTAGTGTTAAACAGAATGAAACCACTAATAAAACTAATAATTAAATTACAAAAAAGACTTCTCAATAAACGAAATGTCAACAGAAATAACTTCTTAAATATCTGTGGAGGTGAATGGAGTCACACTACAAACACAGAACCATACTTTAATGAAGACGCCTACAAACAAAAGCAAACAAATACAATTGCCATACATAGCAGTGGTCGAGGTTATGAAAAAGTTAACAATACCATAATGGAACAAGAAGTACTCCTTACAAAAATATGCCCTGAAAACGTAGATTTACCCCTCCATTCAACTGAATCAGAACATATAGTGTACAAATGGCCATGCACGTCAATGTGTAACATTCCCAAAAAATGTTCAAGTCTTTACGCCAATTCCTCGATCAATATGTGAAAAGCAAAGACAAAATCAAAATTAAACTACTGCAAAATATGGATGCTTGTCCAGTATGCAAGTACACAGGACTACAAGGACATTCATTGGCCTGCATTACAGGACCTACTTGCAAAACACCCTTCCATGATATCAAAAGGATATCAACACATCATGCAAGTATAAGAAATCTAGTTTATAAACTGTACTATGCTAAAAGTCCTGCTTTATCACTAGCCATTTTAAATAACATTCTTCTACATGGTACAGCAAAACACCTACTAGAAGAAATAGACTATATCCAGACAAAATATTTTGGAAGGGAAACCCACTTACAAGATGAATTAGCTGTAAACCAACTTCGAAACAAATCTGCACATGGCAACCTTTCACTACACACATACAAAAAAGAAATACTAAAATTTGAAAGTACTTCAGCTGAAGTACCAAACCACGTGTGTGTATGTTGCCGCAGAACTTTTTATAAAAGTAACACAAAAACTGTAGACCTATCATACAAAATAGAAGACAATGAAGATTCTAAATGGTTTGAATTAGCTCTCTACCTTAT
Source organism: Ambystoma mexicanum (assembly GCF_040938575.1). Classification (NCBI taxonomy): domain Eukaryota; kingdom Metazoa; phylum Chordata; class Amphibia; order Caudata; family Ambystomatidae; genus Ambystoma; species Ambystoma mexicanum. Next base: position 845,203,067 of record NC_090937.1, read on the forward strand.
AGCAGAAAACAAATACGAAATAACTGACCCCATAATACTTTGCAGTTACTGCACTACGAAACTTGACAACAACCAAACTCCTTCACGTGCTATCACAAATAACTTGGAATTATATCCACTACCAAAACCCCTTCAACAACTTAATTTATATGAGAGCCTCATAATTCAAACAGTGCACCCATTTCAAGCAATAATACGCCTTCAACCAAAAACTGCAAAATTACCTCCCTCTGAATTAGTAAAAGGTATTCGTGAAAAAGTAGCGTATTTACCATTAGATCTAAAAGAAAATGTGCACACTCTAGGAGTGCAACGTCCAATGCAGCAATCTTTAATTATCTTGGTAAATGGAGTACCTACAAAAGACAAAATAATTTGGCAACAACTGGTAGATTTACATAAAGTTAGAGAAGCCCTGCAATATCTTAAAGAGAATAATGAATATTACAAAGAAATTAATATTGAAGAAAACTTGAAAGATACAACTGAAATAATTCAAGAGACACAAAAAGATGGTCAATTTGAGCTCCTAGATCCTGCAACAATATCAAATACTTTAGACCATTATGCAATTCATCCATTGCACTCTAATGACACCATAGAAGCACTGGAAATGTACCAAATGCGTCAAACAAAAGGATCACCAATCAGCATATGGGAAAAAAGTATAGAAGCATGTGCGTTTCCTCTATTCTTTCCTACTGGCAAAGGAGGAAGATACGATGATAGACCTATTCAAAAATCAGCATCAGAATATCGCTCATTACGAATGTATTCTGAAGATCCCAGATTTCGACAAAATGTGGAATACATATTCCACCTACTCTCTGAAAGTGAACTAGCAACTTTATGTTACAGAGTTGCACACATATTAAAATCAGGATCACACTTTCAAAATATGACAGCTACACAATTATTACAAAAAGTTCAACAAAAAGATGAGGTTTTACAATCAAATCTTACAAATCTATTAGCAAATATGCGTGGTACTAAAGAGTACTGGTTTCGACGTCATGGAGTTGTATGTTGTATGATCAGAAACCTTGGCCCACCCACTTGGTTTGTTACATTAAGTTGTGCAGAATATGCATGGGAAGATTTACATGCTTTCCTACGCATATCAAACGAAAACAAAACAAACATAAATATACTAACATCTGGAGAACTTTGTTCACAGAATCCTGTTAATGTTTCAAGATATTTTCACCATCGCTTCATTGCTATGCTACATTTTATTTGTAACAAAACTGTTCCTCCCCTTGGAGAAGTGCAACACTTCTTTTGGAGAAAAGAATACCAAGCCAGAGGAGCACCACATGTCCACATGCTTTTATGGATTAAAGATGCTCCTAAATTTGGTCAAGACAGTGATACCACTGTTTTACAGTTTATTGCAAAATATGTCACTTGTGAAATTCCATCAGAATCCGCAAATAGTGATCTTCATGCAATATTTTTACAATTCCAAAGACACAAATGTGGCAAATATTGTTGTCGCAAATACAAAAACAAAGGGAAATACTGCACCAAATGCTAATTTGGTTTCCCTAGACCAGTTACAAATACAGGTCAAGTGAACAACCTCATGTCTTCAGTTAGACATAGTGTTAAAGGTAAGTCATCTAAAAATACATATTGCATAAAAAGAAAAGAAGAAGAAAATATATCAATGATTACAATGCAATCATTGCCCACTTATGGAATGCAAACATAGACGTGCAGTACATTGCAGACAATTCTACTGCAGTTACACGATACGTCACAGCATACATAACCAAATCAGAAAAGACAGAACTCCAAGACCTCTGGAATGACCTGTCATCAGATAAAACAGTGTCTCAGAAATTATACAGCTTGGGCATAAAAATGCTGTCCCATAGAGAATGTGGAACCTATGAAGCAGCTGATCGAGTAACTGGTACTGCATTGTATGGTAAATCTGCAAATATAGTATGGCTAAGTCTTGGTCCAGCTAAATCTAGAAGAAGAGTTCTAAAATCATCTGATAATATAGAAACAATAGCATAACAAGATCCCAACACCCAAGACATTTTAAAAAACAATTCATTGGACACATACTACCCAAACAGGAGTACCACTTTGGAAACCATGAGCCTATACCACATAGCCCAAAACTACACATACAAAAATAATATAAAACCTGATGAACAAAACCGTAAATACAAAGTGAAGGCAGCTTAGTAAAACTCACCAAACCAAATTTAATTAATCATATCAAATTGTCATTAACGACTCCTCAACATAAAGAAGTATATTACATGTCCCTGCTACAACTCTTTAAACCATGGAGAAAAGAAGAAGAAATACTAGATAACTATGACTCATATGAAGACACTTTCAAAGCAAATGAAAGCAGTATAACTGATGTAAACTTTGCACAGTACAAAACAACAATGAACGAAAACACAAAGAAGAACTCCAGGCCCAACTAGATAAGGACACTCCTGACAGTAGTCAGCCTTCTATCACAGGAAGCCAAGGACCACTGGGAGACCCACTAATAACAAATGAGGCATAAATAGCTATGATAGAAGTAGAAAACACTATGTGTCAGTATGAAGAAAAAGAAGACTTAACTATACTACAATCAAAGCTAAACATGAGCAACGTAGCATTTTTCAAGAAGTAACAAAAGAAATTGCACATGGTGTACAACATGAAAACAAAGAATGCACCTGTCAAAATTACAAACCTATACTATTGTATGTCAGTGGTGAAGCTGGTTTTGGCAAAACATTCCTAATCAAAATCATCAGTAAGTTCCTTCAACAACTGACAAACAACAAACTGTCAGCTGTTGTCACTGCCCCCACAGGTTTAGCTGCCTACAACATAGGTGGTTTCACTTTACACCGATTATTACTCCTGCCAGTAGAACACCAAAACAAATTAGATTATTACAAACTTTCTGCAGAAGTTGCAATGGAACTACGCAGAGTATTGAAACAAATTAAAATGCTACTAATAGATGAAGTGAGCATGGTGTCCAACCTAATGTTGGCTTTGATTCACCTCAGATCACAAGAAGTACTCAAAACAAACTATGAAGAGCTCTTTGCAGGAAAACACATTTTTTCGGAGATCTTCTTCAATTGACACCAGTAAAAGGTGAGCCTATTTTTAAAACATTAGGACACAAACTCTGCCGTAAAACTGTTGGCAGCATTGGAAATGTCAATCTTTGGCAACATTTTCAATACAGAGATTTAACAGAAAACATGCACCAATCTGCAGATCTCACTTATGCCAACATCCTAAAAAGTATCAGAGTTGGTACACTTTCTAAAGAAGCAGAAGCAATATTCATACACTTTATGGTGATAATTAATGTGCTACAGATGTTATGGAACAATTAGCCCACAAAAATGTCAATTGTATGGCCTTAATGCCAACTCTTGCAAGCTGTTTCAAATTCATTGAAATAATGTTAAGTAAAGAAATGCAACCAATAATGGAAATTAGCATCACAGACAAACTAGATGTACATGGAATGACACAACCCATGTTTGACCAAGCCACAACAAGACTAAATAGTTTAGAAAAATCAATCTCAAACACAGCAGGCTTGGAAAAGATATTAAAATGATCCTTAAATTGCAGAGTAATGCTAAAACGTAACCTTGACGTGGACCAAGGTCTAGTTAATGGAGCACTGGGTACAGTTGTTGGCTTTCAGACATACCCAGGTGACAACAAAATTCAGTTTGTCAATATTCTCTTAGATAAACTTTCAGAAGTAAAAAGAATAGGACGCTCAACAGATCGATTCCTTCTCTTCAAAGACATGTATGTACGCAGAGAACAATTTTCTCTAACTCTTGCATACGCAGTCACCATTCATAAATCACAAGGGGCCTCATTACGACCCAGGCGGTAAGTTACCGCCTGGGTCGTACCTTTACCACCATGGCGTAAACTATGTTTACGCCATGGTGGTTGGCGGACTTACCGCCCCATTCCGAGGTCGGCGGGGCGGTAAGTCCCCAATCCCCATTTACCCTTCCCCATTCCCATTTTTGCCCCATAGGGCATAATGGGAGTGGGGAAGGCGTTAATTACGCCACCGTAAATTACGGTGGCGTAATTAACACCATGTTCCCTTAGCGCCATGGATTTTAACACCTGCTAAAAGCAGGTGTTAAATCCGCCATGGCGCTAAGGGACCTCGGAATCAGGCGGTAAGGGTCGGCGCTGTTTACGCTGCCATAAACCCCTTACCGCCTGAGTCATAATGAGGCCCAAGGTCTTACCCTAGACAAAGCAATGATAGACATTGGTAACACAGTCTTTAAAGAAGGCATGAGCTATGTAGCACTATCACGCTTACGTACACTTGAGGGTCTATTTCTAATCAACTATGATGCAAGTAAAATAAACGCTGATATTCCTTGCATTTTAGAATACAATCGACTTCGTTCACTATACACTCCCCATCTAAACACATATTCTGTTCCACAAAAAGTAAAACATTATAAAAGAAAAATAAATCAAACAGAAAAGCAACAGGATGTTACTGCAAATCCTCCAAAGAGAGTAAAAGAAAGTAATACTTAATCAAGTGCCACAAGCAAAAAAGAATCAATTAGGGAAAGTAAACCAGGTACTTCTTCAAAGAAGGAAGACACACTCCAAAAAAAGCAGTCAGATACAGAACTACCTGGTCCATTTAAACTCTCAAATATAGTTTGTGTAAATTGCTACGCAAATGTAGCAATGAATATTCTATTTCAATTACCACCAATTGTTGAGAACATTTACTTACACAGTACAGACCCATTGTGTTTGCAAATGTTAGTACTTCACAGAAATGCAGCAAACAATCCTGACAACATGTATAGTGTTTATGGAAAAAGACAACAATTGGACTACTGTGCTGGAATGGTGAAATTCACTATAAACTCACAGGAAGATCCACAAGAATTTCTAATGTACTTACTATTAGTACTGGAAAACAAAAGCATACCTATAAATGAAATCTTCCAGATTTCATACATGTGGAAACATACATGCACTCTCTGCAACAATGTGACACAAGAACAAATCCCCAATGAGTGCTTTGTGTATATATCAATACCTAATTGTGAATCCGTTCCATTTCAGCAACTTGTACAAAATGCAAACCACGTAGATTATGTTCGACCTGCAATTCAGATAATCGCTCCACATTAGTAATACAAACACATAGTAAATATGTAATACTGGTGCTTCTACGTTACAATGCAGATGGTACCAAAAAGAACTGCAAGCTGACTGGATTCACACATGGTCAAATATCACTTGATAGGAAAAACTTCACAACAATAAGTATAATCTACCACGCAGGAGCCACAACCAACTCAGGGCACTACACTGCATATATAAAAAAGAAATGTGGATGGTTTGAATGTAATGATAGTACTGTTACTCTAAAGCAGAGATTACCAGCAAATCTTACAAACGCTTATTTAATGTTCTTAAAACCAAAATTTGATAACTAAACTGTACTTAAACCTTAAGTACACTTGTAGTAAAAAAATATAAACTGTCACAATATTCCAAAAGCTATCTAGCTGCCCAAAGATGCTACAACAACTAATCAGATAAATTAATACCACTCAAATAGAGCAAAAAATATACAGTCAGAATACGCCAATTGGTATCTAACTGTCCCAAAATTTAGAAATATCCAAATAGATAAAGCAATAGCATGAAATTATATAAAAAAATAAACAGTTAGAATACGCCTACTGGTATCTAACTGCACCAAAATTTTACAATATCCAAACAAATACCTAATATCTTACTGCTCCCAAAAACTGGAACAATCCAATGTATAAAGCATTAGCCAGAAACAACAAGTAAACACTGAAAACAAAAAAACAAATAAACTGTAGCATAACAGAAAAAGTTTTTTTTTTAATCCAACATGGATTTTTTTTCTCAAACACGCCCAATGATTTTAGAAACAAACACCAAACTGAGCAAATTGCACAGTACTCTGGTTTGTCATCTACTAAATATGAGGGTAAAAAAAGAGAAAATTGTGATTGTACAATGTAATAAGTCTTTATAAAATACTAATACTAACATGCTATTTTCTTTTATCACAGAATTGAACAAGAAAAACATGGACTCCCGTTACTAAACCAAATAGTAAGTATAACATGATAAATACAACCATCGCAGCATATCACACCCATACTGGCTTATAACATTGTTCCCTATAAATTTGTTTTTGACCCAAAGTTATAAGCAACTATGAGTGTGATATACTGCGGTGCTTGTGGCCAGGGCATAGACTCTTGGGTGCATGGCATATGAGTGTGATTTGCTGCGGTGGTTGTGGCCAGGGCATAGAGTCTTGGGTGCATGGCCAAATTCCCTGGCCACAACCACCGCAGCATATCACACCCATAGTTTCAAGCATTTCAACCATTTTAATGTCCGCGGACACAAGGAAGTTCCTAGAACACATTCAACTTGCCAGAGGACGATACGGACAGCGTCATCAGGACACCCCCATTTTCTTTATGTACAAACATTTCAGGACACCGTGAGTGTTCCTTGAACACTTTCAGCTTGACAACGAACAATACAGACAACGTCTTCTGGACACCCCTGCGAACATTCCAGTACCCCACGCGTCTTCTTAGAACACTTTCAACTTGACACAGAATCCATTCCGTTTATTTATGAACATTTCAGAACAGCCGTGTTGTCCGCAGACAAATCAAACACAACAAGAGCGTCTAGCACATAAAAGAATACAACATTGAACCTATCTCATACTCCCCCACCCTCCTCAAACACTCTTACACACCACACACTCCACTAAAAACAATTTTTAAACCAAGTTTCACCTCGCTGTCCGCGAATGCAAGATGGCGGGCGTCACCAAAAATCTGACGTGCTCCACGCCCCACGCCGTCCAATCAGCGAACATGTCGGATGTCCGCGGACATCGCGCAAGCAGCTCGGCCAATCAGGGCACTGTCCGCGGAGCGAACAGAGATATCACTAATTTTTGTGCCTTACATTTTGGTCATTTTAAAAAAAACTACTGGATGGATTTACACCAAATTTGCAAAAGCATGCTTTCGGGACAAAGCCCCCACTCCCGCCGCAAATTTGGTGTAAATCCGTCCAGCGGTTTGGGCTGTAGGCATGCGCAAAGTTTTTTCCCATTATGTTTATGGGAAAAAACAAAAGTTTTGGGACCCCCCCTATAACTTTGCCCCCCTGGGCCAAACCTCTCCAAACTTTGCAAAATGATTCAGAGTGGGCCATATACTTCTTTTTGCAAAGTTTGGTGAGGATTCGTCCAGAGGGAGCGAAGTTATAAGCCACCCAAACAATGCTCTTCCTATGGAAATACCAACTTAACCATAACTACATGGATGCTACCCCGTCCATGTAATATATGTGTATGTATATATATATATATATATATATATATATATATACCAATAGAAAATCGTTGCTAAAGGGACGTTATGGTTAAGTTGCACTACTAAAAAAACCTATGACATTCAAAGGAAAAATGTTGCTAGTTACTACAGGTACATAATACGTAATGGATACAGGTAAAACCAAAAACCCTCAGAAATTTGCCAGTTATGGTAAGGTACGCAACCATAACTTGCGCTACCACTGTGAACTGCAAGGACTAACACCCATGACCTCAAAGATGCCATCATAAATGTCATTGAGGACATCACTGATGCCATCACATGTCTGGCTTGTTCTTTTTTTGTTCACTGACATATGTAGGGCAGGTGGTTTTATTCAGTGATAGGGAGGAAGTGAACATTCAAAATGTACTATATTTGTAGACCTTACCCTTCTCATATGTCCTTACACTCTTTTCTTAAGATATAAATCACATCATGTTATACATCTACATAGGGGAAGAAGCAGGCCTGAAACACAGCAATAATTTCTGTGCATGAATTTAATCAGTTAGGTTATGAACACTTTCTGGTAACACAGCTGCTTTCTTACTTACTTTCCCAATATGTGGGCATATTTATGTGTGTTGTGCTCTATTTATGGTTTGTGTGTAGTAGCACAAATATGTAGTAAGTGAGGGGGTATTAGGCACTTATCACATGTTTCACAGTCCAACTCTGAAAATGAAACATTCAGCATTGTACTATGTAACATGGCAAAAATTTGAATATTGGAATTCTATGGTGCATTCTGCAGACAATGGGCCTCAATATAAGTTTGCCGGTCCAGGATCTGCGGTACCGGTAAGCTTGCCTGGCGGGCAGAGCAGCACCTGCGAGCACAGCATGTCAGATGCAGCGGCACCGTTCATAAAGGTGCCAGTGCATCCGGCTTCCCCATTCCCATTGGGCCCTATGGGGCGCAAATGGGAATGGGGAAGAATTTTTCCCGGCGCCCACATATGGGCAAATACTGGGTCCGGCAACGCCATAATGACCCGGTAATTGCCCATTTCTGGGCGCTGGAAAAAATAAAATACCGGCGGCAGCCGTGCCTGGATTACAGGCACGGCTACTGCCAGACTCGTAATGAGGCCTAATGCCGATGTTTCTGCATGAGGTGGTTGCTATACTTGAAAGAAGTCTGTAGTGCAATTTTTTTTTTATAGCAATGAATATTGAATTATGTATCTCATGATCGTTCTCCCAATGACCTCTGATAGTTTTGTGGCAACATTATATTAAAAATCCCTTATGGAGGCTTGTTATTTAAACTAAAGGCACATGTGATGGCATCAGTGATGTCATCAATGACATTTGTGATGTCATCTTTGAGGTCATGGGTGTTAGTCCTTTAACAACATTTTTATTTCGTTTATTTGATAGTTTTTTAGTAGGGCAGTGGATCCAGAAAGTTCCTTCAGTATATATTTATCAGTGAAGGTGATAGGTTTTTAGTAGTGCAACTTAACCATAATGTCCCTTTAACAATGATTTTTGTTGGTTTCTTTCATAGGTTTTTAGCAGGGCAGTAGATCCAGAACGTTCCTTCAGTATACATTTTTCAGTGAAGGTGATAGGTTTGTAGTAGAGCAACTTAACCATAACGTCTCTTTAACAACATTTTTTCAGTAAATTAGATAGGTTTTATTAGCGCAACTTAACCATAACGTCCCTTTAACAAAGTCTTTTCACTGAATTTCAAAGGTTTTTACCAGGAAGCCATACGAAATTGATGTCTCCATACCGATGAGCACAATAACCACAAACTGTTCGTCTGTGCGCATATAGCGGCTTGCATTCAAACTGCTGGAAACAGCGTGAGTTCTCTTACATACTGCTACCATTCACCAAAGTGAATAAACATATACAAATAGCACCATGTAAGTACATTGCAAGGAGAATGAAGTAAGGTAAGTGGGCTAAATCTGTACTTGTGAAACAAACAGACCAAAGGCATAGAGCATGCACCATAATGGAATACACCAGTACTCGAAGTGATGTGTGCGTCCAACAATAATACCACACTGCCGCTGCACATGGAAATGAAGAAGCAAATAACAGAGTTAGGAATGCAGAACGTAACTGCAACATGGTAACTGCACTGAAGTCTCTCCTATGATTGCAGAATTTCTGCAGTGTTCCACAATAGCAAACCATGATCCATGATATTTGTTTTCTTTACACAACAATGCCAAGCACCCTAGAATGGCTTCAAGAGAACGTCCTTCACTAAATGAGTAACACTAGTAACTACATTGGCAAGCAGCACAGTCTAAAATGTAATGTAGTTAAAATGTGTTATTTACACTTCACACATATGTTTGTGTGTAACAAGACATACTTTACATTGAAGAAATGCATCAGAAGTGGCACTTCTTCTGCAACAGCATATAGCCACACAAAATCAATGAGACGCTGTAAAAAGTAATGTACACAGCCTGTATGTAAAAATTGAACAATTGCTAAACATTTACTAGTACCCCTACCCTGTCCTAAGACTGGCGATGTTTCTTACAAATTAAACGTGTACATGTAAACTGTTGGTGAGTGTTTGCTTATTTGTTGCTTTGGTGCTGTAATGGCATTGTGACTCTGTAGCGCACAGTGCTGCCCGAGATGCCTGCAGGTAAGCAAAATGGAGGTTTCCTACTGAGAGTGCAACTGCCCGGCATATGTCCAATCACAATGGAAGTGTCCATAGAACTACAGGACTGGCCTCCTGTCCGCTTCTTCTCGTTCCCTTTTAATTAGTCGTACTGGACGTCTGTCGGTTGCAGAGCTATACGTATGCGTATGACATCCTCTGTCTCCCGGTAATGCCGCCCCTGTCACCAACCTTACTGATTTACGCGACAGGCTACATCATTTGAAACAGTCCTGCTGCCTACGGATTTCGTGTTGCAAAGCTACCGATTTATGACTGTGTCAAGCCTGGCTGCCTGAGGCGTGTTAAATACCCCATTGCTTTGATTGATGAGCTGCTTGCCCTTCCATGACGTGTGAAAGTGACACACCATCTCTGCACTTAGCACCACAAGGTTACGTAGCAAGTTGCTCACTGCGGTTTGTACAGGTGCATAAAAGATTGCACTGCACACATGACAGTCCATAGTGAGTCTGGAAAATATGAACACTGTTTCTGCTTGCTAACTCGCAGACAGTTAAATGTAAGCACAGCTAAGTAAATAACATCTTCGGATCTCAAAGATTATCAGTGCCTGCAAAGGTACTGTGGCCGCGTGCATCTGCCTGAACAACAGTCTTGTTGCTCTCCCTAATGAAACTGTGTGTCTCCTGATGAAAAGCATTCCTATGTGGCAAAATGTACTCATCTCCATGAATGCTACAGATACGGTGAATGGTGTGCCATCAAATGACAGTACTTTTGCTTCGATGCACAGATTGCTATATTTGAAAATGTACAAATAGCAGTTTTGTGGCGTAATACATGTCATACAATATGCTGCAGAGCAATTTCTGTGAGAACACATTACCTGTGATGAGACATTCAGACAAATGGCAGTGCCACGGCACAAGCTGATTAGGACTAGTCTAATAGACATTGGCTATATACATTCACTTTTGTATTGTACTGTTCATAGCAATCTGTAGGATAGCAAGAAGAAAGGAACACGATGGGTATTGGGACCAAGTTGCAGTCGACGGCTTTTATTCGCAATGTATGTCCAAGTCCCTGGCCACGCTTTGCAGTAGCTATTGCAATTACCTGCTAGCAAGATTATATACAGTGCTATAATATTTAATTGGTGACTATTTTGCAAACGTTACGCTTCCAACACATTCTTGCTCACACCACACCCAGATGCTGTTTTGCACAATATCTTAGCTTCCAGAGACCCATTTCCATGTGCGCCATTTTGCAAATGGGCCGGATCTGGCATGTGGAATCCCAGAAGTAAAGCAGTGTCTGCTTACTTTTCGTGCTGTGTGTGGGCGTGGCGGAATACATTTCAACTAGGACAGCGGATTTCATATGTAGTGGTGGCTCTAAAAAGAGCCTTTTATGGTTTTGTTTTTTTTAGATGCTTTTAAGGAAACACTCTTTTTGTGGTTTTTATAGAGATTTTTATTTTTCTGCACTCTGACCATTCTTACAGTAAGCTCTTCACCGCATCCTGTAGATGGAACACCAAATGAAATTGCCAATATTGGACAAAGAAATGCCATTGTCATGGAATAGGTCTGCATTTTTGGAGTCAATGATGTCATTGTTGCTGAAGAACATTGCAGCATCATACTAAAAAGTAGACATGCTTCCATTGATGATACACCTTCCGCCCTCTTGCTGTGAACAAACTGCATTAGAACAGGTACATACTCTTCTTAGGGCTATGGATAAGAAAAGGATTTTTGCTTTTTATACAGATTTTTCTTTTTGTGTACTCTGCGCATTCTTGCAGTAAGCTCTTCAACGCATCTTGTAGATGGAACAACAAAATACCTTTGACAATGTTGGAGAAAGAAATGCCATTGTCATGGAATACATCTGTATTTTGAGAAGCAATGATGTCATTGTTGCAGAAAAACATTACGGAATTGCACAAAAAAGTAGCCATTTTTCCATTGATGATACACCTTCCTCCCTTTGGGTGTGAACAAACTGCATCAGAACAGTCCCACCCTCTTCTTGGCAGTATACATGAGAATAGAATTTTTACAGTGGGAAAAAATGCTCCACTGCTTTCATCAATCTCTTGAGTTAATGCAACACATATGAACAAGTAGCGTAACCCAAATGCTGAGCTCCGTACTGTACCACGACAACATGAAAAGGCGTGAAAGTGACCACTTCTTTGCAAAGGTCAATGACAACGCCAGAATTACAGACATCGGTAGCAAACCACAATGCCTCCACGCCTTCCATCCCGAAATTGCCATACAAGTCTCTTTCCTGGGCATACCTGTGCAAATGTACCACAAAGGCATCACCCAGTAACAGCACTCTGCGTCTCTCCATTTCTACCAGTCTGAGTACACAAAGTAAAGTAAGAATTTGTTACCGCCCCTTCCTGTGAGGCGGAACCTAAGCAGCTAATTGGATAATCCCCCCAGTCACATTTCCATTGGCCAGAATGCATAGAAGGGCAGAATGTGGCACGTGCGCTTTCTGAACTAGCGCAAGGTCCACGCCCCAGTGAAGCAGGAGGAGTCCTTCTTCCTATTGGTGCACTTTCCTGTGACGCACACCCTGAGCACCTGATAGGACAATCCCTACAGTCCCATTTCCATAGGCCAGCATGGCGAGAAGTGCAGAATGTGGCATGTGTGGTTCCCCAAGTACGGCAAGGGCCGGGCCCGAGTGAAGCAGGAGTCCGTCTTCCTATTGCTGCACACCCTAAACACCTGATTGGACACTCCCCACAGTCCCAGGTCAATTGGGAAACATGGTGGGAAGTGCAGATTGTAGCATGTGCGCCTCCCAACGTACAGCGAGGGCCACGCCCCTATAAAATTGCAGCAGTCCTTCTTCCCTTTCCACTAGCTTCTCTGCAGCACTACCTCATTGGGTTACGTGTAAATAGGGACACACACATTCGCCAATCGCATCGAAGCCGCCATCATCCAACACTGTCACTCCTGTACAACACTGCAAATGTACTGTTACACAATTACAGTACAAGTGTCATGCCATTCCAAAGCATGTCCACTGCAAACTTCAGTAAATTTATGCACGATTTGTCCATACGCATACATCCACATGGCCACCCAGGATGTGGCTTGTGCAATCCTGAAAGTACTGTGGAATCCGCTACCTTTTTCGTGATAGTGAGGGGCGTTGGGGGTGAATGGGGAAGCAATATCAAGCGGGGTAGGGGATTGAGTCTTCCATCATAGATGTATAAGGATTTTTCTTTTTTTGTACGTGCGTGCAAGCACATTTTTTTGGTTTTTCTCTTTATATGCGTGTCTGTTTGCTTCTCCTCACATTTTTACCACATTCTGGCCAATGCTTCTTGCACAGTGTAAAAGGAAACCGCATTGGCAATGGTGCTCAAATAAATGCCATTCTACGGAACCACTGCATATTTTGGCACCTCATGATCTTGTCGTGGATGGAGAACATGCCAGCAGCCTGCATAAATTCACACATGTTTCTGTTTAGAATACATCTTCCCACCTCTGGCTGGGACAAATTGCACCGGCATGGGCTCATACGCCTCTTGGTGTTATGCATGAGAAAATGACCTTGGCAGTAGGAAAAATATGCATCACTGCATTCAGCAACCTCTTCAGGTGATGGATAACCCAAATGTAGACTTCCATGGTGCACCACGACAAAGTCTACGTTCGTGACAGAGGCCACATATCTGCGAATCCCAACCATCCTGGCAAAACTGCACTCACCCTGATAGCCCCAGAAAGTGTCCACTATTTCCAACCTGAAATTACCAGCAACGCCTCTTTGCGCATAACACCTGTGCAGATGGTGCACAAAGGTATCACCGACAATAAGCACTGTGCATCTCTCCATCTCCACCAACCTTACGACACAGTATTGGGAAGATATGGTACCGCCCCTTCCTGGCAACCACACCCTAAACACCTAATTGCCTATTTCCCACAATTCCATTTCCATGGACAGCATGCTAATAATGGCAGGATCTGTCACGTGTGCTTTCCCATCTACAGGGCCCAGTAAAGCAGACACAATACTTCTTCCCTTTGCAGTGGTATGTTTGCAGCATTCCCTCATTAAATGCTGTCAAATTATCAAACACGCATGCAGCTATCGCATACAAAACATCTGCATGGCGCTCTATAATTTCTGTACACCACTCCATATGTAGTGTTATACACTGTCAGTGCACGTTCCCTTTCATTCCAAAACTCCTCCACCAGAAACTTCTGCTAACAAATCCATGATTGCAGATCCTGCGGTGCACCCAGCACATCTTTTGCCATGCACACAACAGTGCAGCTCTTGCCCACACCCACCACAACACTATGGATACATGCATGCGGCCATGTGGGCAGCTAACAATATGCACAAACGTAACAAATGTACTGGAACTTCTACCCAACTCCCCCACACCATAGAACATCCATTCACGAAACCATGTCACAATTAGCAAAATCCACAAACATACCACATCCTACCCCACCCCTACCCACTGACATCCACAAAGTATTGTGTCACTGGCAACCTAACCACAACAGCTTCACAACATTGCCCCTATTCCAAGCAATTTGCACACAACACCCTATCCAAGTAGATATAAGCTACACCTCAACCATACCCTCTTCCATACTGACAGTATGTAAACACTGCACCCAGTGCCCACACTGCATGACTTTTCACTGCACCATCTCCAACCACACATGAAAAGCTTTACCATGTTCTACCTGTGACCTCATCTGTGAAAACAAACGTACACGCATGGCAGCTCACTTCTGCTGCTCTATTGCGTTGGAAATGTGCTCCACACCCATTCCGTACAAGGTGCCACCCTCTAACTGATGCAAAGTAGTATTGTGTCACTGGCAACCTAACCACAACAGCTTCACAACATTGGGGCAACTTCAATAAATCTGCACACAACACACTAACCAAGCTCATATTAGCTGCACTTCAACCATACCCTCTTACATACTCACATTACATAAACACTGCACCCTGTGTCCACACTGCACAACTTCTCACTGCACCATCTCCTTCCGCACACCAAATAGTGTAGCATGTTGCAACTATCACCACAACCATGGAATGCACAATAAACGCTTTTCAACTCACTTGTGCTGCTGAAGCAGGTCTACAATGTGCTCCACACCTATTCTCCGAAGCTCTCCACTCTGTGCTTGATGCACTGTCAAACCTGCATTGCTGCATTGGGTGTGCTCCTTGCACACATTCCCTGCACCATAATGCAACCATACATGTCAGCATGTCACCAACTACCACTATGCACATATGCACCACTGGCACCAGCACTCCAACCCAACCGCCGCAACACAATGGAGCTACACAACGTTAAATGCAACAGTTACAATATTATAAAAATATTACACTATCGCCGGCACATCTACACCCTTTCATTCACATAGTATGGTCTTACCCACTTCCACTCAGAAAATATTGAGTCACTGCCAACCTAACCACACAATGTTTGCAGCATTGCCCCTACTCCAAGCAATCTTCACACAGCACACTATCCAAGCACATATAAGCTGCACTTCAACCAAACCCTCTTCCATACTGACAGTATGCAAACACTGCACCCAATGCCCACACTGCATGACTTTTCACTGCACCATCTCCAACCACACAAAAACTTTACCATGTTCTAACAGTGACCTAACCTGCACAACCAAACGTACACACATGCCAGCTCACTTCTGCTGCTCTATTGCGTCTGAAATGTGCTCCTCGCCCATTCAGTGCAAGTCACCACCCTCAACTGATACAGAGTCACAAATTCATTACTGCCTTGAGTGTGCTCAAGCCCTAGGCTCTTCAGTGCATGGCCTACAGGCTATGGCCTTCGGCTTTGCACGCAATAGTCCAGGCCTTGAACACACACAGCGCATAGTAATGCCACATGCATGTCACCATGTCACCAAGTACGACAATCCATACACACCACTGCCACCAGCACTCCTTACCAACCTGTGCACCGCCAAGGAGCTCTGCAGCAAAAAAGTGGAACTGTTACCATAATGTAGGAAGATACCACTGTCTCCTGCACCCATGTGCACGGTCATTCACATACTATGGCCATACCCATTTCCATTCACAAAGTATTCTCTCACTGCCACCCTACCAACATACTGTTCGCAACATTGGCCCTACTCCAACCTATCTGCACACACCACACCATGCAAGCACCACCCACGACCGAATGCTGAGTAAGACATGCATTGCTGCAGTGGGTGTGCTGAAGGCCTAGGCTCTTGACTGCATGCCCTATGGCCTATGACCTTGGGTCATGCACCCAATAGTCTAACCCTTCAACAGACCCACAGCAACTTCATGCACCCATGCATGCCACCATGTGCCCAACTACCGGAAGCCATCCGCACAGCTCAGCTACCCTCGCTCCCACCCAACCTATGTCATGTACAAATCACTCCCCTTCTGAAAATCAACTGCAACCACTCACCACGGAAAGAGGTTGGCGCAAACAGGTTGCGACACAAGCTATCGGGCCGTTACGACAGCTGCCTCCAATCACCACATAAAGTAGTTGCCTGTCTAGGTACCTGCGATTTGGCGCAATACGCACAAATACTGCAGCCACTCCTATATACTTTGTTTTCAAAGTTTGGTGTAGATTCCTCCAGGGGGAGCAAAGTTATAAGTCGCCGAAAAATTGCTCTTCCTATGCGTTTAGCAACTTAACCATAACTACACGGCCGCTAACGTGGGCTGTGTAATATATATATATATAGGCGTCCTGTATTGCTTGCTGTGTGGTTTTGCCATTTATTTCGTATTTTTTACCATTCATTAAACTCGACTTTTCCACTTATCTGGATTCGAGTTTTTTTTCATTTGTTGGGATTCACTGACCTCCTGCATGGAGTGCAGGTTTTTTCTATCCTCCATGTGTTTACATTATTTTTACATGGAGCGTTCCATGTTATAAACCAGCACCAGGAACTTTTATTCTGCTGTGGATTATGCGCGATTTCTCCATGCTCGCATCTGTGGGCTCTAACGTTGCAGCCGTCGGCTGATTGTCTGTTTATGGGAGTTCGAGTGTGGCACCCTCTAGGAAGTTAAAACTGGTAGCCCTCGGTTGCTAGCTGATGTATTGTGTGCCGGAGGACGCACGAACAATGGCTCGCAGGTAGGTGTCTATTTCGGTTTTTTTCATCTTCCTATGGCTTACATGTTGGTATAGTGCTTTCAACACTCACTCCACGCCGGTATCCACACTTCCTGCATATTGTTCCACATTAGTTTCATTGTGGATGCTTTTGCCTTGCTGAGGTTGCTCCCCTAATATACCTTCCCAGTTTATATGTTTGAATGGTACTAGCCGAATACATTATTTGTTGTTCGGGCTATTTCTTTTTTCTGGCAATCACACACGTAGGCATGCAGGACGCCAGGGTGGCAGCCCGGCTTCTCCAGGCCAGGGATTTATTCAACGAGAAGCAGGATTTACCTGCAGTGGTATCTACCAGTGGGGCCAAAAAAACTACCGCTACTACCACTACTGAAGTTGCATTACTCCGTGAAATAGAAAAATCCCGTAAAAAAGAGATTTCGAAGTGGTGGGAGGAGCACTCCCTGCAAAACTATCTTGATGTAGGCCGTGTACCCCGTGGACTGCGAATTATGATTACACCATCTTTTGAGGACCAGGATCCCAATATGCTGGAAGAGTGGGGAGGTGCCAGCAGTCACTGCTCTGCGCAATTCTTGAACATTTTAGTTAAATATGCCAATTCGGATCGCAAGGCTGCACTTCTACATCTCGATAAATTGGAATCTGACTTATGCGACATTCCCAGCACTGAAGAGGGTAAAAAACTACGCAGTAAAATTGAAGAAGATCTTATTACGTATGAAGAGGAGATTAAGCAACGTAAACATAGAAAGTTTATCAGAGATAAAATTGACTATGAGTCAGGTCGCGTTTTTACTTTTGCTAAGCGATTTGATTCCTTGCGTAAAAGCTCCACCATTCAATCATCTTCCAAACAGACGAAATGAGACTTTTATGTCAAGATGGCAAAAACCAAAAGAGGGGCAGAGGCCGTGGAAAGAACAGGGGAAGAGGAAGAGGGAAAGTTTAACCCGCAATTCTCAGTAGGAGGCTGTATTGAGGCATTTCACGATTTGTGTGTGAATGATTTTCGTAAACTCCGCAAGAAACCCTGTAACAACAAACAGAATCTTACCATCTCACAACGATCGGCCCTTAATGAATTACAGAATCTGTCCAATATTGTGATAAAACCTGCTGACAAGGGCTCCAATATAGTTATTCAGGACAGGGAATGCTATGTGGCTGAGGCTAATCGTCAGCTACGAGATCGATGCTGTTATTCCAGGCTTTCTAAGAATCCCTTTGTTGAAATGCAGTTGGAGCTCACCACTTTATGTACCAAATGGGCCGAAAAAGGCCTTATTGAAGATGAGCTTGCTAAGTTTCTTGTGCCTGTGAGTCATACCATTCCCACTATATACTTTCTGCCAAAAATTCATAAATCCTTGATTCATCCACCAGGCAGGCCGATTGTTACCTTATGTGGTTCCCTCCTCGAACATATGGCCCAATTTATCGATGAGACGGTGTTCCCGTTGGTGTCAGTCCTGCCTTCATATCTACGTGATACCAAGGACTTTTTGAGTCATATTTCTGATATACCTTGGGAGGAGGGCTTAATGTTGGCAACCTTAGATGTTGTCTCCCTATATACTTCTATAGATCACACGATCGGATTGGCAGCCTGCAAATATTTTTTGGACACTCGTTCTTTGAATTATTTGGGGCACAATGATATGATTTTGGATATGCTTTTGTTTTGCTTAACCAACAATGTGTTTCTTTTTGAGGGTTCCTTCTATCACCAGGTTAGGGGCACTGCCATGGGCAGTACCTTTGCGCCATCGTATGCTAACCTTACTATGGGGTGGTGGGAGGCTACTTTCTTGTCTGAGTTACTTTTAGCATGTTTTTCCACACAAGTTATTGGTTGGTGGCGGTATATTGATGACATTTTTATTATTTGGAAGGGAAATGAGAACGATTGGGCTTGTTTTTTGAACAGCATTAACACCAATGATGTGAATTTGAGATTCACTGAATGCCACAGTTTTACTCACATCGTGTATTTGGATGTTAATGTAAGATTGGACAATTTAGGCATCCATACTTCCCTACATAAAAAACCCACCAACACTGGTCTGCCACTCCATGCCACAAGCTGTCATCCGCTCTCCTGTAAAAACAGCATCCCCTATGGCGAATTTATTCGCTTTCGGCGCAACTGCACAGATATTGAGGAATTTGATCACTGTTGCAAGGTGGCTGCAGCCGATTTTTTACTTCAAGGGTACCAAAAAAAGATTATTGAGATGGCCTTTTTAAAAGCGCGGTCACTCTCAAGAGAAATGTTATTACATGGCTCTGCTAGCAGGAGTAAAAATAGGGACCAGGATGATCCTCGCCTTATTGTTACTTTTAATAAGGCCTCATATGATGTCCGTAAGATAATTGTTAAACACTGGCACATCCTCAGGTTGGACAAAGATATTGGTCCTTTACTCCCCAAGTGCCCCACGTTAACTTACAAACAGGCACCCTCATTAAAGGACATACTGGTTTCCAGCTTTTTGCCCCCGGTCCAGAAAAATTCCATCAGTACCAATTGGTTACCTGGTTTACCTAAGGGTTTTACAAAGTGCCAAAAATGCAAAGTCTGCCCTCATGCAACTATTTGTTAATCCTTTTTACATCCTATTACGGGCATTGAATTTAAGCTGAAACATTTTATCAACTGTGAGACCCCGTTTGTGGTTTATGTTTTAGCCTGTCCCTGCCGGAAATGGTACGTGGGATCCACCACGTGTGTTCTTAAGCTCCGCATCCTACAGCATCTCAGAGCTATTAAGAACTTTGACCCCACGTACCCCATGGCCAAACATTCTAGGCAGCAACATGACAGTGATGTCCATTTACTTACATTTTTTGCTGTCGCTCATGTACCGATTGACCCAAGGGGTGGTGATCGCACTCTAAAACTGAGACAGCTTGAAACCAGGTTTATTTTGGACTTTGATTCTAAATATCCTAACGGGCACAATGTGGATGAGGAGTTATATACTTTTGTGGGAACTTAATTATTTTAATTATTTTGTTCCTTTATAAATTTGCACAAATCTCCCCCTTTTTATTCTTCTCTTGCTCAGTTTTATTTGATCTTGGTCTTTTGCTATTTGCACACTGCTTCCTGCTCTCTTCTCGTTTGGACTTATTTGTAAAAATGTTTTTTTTTGACCTGGCCTGGAATTGTTTATTGATTTTACTCTTATTTTTTATGTCATCCAACTCTTTCCATCGTTTAGTTGGTGAATTTTGGCTGTCTTCCCTAAATTTTTCTTCTGTGTTTAGGGGGTCTGAAGTTAGTGAGTACATGATTATATCTGTACTGTGAAAGTTTGGTGGTCAATTTTGTTCCTCCATGGTATGATTGCTTGTACTTTTTCCATAATAAGCTCCAATACTGTGTCATGCACTTGCACTATATGATTACTTAACCTTCTTCAACTAGGCTATGCTGCTAGAGTGACATGCCTTTGCACTTTATATAGCAGTTTACAACATGCTTTTATTCTAAAGGTTGTATTCATTGATTGCTAAATCCTCAATGAATAATGCACTTGCACTTTATGATTACTTAACCTTTTTAGATTAGGTTATGCTGCTAGAGTGATATGTTTACGATCTATTGCACTTGCACTTTAAATTGCAGCTTGCTACATGTTTCATTACTGAGCATGCATTCACTGACTGTTCTAAAATCCCCCGTGAATTGTTTATGCCTACCTTGTTGATTAGGCTACATGGTTAATGTGTTACGTTTACGGTACAATGCACCAGCACTTTATATTGCAGTTTGCTATATGGTTTTATCGTGCAAGTTACATATAGGTTTGTCCAAGCTGTTTTCTACTCTGGGAGCATATATTACATACTGCCATGGTTAGCGAAGATATGCACTTGCATTTCATCCTTACACATTTATGTATTTAGACTTGCCTGCCACTGGCATGATTAGCTTTTAAGCGCTTATAGCAAAATATTTGTACCATGTCACAGCTACGGACTCTTTATTAATTCTAATTTTTGCTCATGTGTACTAATTCTTGTACAGCAACGTGTTTTGACATCCACTGTATTGCCTGACTTGTCTTTTTATCAACTTTTCGTTTCAGCATTTATAGTGTGGGATTTTAATGTGCTCTGTATTTTACTGTTGTATCTAAACTTGCACTCTCTATGGTTAAAGCAGCTTTCTGACTACACTCTAAAATGGCCGCTATGGTTTCATGCAAGGTTGTGAGCTTAGGTTGGTTGGCAACATGGAAGAAGGACCAGTTTACAATATTAACTTTCATTTTCAACACGTCCTCCTAACGTGATCAAGCGCTCAGGGAAGCGCGAAACGCGTCGTTAAGGACACTGCCTAGGCGTCCTGTATTGCTTGCTGTGTGGTTTTGCCATTTATTTTGTATTTTTTACCATTCATTAAACTCGACTTTTCCACTTATCTGGATTCGAGTTTTTTTTCATTTGTTGGGATTCACTGACCTCCTGCATGGAGTGCAGGTTTTTTCTATCCTCCATGTGTTTACATATATATATATATATATATATATATATTTTCAATTAAAAAAACTTTGGTAAAGGGACATTATGGTTACATACCATAACTCGCTCCACCACTGTGCACTGCTAAGACAAACACCCAGTACATGAAAGATGACATTGCAAATGTCATTGATGGCAAGCTGCAACACACAAGTATATTGTATATTTTGCATAAAGTAAGCTGAATAGATGTGATTCATATGAATAGATGTTTGTGCACCTCGAGGTTTAATGAGAAAAAAAAGGCAAGTGGCCTGCACTTGTTGTAAACAGTATTGTGGGTGACTTCCCCAGTGTAAAGTGAGGAGACCACCTTCAGTTTTGATTTATTATTTTAACAAAATGCAATATGAAGATCCAATACAGCCTGTTAATTAGGATTCTAACAATATAGGGTGTTACATCAGGGAACATTGCTTTTGTCGAACTAATCTACAAATCAATAAATTGCATGATAGGGTACTCGGAATGCCTAAAACAATTTGCTAGTATGTGTGCCCTTGAGGTTGCCAAAGCATATAATCATGGTATTAATAAAGCTGACAAAAAATATATTACTCTTCTCACATTTTTAATTGACGTAGTACCATCTTGATAGCCACATTTGGACATATTGCTCATTTTATCACACCAAATGGCCCTTTCATCAACATATCTCATAATTAGTTTGGTCGCACACAACAAATACACCGTGATAAAACATATAATATAACTAAGCACGACGTTGTTTATTCTTTCACCACTAGATGTTTCCTTGTCATTCTAGAGTGAACAAAGCACATGTGCATGCATGTCCAGCCTGAAACACAAACTAGTGCACTTTTTGCAAGCACATAAGCATTCTGGTTTGCACCATAGGCAGAGGTTCAAACACTCACACAGGGGGAAGTCAGAAGCCAGGAATGTTGGGTTCAAGTCTCATCACTGATGCTCTAATTTTATTTTATAACAAGGGCATCAGCAAAATTATCATGATAGGACTTTGTGCTGTCTGAACCAGTTCAATGGCCACTGTAATAAATATATAATTACAAGTGAACATGGGTGATGTAGGGTTTCATATGCACCAATAGTAACACTGACTAATTACAAAGAGTAGGATACATTTGCTGTGCCTGCTCATTATCAATGTTACACCTTATTTTGGGGTATTTTAAATGTTCTTTCCCAGGAGCAAACTCTGCATCAGACATGATATATTTAATTACATTTTTACTCAGATTCAGGCCTCGTATAGTCATGACATCATCAGTAAACACATACAGTACGTCAATACTTGAAACCTGGTGCAAAGATTTGAGCCGGGCATGATTGGGTTAGGGGGATTGCTTGAGCACCGATAACATCTTCATGAGGATATGTTCCCGTTCAATGTCTCCCAGATGATCAGTTCTGGTGGGGGTGCAGTGCTGCCGATGGATAGCAACATTACTCAACATTTGTAGATATTTCCATGTGCAAACCTTCAAAGTTTATTTTGGAGAAGCAATCATGTGAAAACAGTATTTCACAGTGGTCATTTAAGTCAGAACTATGCTGAATACTTTTTTTGTTCCTGTCTCACAGACTTCCCTATTTTATTTCTATGGTTTGCTTATCCCTGCAATATTATCGGAGAGACATTTCCAGCTAAATGTGTGGCTAGCTGCTGCTCCTCTGTCCCCTGCATTTGTATTTCAAGTGAGGGAATTAGTTTGTTAACATCCTCAAAAGCCTCAGTAAAAAAGTATTAAGTTATCTATGCATTTGCAAGTGGAGAGCGCATTACATGAGGGGCAAGCCAAGTTTTTATTTCTCAGCCATGTGAATTATGCAGGTGAGGAGGGTCTTATAAGATGGAGACCCAGGCAAGCATCATTCCCATCATGTTTATAGACCAGTGTTTAGAATTGTCGCCTAGGAAAACCAGGAACTGTGTATTTGATGCTCCCAACCAACATTTTGCTTCCCATATGTAGTAGATATTTCCATTTTTATTCATGCCCAAGTTTTTGTTTGGTCAATTTACAAATTCTGCCTGCATAAAGTAACAACTCACCAATAGCATGCACTATAAGTACATGTATAAGAATAAGTATGTATAAGTACACTATAGTACATATAGGTACTATAACTGGCATGCACAGTCGAGCAAAGCATCGTTGGCCTTAGGAATCTGGTTAAGTCCTGAAAATATCATTGTTAGTTTGAATTCAAATATGCTCACAGTGTTATCCCTCCTACATGACCACTGTTGGTAGTTAAAACATACTTTTCTAGAGCATCATAATGAGACAATACGAAAATATGTTCCTCAGCTTATTTATATTGATATTGATATTTTATTTCTTACGTGCTCATACACAAGTGTTTCAGAGCGCGAAACAGGGGAAGAGGGGGGGAACAAAACAACGATCTTACTAGGCCCAGTGACATTCAGAATGTGCAAGTGCATGGGAGAGGGGGAGTGGGAAAGTGAATGGAAGGGGGGAGAAGTGGAAAGTGCGAGCAAAGGAGAAACAGATAAATAATAATAAATGAATAAATAATAAAGGCAACAAACAGTGGTAGTGCAGCCAGCAATTGGCAAGTAAAAAGTTTAAAGCAATAGACAGGGTGGATCTGATAAATGCAGGAAGAAAAGAGGGAGCTGTATGGGTACAGATACAGAACCCAGTGCAAGGGGTGGCCAGAGGCAGTGCGGGAGGGTGGCAGGGTGAGCTGGTACCTGGGCCCGGAGGACAAGGGTGGCCAGGTACACGGTGCCTAGAGAGAACAGATCAGCAGGGGAGAGTGGGAGTAAAGGCAGAAGAAAAGAGGAGGGTCTTGAGGTGCTTCCGGAACCGGAGATGGTTCTCCTCAAGTTTTAGAGTGGCAGGGAGGCTGTTACAGAGGGAGGTCCCAGCCAAAGACAGAGATTAGTCCCCTTTCATCAACCAAATCTTTCTTTTGGGAAAGCAATTATCTGATAACTGTATTATTGCAGGTGTTAAGGTTTGCTGGCTGCTGGTAATCACACCACACAAATATTATAGCTGTTATGTCCCTATGGTACATGAGCATGCAGCCAGGCGGGCACTTGCGTGTTCTCTGTCTACCTAGATAAAGGCTGCAGGAGTGAGCGCCCCTTGCCTCATAACACACTCATTCTCATAGTGTTGGCCCATTGATGACTGACTCCATGCCACTCTGCAAAATCAGTGGCTGATCTTAACTTACACAGCTGCTGCTACCGATTCTGCAGTCTTCCTTTTCCCCTTATCTGTACTGGCAGATGCTCCTAATATATGCAGCCATGTTTTCTGCTCCACCAGTCCCAGCAGGCCATTCTACAGGTGGCTGCTCCTGGAATATATGCCCATCATTTCTGGTCCTCCTGACTTGGCCTGACCTCACACTTATTGGCAGCCACTGCTGGCATGCGCGACTATTGCCCTTGTTTCTCTGATGTTCCACTGTTCCTGCCTGGATCCTCTCTCCAGCAGCCACCCCAGGAATACTCATAATGTCTTCTTAGGCCCTTAGTATCTGTGCTGGCCTGCATGGTTGACCATTAAATGCTCCATTGATCAGTTACCTGACTGTGTGGGAGTGATTGTCCAGTTCCCCTTGCCCTCTCTTTGGCTTACTTCTCTATGGCTTACTAGCTGCCTCACTTTGGCCCTAGATAGTTTTGTTATACTTTATGGTCAGACTGATCCTCACTCTTTTATCATCCTCTCCTCTATCTTTGCTATGTTCCTCAAAGCCATTCCATAATTCCATAGCCAACGCCTTCTATTGATGGATACCTGTTATATTCAGGAACACTTAACATACTACTGTGACAG
Source organism: Ambystoma mexicanum (assembly GCF_040938575.1). Lineage (NCBI taxonomy): Eukaryota > Metazoa > Chordata > Amphibia > Caudata > Ambystomatidae > Ambystoma > Ambystoma mexicanum. Next base: position 845,228,672 of record NC_090937.1, read on the forward strand.
TTGCAGGAGGATATAAGAACATCAGGAGTAGATCTATTTTAATTGTATACAAGCACCACAACTAAAATTCTTACTGGGCATGCAGTGGCTTATTCACCATAGTCCCACCTTTAGCTGGCATTTACATCATGTTCATTTTACCTCAGAGTATTATCCAAGGGTTTGTTACACTGTTCAGCACCAGAAGGATGTGTCCATGATGGTAACTACAATTAACAATTAGGTTGCAATAATAGACTGCAGGAATATCAGTACCTTGCCGGCCTCTTCTCCCCAGTTGAGATGGATAGGCCACCATCTTACCAACCGTATACTTATCAAATTGACTTTGGACTTGCTCAACCGAGTCCCCCATGCCTCCCCCCAAAACGGTATTCCCTGTCTTTGTAGGAAGAGGTCATCCTTAAAGAGTATGTGGAGGACACCCTGAAAAAGAATGTATGCATATCTACACTTAGCCTGCATAGCTGACAACAATCATGAAAAAGGAAATTGAAGACCTGGGGCTTTGTATTGATTACAGTGAGTGACATGGACATCCTGATACCAACTTCCACTAATACCAGACCAGAATGATGAAGTGCACAATGCAAAGTGGTTTAGTAAGTTTATTCCTCAGTGGTGCTTACAACCTGATCTGAATACATACGGTTGACAAATGGAAGACAGACATTTAGACCAAGTTCAGGCACTATGATTAAACAGTCGTTTGGATTATGCAATGCTCCTAAAACCATCTAACACTTAATCTCAGATGTGTTTAAGATCATGTGTGAAATACTCCTGGTGGTGAACCTGGGTGATATCCTGATGTATTCACAATCCACACTGGAGCATTAACATAACATGTGAGAGACCCTGTGGCAATTAAACACATATTGCTTGTACACCAAACTGGAGAAATGTCAGTTCCATGTGAAAGAAGTGTAGTTTCTGGTGTATGCACTCACTCCCAATGGAGTGCAGATGGTCCTGAAAGTGATAAGGGCAATCCTGGAGTAGGCTCCACCCTGTTCAGTAACTGGGATCCAACATTCTCAGGGATTCTCCAATTTCAACCATTCATCTTTTATGGATTTCTCATTGTCTAAACATCCAATCCATCTCACAAAAAAATACAAGGATTCCTTTGAGAGGCTTTAATGGTCTTTCTGTTCGGCCCATATGCTATTCTAACTGGACAATAACTAACCATTCATTTTGAAGGCTGATTTGTCCAACACCACTCTGGGGGCAGTATTGTCAAAGGAAGGTCAACATGTTTTCCTTCGTCCGCTGGTGTACTTCTCAAAGCATTGAAATTTGACTCAATGCAATAACCCAATCTACGGAAAACAACTCCTAGCCATCAAATAGCTATTCAGTCACTAGGGACACTATTTAGATGGTTTGCTAAAACCCATAGAGGTACTGACCCATCACAAGAACCATATGTTCCTCAAAGAAGCATGATTTATTAGTCTATGTAATGCCAGATGAATGTGGTTCTTTTACAGGTTTGTGCATATCTTGTCATAACATCCTGGTAAATTACATGACAGTCAAGCAACTTATTATGGAAGAAAATCATCTTAGACGTTCAGGTGCAGTCTTTTTCTATCCTCACAGTCCATAGGCTGGTTCTGTACTAGGACATATTGACACTTTGGAACCGTATCTCAAACATTCCTTGCAAGTGCTGCGGGCGAGATGGATGGCGTAGCAACTTATGGAGCAGTTAGATACAACCCAACCAGAGACAAATGGGCCTCATTACAAACCTAGCAGTCTGGAAATAAGGGTGCTGGTAGCAGTGTACCAGCACCTTTTCCCGAACGCTAGACTTCAAGTTTGCCTGCTGGGGCCTATGCTCCTGGCACGTCTGACCTGCCGTGGAACCGGCCCCTGCAGGCATGGTTTTAACAGAAGCATCGGCACCATTAGCAATGGTGCCAGTGCTTCTGTGTCCCGATTTCTGCTGAGTCCTACGGGACTCCACGGGAATGGGGACTTACACTTTCCGCCGCTGGCATCCCGGGCCGTTGGAACTTGTAATGTCCCAGTGGCACCGGGATATCAGGCTGCGTAACAGTGTTATGTGTTCAGCGGCAACGCAGCTAGTAGCACCGCTGGGTTACTGCCAAACTCCTAATGAGGCCCATGGTGAGTATGTCTGCAATCATGAAATAACTCTTCCTTAGGTGGACATCTAAGTGCAAATCAGACCTGTGAAATGGTTGATAATTGGTTGTGGTGTCCTTAGATGTGCAAAAGGACATTGGAGTATATATATGAGATGGATGAGTTGCGTAGAACGGATGAGTGCGTAGAATGGATGAGTGCATAGAAAAGATGAGTGCATAGAGCGGATGAGATGCATAGAGCGGATGAGATGCATAGAGCGGATGAGATGCATAGAGCGTTTGAGTGCGTAGAGCGGATGAGTGCGTAGAGCGGATGAGTGCGTATAGCGGATGAGTGCGTAGAGCGGATGAGTGCGTAGAGCGGATGAGTGCGTAGAGCGGATGAGTGCGGAAGTGCATGTAGAGTGGATGAGTACCTGGAGCAGACGAGAGCGTAGAGTGGAGCATAGAGCCGATGAGTACGTAGAGCCGCTGAATGCGTAGAGCGGACGGAACTGGTGAAGTATATGGATAGAACGAGTGATGTATTAGGATGGAACAGATGATGTATATGTGGATGGAGCGGGTGACATATGTGGGTGGAACGGGTGATGTATGTGGATGGAACGGTTGACGTATCTGTATGGAACGGTTGATGTATCTGTATGGAACGGTTGATGTATGTGGATGGAACGGGTGAAATATGTGGATGGAACGGATGAAGTATGTAGATGGTACAGGTGAAATACGTGGATGGAGTGCATAAAACAACTTAGGATACACGGAACAGATCGTAGTACATGGAACAGATTCGAATGCATGGAACGATTGGAGTGCATAGAGCGGATTGGAGTGTTTGTAGCGGATTGGAGTGCGTGGAGCGGATTGTAGTGCGTGGAGCGGACTGGAGTACGTGGAGCAGACTGAAGTGTGTGGAGCGGAGGCAAGTGCATGGAGCGGACTGGAGTGTGTTGGAGCAGACTGGAGTGCGTGGAGCAGACTAGAGTGCGTGGAGCGGAGCGCATGGAGCGGACTGGAGCGCATGGAGCGGACTGGAGTGCATGGAGCGGCTGGAGCGAATAGAATTGCGCAACTTACATGGAATGGTTTGGAGTGCATGGAATGTTTGAAAGAGTATGTAACCCATCATATCACATCACCACGCTTACTCTCTTCTTTACACCACCATTCAACTAGAACACAGAGATAGTATGACACCATTTGGTATAAATGTTCTCATACCAACATTTGCCTCATACTCCCCATCACTCTAACTAAACACTGCTGGTTACACAACCCCCAGCCAGGCGTTCTCCTCAGGCCTAACACAGCCACAATCAGTCTGGATAAATCCTGCCAGAATGAACGCATACTCTTGATCTCTCAACCACCACACCTACCGCCAAGAAGCAGCTATTACTTGAATGCCACACCAGCTGCACACATATCCGGTGCCCGCACGCACCTTTGACTCTCTCTACTCTCTCTACTGACTTGAACTTCAGTTCCATAGGGCGCTCAACCTACCAGCGCCTTCAGACCATACCAATGGTACATAAGGCGCTATATAAATGCAAAGTAACATAACATAACATATATGAATATGTAACTTTAGCTTAACAGAAGGACACTCCTTTACGCAGATCACCCCACCCTCATTGACCTTCACTGGCTCCCACTGCACACACAAATAACTTTCAAGTCTTGCTGCATCATTTGTAAGACAGTCGCCCTCAAGTCACCAAGCTAGCTTTCTGAGAAACTCAGCATCTCCGGCGAACAGTGCACCGCCAGAAGGCAGGACATGTTCAGACTTGAAATCTGCTGCTGCAAAAAGGAAAAAAACAGAAAACACGCCCCTGCCTATGGCCCAAGACTATGGAACCTCCTCCCCATCCGCATCAGACCCCGTCCCAATGCGCCTACAAATCAGAAAAGAACTCAAGACCCCTATGCCACCTGACTTACTAGACACGGTCAGCCTCTCTTCACCCCACTAACCTGTACAACTGTACCCATCGTCTGTGCACCCCTGTATAATATCCCCACTGTATATCTGTTCTGTTACTTCTGAAAAGCATTCTGTTGTGCATCTGTACTGTTGTATACCTCTGTAAATTGCTCTGCTGTGTATCTGTATTGTTGTCTACCTCTGTAAAGTCTGTGTAGATCTGTGCTCAATAAATATAATAATAATAATAATAATAATAATAATAATAATAATAATAATAATAATAATAATAATAAACAGGCCTGCATGGGTCTTTTTCAACCACTAAAATAAGCTTCCCCGCCTTAGGGGAAGACCACTATGTGCTTTGTGATGGAACTTTCTCCCTTCAAGGAAAAGATGCTCATTTGGGTCATTTTTGATACTTATGCTAAGATGGGTGACTTCATTGTTGTGAACAAGCTCTTGTCAGCAGACTCTGGCATTTCAGTTCATCCAAGAGGTAATTAAGTTACATGGTCTTCCTGATGATACTGTATTATACGACAGCTAGGGTTTGAGTATTGCATTCCACTGCTTTTCATCCAAGGACCAATGCACAGTCTATGAAGATCAATCGTATCATCAAACAATTCCTACACTGTGTTAGGACCGTTTTTCTGAAGACCAAATAAGGGCTTAGTAAAACCATTCAACTGAGGCAGGTTGTACCACCTGAGTATATGGTAGAGTAGACAGAGCAGCCAGGGTTATCTTAGGAGGGAGAGAGGGCAGTAGACGTAGTACAAGTGAAATTATAATACAAATGATCCAAAGAAACACTGAAACACTATGTATTGTAAAAATAAAGGAATTATTTAAATACAGGTAGGACCAGATAAATCTAGGGGTAAGTACTAAAACATTATAAGAAATGACAGTATAAAATCACAACACTATACTTGAAAGCACACAGACCCAAGCATAAACCTTATTTGGAACACCTAACAGTAGTTCTAGGGAAGTCAAAACTTTGTTATACACGTCTAGTATAGGTGAAGCCTATTCTTTGGGAGTAAAAGACCAATGGTTACTTTCAGATTACATTCAGTAATACACAGGCAGTAGGCCCTTCCAGTTGTACAATGACTCTTGGAACAAATCACATAAAAAGTCAACTGGACACAATACTTTTGGTGAATAGTGAAACACTTATCCTAGGTGCAGTAAAAAAAAAAAAAACTATAACTACTGTTGTCACAACACACAGTTATACCAGGTGAGTAAAACCTAAGGATGTGATATACAATTACAGATGCTTTTGAAATCAGGGAACCCCAGATTGAGGTAAACAATAACTCTGGTAACTTATTTTGGATGACACACAGCTAACACAAGGTAAGTGAAACCCACATCCTTTAACTTCACAATGAAGGGGAAAGTAAAACCCAATGTCACACTTTACTGAATAGTTATTCTAGGTAGGCAACAACCTAATATAGACTTATTAAGGACAGGCTAGCAGCAAGTCAGGGGAAGCAAGACCCAGTTGGGGGACACTCATACAGTTATCCTAACAGGACTAACCTGGCGATAACAACAGTTCGAGGACACTCATGCAATTACCCTACAGCAATAATCTGGTGAAACCAACACATTACTTTTGTAAAGAGGCACAACCTAATCACAGGAGAGTAAAATACCTTCACATCTTCTTTCTATTAGACTAGCAAAACAGTGGCTAAGGGAGAAAAAGATGTTAACCATACTTTTAGGAATAGTGCATCACACATTCAAGATCAGTAAGAACTTTTGTAACTGTTCACTCTAAGAATTACAGTTACTAACCAACTCTTTACAAATAAGTAAAACACTTGATTCCTTTTCTAGGCAGAAGTCCCAATCCCTTCAAATTCTTTCCCTTATTCTTGGACCATGAGTGTTCTCAGTGGCAGAAGGGGGGTCACTAGGACTAGTGACCAACAGGCAGTGTTAGAATGAGTTCTTTAGTAGCAAAAGTCAGAGTTCCTGAGGAAAACTGGGCAAACAGGTGAGTACTTTACTTTTAGAGTTAGAAGAGGGTCCAGGGGCTTCACAGAAGACACCCCAGCAGGATTCTAGCAGTGGGACTGGGTGCACTGGATGAGGGACCTCCCAATCACAGAAAACACCCCAGGACTACACAGAAATATCAAAAGGTTTAAGGTAAGTATGTACCCAAGCAAACACAGTACTTCAGCAATGAAGAAGAGATTGCCACAGGAGAACTTTGGGGTCTGCAGCCAAATACCCGGTCAATGAATTCCTTGTCCTGCAGACTGAACACAGGACCTCAGAAGGGACTTTGAAGCAGGGATCAATGAAGAAGGCTCTAGGCAAGATTTCCCTCATGGCTGAATGCAGTTCTGAGGATTTGGCACCTTTTCAAGGAGCACAGAAGAAGACAGACTATCGCAATTGAATTCTCGTCATTGCAAAGGTCCAGCACTCTTGTGAGGGTACTTTTTGGACTCCATTAATTTCTCTGGAGATACACCAAGTTTCAGCGAGATTTGGAATTCGGAAGACTGTACACTGCACAGTGGCTGGAGGTCCCAGGTTATTGGGATTAGCAAGAATGCATGGTCGCAGCAACCCATGGGATGGCTCAAAATGCAGAACTTCTTGAGTCTAGTGGATCTCATCAGGCTCAGGGTTTGGCTCGTTGTTTTCGATTGGAAGGAAGGGCTGCAGCAGGCTCTGGTTACACAGCAGGCTCTCCACTGGAAATAATCGCTGCCACTTTTCCTTTGTCATCCTCTTCGGTTTTCTGTTCCAGTGGTCGACATGACTTCAGCTTCCAGGTTTCCAGTATTTATCAGGAATTACATCACAACATCTGCATTCTCTCCCTGCATTTTACAAGAAAGGGGCGACTGGTTGTCCAATCAGGATAGCCAGCCCCCCACTGGGAATTGTCCCAGTTGAAGCAAGGCATAAGACAAAGGATGGGAAAGTTTTAACTCCTCCCCCACTTCCTGTGCTTACAGACTGACTGGAGCCTGGCCGGGGTGTCCAGGGCACTCCTGCCGAAGACAAAAATCACACAAAGGAATTTCCCACCCTGGATGTCAGGGGAAGGAAAAAGAAACAACAAGAAACATAAAAATGTCAGAAATAGAAGACAGGGCCCATTTTGGTATAATGAGCACCCTTAGGTACCTGTACTGCAGCTGTGATCACAGCCCGCGGTAAAGGTGCACCAAATTAGTAAAAGGTATCACTGCCACCAGAGCAGCCATTAAAGGTAAGCTTGTCACTGTAACATAATTATTACCTGTTTAATGTGAAAGGGGATACATTGTATCTCCCCAGCACTCCACATAAGGTGGGGTGTGCTGGTTTCACAGAATAAAATGTAAAAGGGATCCAAATATCCTTTCTACCCTTGGTAACTGTAGTTCACTCAAGTTTAGCACAAGAAAGTTAAATGGGGAGCCCCTAGGGCAACCCAGCAACAACAGGCACGTATTGCCAATAAGTTGTTAAACATGATAACTTTAAAAAGACACTATGGAGAGTCTTAAAAATGACACCCATAAAAAGAATTAAAGATTAGGTGAGTGTGGAAAAAGCTTCCCACTTACTGAGGTATTAATGAAAAATATCCCACTAGAAAAGCAAAAAGTTCTGGGTTTGAACCAGGAAACTAAGATTTACCAGCTCTGTTGAAATCTTACATAACACACTGCTAAATCAATCACACTTAGCACACACAGACAGATCTTCTGCCTTTGGCCATATTCCCATACAATAATCACTAGAACGCTTCCACCAGTATGTCCCAATTTTTCTGCTTAGCGGGCATACACCCAAGTTCATACCCATGCATACAACATCCACCAGTCCTCTTCCTGCTGCATATAAGCAACCAAGAATTCTAGCATGGTCGATAACCAGAAGTGCTTTTTTACGAGATCAAGAACAAATAAGCCCTGTAACAACCACGCAACCGTGCCAACACATCTGCAGCAAATCTGCCATAACAACTCCACACAACCAAACAATACAGGAACAAGGAACATACAACCACAAGTCATCCAGTGTTATCCTCATCTAATGCAAGAAATTCCTGCAAATCAAGAATCTTTGTGAAACATGGCATGAGCTGCATGGGGGAAATAATCGTCATCGATCAAAAAACGTGAGCCAGATAACAGAAACCCTAGTAAGGCACCACTTCAGACAGAATGAGAATAAATGAGTGTCTGCGGGTAATGATATTGAAAGGTGGCCACTCGAATACTGCACACAAAAGAGCACAAGGAGCTGAAGTACTTGCAGATGTGTAATTTTCATGGAAAACAGAGGTCTAATGAAACGCTATTGTCAACTTTGAACCCAGGAATAGCATGCCAATCATGTCAACTACATCAGAAGACCACCTGCCAGCACCATCTCTCACCAACAGCTGTGAGACACTGCTGTTCAGATCCTCTAGTTGGTGAGGACACAGGACATTGCCAATTGGCATCTTGGGCATCTAAACTCCAATGGTTGAAACCTATTATTGAGCGTAAAGCACATTAAGATAGCAATGTACTTTGAACGATTCATACATGGGCAACATAATTGTACCTACCAATTTATCTGCAATTATCAAGCGTGATGTTCACTGAGGTGAGATTGTGCACTGGGAAAAGCTTTTGTAGTGGTGGAATTGTATGTATAATGTAAGCTTAAAAAACGCTATTAAGGTCACTGAATAGTCACCAGAAAGCCCTAAAACAGCATGAAGGGTCAAGAACACATGCTTTCATGTGGCATAGTGCTCTAGCATGCACAATGTCGCAATGTGCCTTTCGTAAGCTTGTTTTCACATTGATGTCACTAAAGCTGATTTTATGGGTGGGGCTAACAGGGAGATATTATGTTTAACTCCAACAACTTTCGATGTTAATAATACCAGGTAACAGATTTGGAATCTCTGTAGAAGCGAACCAGCCAACCGTATTCTCAAATTGTGTGTTTTTTTTAACCCTTTATCTCAATGGCCCTCATTAGGACCCTGGCGGAAAGGGGTTTACGCCGGCGGAAAGCATGGCATACCTTTCCGCCTGACTACGAGTTCCTGTAGCGCCATGGTGATTTTTACGCCTGCTTTTTGCAAGCGGAAAAATCCATGGCGCTACGGGACTTGTTGTTAATTACGCCACCGTAATTTACGGTGGCGTAATTAACGCCTTCCCCACTCCCATTATACCCTATGGGGCAAAAATGGGAATGGGGAAGGGTAAATGGGGATTGGGGACTTACCGCCCCGCCAAGGTCGGAATGGGGCGGTAAGTCCGCCAACCTCCATGGCGGAGTTGGCAGCTTAGCGCCATGGACCATGGTGCAAATTGCACCATGGATCTCCGCCAGGGTCGTAATGAGGGCCAATGTGTTTGTACGGTAAGATTGGCAATTTTATTTACTTACTGATTCCATTTTGTAATTGCTTGGGCTTAATTTTGAACATTTTATGTGCAACATTGTTTATGTATATTGTGTGATTTCTTGAAGTGTAGTACCAGCATTGTGACTCAGATTCAACATGTACCACCTTTCACTGCAAGATCCATGACACTCCCAGACCTGCATTCCATGAACAAATGAGATTCACCCAACAAAGTTTAAAGTTAAAGGTATTTTCTGAAATATTATATGACAAAAACGTGTCAAATATGGTGTGTCACAGCCTCTCAATGGCTCTGCAACCACAATCTAATGGAGTGGTGTATGTATGTATTTATTTACTTCTTTATATACAGGATGAACATCACACTTTTGATCACAAAAGAATGTACAATAGATTAGAAATCAGATTTGACAGGAAGCAGTGAGCTTCTTAAAATGGGGTGAGTTTGAGGGACATTCTGACCAGGTTGTGGAGGGGAGTAAAAGGAACAGTCACTGGGAACAATACATATGTGGACCTACATAGATTAAGAACAAGCAACATTGGACACTTTTAAGTTCAGGGAGCTAGCACGGCCAGATGTACTTGGGATGTCACCATGATTGGTGAAGTGCTAGAATGGAGGCAGAGAAGTGAGAGACAGAGGCAGGTTAGAGGCGAGAGAAACAGGCTAGCTATCAGGCAGATCAGAGGTATTTTAAGAAGGTAACTCAGAGGCAAGGAGATAGGCTTTTAGTTTGGTTATGTACAAATCCATGTGGACTGTTTCTTGGATGTCTGGGGGAAGAGAATTCCATGCAAGTGCAGCAAGAAAAGAGAAAGAGTGGAAGCGAGAGGAAGAACAGGAAGGGCAAGGAGCCACAAGGGTAGTCGAGGAGGCAGAGCGGAGATTACGGCAAGGCTTATGGAGTTAGATAGAGGAGGATAGATACAGTGGTGCCTTACCATGGATAGATTTGTGAACCAGGAGAAGAAATTTAAATCTTGCCCTGTTTTGCATCATCAGCCATCCAGCCTGGTGATAGTACGAGAAAGTAGGTGTGAAGTGAGGGAGTTCAAAGAGAGTCCCGGTAGCGAAGTTAATAATCTTGTCCAGAGGACAGAAAGCATGGTTGGGGAGAGCAAAGAGGATGCTGGCGCAGTAGTCCAGTTTAGAGAAGGCAAGAGTGGTTAAAAGATGTTATTGTCTATGGGACTTTGAAAGCTAATGTGTTTTCCCTTCTCAGCACACAATATTTTCACTGTGTCCTAAAAATGGCATCGAAACTTAGATTTTGTGTGAGTGGAATAATAAAATGAGGATTAACAATACAAAAAGATGTGTTTCAGTGTGATTCATATTAGTGGTTTCAAAATCTTGTGTTATCTTTGTGTGAATTTTGTAACTCACATGTTACATTTAATTTGATGGCCAGATATTTGGGTGTGTGCTTTCTTACCATGTTATACAAACGAAAATACAATTTAAAATATTTAAGTATTTTAAGGATAAAAGAATTGGAGGAATCCCAAGAAAAGGAAAGATAGGCCAGCACTGTCTAGCTCTTGCAGCAAGTGAAAAACAGATTTCATTGGGAAGTAGGGCATACTTCAATACCTTGCCAAAATCACTTTAATATGTGAAAGAACCATGTCCTGAAATGTCGACAAGCTATATAAGGAAAACGAGACAGTTTTACCCGATGGAATACAGATGATTGAAATTGTGTTAACTTTGCGTTCCTGATCATATCTTATTGCAGTGAAAGTCATGCACCCCTCGAAAAGCCCATACAGAATGTTGATTATGACGGGGTCATAGTATATAGTTAAAGCAAAGCATAGATACACAGGCCTGAGTTTAGGAATAGGCCTTCACTGCATTGATCAAGTAAAATCCGTTTTGAAGACTTCAATATGAGACTGATTATGACCACCAAGACCTCAATCATTGAGATGCAGTGCTTCATCGGTGGATGTCATCCTATGATGACATTGATGACATTCAATGCTATGATCGAAGGTTATCAGTATAATTGTCTATTGGAAATTCCACATATGGTAACCAGATCTCTCAGTGGCCTCATCAATAAATACAAATGTTCAAGTGGTAGGATGTGATCCCTTAATGTACACTTGAGGGATGTGTGCAGGTGGGTGATCAAATCCGATTCTATAGGCACTGGTTTAGTTCTGTTAGAGAGAAAGAAGCAAATCCACTCCTAAACCATCCATCCCAAGTCAACCCATGCATCTAAATAGAATCTCCAGGATATGGTGACATTTATTTTCAAATTTTGTGGCAATAAAAAGGTAATTTGCAGCACAACTATTAACATTTTGCAGAACAAATATGGTCATTTTGCAGCCCTTATGCTTAATAAAAAAAGACATAGGTAGTTACTAAATGTACATCATTCCTTTTCTAATATTCTTATTTTGCCTATGGATTGAAAAGAATACATCGCAAACGAGTTTTCTACATATGATTTATGTGCAGGGCTTGGAGCCACTGGTTCGGACTTTGCTATTGCTATTGTTTCTTGTAAGGCGCCAACAGCAGCGACATCAAAGTGCATTCCCACTAGTGGGGTGGAAATCAGCAAAATCAGATAATGATTAGATTAAAAAAAGGAGGGTTTTTAATTGCGTCCTGAATAACATAACGTTGAGACTACTTCATAGCTCAGGAGTGTTCAAGAGAATTTTAATTTCTGTGCTAATTCCCCCAGCTCTTTTACTGGAATTAGGACTTTTTAATTTACGTGGACTATAGGGATCTTAATGCAGTCACTGTAACTGATGCTAATCCTTTAATCAGGACAGATGAGCTGGTGGACAAACTTGGTTCAGCCAGGTTCATCAGCAGATTTGACCTAACCTCAGGCTATTGGCAAATAGCTCTGACAGACCATGCCAGGGAGAAAACTGCATTCTCCACCCCATGAGGCTTATACCAGTTTAAGGCTATGCCTTTTGGACTCGAGAATACACCTGCTACATTCCAAAGTATGGTGTATCAAGTTCTGAATGGTTTAGAGGACTTCTGCATACCTATGATATGTTTTGCAGGTTCTGGAACAGGTCCACTGACCATAATGGCTAATAAATGTCCAATTGGTCAGAGTTAAGTGATCTTCCTTGGGCATGGGGTAGGAGGAGGTGAAATTAGGCCATTGACTAGCAAAGTACAAGCTGTAAAAAAGACTGGGCCACCCCTACTATTCAAACCCAAGTGAGAGCCTTCCTAGGTCTCACTGGGTACTACAGGAAATTCATAGAGAACTATGGGGCCATAGCTTCTCCCTTAAATGTTATCTCCTCACCGAAATTCGCCAAGAAGGTCAGGTGGAATGAGGAGTGCCTTAAGGCATTTGAAGGACTGAAGAAAGCCCTTTGTCAAGCACCAGTCTTGAGGGCTGCTGGTTATAACCAATCCTTCATTGTACAGACAGATGCTTCTAATACAGGGGGTAGGGGCAGTTTTGAAGAAGGGAAAACCTTATCTGCTTCATCAGCAGAAAGATGAAGGACCATGATACAAGATGGGCAACTATAGAATGTAAATGTTTTGCCATGGTGTGCTCACTGAAGACGTGTAGGCCATACTTGTATGGTTCTACTTTCATTATTCAGACTGACCACCAACCTTGAGATGGTTAACGCAGATGAAGGGGGAGAATCCAAAGTTGTTGAGATGGTCAATCAGACTCCGAGGGTTTGATTTTATCCTAGAACACAGGTAGGGTGCAATCACCAAATCACCAAAATGTTGATGGTCTCTCCAGAAAGTGTGACCAACTGGTATAAGAGATCCATCCAGGAGAGGATTAAATCCTCCTGTCCCTTAGTCTGGGGGGATGAGTCCTAGGGAGAATTTTCATTTCTGTGCTAATTCCCTTCAACCTTATAGACCCCTAGCTCTTTTGCTGGACTTAGGATTTTAAATTTTTTACCCTGGAGTGAGCGAGACCTTTTTATCACTCTTGCGTGCTTTTACCTAATTTTTATTTTGTGTTCTCACTGTTTTTGGAGTGTGACAAACTCCATAGGCATATGTTTTTTGTATAGTGACACACAGCACCCTCAGTGCAGTGTCACTGAGATATCCTTTAGATTTCTCTTAAAGGTTTAAATAGAGGAAGGGAAAAGTAAAATTTACTTTACTTACCTTTTTTCTTTGTAGGTCCAGCACACACCATCTTATGTGGAGTGCTGAGGGGTTACTTAGTAGCTCCTTATCCTACATTCTCCTGTAACATGTTTATTTTACCCTCACTACTTTCAATGACTGGTAGCAGTGGTTTACATTTTCCTACCATTGTGCTTTTCTACCTCAGGCTGTACCCTCAGCTGCAGTACAGCACCCAGTCTGTCAAAATGGCCCCTGTCTTCTTTTTGTGACATTTTCTGTGTGTGATGTCTTTCTTGGGTTTTACTCGGTGCGTTGAGACAGGTGTGAGCCCTTGGTTTATCTTGCTTTTGGTGGGCTTCAGCCCTGAAGCCCGCCCCTGGCTCCAGTGTGTCTGGAAGGACAGGATGTGCGGGAGGGTCCCGAAACGCCCCTGTCATTTGTCTCTAGTAATGCCTGAATGCAACTAGTCCTGATTGGCTGGCCGGCTATCCTTTCAGGGCAGCCACCCTGCTGTGTGATTGACAGCCTAGGCTGTGCATGAATGGGAGAAACCTATTTAAAAGGGGAAGGTTTTGGGACTACAGGCAGAATCGACCACTGGGAGAAACACCCGACAAAGAAACCCTGAAAGAAGCCTGCTACAACCTCAAACCTGGGTCTTTGAATTGCCCGGTGAAGCCCTGCTGCTGTGCTGACCTTTTTCACCTTGCCAGAGAAGCTCCACTGGAGCAACTTCTCCCCTTGGGTTTGTGGGACACACTAACCCCTGAGACAAACTCCACTGGACCACCATCCCCAACATGCTGCGCCTCTCTGTTGCTGTGAGAGCCCAATGCCAGGGGTCAAGTGTATGTAGTCGAAAGCAACGTCTGCCATAGTAAGAATCTGGCTAGAAGCTCCAGGAGTCTCCTATGGACCCTCCAGAAGCAGGACCTGCAGATCCAGAGCCCCCTGACCAGAGTGCAGGACCAAAGCAGCAAGAAAGCCTCACCAGTGTCCGAGATCCGCATCAGTGCTTTTTGCTAAGTGCTGAAACCACAATCTGCTGCTGAACCACAAAGAGCCTATAGCTGCCGAGGACCTCCCAAGTACTGCCATTGATGCCCTCTAGTCCCAATGACTGAGGCTCAGGAACAAGGGTCTGCGCCGCTGTAGCAAGACAGAATCTAGCTGGACCACTCTTCTTCTAACCAGAGGTACTGTTTAGGCTTGGGGTACTTACCTTATTGCCTTTAGCCGTGCTTTTCTCACTTGTGAGTTGCCTTGGTTTACCTTTTTTGAGTTGATTTCAACTGCTTTCTCACAGGCTTCACAACGTGTCACCCTAAAGTGATTTTCTGAACTCTCTAACTTTGTGCAAGACTTTTATCCAAGAAGTGCATCAGATCCATAGACTGTGTCTGAATTACTTTGGCTGCCCTGGCTCCCTAAAGGCACTCTTCTAAATCCATTGACTTTGATACTATTTGTCCCTCATAGGTGGCAACGTGTTGTATACTGGTACTGCTGGGAAAGGCTTATCTACACTTCATTGGAGGATTTGGTTGTCCTCACAACTGCCGAGAAATTGTTCTAACCATTTCACTTCCCTAACCCTTTCTTTCTGCAACTTAGAGTCTACAAAAGAGTATTGGTGTGATATTTAAATACAAATATTATCCTTGTGATTGAAGCAACCTCAGGGTGAAGTAGTGTATGAAGCATATCCAAAGAATATCCACTAGATTTGACTCTGAAATGTATTTTAAAGTGTATTTGAATTGTTACAACAAATTTCCTTTTTGAAGAATGCTTATTTAAAAATGCATTAAATAAATAAATAACTATTTATAACTGAAACCTTGAGTGTGCGGGAGGGTCCCGAAACGCCCCTGTCATTTGTCTCTAGTAATGCCTGAAAGCAACTAGTCCTGATTGGCTGGCCGGCTATCCTTTCAGGGCAGCCGCCCTGCTGTGTGATTGACAGCCTACGCTGTGCATGAATGGGAGAAACCTGTTAAAACAATTTCCTTTTTAAAGAATGCTTATTTAAAAATGCATTAAATAAATAAATAACTATTTATAACTGAAACCTTGAGTGTAAGTGTTATTTGGATACTTGTATGTGTGGATTTTGATACTACAGCTCACATTGACCCCCCTTAAGATAGGCCTGGGTGCTCAGTCACACTACCAACTTGTGTAGTACAGACCTATACCAAAATGTGGGTTACCTAATACCAAGCAGATACGTTTTGTGTAGTGTCATCCAGTGTGACTACCCCAATTCTTATCAAACAAGAAAGAAGGGAGTTCCAGTGCTGGTCCGCCAGGATGGAGAACACTCTCCCCTTGGTTCCGGACCGTCTCAAACATTGAACCACTAACAGAGAGGCATGTGATGATCATAGATTACGAACAGGACCTAGATTATGCAGATCTTTCAAAATAAGTGGAAGGACTAAATCTAATTCTGTTCGCAACAGTCAACCAGTGAATATTTTTCAGACCAGGCAGGCTGTGGGATTTGTGGGATAGTCCCAGAACAGCAATGCCCTGGTATTCTGTATTATCTGTAGACAAGAGAGCTAAGAGTTCTATCAAAAAGGCGTGCCATTTTCAGCAGCTAAGAGGATGTGATTCACCACACAGAAAGTGACTGTCTCCATACTGAGGCATCGTCATAAACTGGATTTGTATGAACACTGATTGTTCTGTTTATCAATGTGTGCCTCATGTGGGAAAACTACTGCTTTTTAAGCGATTTTACCAGGCAAAAAATTGATTGTAATGGGGTGAAAATTACCTGAGGAAAAGGAAATTTTAAGGAGAGATATTGACAAGTTTTTGTTCAATTTGCATCAGAATTGAAGTCATAATTGAGGGACACTAAATATTTTTGAGCAAACAATACTATCATGTGGGAAACTCATTTTATCTTGGTAACAATGGATCTAAAATAATTAAACACAAGTATGAATCATGAAGATGGAGTAAAGGTAGTGCAATATTTTTAAAAATCTACACCAATTAATTTATTATAGCATGTGGTTGTTTGGAAACATCTGTGAAAGGGATGCATTAAGAATCATACAGAAAGAGGTAGCTATCTTTCCCTAGGCGAGTCTGCCACCTGGAGCTCCTTCTTAACTTCATATTTCTACTATCTGCAGTCAGCCTTTATCAAGAAACTGCCAGTGTAAGATGACAATCAGGGAGTCAGAAAGACTGTAGACATGGCAAATAAGTGTACAACTAGAATCATGTAAGAGGATTCAATTCAACACTACAGCTAAGTCAATGCCTAGTCTGGGATACTGAATGGAAACCCTTATTGATATATCTTTATGTCCAGTTCATGCGTTCTGGATGACTACCCCTATATAACACCCCTCTCTTAGAATCCCCCTGACCCCACTGAGGCAAGAAGTAGTTCTGTTTTGCAAGTTAAAGGTTTATTTGATAATTTAAACAATATATATATATATCACGCTTTATAATAAATTAATAATTGGATATCACACTTAATCTGAGCAGTAATCAATAATGGATAGTCTGGCACTAGCATACTTGTGAATAATCAATGATGAGTGGTTATAGGATGGATAAAATAGCAACAGTACTTTGATGGTTTCAAATGGATGCAATGTGGAATGAAATGCAGTACAGAAAATACTCAATATGATTCAACAAAACAATGTAATCACTTTTCTCTGGCAATCCCCTCCCCCCTTTATGCAATGCAAGGAAATGGAAGGAAAGCACACAGTTCTCAGAAATGCAATCAAAT
The DNA here is from genome assembly GCF_040938575.1 of Ambystoma mexicanum. Lineage (NCBI taxonomy): Eukaryota > Metazoa > Chordata > Amphibia > Caudata > Ambystomatidae > Ambystoma > Ambystoma mexicanum. The sequence continues at coordinate 845,246,027 of NC_090937.1, forward strand.
GTAATTCAGTTCACCCCAGGAAGCTTACACTACAGAAGTTGGCAACACAGGCCCAAAATGCTTTTATATGTGCTGGCAATGAAGTGAAAAATACGCTAAAATGCTTTTAATTCCCTCTAGAGGTTCAGGGTGAGTGGTATCAAGTTAATATTAGCCCAGACTCACTTTAGCAAGGATCTAGGAGTAACTAGCAGGTTAAACGAATTTTTGGCAACTGAAAGCAAGAATCTTCTGTTTTCACACGTGGAGAAATTTGCAAATCGCGGTAAAATTCGCGAGTGCGTTTTTCGCGATTACAGAGGAACTACAAGGACTAGCACTATGGTTTTGGGGTCCTAGGACAGCCTAGGATCTCAGCTTCCCGATGAAAGTTACTGCAAGTCTCTAGGACAAACGGTCACGGAGATATGAGCGGTTTGGTAAAGGTCGTTTTTCAGATTTGAAATTTTAAAGTTCAAAAAGACAAGTGACAGCTTTGCAAATGACAGGTGACAGTTAGGAGGCAGTTCTACTTAGATTAAAATAGATTGAATTATATTATTTTAACTAAGAGATTGGTTCTGCACAGTCTGCTAGGTACTCACAATATATTTTTGAAATAAATGGGCCTCGCCACGGATCTAGTCAGGTTTTCTTCACTCGCCACGGACGGTCTCTGCACTTCACAGTGATCTGGGTCAGCTCTCTCTCTCTCTGGATTCTGGAGATTGATGGATTTGAAGTCTGGATCTTTCTGCACAGCTTTCTCTAGAGATTGATGGAGGTAAAGTATGGATTTTCCCGGCAGAGCGTCCCGCAGCAAATGGATTTGAAGGTCCCTATCTGTCCTGACTGTCTGCTTTTATGTGTTTTGAAAATGGGTGTGTGTGCAGCATCACTAGGCTCTACCCCTCTCCACTTGTCATCGGCCACTTCATCCTCTTCCCCTTGATTGGGGGAATGAAATGAAGTGTCATCATGATGAGGTCTGTTTATGGTACAGAGAACCCACCCCTGTCAAATTACACACAATCTATATTTTGACCTAAAAGACATATTTGCACAGGTACACATTTGTTTAAAATTACATGCACCCATCACATATCACAGGGGGTATACCCTGTCCAAATCTGCTCTTCCTGGGAGCTTGCATTCAGAAATGGCAACATATTTCACTTTTTAATCAGGTTACCAATATCAGACATTACCCCAAATTTATACACATGTGCGCAAGGAGTATGGACATTACTTGATGAAGTGTCAGATTTTTAACATGCATACATTTTAAGTAATACCCTCTTAACTGCTAGTTTGCCCCCAGATCATGCCACCGGTTCTAAAAACCTCTTAAAATGTGGGCAGAAAAATCACAAGAATTATGGTATCATTTAAATAATTTTCACAAGTCCGCACTATGAGTTATTCATCTTTTTCTAAAACCATATTCTGGCTACAGGGGTGTGGTTTCCCCCCGGCACAAGGTTGAATTTCTGGTTTTTCCAGTTCTGCCAAGCCAGCTTGCTCTCACAGGCAGTGCTCCTCCTCTTTCCTTCAGGAGGAAGCCACTTTTTACGGCCCCCATAATAAAACATTTGCCTGAGTCAGGACAGGGCTTTGTTCAATTTCCTGCAGAGCCCAGGTAATTCAATCAGGGAAGTGTCATATCCCTTTTGGTGGGAGCAGCAAAAGGCAGATAGGCCTGGGAACACAGCTGTTGTGCAAGTCTCAACTCCTGTCGGGGGTAGCTGGTGGGCAGAATTCAGTTCCTTAAGCCAGGCCCCAGCTAATGTCACTTTTGTTCCCCAGTTTAAGTCAAGACAATTTTTTACATATGCAGCTAGGATGCTGATTCTAAGTTTAAAACTATGACATTTAAACAATTGCAACCTATGTGACACTCAAAAGTAGGTCACTCATTTCTTTTAAACATTTAGGTTTTTAGTGTCTTTCAGTCCAAATTTACTTAAACTGCTGAAATCCACAGCTCAGCCAGTCTTGTTATAAACCTTCAAGTCACTTCAGAATATAACTTTAGATTGTATCCACCTCTCAGTAAGTCTTTCATTGGCACGCTTTGGGTTCATTTATTCAGTTTTAAACAAAATCTGGTGGTTTTAAAACGCCGGCTTTCTGATAGTGGTGAGTACTGGTACTGCACCCCTTTTTGGGATTTAAGAAAATGAATTCCCCACAATTCTAGGTTGCTTTTGGCAATCAGCATTGCCATTCCCAATGGTTTCAGACTACTGTGTGGGTAGTCCAATGGTGGTTTTAGGCAGTGCCCTTCTGTGCCCATAACATCGGCAAAATGGGTGGCAGCCTATTCTTCATGCACTTCCCTGGGCATTTTCTGGGAAGCTCTGGCCGTCATGATGTTTTCAATGCCAGTACTGCACAGTTTTTTAGGTAGGGCTTGGATGCATGGGTAAAAACATCTCACAATCACAATGTATGCACGTGCGGTTTGTCAGTTTGACACTTTTACTTACCTGCTGTGAAGAGTTCTGGCTCGTTGTGACGGGCGTGCGGCTAAGTAAAGCGATCTACACAGTGATCTGTTTGGGTGAATCTGCCTACAACTGTGATGCAGCCAGTAGAGACCAAAGATGCTGGGGAGAAGTGCTCATTACAAATTGGGAAGTGCAGGTGAAATGTGGCAGTATTATTGCATGCAGCCGCATTACTGCACCACCCAGCTATAACTTTGGCGGAAAGTTCCAAATCTGACAACTTTCTGCCAAATTCTGCCAGAAATACCACAGCGGAATTACCAGTGTGGTAATTCTGGCAAAAATGCCCAATTGAGTCATATGGTCTAAAAGAAAAAAAATGGGATTTACACTGCCAACGCCACTTGTAATCCAGCACTAATACTGACGAACCAAGTGGTGATAACGGTAATACAGTTTGGTGGCATCTGGATGGATTTACTACCAAACTCATAATTAGCCCCGGAGTCTCCAGCAGGAGGCTGAAAAGTGAAGGAAGAGTGCAGCTGCCAGGGGTTGGGGAGTGGGACAAGAGTCAGGTCTTGTGCAAGAAACCGAAGTGTTGGAATGGCCTGCCTTGGATTGCAACTTTTATGGCGATTGATGTCACAGAATACCTTTCGGAGGCATTTGTGATTCTGGTTCCATTGTGAATGTGAATGACTAGGCTCACATATAACAGGATGTACGGCTGTAGATATGAAGAAGCTAGAATTGGCTGTGGATGTGTCACTACATTGGACTTGTTTTTGAAATAATAGCTCTAGTCGCTGGCCTTGCAAATGACAATTGTGTGGTTGAAACACGTGTTGTCTGTTTTGTGCCTCTTTATCTTTTCAATAGTAAAATTGATTAAAGGACCATTTGGTGATGATATAATCATTGGATAGATTGTTTGCTATTTATTTGGCATTTATGTACCATGTGCACTAGAGGTCCTGTTCTTTTGCATTTTTATACGTGTTTGGAATGGCAATGTCCTAGTTTTACTGTAGAATTGGAGTGCATGCATGTCCACTGCAATAGCCAATTGCCCTCATTACGACCCTGGCGTTGGACCATGGTGCTAATAGCACCATGGTCCATGCCGGTAACTTACCGACTCCGCCATGGCGGAATGGGGAATTACCGCCCCATTCCGAGGTTGGCGGGGCGGTAATTCCCCATGCCGCCATGGCCCTTCCCCATTCTCATTTTTGCCCCATAGGGCTCAATGGGATTGGGGAAGGCACTAAGTACGGTGCTGCAAATTGCGGCACCGTACTTAGCACCAAGGTCCCTTTGCGGGTTGGTTTTTAACGCCTGCAAAAAGCAGGCGTTAAAGTCTCCAACCCACAAAGGGACCTCGTAATCAGGCGTTAAGGGTTTAACGGCGCCGCCACCTTTGACGGTGCCGTTAACCCCTTAATGCCTGAGTTGTAATGAGGGCCAATATCAGGGTGCCTATTGTGCCAGCGTTTTCATTAAGTCATTGGAAAATATAACCGTCATCTAGAGCTCCAAGGGGTTAATGTGCTTTAAGTCACCAAATTCTCACCCTCTATAGATGTGACGACAACACATATTTGTGTGCAACATGGTATGTGCAAATGTTTGTTGTTCTTTTCTCTGTATAAAAATCCCTGTAGTTGTGGAATACATGCATCTGTTCCAAACTGCTCTTGGTTCCAGCTGTCTGGTGTTCCATGATGTGTGTGCATTTTCTACACATTGAAGGTTTTGGTGCAATATATTTCTATGTTGGTGGGAACTGCACAACAATTTTGATTGGGGGTCACTTCTTCTTTTATCCAGTATTCAACCCGTCATGTACCGTCCAACCATAGTATGTGTCCTGTACAAGCAATGGTATTCTTGATTTCATGATGCTTCACAATAGTAGTAGTAATAGTAACCGTAGTGAAACATGTTTATCAGTCATGTATATGAGTAAAACAACGTGGCGACTTTGCGTCAGTGTAATAACTGGCCAGGAAGGCACAATTCAACTCATTTGGCTACATACGGCTGAGCAGCCCAATTGATCAATTCCCCATATGGATCAAAAGTCAGGCCTGAATTTGCTCCTCAATTTTGAGCTAGCCCAGAGACACTCAAACCGAAGAAATAGAGACAGATTTCTTCAAGTGAAAGATGGTATGTATTGCCCAGTTCTGGGCTACTTACTGTTTGGCCAATGATATTTATGGATGCCCAAGAATGTTGGCATGTAGTACTGCAAACTGAATGTCACAACAGCCTGATAGATAAGGGCGTCTTGGGTTACACTCGAGCGGAGAAAACCCTTCCTGATGTTATCCAAGTCCTTGCTAGCTACCCATGTACTTGATTCCCCCTGTAGTGCAAGGGATAGCAGGCTATCAATTATAACACACAGATTCCTTGCTGAATCTGCCAGGACCGTGGACAGGTCTAGGTGATCATACGAATGGAAGGGGTGAAACCACGGGATGGCACAGCACACAAACAGCACCATGGCTACGGACCGTGGATCATTTCTAAAGCTTAGTTTTCAGTGTTCTGTTTGTGGCCACCATGTATTGCAGCTTTTGTGGATAATATTGCACCATTTATATTGGATCCCAATAACACCATACCTGGCAATAATACACATACTCTAAAATGTAGACAATGAAATTAGTATTGACATAATAAGGAGAGGTTGCAATTCATGCCATTAATCTGCCAGCTTCTAGTCACCCTGTCTAAGTACAGTAGTCGATTATTTACAAGTCATGGTACACATTTGACATGCATGCATGCATTTAGTAAATAAGTTGCAGTGATGAAATAACTAAACAGAAATATTAGAACCTTTCACGTGCTAGTGGACAACGTGCTAGTGGACAAATTCACAAATGTGAACCATCAGTCAGTATCAACTTACGTTGATAGTATCATTCCCAAGCAAGGTGAAAATAATTAATGGAGACAGACAGGTGATTTTTAGATAGAGGTTCAAATAGACAATATGAATGGATATCTAACCAATATGGGCCAATATTTAATGCCAGCTAACCTGCAACTGCATATTTTCTATATGATGTTTGGATTATGTTGTATGCCCAGAGGTTATATAACTGGGAATCAAGAAAGTTGTTCTCACACATCATTTCTAAACAATATGTCTGAAATAAGTGCATGTTCTAGAATGTGATTTGATGCAGGGATTCTTAAATGATGAGTTTTCAAAATTATAAGAAATGTGTCAAGTCGCATATTTTCCAAATAATGAAATATGAGGTGCATTCAAGCTGCTCTTTATCTATTTATTTTATGATCTATTGCCTGTGTTTTTGGAAGAATTGTACATATGCAAGAACGTATATGATTTCTTTCTATTTTTGAATTATTGAAATTAAAAATGTTTATATTTTCTGTTCATGTGTTGCAGGGGAAGAGGGATATGGTGTAACATCAGTGTGTGTGTGTGTGTGTAACCCAAAATTGAAAACATATGATGGTAACTTCTGAATTTTCATTGGAAGAAGGTGTTTCATACTATATCGAATTCCTGCTTGTGGATGGATGGGGTAGTGATTAGCATTAAGACTGTTCTTGACATATGACAGTCAAATCATATTTACATTGCTATTGCTTGATTTTTAAAGATTTTAGCCACCCATGTAGACTCCTATCGCTCAACAGTAGATATATGTACCATAAATTATGGATGAGCCAACTGGTTTAGAAAAATACTCAAACCACCAGAATTTTGTGGTGGCATGAGTATAGTGAATCTTTGAACTTTTCAAGATTTTAAAAAAGATGTTTGACTTACATACACACTACAAATCTATTGTGCAAGTTGGTCCAAAGACGCTTACATAACAAATGGCAACCTTACCAAAACTTAAGAAAAAGGAAGTAATGGGCAGTGGCTTCATCCCTAAAACTTACATAGATGTGAAAAGGACACCTTGAGATCTTTGACTCCTTACTAGCCCAACTTATAATGACCCTGAGTGAAATGGGAGCTGCTACTAATTCATTGTCCTTTACATGTTTGCATATATTTGTGAAATATGTCTAAAATGGTCATGCAAAAGCATTAGAAAAATATCAGAAGTTTTGGAAGAAGAAATATCATCAAATGATCATAAAGTGGAAATAGAGAACGTGGCAAGGATCATGCTGAACAATAATGAGAAATATGAACAAGCGAGTAAGGTGTGAAAACAACACACATTTCTCTGAGAGAAATTAGGTTATGAGATGGGATGAGCATATACATTTGCCAAAATATGTGCTATACACAAAGTTCAAATCAACCAATACAAATATACAGATTGTAATTAATTGGATAGAGATTCCTCACCCAGCAGTGAAATAGAGTGCTCTGATAGTGACATACAAAGTAGAGCAAAGACAGCAACATCTTTTAAAAGAAATACATGTATTACATCAGTATGTGGAAACCAACACTAATGGCAGAGAAAGAGGATGTCCACGCAGCCGAGGGAGAGGAATGGGATTAAGACAAAATGGTGGAATAACTTGAATAAGGGCAAAAACAAATTGTTCAAAACAGGCAGTAGAAGAATCACCTGCTCTTGGGGCAGGCAAATTAGATATGCCTTGTGATCTACAAGTGATTCATTTGTCAAAATTAACATTAAATGATGAAAGTAGGTCTACATTTTATTGTCCATCTAATCAATTTGATTATGCTCAAATGAGGATTGACTTAAATATTTCTCTAGTGTATGTATGAAGTATGAAGTATATTTGCATTTCTGTGTACATTTGCACTTGACATGTTATGTGTTTACAATTAAAATATCTGTCAACCTTATTGTAAGTGATATAGTTCATAAATCAGATTGTCTTTTGCATGTGAATGTGGAATTATATTTCACTTGAGTCAAATTAAATGTAATGGTTGCCTTTCTTTTTTATAAATAACCAAATATGTGATACAAAAACGGAAGTGATGTCATTGTAATAAGAGTAAACTAAAAAGCATTCTAGTTGATATTGGTGGAAACGCATGATGGACTAGTGGAACATATGGCGGCATCCGTGTTGGAGTTACAATAAACACTTTCTTTTCTTTGATTAGATTGAGTCTAAATGAGTGGTGCTTGAGGCATTTGCACTTTATCTATTAGAATAAATTGGTAGGTAAAATGCACCTGGAAGACTGCAAACCCATGAGCCTGATCACCCTTTGACTAGTCTGAGTGCCGCCGAGTTCTGTGTTCCAACAGTGGCCCTCATTACGACCCTGGCGGAAAGTGACTGACCGGACCGCCACAGCGTAAATAGCGTTTCCGCCATTGCACGAAGGAGCAAAGTGCGGCCCATTCCGACCCATCGGGCACGAGCACCACGGCATGGCGGAAGTGCAAAGTCCGCGATGGCGGAAATGAACCCAAAATGGCCCACACCGCCGCCGTACGGCGCCCTAGGTGCAATACCGCCACCCATCACAGCGGACACCGCAGTGTGCGCCTACCGGAAAGTACGGTGACCGGAAATATACGGAAACGGAAGTTAAAACATGGGCCCGGAACGGGAAACATCCCGCCGTACACCTATAAAACCACTAAAACCACACAACCACTAAAATCACTACCCTGAGACACACCCCAACCCGTCATACACCCTAGCGAAACCAAGAAAAATGGGAAAAGTAGCGAAGAAAGCGTGCGACCGCAAGCGGCAGGTAAACTTCTCCCGTGAGGAACTCACCGTGCTAACAGAGACCCTCCAGGAGAATGCTGCCGTCGTCTTCTGCACGCAAATGACCAGGACGGCACTTGCAAACAAGAAGGCCATATGGGCTCTGGTGGCACAGCGGGTAAGTGCGGTGGGGACCGCGCCCCGCACCCCACAGCAATGCCGTAAGCGATGGGACGACCTGCGGATACGCGTCCGCAGCATACTCTCTGCCAACCGCAACATTGCCACAGCCACCGGGGGAGGTCCTGAATCACCCATCAAGTTGACCCCCTGGGAAGAAATCTGTGCCTCCACCATCGGAATGGAGAGCATAGAGGGAGTCGGAGGGATGGAGAAAGGAGTGCAGACATCCGAAGATTCAGGTAGGTGGGCCAAATAAAACAATGCCAAATCCACAAAGTCCATCCATGTGAAGTACCATGCGTCCACATAGTGCAACAGAAACACATGTCCAGGAGAACGTCCACACACATCGGCCTGATAGCGCACGTTAAAACCCACAATAAATACATAAATAATTAAAAACCCCTAAAACACGCACTACACGTGCAGCAGGCACACCCTAACTGCAGGCTGCCAAACAACTGCACCCTCACTCCACACACAAATGAAAGCACCTCCAAGGCCCCGACCCAAATCACCCTCAGGTACCACCCCAATGCATGTGATACAATGCCATTCCAATTCCCACAGACCCATCAATAACCCTCGCCCTCCTTTACTCCACCACAGGGTCCGATCCAAACGACGAGCTTCAGGACACCCCTACCAGCACACCTGCAAAGAGGGCCAAGACCAACGGCCAAAGACCCTCCACCTCAGCTGCACGCATCAAGACACGGCAGCAGCACAAATCAGGTGGCAGCACAGAGGAGGGAACATCAACAGGCACCCCAGCAGCCAGCATGCCCACAACACCACCACCACAGGTCCCCCCAACGGATGCCACAGAAGGCACTGCCTCCGGTGGCAGCAGCACCATAGGTGACACCCCATTGATGGCAGCATGCTCCGACACAGAAGACGGGGATGTCGAAGTCAGATCCATCCATGACCTGTCCCAATCCCCCTGTCTGTCCCATCCCGTACAACATGAGGATACCACGCAGGGGCACCCACAAGACGACGACTGGCCATCCCCCACAAGCCCTGTGGCAAGGCAACATGAGGACAACAGCCCCTCTGTGACACCCCCGCAAATGGCCATGGCCCAGCAGAGGCAACAGTCCCTCGACAAGTTAATCGTGCAACAGCAGCAACTGGCCACGCTCCTCAAGGACCATGCCGATGAATGTGGGGGCACTAAGGCAGACATAGAAACATCAACTGAGACACTTAGGGCAGAAATGGAGAGAGGTACAGAGACACTAAGGGCACAAATGGAGAGAAGCACCGAGAGCCTGAGGGGGGAACTGCATGCGACGTCCAAGGACGTATGTGCCGAACTTGCCGCAGTGCGCCGTGTGCTCACTGAGCTCTCGCAAACCCTTAGGGACATGCATGGACGTGAGCAGGCAGAGACATCATCCGTTGCAAGTTCCGTCCAGGGCAGCCCCCAACGTAGATCTGGGAGGAACCTGCGCTCTACAGGCAGGGGTGCCCCTGATACCCGCAGAGGGGGCTTGCAATAGCGACTGCCCACTGACAATGAGCATCTTTGGACACTGGTGTTCGGGGGGGAGGTAGGAGGGTGGAGGGGGTGTGTTGGGCTCACTTGGGTGGCGGGTCGATAGGGTGTACAACATGATATCACATATGCCATAAAAAGTGCACGATCAACCAATGAGATGTGTGGACATTGATCTTTGTGTACTAGGCCATCATAGGCGTACAGTCCATATTGTGCATGTCCCAGACACACACAGTGCCACGAGTCCCGCGTCCATGTATCAGCCACCAGGCGTGAGTGCTAGAAGCATACATCAATGAGATGCTGACGAATGTCACGGCCCTCCGGTGCCTCGCAGACTCCTTGAGGTGCTGCCACATCCCCACCCTCATCATGACCATCATCAGGTGCTTGCAGTTCTGCGTCAGGGGGCATGGGCACATTTCTACGTACGCACATGTTGTGGAGCATGACACATGCCATCACCATCTTTGCAACCTTCTCATGGCGGTACAGGAGTGCCCCGCCAGACCTGCTGAGGCAGCGGAAACGACCCTTCAGTAGGCCGAATGCCTGTTCAATGACTACACGGGTACGTGAGTGGGCATGGTTGTAGTCCTCCTCATGCTGGTCCCGTGGGTTCCGGACTGGTGTGAGGAGCCATCTCTTCAGTGGATATCCAGCATCACCTGTATGTGGACGAGAAACGTATGATGTGGAATGCCATTGCTACGTACGCACACCCCCCCCCTTCCTGCCAGGTCATTGCCGAATCACATACCCCACATTATCATGCATGTAATGAGACTCACCGAGTAGCCAGGATCTGTTCCCTGCGTGTCGCTCCATGTAGCGTGGTATTGTAGAGTTCCTCAAGACCATAGAATCATGGGTTGATCCAGGGAATCGGGCACAACAATGTGTAATGATCCTGTTGGAGTCACACACCATTTGTACATTCAGAGAATGAAATTGTTTTCGGTTGCGGTACTGGGCCTCCATGGCATGTGGGACGACCAATTCCACATGGGTGCAGTCGATGGCACCAATGCAACCCGGTATGCCGGCAAGTGCATGGAATCCCACTTTTGTGTTGGTAATTTCCTGCTCCGAGCGTGGTAGGGAGATGTAGTCGTCTGCGTGCTGCAGGAGGGCATCGAGCACTTGCAATAGTGTCCGTGAGAACAGTGGCTGAGAAATGCCATGCAACTGTCCGACTGTGTGCTGGTAGGTGCCTGTGGCCAGGAAGTGGAGTACAGAAACCACCTTCAGTAGGGGTGGGATGGCGGTTGGGCTATCTATCATGCTGACAAGGTCAGCCTGTGTCATGTCCACAATGGCGGCTATTGTGTCCCGGTCCAGACGGTAGAGGGTGTGGATCTGCTCATCAGTGAGGTTGAACGGATGTGCTCGGAGGCGTGGGATTGCTTGCTGCCTGCGTGGTGGTAGTGGCTGTGCTGGCGGCCCTTGCTGGCCCTGCCTTGGCCTCCTCCTCCTCCTGCGTCTCCTCCGTGCGGCCGGTTGTAGTTGGTGTTCGTCTTCTTCTTGGAGTTGGAGTACTTGCAGTGCTATCAGGTCCCCCAGGGCCAACATCACGAGTCCTGCCGGTAGCATTTCGGTGTGGTTGTGGGAGGAGACTGGCTGTGCAATTTATGTGTTTTCAGGCTGAATGGCCTCCACCTGTGGTGATTCATTCCACCTGTGCAAACTGCTCTCCCCTTTGGCCGAGCACGTCCCGCGCACAACGCTGCAATTCGTGGAATGGCATCTTGCTATTGCAATCATGTATTTGTACCCGATGGCCGTGTAACATTGGTTGATATGTTCATTCTGCTGTGGTCCCATTGTTTCACATACTATCTGTGCAGTCGCGAACAGAGTTGTGAAGGGTCAGTGGAACGTAGTACTCGAGTAACGGTGGGCCCTCATTCATCACTGTACCGAGTTGCAACGACGGGCGGGGCGTCCCATTCGTGGGTGAAGGCAGTTGCCATTTTCACACACAGCCGCACTCGATGGATTAATTAGTGTTTTCAAACGGCCACAGATGCCTCTTCGACGTGATGTTGCAAATGAGGAATTCGAAGGGCGGCGCTTTCGGTTTTCAGCTAGCGGCGAGGAGATGCCCACAGGTCTGACTGCAAATATAACGTTCTATTGTTCAATGTCCTTGGGACAGGGGCCATGGCGAGTATGCAATGATTGATATGAATAGTATGGGATGCGCAATAGCGTAGTGGACGATAAGGCAGGACGTTCCCAAATACATGTTACTTCACTACACTGGAATTACGGGCTGGGGCACTGTGGATTTTGCAGGCTGCATAACGCACAGACTCAATGGATATTTCTAATGTTATGTGAGTAAATATTCAGGCGTTTTAATCCCGGGATGAGGGAATGATGAATGGATGCATTGGCAGGTGATTTGATACAGAGTTTGCCATGTACAGGGCTTCTTGGGATCTATCCGCCTCCCCTACGCTATGTGATGCAGGGCTGCCATAGTGGGGCCATCGTCTATCTGGCCTTGTTGAGCCCTCCCTGTCTCGACGCGCCCTCAGACACTTGTGTCCATGCACGTTACCAATCCCATCAGATGGATTCTGTTTTCACAGGCGCATGCACAGGTACACTCGTTTGTGATGGTGTTTACACCTCGATATAGATAGTTATGAGTCGCAAGTGGTTTTTGGGTGGTGATGGACCTTTGGAGTGGGCTAGCATGCATGTGGCTGTGGATTTAGTGTGATCATTGCAGTGAGTTGTTGGAATGTAGTACTGATGGCCATTCTGTTCTTTTTCTTTTCTTTTGGTTGACAGGTATCTCCTCCCCTTTTGCCACTGCCATCTGTATGCCACTCCTGCAGATGGGTTTTACTCCCGACACCTGCTGCTTCGTGTTAATCAGTGGAGCAGCATTACGATCTTATGGGACGATCGCCAATGGGCCACATGCCCTTACGCAGTACTGGTGGCTCGGAGCAACATTTCGGCCTTTCAGCTGGACTAGTGCCTCCCCATTGGGACGGCCCTGCGGTTCTGTGCGCTTCCATGTTGCCTTTTCGTACGTGAATGTGGCTCTGTGTACCATGAGGGAACAGGGCGTCACACAAGTAGTGGCTGGTCATTTCTTGCGGATGCAGCCCACAATGGTGAAATGTGTTTTGGAGTTCATGGCCTGATGGCTGTATGGGCTTGGTGATTTTGATGTGCATTAAATTTCTATTCTGATTTGGCCCGTGTAGCGTTCTTCTTTGCAAGTGATGTGGTATATGCCTATTTGGGGGGCAATGTATTGTGAGGAGATCTGCACTGGGTTCCAGCTTCGGAGTTTAGTTGCGTGGTACTGTACTGGGCGCGTTTGCCTACGAAGCCCGTGAGGTCAGGGATGGGGGCTGCCAATATGACAGTTTGAATGTTGTCATGCTCAGGGGCGGGGGATTGGGTTTTGTGTAACAGATCCCGGTCAGCCAGGTGGACTGGTGGAATGATGTGATTTTTGGAATATTGCTGGTCACAGGTGCCTGTGTTTGCGTGCGTTTCTTGGTGGGGGACTGTGGTCATGTCCATTGGGATGGCTTCTGTATTCGTGCCATCTGTGCCCTGCAGCTCCCATTGGCCCCTGTTGTGTTTCTTTTGTTCGTTGGCATGCATGGGTGACTTGTACATTTCACTGGTTGCATTGTGACTTCATTGCACCTACGGGGAGTTGTACTTTGTGGGCAGGGAGCGGTGTACGGGCACTCAGTGGGGCCGTTTACGGTTGATTCGCGATGCCGTACTTCTCACCATGGCGGAATGGTGCATTCCGCCATGCTTGATGGCGTTAGGTACATGTCCGCTAGGGTCGGAATTGGCGTACCGTTGCGCCATGGTGGTGTTTACGGTTTGGCATGGCGCGCGCGCGTGTGCTTGGTGCAGTTAGCGTTGGCGTTCACTACGGTGTCGCTAATGGCATCGTACTTTGCGGTGACTGGTCATAGTCGCACCGAGCGCTATTCGATGGCGGTATTGCATTTCCGCCATCGTTTTCCGAATTCCGCCAGGGTCGTAATGAGGGCCAGTGTGTGAATTGGCTCAAATGACTTATTCTTCTTTCACATTACAGTTGGAAGTTCTTTTTTCAAACCGTTTAAAACCAACCATAACTTTGATGTTGCTTACTGAACATATTCAAGTGCTCCAACCACAAATCTGTCAGTCTATACTGTGCTGAAACCAAGTATGCAGTTGTCTACAGATTTGAGAACTCTGTGTCTTTGGCTGGTTAAAATATGTATAATAGCACTGCCCTGTAAGACAAAGACAATTTTGTGGAGCAAAAGGTTTGCATTTGGGCTAATTTGCATACCCACATGGCTTTCCTGCCGTGGCTCTGAACTGGAGGTGAACTTGTGTCGCTGCAGCATGTGTGACTTGCCTCAAATGATTTATTCTTCTTTCACATTTCAGGTGGAATGGGATTTTTGCGAGCCTTTTTGAAAACACCATACCTTTGCAAGTGTGTTCTAAATATGCCCAAAGCTCCAACCACAAAGCTGTCAGACTATACTGTACTGATGATCCCTAATAAAGGTGAAACCAGGTATGCAGTTGTCTGCAGCTTTTAGCAAAAAGATAGCATTTAGGTTAATTTGCATATCCACAATGCTTTGCTTTATTTATGAAATGTATGAACTATTTAAAAGCTATAGACCTGTAAGCTAGATCTGGATATCATCTTTTTTAGTTGAACAGCTTGTAAAAAGACTTTAAAAAGATATTATTCATGTTTCTGTGCACTACAGAAAGCTTCTAAACTTGTTTTTTGCAATTCAAATAGTTTTTACATGAATTTGATGCCACTATTTTCTTAATTATGTATGTGCATATTTTAAAATAGTATAACACGTTTAATAATTCTTTGAAAGAAGATCTGATAGGTGAAATATTTCTGTACCTCTGTACCTTTTTATATATTTACAATTTTAAAGAAATTTGTATTGCTTTTTCTATCACTATTATTACATACTACATATATATGTTTCTGAAAACAAAGTAAATTATTTGATATTTTTAATATTTTGACACATTGTGATGCATTTTCTTACATTTTACTCAGCTTGTGCTTGAATTATGTCAACTTAATATTGTCAAAGTATTAAGTAGTTACATGTATTTTACTAATGTATATTTTAAGCAATGTTACATTTGTATACATGTAATAATAATGTGGTTGCAGTTGTTCTCCCATTTATGACGTTTTACCCTGCCATTTAGCAGCTTGAATCTCCCAGAATTTTCTGAGGCTTGAGAATGTGATGGGGATTCATGGCATTCAAGGGCATTGTGAATGGTCTCAAACTTTGAGAACATTTCCCAGAAATGTTTGAGAGCGCTGCAGGACAGTTATCTTGCAAAGTTTGCTCACCCTTCTTGTAAATATGTAATCAACAATAACTCAGTTGACTTTACTATTATCCCAAGCACACGTTTTCAATCTATGGCTAAGATATCCTCGCTTCTGTATTACAGGTTAAAACATCAATACATTATTCTATTCTATGTGCATCATTTCATGTGAGAAATATTCCAACTACATTAGAATACTCTCTGTAAAGAGTGATGAACTGGAGATATTTGATATAGGGATATTCCCTGGAAGTCTGCTCATGGTGGAGCTGGTGTGGGCTTATTCCAGTCATATGGGGTTACCGACAGGGCAGCCCAGAAAATAAATCAAATTCACACTTCACTTTTGAACATGCGTTTCTATTTTTACATTATGGGAGTGAGCTCTTCTGCATTTAAAAGTGGAGCTAAGGGATGCTGTGAATAGTACTGCATACTACACTTGATTAAAATTCATATTTATTGTTATTTTGCTACTGATAATTACCAGTTACAAATGAAAGCCAACATACTGCAAAGTGATGTCTATTCATTTTGACTGTTTCTGCCAATGATGCTATCCTGCCCTCACCCGCAGATTCATGGAAGAGGTGGGAATTAGTATGAAGGATCATCCACCATTGACGCCCCAATTCCTCTGGCCCACAAGAGATGACAATGCAGAGATCATAAGCTATTCATAAAAAAAGAAAAAAAGACTTGACAATCGGACATGCCACTTGGGACATTTTGGCAACAATATCCCGATCCCTGATTTAGCCACACTGGAGCATGTTGATACATATGAGAAATGTAACACGATAATCTTCACCCAGCAGAGCAAGTAACTTAATCTGGCACCTGTTGTTATGCTGCTGGGTCAGTTTCATACATCAATGCTGTTTTTGGATCGCTATGCTTTGCTCTGTGCGCTCGCTGATGTGTTCACTAGCACCTGATGTTAAGATGCACTGTGCACTGTGAGATCATGACCTGTGGTGGTGTGATGTTGGTGTCATCACTGCTTATGCAGTATGGCAAGGGACAATTTTACCAGACAATGTTCAGTACTGCTTTTTGGTTTCCAGTCCTGCCCTCCATATTATGCACACCACAAGGCTGGTATGTTGCAATATCAAATGCATCTATCAAATACATAAAGTAAACACATACAAATAAATGTACTTACATTGAAATAATCAAATATGTTTCTCCATTTTTCATTCATGATTAATCCTATATTGCTTGTGGTAATTAGTGATTTGACATTATATTTATGTACCTTACTTTACTTTACCTGTACTGCCTTTTTAGTTGTTGTTCCTTGAACACCCTAGCATCTCGATAGGTTAAGCATCTGTCTTTCCAGGGGCTATAGAAGGGGGCTATAGAAGGGTGGAACAAGGTTTCAAGTTAGAAGTTGTTGCTTGGCATTTGTCCAGTCACCCTGTCTGAGTTGTTGTGAGAGCTTTAAAATGCTATGTATGAACGTCTTTAGCGACTATCCCCTCAACCTGCAAGGTGGATTTTTCAAACAGTTGAAAAATATGACACTTAGCACATCTAACTCTTAGCAATGAGTTTCCAAGGCTACACTTCAAAGAAACGTAGGCTCTCCAGATGTTATGGACTACAACTCTCATCAGCCTTAGACATCATAGGAGTCGAAGGGGATGTAGCTGAAAATGTCTGGAGAGCTGCAGGTTGCAGATCCCTGTTCTAGAGAAAAAAGCATACACTTGAGTGGTGGGAGTCTATATTTGAACATGCCTTCACAAGGGATGTCGAGGAAGGGCTCTCTATGACACAGGATGGGGAGTCTGCAAAAGAATTACAGGTCCTGTTGAGTTTACTAGAAATAAAGTCAAATACAAATCTTTACTCAACAGTTTCTTAACTAAAAAGCTTATGTGAAAATTCTTGATTGGCAGAGTCCTTACTCGGCTAAACTAGATACCTTAGAGTTGCGATATCTGTATAGAGACTCCAGAAAATAAGCAGAATAGTTCAACTGGTACATGCATTACCCCAGATCGGCTCATATCTATCTACTAACAGCAGTGCTACAAGTATCAGTTAAAAATGCAGTTTATGGGGGTCATTACAAGGTTCCCGGTATCCCATCGGTAATGCTGGCAGGACACCAGGAAACAGCCCTACCGTTACCGGTGCCTGATATCCCGGTATTACTGAGATATTCCAGGTGCCGTCAATGGCAGGAAATCCTCATCCTATAGAGTCCAATAGGACTACATGTAGGGGATTGCTGGAATCATTGGCACTAGTATTACCGTTGCCAGTAATTCTGGCATTCTTTTGCCCTTGGGGGACCTGTTCACCTCCATCATTTAGGTGGATGTAAATCCTTCACCCCCACCAGCAGGTGAGGTAAAAGAGGTGGTGCCGGAATTACCAGCAGTTTCACCAGCACTTTTACTGCACCAGCAAAATTGTAATGAAGTGCTAAGTGTGCAACGCCAACTTTTACAAAGATGCTCACCAAAATAAATACTTTGTTCATCTAGCAAGGGCCATAATGCACAATACTGGGATGACTATTAAATACCAACTTTTGTAAACTGTGATGTCTTTTATCAATCCATCTTAAAATGGCCAATAAACACATAGATAATGCACCAGTCATCTCTTAAAATCTTGAACATTGATTAAAGATAAAAGATGACATGCACAACTGTCTTACTTTAAAATCTGGTATATGACTTGCACGGGGAGTCAGTAGCAGCTATTGTGCTTTCTGAATGCTGTAGATTCTTGTTGTGACTTGTGGGTTACTGTGGGAAGTTAGAGTGAACCCGTTATTGGTTATGCATTAGATGGTGCGCTCTTGCCTCCCATCGCCACTCCCTGCTATCCTCCTCCATTTGCCTCTTGCCTCCCATCGCCACTCCCTGCTATCCTCCTCCATTTGCCTCTTGCCTCCCATCGCCACTCCCTGCTATCCTCCTCCATTTGCCTCTTGCCTCCCATCGCCACTTCCTGCTATGCTCCTCCATTTGCCTCTTGCCTCCCATAGCCAATCCCTGATATCCTCCTCCATTTGGACAGCAGAAGTTGTGAAAAATGGATGCATACAAAGCATAAAATAATAGATGGTTAACTTTCAACAACAGTCTGTATTACACCTTGATGTTCTGTGTGACATCATAGTTAACCCACGCTTCACTGGCTTTTATCAACTTTCATCTAGAAGCCCTTGTGGATTATATCCCCATAGTTGGCAGCTATCCATCTATGAATCTATAAATCTATGTTCTTGCATCCTAACGTGACATTTTTGGACAAAAGTTAGAATTGTGAATTTTAGATATAAAAAATGATTGTGTGATTCTAGTTTGCAAATTCATCGCCTCACTTTCAGGATATTGCTCACCCTTTTTCTGCAGTACGACAACCTACACTGCAGAGAAGGTTTGGGGGCCAGGTCACATGGAGCTCTTTGTCCATTATCGCAGAATTTCAAGAAGACTTTGATCAGCGTTTATCTGAAAGGCGTGTGTTTTTTGCCTTTGCAGCTACTGCACATGATCCACAGACATTACCTTGGGTCGCCTGCAATAACACTATGTATGAAAGAGTGAACAGTGATTGAGCATCTTACCCTACCTGCCTACACATACATACACTAATATAGGTGAGTAGTGTATCCCCCACTGCAGCACCCTTTGTTTACCATGCTGTCATGACCTTATGGCAATGCCCCAGGTCCAACAACATAGGACTAGGGGCATAAGTAGATCCTTGTGGTTTTGAAATTTCTTTCAACCAACACTTCCATTAACTTACACGTTCAGTGTTATTGTACCCCCAGTTGTACATAGGAGGTTCCTCTTCCTGCCCTACCCCCTGTCAGTTTCTAGTCCATCACAGGCACAGTGAGGCCTGCCTCATGGGTGTGACGACTCTTGGAGTTTTTCCAAGTTTTACTAGATATTCACAATTGTATTTTGATCATGTTAATTTTAAGGTCGCAAATAGCGGATCTTGACATCACTTTCCAATATTTTTACATCATTTTGACTATAAGCAGAATTTCTTGCCCTGAAGAAACCTGTGCTTGCCGATAAAGACAGAGCCATATCAGCCAAAACTCGAGTAATTGATATAAGAAGATCCAGCATTAATTGCCAGACAGAAAGATGCAGCGTCAATCTGCTAACATAGGCTTCTGAAATGTACTAAGCACTTCTTTGCACCTTTTTATGATAGACAAATGAAATACTGCCATTGGATTGCAGTCCTCCATAACCATTTCTTTTCACTACCCTTACTTTTATTGTTTTCCTGCAATGATTTCTATTTGTACTGTTTTCTCTTTATGTTGATACAGGCAGCTGTGTTTGCTTTTCCCTTGGCTTCACAGCCTCTGTACATATAGGTGATATGCTTTGATTGTTTGTCAGACTGATTGACTGAATGACTGAATGAGTGTGATTGAGAGAGTGTACATTTTAGAATGATGATATGAAATTCTAAAGCACTGTATTTACACATGGTGGTCATATTTGATATTACACTTTGATGTTCGTCTTTTGACTTACTAATCAAAAAAGAACACAAAAATATTTTTGTAATTTAACATGGAATTGTCTTTACTGACATCAAAGTGAGTTCAACCTAATGTGGCAGGAGATCATTTGTGTGTGTGTTGTTTATCTGAAAGGCCAGCACATTCCATTATGTGCAACACATTTAGCTAAAATAAATATTTACAAAGTGCACTCCCGGTTTGAATCCAGAATTAAGCAATCATAAATTAGTAACATCGACATTCACAATTAGTGTTAAAATGTTGGTAATGTAGTGTTTAGAATACATGTCGCATGTGTCCTCTCTCCTGGAGAGTCCGACTGAGCACCTTATGGAGGCGCTCATAAACACTCAGATCTTTACTCTGCTTTGCAAAAAAATATTGTTTGAACTAAACAATATTTTTTTTTAACAACTGTTTAATTTGTATTTGTCACAATGCATGAAAAGCTAAGGTTGTACAAATATAGTCCTGATCTGATGCTTTCTGGTTCTGATAATGCCTCGTCTAGTTTGTGTCTCTGATCCAATTTGTTTTCATGGTAATTAATGTGTTTATAGAAGTGAATAATGCAGTTAGGCATTAGCAACAATGGCTAATTAGGTGCAGTTGGAAGATCGGCTGATACAAGGCTCCTCTCACTGTGAAATAAATGCCTGAGCTGAGAAGAGCAGCACAGTTCGTTTGAACTGAACTACAATATGAAAGAGGTCTGTACAATTAAGGCACACAATGGGCCTCATTAGGACCCTGGAGGTCCCGTAATGAACGGTGCCGGTACGGGGACCGGCACCGTTCATTACGGTGTGCCCTATTCCGAGGTCTGCAGCGGGACCTGCTAAGGACGTCTGGTCTGACTAGACCTCCTTAGCGGGACCTGCTAGCAGCAGAGGGTGATAACAACGGGCCTGTTATTAACTGGCCCGTTGTTAGCACCCTCCCCATTCCCTTTGAGCCCTATTGGGGCTGGAATGGGAATGAGGAAGTACCGGGTCCAGGTCCCGCGAAAGGGATTTACCAGGACTTCCAAGGTCGGAATGGCCCGGTAAGTCCCTTTTGCGGGACCCAGACCTGGAACCCGGTATGGAGGCAGCCATGCCCTAATTAAGGGCATGGCTACCTTCATACTCGTAATGAGGCCCAATGTTTCTGAACACAAATGGCTGCATGAAAACCATATGCAAATATATTCTGGAAATGTACATAGTTATCTGAAGATACAAATAGAAAGGCATTGTTGACCCATAGTTTAAAATGTTCCAGTTACATGTTCTTTCATTTGTTCGGTCTATCATTTCTCAGGTTATGTGCTGAGTAGCCAGGCTAGGGATGCTGTCTGTTGTGTGATTTTCCATCCCACACCCATTCATTGGACTCAATCAATGCAGTGGGATGCCATAAAGCACCTTCTGCCCAACATTTGCAATCAAAGGAAAGACGGATTCATTGTCCATGTACGCTGAGAATTAAGAATAAATGGAAAGCATGATATTCATGGAATAATACTAGAAATGTTAGCTTTGAACGCATTGGGGGAACAACATTTCCTCCATATGCTTAAGCCTGTAAACCCCACTGGCCAGTTGTGATTATCCCTGACCTAGTATATCCCATATTTAATTGATGCCTCCTCTTCACAGGACTCAGGAGGAATACAAGTACTGATTCTGCCCCCCCCCCCCGCCCTGATAAACCTGATCTGGCTTAGAGTCAGGGTGCCCTATATCACCCTGTTCCCCTGTGCACGTCTGCTCACATACCTGGCTGGGTGGACTCCACTAGCTGCTGGCAGCATTTGTTTGATTCTAGGGGTCTCCTTACTGAGAAACCCTTTGCCAATCTTGTCCCGGGTCAAATGGCCAGACATTGTTCCTATGAGTGGACTACAGATGTTGCTTGGCATAAGCTGTGCCTCCTGCAGAAAGTCAAGCCCTTCCTCCCTTCGGATAGCTTTAGATCCACTGTCCAAACACTGGCTCTACCCCACCTGGATGGGGCCGATGGCCTCCTCGAAGACCTCCTGTGGTCCTCCCTTGTTGCCCCTGAGAAATGTCCTACAAATGGCAGCATGCCTCATCAAGGGTCTATGCAGATATGACCAGATCACACCGCCCCTCATCAACCTTCGATGGCTCCCAATGCACGCACAAATCACCTTCAAGTCTTGCTGCATTATATGTAAGGCTGTCACCCTCAAGTCACCCAGCTACCACATGGAGAAGTCAGCATCTCCGGTGGACAGTGCACCACCTGAAGTCAGGACACTTGCAGACTTGAAATCCGCTCCTGCAAAATGAAAAGCACCATAAAACAAGGCTTCTCTGTCTACACCCCAAGACTATGGAACCTCTTCCCCATCAGCATCACACTCACCCCCACGCTTCTAAAATTCACAAAAGAACTCAAAACTCACCTCTTCCAGGAGTCTCTCCTCCTCAACACCTAGGCCATCATGTCGGCCCCCGCACTAGCTGACTTGCTAGACAACATCCACCCCTCTCCTCCACGCCACCTTGTACAGCTGTACCCCTTCTCTATGCCCATCTGTATCTTATGCCTGCTGTATATCTGTTCTGTTGTTACCTCTGAAAAGCTCTCTGTTATGCATCTACACCATTATATCCCTCTGTAAAGCGCTCTGATGTGTCTCTGAAGTGTTGGTTACTTCTGTAAAACGCTCTGTTGCTTCTCAAACTAGGTCTGAGCTCAATAACTACCATAATCATAATAACAATAATAATAAAACTTAATCCATTGTCTGAATGACTACAACCCTGTTATTGGGAGATTTGTTTCCCTACCCCAATTCCATATTTAACCAAGAATTCAGAAGCACGGAAGCAGACACCACCCCAAAGTGGAACCATGAAGAACCTCTTCTGGTCCTTCCACTTTTCCAAGATCTGATTTGATGGCATAACACTGACTGGCATCTCTGTACATCCGACTACTATTGATCAGAGAGAGATCAAGGCGTGATGCGCTCTTCCCTTGACATGAAGAGACTGAGTTGGAAGCTCTCAAAGGTTCTCTGCCCCCAGGGAAGCCTTGGTGTCCAGTCCCTCCATGGACCTGATAGGAGAGGCTGAATCAAGAAAACAGATTCTGAGGTCTTCACATGCAACCCAAGTCACAGAACTAAGCTATAGTGGAGATGCATACCGCAAACTGTGTGCCCCCTGACAGCCTTGGTTGACTTTGTCACTGCTCTGACCTCACTGACATAGAGGCAAGAGCACATGCACTCAGATGCCCAGGAAATGACAGAGTCTGCAAAGCTTAACTCATGTTACTGGCAGCAAAGAAGCAGGCCTTGGTGCCCTCTGTTACCCGCAATGCCACACCAGTATATACAACGTTTGATGCCTTGTAAAACTGTTGAATATTGAATTTGTTTTATAAGCTTCTAAAATGTATCAATTGAACTGAGGCACTGTCATAAGAGGAACAGCTGCATTGCATGGCAGAACTGACACTTGCCAGTGACTCTGTCACCAGATCAACTTCAGGAACTCCCGTCACTGCAGAAATCTCAAAGGCACTGCAGACAATCATAACTAAAATCTGCCACCCTGCTACAACACCTTTGGGTCAACATCATATAATTTGCCTCAGTTCTGCAGAGAACACTAACATCATGAATGGTGTTTAATACTTCAACCCCCTAGAAACATTCTTACCTCGGGATGCATACCTGAAGCAAGCACCAAAAGCATTACCTACTGTAAGAATAAGCATATTTGCATAATACTTTGTAGTCATACCTTTATTGAATGTAATACTTTGTTACCGTGTACTCTTGCCTTCGTGTCCAATCCCCGCCTGCGAGTTGATCTTGACACCTTGACCACGGCTACCACTATGCGAGCCAGGAATAGCTTAAAGAACCAGTTTGCATATGTTTAGGTATGTTTTCCTTGTACTCTGAACACATGGTTGCAATATAAGACACATCACGAGTTGGGTGGTATCCTCGCGGTATTGCTGCCAGGATACCGCATGTGCTAATAGCGTTACGCCACCAGGTCCGCCGATATTAGCGCCGGATGAAGTGTTGGGCGGTAATGGGTATTCCCCATTCCCCATTAGGTCCATTGGACCCAATGGGGCACTGTCGGCAGAAATTGCGCCCGAAAATGGTTGTTAAGTTGGCGTATTTATGCACAGCTTAGAACTGGGGGTAAATGCTGCCAGACTCGGTACTGGGCAGACCCTTAAATGCAGCGGTAATGTCATTACCGCTGCATTTAAGGGCTACCGCCTAACTCATGATGAGGCCCATATTTATTGCAAGATCTGCCATCTAACTTTGTGCATCTGAGTTGGGCTCCCTAAATTGTGGGCATAGCCGAATTGAGCCAAGCACCGATTGCATTCTCTGGGGCATGTGTGGCATTCATGGAGGGCTACCATCAACCCTCCATCGATAAAAGCTCAGTGCATATACTGCAAATCACAAGCCTTAAAGTGTCACTCACTGTAATACATCTTGCATACTTCCAGATTTTTTCTTGAGGAGAAATAGAAATAAAATAAGAAATGCATATGCTGGGCATTGACATTTATATTTCAGGCACAGCAAGGCAATCAGGAATATGAACAGGCATTGACAAAGCTAATAGGTTTTGGCAGAAATATGGGAGTGCCGCCTCAAATGCCCCAACAATGCTACAATGTGCCTGGCATAGTCACCATATGTTAAGGTTTAACCCATATTTGCAGCTTCTACAATGAAATGTGCAACCAAAATATCCTTAATAGTGTGCTATACAAACATCAAAAAGAAGAAAAAAAAACAATGGGCCTCATTACGAGTATGGAGGCAGCCATGCCCTTAATAAGGGCATGGCTGCCTCCATACCGTGCTCCAAAACCGGGTTCTGTGAATGAGGAATTACCGGGTCATTCGAACCTTGGAGGACCCGGTAATTCCTCATGCACAAAACCATTCCCCATTCCCATTTGAGCCCCAATAGTGCTCAATGGGGATGGAGCTAATAACGGGCCCGTTAGTAACGGGCCGTTATTAGCTCCTTGGTCCCCTCGCGGGACCTGAAAAGGATGTCTGGTAATCAGGGACCTGCACCGTTCATTACGGGACCGCCAGAGTCGTAATGATGCCCAATGACTATGTTATCATGCTGAGCATCCTTGAGACAACTTTGAGTGCCATTTTCTCATAAAGTCTTCCTTTCCATTTTGCCTTAGGCTTCCTCTACTAACGCCTATGAAGAGACTAACTTTTTTAATATGCTTTCCATTGATCAATATGTTTAACATTTTTGTGTCATTGTGCAAACCTTTATTAAAATCGTACACAGATTATAGACAATCATTACAATGAATTACAAAACAAAAGAACTAGACAGCATCAAGATTGAAAACACATGTGTATACACAATTTAAATGGGTTTAAGCCAGTAAATCTACCCCGAGCATTTAGAGTCCCAGCTTTTTAAATTCCAGTAACGCCCCTATCACAATTTCAATTCACTTTCAATTCACAAGAACCTCTCCCAATGCATATTGAATATGTGTTCGCCCTATTATTCATATATTATGTTTATCACTCTGATCAGAGCGTGTATTATGAATGTGGTGCCAAAGTATCCTAGGCCTATGTGTGTCAAAGTCATATGTACATTTACCAAGTATCCATATCTATATATATAACGTTTCTCACAGTCCAAAAATAGATGTTTTCAAGCTTCAAATGTATTGGGTCTCTAACAAAGGTGACAAAGCCTATCGTATTTACCTATATAGCCCTATTCGGGCCCATAGTTTCTAGTGTGCACAATAGACTAAACAGAAAATGCATGAGTAGTGCCCTAAACTTTCCATCTGTAAAAAAAGAACAGTAGTGAGGTAGATTCTCTTAGAATCTTAGAAGGCATTATTTGCTGGTGCAAGCATCTTTTGAAACAACATCAATTTATTATCAAGGGAGGAGACTTCTCCACAGCACTAAGGTTA
The DNA here is from genome assembly GCF_040938575.1 of Ambystoma mexicanum. Taxonomy (NCBI): domain Eukaryota; kingdom Metazoa; phylum Chordata; class Amphibia; order Caudata; family Ambystomatidae; genus Ambystoma; species Ambystoma mexicanum. Next base: position 845,271,687 of record NC_090937.1, read on the forward strand.
ATAAACCTGAGTTGTTGACAAGCATCCAAGCTTGGATAGAAGCGAGGGCGGTTGGGGAGGAATCCCCATGGGATGGGTTTAGACCCCAGGTACTCGAGTGAAGAAGACCTTCAGGGAGGGTTATTTGAAGATGGCGGGGAAGACAGCATGAGCAGTGGTTCTCGCCAACCATCACTCCTGGTGGCAAGCATGGTGTCTCAAAACTCTAGAGTGTCCGTGATGTCAGGGGCTAGTCTGGCATCCCGTAGGTCCCATGCCCCAGCACAGTCTCTAAGTGGCCAAGTAAGTGTTCACGCTGATAACGAGCTAGCAGCTAGAAAGCTCCTGCTGGAGTAGAGGAGACTAGCACTGGAGGAACAAAAACAGTGGGACATAGAGCTGAGTAAGCTGGCACTTGAAAAGAAGAAGGAGGCCAACAGATCTAGCACTTGTAGTGGCTCAAACCAGGGTGCCCGGCAAAAGCCCCAGTGCCACATGCCCAAAGACTTAGTGCAGGCTTACGAAGTGGGGAAGGATATTTTTGACTGGTTTGAAGTGCTCAAGCTTGCTTTTCAGCAACAGGAGGTGGACGAGGTACTGTCATGTGCAGCCCATATGAGTCACGTACCGACACCAGGGACTGATGCAATTCTATAGTTAACTTCAAGGAAAGGCCCAATTATGAGAGCATGAAGGTGGCCCTGCTCAGGAAGTTCTGCAAAACCCCAGAACAGTATTTCAAGAGCTTAAGAGAGCTTGGAAAGAAAAGTGGGCAGACATTTGAAATGTTCACAGACTTGTCATTGAAAGATCTGAGTGGGTGGGTGTCTGGTAACAAAGTTGACACATTTAAATGGATGCACAATTTGATTACGTGTGAGCATGTATTGAAGAATTGTGAGGTTGACCGACATCATCATCTTGTGGTCAAGACTATTACAGGCCCTAGGGGGCTTGCAAAGACTGCCGACAGGTTTGTAAGTATTTAAATCCAGAAAAGGGCTCAGGCGTGCACACCCAAATCAGAAGAGAAATCTTCGGACAAAAAAGTTACCAAGGATGGGAAGGACAAAGATCCAACCCACTTCTCTTCGAAGTCAGGTCCCGAAAAGAATGAAGGGAAATCCCAAAACTTTTGTTCAGTCGTACACACCAAAAAGAAGAGCGCAGGCACCCCTAACACTGGGACACCTGTTCTCACCACCCAAAGGTTGTTTTATGTGTAAGGAGCTGGGCCATAGGAAAGGCAATCCTAATTGAAAGGGCTTAAAGATGCAAGCCACAGTGAATGTTGGACTCGTGGAAGAGGCCATCATTAGTGTGGGCCTCCTGGAGGAGGACTTCCCACTAGGCCAAGTAGTGGCCGGATGTGGATTGGTTACACTGAGTAAGAACAGTACCGGGTCTCCAGAAGAGATCCCAGTTCCCAATAATACTCAACTCTATTTTGAACATGTGTATATCAATGGACACAAAACTCCTGTGTTCTGAGACACTGCGGCTAGCCTCATTGCTGTTACCCAGCAATGGGTACAGCCAGGTCAGTATCTTGATGGGCCTGATTGTATCGCCAGCGAGACTGTTAAATCTGTCCTAAGAGGATGGACTCCTGTACAATAAGTCAAAAGACTGGTGAGGGTGCGGGTACCAGAAGGTTGGTAATTCCCCAATGCCACATAAAGTTCCTTTTGGATTTGGCTCACCAGATTCCTTTAGCGGGTCACTTGAGAGTGACTAAGACATTGGACCGGTGTGTCGCAGTTCAGCGTAAAAGTTAAGGAATTTTTCCAGTCTTGCCTGTCCTGTCAAGGTTCTGGCAAGTCAGGTGGTGCCACAAAGGCCCCCTTGATTCCACTGCTCTGGGTTGAGCAGCCTTTCGAGAGAATAGGCATAGATAGTTTTTGTCCTTTCGATCTTCAAACCAGCTCACTGTACAGATAAATCTTGGTAGTGGTAGACAATGCCACAAGGTACCCTGAGCCTGTCCCTCTGAGGAGCATAAAAGAACCTATGGTTGCGAAGGGTCTGATGGATATTCTCCTGTGTTGGATTGCCCAAGGAAGTCATTTCTGACAAGGGATAAAACTTCATATCAGCGTATAGGAAGGCTATGTGGGAAGATGTGGAGTCACGCACCAGTTCTCTACATCCTTGGATCCACAAACAAAGATGCTTGTTGAATGGTTCAACAAGACACTGAAGAGCACCTGAGGAGAAAATGAGATATTCTCCTGCCATGTCTACTGTTCACCTAGAGGAAGGTGCCACACAACCCAGCAGGGCTTAGCCCCTTTGAGATATTGTTGGACACCCTGTATGAGGTCCCCTCAGTCTAGTAAAAGACAGATGGGAGGGCAACCCCTCATCCCCTATGCAAGATGTGATGGACTATGTACTTGGCCTTCAGTCTAGAATGGCAAAGTACATGGAACAGTTGTCAAAAAACCTAATGGCCAGTCAGGAGCTGATGAAGCACTGGCACAACCAGAAGGCCACAATGACAGTATATTCTCTAGGCCAGTGGGTGTGGCTTATGGAGCCTGTCAAACCCAGTGCCCTTCAGGACAAGTAGTCTGTGCATTACTGTGTGCTGATAAAAGTCAATGAGGTCAATTATCTCATTGACGTGAAAGGACCTAAACAGATATGCTGGGTCTTTCTCGTCAACCAGCTAAACCCAATTATAGCCACAGCGACTTGGTCATGGCTTTAGTGACAGATGGAGAGACTGAGGGGGAGACTGATCCCCTCCAGACCTTCTGCACACTTGAGCTGCAGATGGGTCAGTTGAAGGTGTCAACTTTGCAATGGACCTGTCAGAACATCTACTGACAGACTGTCACCATTTACTGGGTCAGTTTGCCAGTCTGTTTTCACTGACTTGCAGTCACACAAATTGGTGCACCCATGATGTGGACACTGGAGACAGTAAGTGGGTGAAGAGCAGAATTCACTGGATGTCCTACAAGGTCAGGGACACCATCAAAAAGGACGTTTCCAAGATGCTGTCTCTAGGAGTGATAGAGCCATTGCACAGCCCTTGGGCTAGCCCAGTAGTAATGGTCCCTAAAAAGACCAGTGGTGGGAAGACTGAAGTTTGCTTTTGTGTGGACTACAGCAGGCTCAATTCTGTCACAAAGACAGATGCTCACCCCATTCCTCGGTCAGATGAACTAATTGACAAGCTCGACACTGCCAAGTACATAAGTACCTTTGACCTCACATCAGGGTACTGACAGGTCAGCTTGACAGATGGAGCGAGAGAGAAGTCAGCATTCTCAATCCCAGAAGGACATTATCAGTTCACTTTGATGTCCTTCATATTGAAGAATGCACCTGCCACTTTTCAGCGGATGGATGAGCAGGTTTTGGCCGGTCTGGAAAACTTCAGTTTCGCCTATTTAGATGACATTGCTGTATTCAGCCACATCTGGGAGGATCACTTATTCCACCTGAAACAAGTACTTCAGGCGCTGTAGAACACAGGTCTGACTATCAAGGTCATGAAGTGCCTGATAGTGCAGGGCATAGTGATTTACCTAGGCCACCTGGTCGGTGGAGGTAAGGAACAACCTCTCGAAGCAAAGGTACAGGCTGTGAAGGACTGGGACATCCCCATCACACAGACACAGGTGGGAGTCTTTCTATGTCTCACCGGGTACTACCAGTCATTCGGACTATTACCCTTCCCATGAAAGATGTAACTTCCAAGAAAATGCCTAAGGAAGTAACTTGGACCCCTGCCTGTCAAACCTCCATTCAGGATTTAAAGGATGGATTGTGCAGGGCCCCAATTCTAAAAGGGGCAGACTATCAATATTAAGACAGAGCAGTGTTAGCGCAGCTGAACTCTCAAAGGGTAGAGAAACCAGTTGCCTACATTAGCCGGTGATGGACAAAAAGGGAAAGGAACTGGGCCATCATTGAAAAAGAGTCTTACATGGTTGTGTGGGCAGTAAATAATCTGAAACCCTACATCTCTGGGTCGCACTTTTCTACTCAAACAGACTACCGGCCTCTTCCATTGTTAATGGCCATGCAAGGGGCGAACCCAAAGCTTTTGCATTGAGCCATATCCCTAGATGGATTAGATATGGACACCCAGCACAACCCAGGCTGCCAGCATGGAAAAAACAGATGGCCTCAGCCAGTACTTTTGCCTTGATGATGAACCAGATCTTCAGTGGGTTTAGGTTCATATGTTGAGGCTGGGTGGCATGTGAGGAATTTGACCATCCACACGGTCGGTGTATGTTCACCTGGGCTTTTAAGAAATGTTTAAATTAAATTGAATGATGGTAGATAAATCTCAGGAAAATGTTTGGAGCTTATACGCACACATTTTCCTATGTTCTGCACATGAAATGTGCATAGACCTGTTTACTCTGGGTGGACATAGCCTACAAGCGCAGTCCCCCTGTCATATTTGTTTGAGATATGACAGGGGTACACAATGAATCTCCAGAAGGGGGGACGAAATATTCCCCCTGCCAAGGCCAGCCTGATTAACTTACAAAGGCTCCATGGATCCACCCTGTCATTTTGTTGGGCCCTCCAGCTGGGGGCAGTGATTTGCATTCCACTCAGTGGGGAATTCAAACAGACCCACATGTGGCCTGGCTGCAGAGGCTAACAAATGAGACAGGAAACCCCAACATCCTTTCAAATGCCACGGTGTCAACTGTGTCAACTTGAAGCCAGCTCCCGGCCTCAGTATCGATTGACAGTGAACTGTCAAGCCTGGGACAGCGCGTTTACAGTCGTGCTTCCCAGAGGGGAACCACATTAATAAGGTACGAGAATGGGGTTTGAAGGAGCCTGAGAGTGTGGTCTCGCCCCATCTTCATGGGAGACCTGCTGCTTTAGTCAGAACCCATAGAGAGCTTCATTAACCAGAGATGCCCATTGATCCACAACAGACAGTCGCTGTGGTCCATTTGACTGTAAAAGAGGGCCAAGCTCCTCTTTTGGCAGAAAATCTGAAGGCTTCACCAGAAGCAGAAGGAAGGAAGAAATTATTATTGGACCATGGTTGAAGGTACAGTTTGCCTTACATCTTACGCCAGTGAAAGAAGGCCAGGACCTCGAAGAGAGAAGCAAGATCCCTCCCATAAAAATCTCTCAGGAACAGAGGGAGATACCAAATCCAGAGGCCCCTCCAGCAGCTTCAGGACTGGTACCCAGAGAGCACACAGCGTGCCCTACTCGAGTCTGCAGCAAGCTTCCTAGGTGGGAAGTGCCAGAGATTCTCTGAACCCAAAATCAAAGACAACGCATCTGCCTACAACACACTTCCCAGCTTTGGGCTGTCCACCTTAAAGGGCGACACAAGCCCAGTGAAGAAGCATCGTTGATCAACTACTGACGTCTGCCTTAAGAGCCATTTTCGAGCCAGTAGAGTCCCTCGAGCTACAATCGACTGCAATGCTGACTGTTGTTATGCTGCTGTCAAGACTTCTCGGCCAGTGCTTTAGCACTGCCGACCAGCACTGAGAAAACAATTCCTGACCCCAAGCATGCACGTAGGCCAGCCTGCAGCCATTCGTCCAGCTTCACTCACTGAACTGCCTTGCCACCTGATACCCGCAACTGACTCCCATCCTGTACTCTGTCACAGAAGCCTGTAAAGCACACTGAAGCTGACTCAACCCTGTTGAGCACCAAGAACACCTACATCACAAGGTTAATTGTGGTTCTGTCCCACTGGTCCTTCCCAGAAGGCCCCTAGAGAAATGTTAAGTCCCATTGCTCCCTTTGTGCTGAAGCCAAGTAACCTTGAACTATTGCGATTATTTACCATACTGACTACCCTGCTGCCAGTATCCAGGGTACATCACTTTTACTTCTTTGAAACTGGCTGTGCCCTGTATTCCTTACAGGGTGGGTTGTATTTCATAGTATTGCTAGAACTGTCTATTGTGATGATAATAAAGTAGATATTTGTATACAACCTTGACTGGACAGTCCCTTTCATCATTGAGTAATAATTGTATTTTCATTGTGTTTCAACTAACCAATTATCCACAACTTTTTGGAGATAAGCCTGCCTTTCCATCCATGTTATCAAAATTGGAAAAGGAAGTTCATGATTTGCTTGTGTTTCCAATCTGTTCATAGAGGTGTGGGGTTGATTGTTGATTTAGGAACCGATATTCATCAATGGGACACTGGTACCCCGGAAGTTGATTCGTCACACACCCCTCTTAAGAGCATAGCCTTCCTTTGGCCCGAATTACCAAAAAAGGCGAAGGAGGTATATCTCTTAAATGTCCCCGTTTTACCTTAATTGTTGCATTGGGTTTTGGTTTAGAGACATGTGAGGGTTGAGTGGGTCATTTTACCCCTACTCATCCTTGTACTCCTGCAGACCAGAATCCAATTGGTCACAGGCACACACTGCCATCTGCAGCCCTCCACTCACCTGATTCAGGTGCTACTTTATAAAATGCCCATAAATCTTAAACCATCATTTTGTATTAAAAATAAAAACCACAGGGCACATAATGGACATGACTTAACCGCACATAATCCAACAAGAATATCTTCAAATGGCACTCCTTACAAACGCTTAACATCAACAACCTCGCCGACATTCTGATTTCTCTCTTTCAATAATGACATCTTATAGTTCCCTCCCATCAAAATCCTTTAATTGCCATTGATCTTGGACAATGACATCTCGACAAAACATCAACTTGTCCTCCTCAAAAACTGGATGAACGTTCTGATTCTTACTGAAACTTCAGTGAGGGCTAAATGAAGTTTCTAACTACCATGCCATCACCCAGCATTTATTACAGGCTACAGTTCTAGAAAAAGGTTTAGCCATCGTCCTTCAAGAGAACATTAATTGCCTCCAACTAACGCATGCTTACTAGTCCAGTTTCTATTCAAGCTGCAGGTTGGGAACAGCAACAGTTCAGGTTATCAATTGTCATCCTCATTATCGTATTTGACCATGTGACAATCACGTTTTGCTATTTCCAGACAAGACAGTGGCATTCAATGGCGTTATTCACCAAAGTCTTTAAACCATGTTCCCCTTCTATGGACCTATTATGCATATATTGATATATTGCTGGTCGAGTTCACCTCATTTCTATTTACAGGTAACCAGGCCTAAAGGATAGATCAAGTGCAACAGAATAGTCTTGGAAAGACAACACCAAGTAGCACGGATTTGAAACATGGTCCCATGCTTAGAGGCTGGAATCTGGCATGAAACATGTTATAAGAAAGCAAGATTTTTTAATCACTTTGTTAGGTAATTATGCAAAATTACAGGTGATTATGCAAAATGTGGTGCAGATCTGTGCAACAGTGTGGAATTGTATAAGGAACAACGGTTTTCCAAGCCACAAACCCACATACACATTTTGACTGTTGCTGAAATCCGGGGAACGGATGGGGTGTCCAAATATTATGTTGCCACTGCTATCGTGAGAGTCCTCACAGGTAACTATGCACAATTTGGTGCAGATTGGTGAAAGAGTGTTGAAGTGTATAAGGAACAAATCTTCCCCATGCCACAAACACACCCACACATGTTCATATTTATATTTAAAGATAGATGGAAAACCATCAACTACAAACACTGGTCTACTGAGCAACAAAGCACTCTATCACTGGCTGAATGCACTCCAGAATAAGCTTGAAACAGGTGAGATTAAACATCAAAATTCCATCCAGAAAAGCACAAGAAAGAGGCCTTTCCATTTGGTGTCTCCACTCTTCGGGAGGAAATATTTCTCTCCTTCAGACACGAGCCCATTTATCTAATATCTTTTCTCACCACTACGACACTTCTTGCATCACTACACATACCTTTCACTCTTCCTCTTCCTGCCACTCATCCATTTACATATTTTCCTTATATACAAGCACTACTATACGTAAACCTTGAGATACTGAGTCAAACTTTCATCCTTCTTCAGCCCAACACATTTTGCAATTGGCAGGTAAGAGTGCTTCTATATTATTCACTCCCTGCATCTGCTAAACATCTCACATATGCAAAGACAGGGTTAGAACAAAACCAACATTTGCATAAAGAGGTATGAGAAACCCTCTACCGGTACGAACACGGCCCATTGAACTGTTCCTGGCTGGATAGCCCCCAGGAGGGTCTCAACCATGCTTTAGCTCACTATGCTTTTCACAGAGGAAAAATGTCCATACATATATCAGTCTTTGTCCCACCCATAGGTAGTCCAGCACCGAAATGGTAGGAAATTCTACTCTGAACAAGAATACCAACAGCAACCCCAGACACTTGTTTCGGCCTAGTCGGGCTTCATCAGTGAGGTAGAGCTGTGCCTCTATAAGAACAGTGAGCAAGGGGTTCATGTCTGGATTCCCCTGGTAACTTAAGGTGAGAACCCAAAGTACCCACAATTTGCATGAAGAGGTCTGGGAAAACCTCAACCGGTACGAACACGGCCCATTGACCTGTTCTTGGGTGAAGGGCCCCCGGGAGGGTCTCAACCACGCTTTAGCTACTATGATTTTCACAGAGGAGAATTTTCCCTACACATATCAGCCTTTGTACCACCCGTAGGTAGTCCAGCACCGAAATGGTAGGCAATTTTCTGAACAAGAGTACCAAAAACAATTCCAGACACCTGTATCAGCCTTGTCGGGCCTAATCAGTGAGGTGGAGCTGTGCCTCTCTAAGCACAGTGAGCAAGGGGTCCACGTCTGTGTTTCCCTGGTAACTTAGGGTGACAACCCAAAGTACCCAAAATTTGCATAGAGAGGTCTGGGAAACCCTCTATCGGTATAAACACAGCCCATTTACCTATTCTAGGGTGGATGCCCCCAGGAAGGGTCTCAACCACGATTTAGTTCACTATTCTTTTCACAGAGGAGAAATGTCCATACATCAGCCTTTGTCACACCAGTAGGTAATCCAGCACTGAAATGGTAAGCAATTCTCCTCTGAACAAGAGTACCAACAACATCCCCAGTGAGCTAAAGCATGGATGAGAACTTCCCGGGGGCCATCCACCCAAGAACAGGTCAATGGGCCGTATTTGTGCCAGTAGAGGGTTTTCCAGACTGCTTTATGCAAATTTTATAACAAAACTAGTCTTTGCTTTAAAACGTCTGTACATCCAAGCTCAGTGGCAGGATCCAATTGGCATCCAAGGTATTTTCCTATGCAGTAGCACAGAGAGCTTAAACATGCTTGGGGTCTCATGGAATGGGATAGCCCACAGAACATGTTATTTTATTAGTATACGTTGTCAGTATTGGACATCTAACATTGTGGATGTCTTTTTATCAAGTGGCCAATGGGGACGTATGGATTCACAGTGTCAAAATGAAAGCAAGGATGAAGCTTAAGACCAACTAGGATGGATGAAGGGAGGGATGAATAACCATCTGAAGAGGAGGGGAGTTTCAGCAATGCAAATCCTATTTAGTATTGGATATACTTCTGGAAGCTAGATCTCCAGAACGATACAGATGGGAGAAAGTCCAATAATGTGTTTTCAAAGGGGTTCTTGAAAGCACACAACTCTGCCAAACTGAGGTGCATAATGAAAAGCGGCGCAAACAGGATGAAGGATGAAGCTATCTAAATTGCTGCACATCCAGATCAAATTGATTACATTTCAGGTGAACCCTTTTCTGAATTAATTCATTTGTTGAGTAGGTTATCATGTATATCATTATTAATTAGTGAACTTATCTAACAATTATATCAATAAATACCCATTAAACTGTTTCTTTGCAAACTGGCTAAAAGAGAAGGGTTTTTTTTGCCATGCTAGGATCAGGCTAGTTTCAGGAGGAAAAAATGTGAGCAAATTAGCTTCCTCTGCGACAACCCAACAGGCGTTCTATGAATACCAGGATTTTTGTCAAAATCTCCTGCTTTACCCATCAAGAACTTCATAAGCTCCTGCCACTAGTTATCTGACCTCCAAACTCTGGGTCACGTAGGTTCTCTCAGCTTGACAATGTCTGGTTCCATTTCAAGCAGTATGGTTTCACCTTGGAACTAACTGCCTCTTAATCCCCACCAAATCTTGGATCTCCTAGGATTTAAGGAACCTGGTGCTGGGATCTGGAATAAGAGCAGGGTTCATTACCTAAACCAATCTGGTATTTTGTATAAGATATTTTCCTTAAGTTGTATTATATATTTGTTTAAATAATGAAACAGGATGATACCCCAGGTTGTTCTATACTTGATACCAAGTCCAGAGGTCACTCTCAATCTGGAGAATTCTCGTCAGGATATGCACATTGCGAACCATCACGGAATTGGGCGCATTCCTGAAGAACACGACATTTGTGTGATTAATCTCTGTATCCCCTCTGTTGTGTGCAATGCAAGGAACATGCACACAGAGTGAGGAAAACATATACAATGTCTGTAGGATCCTCGCCCATGCATAGCAATTTCGTAGGCTAGAGGTGCATAATGGCATCACTTTTAGCAGTTGCTAGGGATTGTTCCTATTATAATGCACAATGGGCATAGGCACATACATGGCGATTCTGACATCAGATGTGTATGTATTCAGAATGCAGGATTCATACTGAGAGAACTGGAAATACCATATGTGCATGCCTCTCACACCACACTGAACATTATTTTCTCTGCCCCCAACTCACGGCCAGGAGTATTGGGAGGTAAAAGAACATGGATGAGCAATTGGCACTGCGTGTTATGCAAATGTATTTCATTAATCTATTCATGTGAATGACCTAATGGGAGACGAGTCTTCAGCGTTTTCATTTAAGACCACCACATCTTGTAGAATAAAATACTGCAAGAATAATAGCAAAATCCAATGTGATAGAGGAAGATGTACCTAGCTCACTCTCTGGAGCTCACACCTGAGCAATCAGTCAAGTAGTAGAGAACAATTGTCAACCTATTATAAGAGCATACAAGATAGGGTTGGCAAATTCCCAATGCTTTTCTTGCTAAGTCTGGTGCTTGAGCAGGCAGAGGCTTCTTTTTACACAGAACTTGAAAAGCTTTAAGATGTGTTTTCACACACTAAAAACAAATCTGTTCTCCTCTGTGCTTAACAGCGAGTTACCATGGTTTTTGTTCCTGGACACCTCAGCAGTTGTCATGGCAAAGGCATGTTCTGTCATTTACTTGGCCTTCATGGCTGCTACACGCATTAGCATCTCTTATTCCTCTGAGTAACGTGATGCTTTCTCACCTTAAAGCAACCACCCCTCTGGACAAACCGTTCCATCTTCAGTGGATGAAATTGTCACTCCTGATTTTCCTGTACAAATGGGTAAGAGGAGGATTGGTCATTCTCCAAATCTGTTATTAAAATAATGAATGTGTCACTATAGTGGCCTAACACCCACTGTATGAGGGACTGGCAGTCAAATAGGTGCATCCATTTCGGGCTAGTCATTTGCAATTATTTCCTACAAACACAGCTTCTTGTCTAATTATTCATAGATGTGTTAGTTTTTTTCAAATGATTTCACCAAGGACCCCTAATCATTTGTCAAGTGACACTATGACATATTTGTATAAAGAGAGATGGTGGGCTGTCAAGCTCAATTTTCAAACACACTTCTGCTTATGTTCTGAAGCAAGGCCTACTGTTTGGTTCTCGGTGATGCTCAAATATCCCTTTCTTCGATGCTCTTGGAGGAGAACTTGCATTTTATCTCACCCAATGTGTCGTTTGTGCCATGAACTAATCATTATGTCCAATGCAAACCAGGCGAAAAACTGCACCATGCTATGTTTTTTGGGGGAAAGTCACATTGGCCCTCATTACGACCCTGGCGGAAAGTAACTGACCTGACGGCCATAGCGTAAATAGCGTTTCCGCCATTGCACGATGGAGTAATGTGCGGCTAATTCTGACTCATCGGGCACGAGCATTACGCCATGGCGGAAGTGCAAAGTCCGCGATGGCGGAAATGTCCCCAAAACGCCCCTCACCGCCGTCGTACGGCGCCCTAGGTGCAATTCCGCCACCCATCATAGCGGTCACCGTAATGAGCGGTAATCGCAAAATACGGTGACCGTAAATATACGGAAACGGAAGTAAAAACATGGGGCCGGAACGGGAAACAGCACGCTGTACACCTATAAAATCAGAATCCCAACACAACCATTAAAAATCCTACCCTGAGACACATCCCAACCCGTTAGCCACCCTAGTTAAAACAATCAAAATGGGAAAAGTTGCTAAAAAAGCGTGCGACCGCAAGCGGCAGGTCCACTTCTCCCATGAGGAACTCACCGTGCTCACAGAGACCCTCCAGGAGAATGCTGCCGTCGTCTTCTCGACGCAAATGACCAGGACGGCACTTGCGAACAAGAAGGCCATATGGGCCCTGGTGGCACAGTGGGGACCGCACCCCGCAACCCACAGCAATGCAGAAAGCGATGGGACGACTTGCGGATACGCGTACGGAGCATACTATCAGCCAACCGTAACATTGCCACAGCTACCGGGGGAGGATCGGAATCACCCATCAAGTTGACCCCCTGGGAAGAAATCTGTGCCTCCACCATTGGAATGGAGAGTATAGAGGGAGTCGGAGGGATGGAGAAAGGAGTGCAGACATCCGAAGAATCAGGTAGGTGGGCCAAATAAAACAATGCTAAATCCACAATGTCCAATCATGTGAAGTACCATGTGTCCACATAGTGCAACAGAAACACATGTCCAGGAGAACGTCCACATACATTGGCCTGATAGCGCACTTTAAAAGTCACATTAAATACATAAATAATTAAAAATCCTAAAAACACCCTCTACACGTGCAGCATGCACACCCTAACTGCAGGCTGCAAAACAACTGCATCCTCAATCCACACAAAAATGAAACCACCTCCAATGCCCTGACCCAAATCACCCTCAGGTACCACCCCAATGTATGTGATACATTGCCATTCCAATTTCCGCAGACCCATAAATAACGCTCGCCCTCCTTTACTCCACCACAGGGTCCGATTCAAACGACGAGCTTCAGGACACCCCTACCAGCACACCTGCAAAGAGGGCCAAGACCAACGGCCAAAGACCCTCCACCTCAGCTGCACGGATCAAGACACGGCAGCAGCACAAATCAAGTGGCAGCACACAGGAGGGGACTTCAACAGGCACCCCAGCAGCCAGCATGCCCACAACAGCAGCACCACAGGTCCCCCCAATGGATGCCACAGAAGGCACTGCTTCTGGTGGCAGCAGCACCATAGGTGACACTGCATTAATGGCAGCATGCTCCGACACAGAAAACGGTGCTGTCGATGTAGGATCCATCCATGACCTGTCTCAATCCCCCTGTTTGTTTCATCCCATACACCATGAGGATACCACGCAGGGGCACCCACAAGACGACGACTGGCCATCCCCCACAAGCCCTGTGGCAAGGCAACATGAGGTGATCAGACCCTCTGTGACACCACCGCAAATGGGCATGGCCCAGCAGAGGCAACAGTCCCTCGACCAGGTGATCGTGCAACAGCAGCAACTGGCCACGCTCCTCAAGGAGCATGCTGATGAATGTGGGGGTTCTAAGGCAGCCATAGAAACATCTACTGAGACACTTAGGGCAGAAATGGAGCGAAGTACAGAGACACTAAGGGTACAAATGGAGAGAAGTACAGAGACACTAAGGGTACAAATGGAGAGAAGCACCGAGAGCCTGAGGGTACAAATAGAGAGAAGCACCGAGAGCCTGAGGGGGGAACTGCATGCGACGTCCAAAGACGTATGTGCTGAACTTGCCGCTGTGCGCCGTGTGCTCACTGAGCTCTCACAAACCCTTAGGGACATGCATGGACGTGAGCAGGCAGAGACATCATCTGTTGCAAGTTCCGTCCAGGGCAGCCCCCAACGTAGATCTGGGAGGAACCTGCGCTCCACAGGCAGGGGTGCCCCTGATACCCAGAGAGGGGGCTTGCAATAGCGTCTGCCCACTGACAATGAGCATCTTTGGACACTGGTGTTCGGGGGGGAGGTAGGAGGGCGGAGGGGGGGTGTTGGGCTTTCTTGGGTGGCGGGTCGATGGGGTGTGTAATATAATTTCACATATGCTATAAACATTTCATAATCATCCAATGAGATGTGTGGACATTGATCTTTGTGTACGAGGCCTTTATAGGCGTACAGTCCACATTGTGCATGTTCCAGACACACACAGTGCCACAAGTCCCGTGTCCATGTATCAGCCACCAGGCGTGAGTGCTAGAAGCATGAATCTATGATATTCTGACGAATTTCACGGGCCTCCTGTGCCTCGCGGACTCCTTGAGGTGCTGCCACATCCCCACCCTCATCATGACCATCTTCAGGTGCTTGCAGTTCTGCGTCAGGGGGCATGGGCACATTTCTACGTACGCACATGTTGTGTAGCATGACACATGCCATGACCATCTTTGCAACCTTCTCATGGCGGTACAGGAGTGCCCCGCCAGACCTGCTGAGGCAGCGGAAACGAGCCTTCAGTAGGCCGAATGCCTGTTCTATGACTACACGGGTACGTGAGTGGGCATGGTTGTAGTCCTCCTCATGCTGGTTCTGTGGGTTCCGAAGTGGTGTAAGGAGCCATCTCTTCAGTGGATACCCGGCATCACCTGTATGTGGACAATAAAGGATGTTTGTGGAATGACATTGCTACGTACGCATCCCCCCCCCTTCCTGCCAGGTCGTTGCTGCATCACATACCCCACATTATCATGCATGAAATGAGACTCACCGAGTAGCCAGGATCTGTTCCCTGCGTGTCGCTCCATGTAGCGTGGTATTGTAGAGTTCCTCAAGACCATAGAATCATGGGTTGATACAGGAAATCGGGCACAACAATGTGTAAAGATCCTGTTGGAGTCACACACCATTTGTACATTAAGAGAATGATATTGTTTCCGGTTGCGGTACTGGACCTCCATGGCATGTGGGACAACCAATTCCACATGGGTGCAGTCGATGGCACCAATGCAACCCGGTATGCCGGCAAGTGCATGGAATCCCACTTTTGTGTTTGTAATCTCCTGCTCCGAGCGTGGTAAAGAAGTGTAGTCGTCTGCGTGCTTCAGGAGGGCATCGAGCACTTGCAATAGTGTCCGTGACAACAGTGGCTGTGAAATGCCATGCAACTGTCCGACTGTGTGCTGGTAGGTGCCTGTGGCCAGGAAGTGGAGTACAGACACCACCTTCAGTAGGGGTGGGATGGCGGTTGGGCTATCTATCATGCTGACAAGGTCAGCGTGTGTCATGTCCACAATGGCGGTTATGGTGTCCCGGTCCAAACGGTAGAGGGTATGGATCTGCTCAGCAGTGAGGTTGAACGGATGAGCTCGGAGGCGTGGCATTGCGGGCTGCCTGCGTGGTGGTAGTGGCTGTGCTGGTGGGCCTTGCTGGCCCTGCCTTGCCCTCCTCCTCCTCCTGCGTCTCCTCTGTGCGGCCAGTTGTTGTAGTAGTTTGTGTTCGTCTTCTTCTTGAAGTTGGAGTACTTGCAGTGCTATCAGGTCCCCCAGGGCCAACATCGCTAGTCCTGCCGGTAGCATTTTGGAGTGGGTGTGGTTGTGGGAGGGGGTTGGGTGTGCAATTTATGTGTTTTCAGGCTGTATTGCCTCCACCTGTGGTGATTCATTCCACCTGTGCCAGCTGCAATCCCCTTTGGGCGAGCACGTCCCGCACACAACGCTGCAATTTGACGCATGGCATCTTGCTATTACAATCATGTATTTAATCCCGATGGCAGTGAAATATTGGTTTATATGTTCATTCTGCTATGGTCCCATTGTTTCACATACTATCTTTGCAGTCGAGAACAAACTTGTGAAGGGTCAGTGGAATGTAGTACTCGATTAACGGTGGACCCTCATGCAGCACTGTACCGAGGTTCACCGACGGGCGGGGCGTCCCATTTGTGAGTGAAGCCAGTTGCCATTTTCACACACTGCCGCACTACATGGATGAATTTGTGATTTCAAGCGGTCACAGATGCCTTTTCGACGTGATGTTGCAAATGAGGAATTCGAAGGACAGCGCTTTCGGTTTTCAGCTAGCGGCGAGGAGACGCCCACAGGTCTGACTGCAAATATAACGTTCTATTGTTTAATGTCCTTCGGACAGGGGCCATGGCGAGAATGCAATGATTGATATGAATAGTATGGGATGCGCAATAGCGTAGTGGACGATGAGGCAGGACGTTCCCAAATACATGTTACTTCACAACACTAGAATTCCGGGCTGGAGCACAGTGGATTTTGCAGACTGCATTACGCACAGACTCAATGGAAATTTCAAATGTTATGTGAGTAAATAATCTGGCGTTTTTATACCGGGATGAGGGAATGATGTGTGGATGCATGGACAGATGATTTAATTGAGAGTTTGCCATGTACATGGCTTTTTGGAATCTATCTACTTCCCCTGCGCTATGTGATGCAGAGCTGCCATAGTGGGACCATCGTCTATCTGCCCTTGTTGAACCCTCCCTGTCTCGACGCGCCTTCAAACACTTGTGTCTATGCACGTTACTAATCCCATCTAATGGATTCTGTTTTAACAGACGCATGCACACAAACACTCGTTTGTAATAGTGTTTTCACCTCGATTTATATAGTTATGATTCGCAAGTGATTTTTGGGTGGAAATAATCCTTTTGAGTGGGCTAGCATGCATATGGCTGTAGATTTAGTGTGATCATTGAAGTGAGTAATACAAATGAAGTTCTGATGCCCATACTATTCTTTTTCATTTCATTTGGGTGACAGGTATCTCCTCCCCTTTTGCCGCTGCCATCTGTATGCCACTCCTGCAGATGGCTTTTACTCCCGACACCTGCTGCTTCGAGTTAATCAGTGGAGCACCATTACGATCTTATGGGACGATCGCCAATGGGCCACATGCCCTTACGCAGTACTAGTGGCTAGGAGCAACATATCGACCTTTCAGCTGGACTAGTGCCTACCTAATGGGACGGCCCTGCGGTTCTAGGCGCTTCCATGTTGCCTTTTTGAACGTGAATGTAGCCCCTGTGTACCATGAAGGAACAGGGCGTCACACAAGAAGAAGCTGGTCATTTATTGCAGATGCAGCCCACAGTAATGAAAAATATTTTGGAGTTTATGACCTAATAGCTGTATGGGCTTGGTGAATTTGATGTGCATTAAAATTTTATTCTGATATTAACCGTGTAGCGTTATTCTTTGCAAGTAATGTAGCATATTCCTATTTGTGGAGCGATGTATTGTGAGAAGATCTGCATTGGGTTCCGGCTTCTGAGTATAGTTGCGTGGTACTGTACTGGCCGCGTTTGCCTACGAAGCCCAGTAAGGTCAGGGATAGGGGCTGCCATTATGACTGTTTTAATGATGTCATGCTCAGGGGCGGGGGATTAGCTTTTGTGTAACAGATGCCGGTCAGCCAGGTGGATTGGTGGAATGATGTGATTATCAGAATATGGCTGGTCACAGGTGCCTGTGTTTGCGTGCGTTTCTTGGAGGGAGACTGAGGTCATGTCCATTGGAATAGCTTCTGTATTCGTGCCATCTGTGCCCTGCAGCTCCCATTGGCCCCTCTTGAGATGAGCCTGGCTGCTCAGTCACTCTGCCAACTTGTGTGGTACATGCTTATGCTGATGGTTGGTTTGTTTACTGGCAAGAGTACAGGGCTGGTGCAGTCTCCCTCAGGATACTGCTTTGAATGTTGCCTTACACTGGTGTCAAGCGATGGGGGCCTGTTGTTGTTTTGTCTCATATTTCAGTTCATATTGCTGTACTTGAACCTTCACATGCCTGTGCTGCATCAGTACGGCAATGGTGACATGCCAAATATGGATGGCCACTCACAAGGCACTTGGAGCCCCTACATTCATTTGTTCGTTGGCATGCATGGGTGACTTGTACATTTCACTGGTTGCATTGTGTAACTTCATTGCACCTATGAGGAGTTGTGCAATGTGGGCAGGGAGTGGTGTACAGGCACTCAGTAGGGCCATTTACGGTTGGTTCACGATGCCGTAATTCTCACCATGGCGGAATGGTACTTTCCGCCATGCTTGATGGCGTTAAGTAAATGTCCGCTAGGGTCAGAATTTGCGTACCGTTGCGCCATGGTGGTAATTACGGTTTTGCATGGCGCGCGTGCGCGTACTTGGTGCAGTTAGCGTTGGCGTTCACTACGGTGTCGCTAATGGCATCGTACTTTACGGTGACGGGTCATAATCGCACCGAGCGGTATTCGATGGCGGTATTGCATTTCCGCCATCGTTTTTCGATTTCCGCCAGGGTCGTAATGAGGGCCATTGTCTTTCTAGGCACAATACAAAATAACTCAAGTTTTGAATATGCATGTCTATAAATAGATAAACAGTAAGATGCAACAGGGTGTTTCAGCATGTTGTCCTACCAAATATGACCATTATCACACAGGCCAAGAGTATCAAATTAAGAGATCAGCAGGGGGCAAACAATGAGCATACCTGCTGTTGATTGATTAAGCAGTTTTGGGGGAATTGGCTTTCATGTATCTCACATTAAATATTGGACTCTGGTATTTCTACCTCCTTGAGCCTGCAAATGATACTGTGTTAGGTTCACACCAGCACCACTTAAGGAAAAGTAGTCATTTCCCTAATAATGTGATATGGCTATTAATAAGTGCCAGGCTATTATGAAAGTCTATGCAAAAAGGACGATCCTACTCTTCCTTGGCACTTAAGGGATTAATTAAGGGTTTAGTGGGGCCAGAAAAACAGAGGTGATGAAGTCGCTTAACGTGTGCTAGCCGGACAGCCACAACAAAATTCCCAGCCAGCAACCACAGATTTAGACCCAGAAGCCGTGGGTTAAATCTGTCTTTCCATATTATATCAATTACCAAGCTCTAGGGTAACCCTGTTGCAGCTGGGTATGTTACCACCATATTAATGCAACATGTTGGCTGATCAATTATTGTGTAAACGGATTGCTACTTCAAACAGCTGCCAATTGCCATCAAAACAATGTTCTACAACATTGGATCAGATTGCCCGGTACCAGTGGGAAGGAACTTTGTATTTAAATAGTATGCTCAGAGTTATAAGTAGGAGAAGATATAGGCAGGAGAAGAATACATGGCTTTCAGATCATCTGTGCAGCATTCCCTTTTTTGATTCTTTTTTAACGCTGAAAGACACTTGATCACAAAACAATTACATGGGCATCTGATATAGCTGTGCTGTCCTGTGGGTTTTGATGTGTTGGTCAAGGTCCAACTTACAGTTTTTATAGGCTTTCAGATGTAATTATTCTTTGTACTATGCCAACCAATAAGTCTGCTGATTGCTTGACCTATTGGCAGTGTGGTTGGTGATAGCTTACAACTCTCATTGTATTCTCTCCACCACACTCAGAGGTTATGACTTTGGACCTCAAAGAGCTGATCTGGCAGTCTCACTCTATCTTTTCTCAAAGTTGAGATGGGGAATACTTCAAAATAATCTTTATGCAAGGGGCTAAGGTGCCTTAGATATCCCAAACTGGTCCCCAACATTTTTAGTTGTTTTGGCACCAAGAGAAATATAGCTCCATCATTCCAGTTGTTTCTGATAGCAAGCAGTCTTCCTCAGGAATTCGTTTTAAGTGCAGGGTGTAAGAAGCTCCTAATTTGTCAAAGGGAGCAATCACAGAGAATGCTAAAGTTTAGTGACCACCAGTTTGACATTACACATAACAAAACACTAATTGGTTGGGCTGTATGTCCATTAAGTGACCTATGGGAATCTTCCCTATTGGGATCCAACCATTCGCTGTTGATACCCTTCTGGTGAAGATGAGCTCTGTGAGGGTTTTCTCACTTCCGACCACATTTTCAGGTACCATGTCATTGCAAAGGAAAATTCGGTGTAAACCTTACAATACACCTCTTTTCTCCTATCTATGAGAGTTTCAAAGAGGTGGTTCATAGCACGTCAGAACTCCCACGGAACAGATGCCTTCAATCCAGCTGTGGTGTGTTCAAGTCAGACAAACATAGCAATCGTTTCTCCATGACTAACATGGCTAACACATCCCCACCCTACGATAACAAAATGGCAATTATACAGCAATGCCAAAAGTGAAAACTGCTACACCATAAATCTCTGCACACCTGGTTTGAATGATTCATTTCCGTGATTTATCATTCTGGTAGAAATCATAACCTTGCTTATAATTTTGCAAATATTTAACATTATTTTCAATGATTGATTAAAAAAATGTACCCGATTTTATTTTATTTAGCATAAATATACACTTGATTAAAATATATTCAGGTCAGACCATGTAAACTCTATTTTCAAAGCAAACCAGTTTATTCTCAGATGTTTTAATGTCCTTGCTACAGATAATCAGGGTCACTTTGCATTTCACAGTGAAGTACATGCATACCCTGTAACTAGAGCTGGAATATTGGGGCCCCTTACATTTCAATGTGAAGAGCAACTGGTCTAAATTTGCAAACGCCCATTTTTATTTGAACCAGTATATTTGAGGAATTCACTTATTTAAGGAGCTAGCTATTGTTGGGGTCAGTATGGAATTACTGATGCCGATATTCACACCACAGTCCCATCCCTGACAAGACTTCCTTCTTGAAACTATGCTAACAATCCCGAAACTCTGATGTGGGTTGTGTGTGGGGAAATCAGATGGGATAGTTATCACCTAAGTTCCCATAGTTCCTGTTGCCAATTACCCAGCCATTCTATCTCCCTTCCTGCTGTGACCCATGGTTAATAGTTCCATGTGTTAATATCCCCGCAAAAATATTGCCATACAAAAATATCGCCATATTTTTGCAGTGATATTAAGGCATGGAACCTGCGGGGGACACCCCCGCAACCCCTGCATTATTTTTAAAGGAGCGGGGGACCCCCGAAATCCCCGCTCCCAAAAACCACAAAAATGATCCCCACCAAAAATATCACCTATGGCCGTTCCAAACGACCATATATACAGCAATATTTTTGATGGGGATAATATGTAGTGATACCTGGTTAATGCACCCAAGTGCAATCTCTACCAACGCCTGCTTCTCCAATGCCCCTACCTCGCTATGGCAGATCTTGTCACCTCCTTGGCCCAATGTTCCTTATTATGATCACCCTGAGGTTCACTGTATGCCACACTGGGAATGAATAATGGTCTTGTGATGCCCATGCCCCCTTTGTAATCCCTTCTGACCTACATCCACTTCCTCTGACCCCCTTGAGTATCAGCAACATCCCAATCATGGAACAAAGCTCAGCTTTCATTTCCCTTTTTTGCATACCGATTGAGTCTTTGTATACCTCTTCAGCCGGGCATCAGTTTACAGCCCACAGAGGCAAGAGCACACATTTGCCTTTTTGGCAAATCGTCTCTCCAAAAGCATTCAACATACAAGTCTGTGCAACAGCAGCTTGGCTCAAGTAACCTAACCAGATGGTGATGTTAAAATATAAAATAATAGAAGTTATGGTCTCCCAGTGTTTTGCCGTCCAATTGACACAAAAGCTTTTGATTTACTTCAAAAACAACAATGGGGTTCTGCCCATAGTTCCATCACTGCTTTCACCTATACAACCTTTTAATCACTTCAGAGACGCATTAGATAATTATACAAGGTTAGGGAATCCTTTCATCTTTATTATCTAAATGTGCTGCCTTGAAGAGGTAAGACCCAAAATGAAAAATAAACACAATACATATAGCAATGATAAACAACTGAGAAGGTGCATTGTTATAATACATATAGCAATGATAAACAACTGAGAAGGTGCATTGTTATAATACATATAGCAATGATAAACAACTGAGAAGGTGCATTGTTATATTATTCGGATTTACACCACACGCTGCTGTTATTTGCCTGGTGTCCAGGTGTTCCTTTGGCTCTGGAAAAGTGTGAGTGGGTTTCATTAGTCGGGATGAGGTGAAAAATGCAAGAGTGTTGTGCTGTTGAGCAAAGTGTGTGGCAACATATCCCCAGAAAATCCAACCCTACATCTGCCCGTATGAATTCCACATGGTGGTTCAAGCCCTCATGATATCATTCATTCACTGAGGAAACAACCTCCATACAGGGCTTCCATCTGCTACGCTGGCACCTTCAATGCAACCCATTATCCTGCAGTGTACCTAATTGCCGGGACCCACCAATTCAACCACATCCCTCATACACTGCATAAGCTTCACTGGCTCCTCTTCCACACCAGGATCATATTCAAAATGGCATGTATCACCTAAAGAGCAGTTTTCAACAGAACACCAACATACCTGGCAGATAAACTCAACACCTCTGTGGACTCTCACTCCTCACATAGCAAAACCATCAAAAGGTTGGAGTCTAAGCTAGTCCATAAAGAGAAGGATGATAATCAATCCCTCGCCTGCCATGCCCGGCCATCTGGAACTTAATCCTGGCAGAGGTTTAAAATGCCCTGCCATCTTACACAAAACATTACGAACATGACTCTTTTATAAATCCTGCCCTTTCTCCAAAAACAGTACTATTCTACTCTATAAAATGCAATCACAATGTTGGCATCTGCCTGTGGGTAAGCACCCCTCTAATCTAGAGCTAGGTTTATGCTATAAGCAATAAATAAATAAAAAATAAAATTGATGTGGGCTGTCTGGAAGTAACCATAGCTCTGCATGCATGTGATCATCTTGGTGTTTTGTGTCAGAGCTTTAAGGTACATATGTCCATAAATTAGAGCTAATGTGCCAATAATGCTGGGATGCTTGGAAAGAGGGCCGTTTTTTGTACAGGTGTAGTGTTCTGTTGTGGGTTTGATGTTCATTCATCCCCATTTCGTTTAGCAGAGTTTTTTGCTGAAAAGGTTTTGCCAGAAAAACTCATCAATGTTTTATTTTATTTTGGACAGCTCCCCCCAAAATTCCCCTTCCCTGTTATTTATTCCACATTGCCCACCAACTGTACCCCTTACATGCCCTTACCCAACCGCTGCCATATTTTTCACTTTGTTTTTTTGGCTGAAATTTTTCAGCCAGCGACTTTGCAAAAAAAAGGGCGATGAATGAACATCATACCTTGTTGTGTGACATATGATAAAGGGGATATTTAGAAGCAGTGTGTGGGTAGATTAGTTAGTATGCATGTGTTAAATTGAACATGGAATTATCAGTGATTAGTTAGTAGGGTTATCAAAGGCTGAAGAGCGAATATAAAATGATGAGAGAATATATTCTGATGAGAGAATATATGCTTTCTTTGCCTAAATTTCCCAGAAAGCAGTCGAGGCTTGCTGCAGTATATGGTATGGTAGTTGGACGTTTCATGTGCGTGAACTAGGGCAGGACAGGTTGGCAACCATCACGGTGGGAGTGAATTCTGGTAACCCATGGCTTTTGTAAACAATTCCCTGATGCATGCTATCGCATATGGTAGGAGGGCACCCGTCTCAGTGCTGTATTCTTCTTTAATTCAGCTGAACCCGGATCACTCCCTTCATCTTCTTTGCTCACTTACTCTGCCCCACCTCCACACAGAAATCTGTGGCCTATTTCTTCTTTGAGGTTTTTACACCTTAGAATTGTATTTAAGTATATATGTAAACAATCTTCAGGTTGATGGTTGCTTCCTGTGACTGTCTAATGCTTACACACCAAAATCTATAAGCTAATCAGGGAGCAATCAGAGTTGTGTCTGGTTCATAGTTAAACTGCCATGCTGCTCTCTATCAGATGACATGAGATTAGAAAGAAGTTGATGTGTGATCTACAGTCATGGGCATGGGAGTTGAAGGAGAAGTTTCTCCCTAGGGCCGGGATATTTAGAAGCAGTGTGTGTTTTTTTTTCTGTTTTAGCGTCTTAGAAGTAAATCCATGTGTAAGAAACAATAACGG
The DNA here is from genome assembly GCF_040938575.1 of Ambystoma mexicanum. Taxonomy (NCBI): domain Eukaryota; kingdom Metazoa; phylum Chordata; class Amphibia; order Caudata; family Ambystomatidae; genus Ambystoma; species Ambystoma mexicanum. Next base: position 845,295,496 of record NC_090937.1, read on the forward strand.
ACTGTCAAACATATTCAATGTAAATTAACCCCATTCCATTAAGTAAAAGCCGTGGTGTATGATTTGTCACTCTTCCAATGTTCAGTTGTCACCAAAACAAACATTTCCCAGCTCCATTTCTCAGTTTGCTTAACCTGTCCATTTGAATCATGCAAAAAACTTTCCAAAGTTAATTTGAGGCAGCGGTCAAAACAATACCTTTTTATTTTAGCAGCTATATTGCATGAATTACTCAGAATCACTGTTGTGAAAAACACTGTATCATTCCATAACGTATGACCTCATTGAAAGTTTCTTTTTGAGGAATGTCATAATTAAAGTTTGCACACATTAAGCATGGAAAGAAAGTAGAATTCCATCGTAAATTAAGGAAAACTAATTTGGCAATGTACATGTTAAACAACTTCCATTACAGATTGCAGATGAGAGAAAAAGCCATACCATATGACTTTGCTCTACTGTCTTTCCCTGAAAGTGATAAACATCATTAAGATTCATTCTTAAGTTAGCAAGACTTTAAACACAGTTCTCCTAAACACAGGTCATCCATCTGGCAGAGCGTGGATTGTTATAAATTAGGCGGAATCCATCATGGTAAACTCAACAAATGTAGTGTCTTCTAAACACAAATGAACTCAGAAAAATATAGGTAAATCCATTTAATTCACATTTTGACAAGCTCTGTTCGACTGTGTTCATGAGCATGAGATGAGCATTGCCCAATTTTATGGCTGAGCTATGCGTTCCAGAGAATAATGGTCCAAAGAACTTAGTTCCATCCATGTTTCAACCTTTTGACACATAGTTCAGCTATAAAGTACCATCTTTCCATGTCTAATTGATGGATTGAATTCCAGGATACAATAAACTGTTTGAGTGGCAGTGTCAATGTCTGAAGGGAACCACTGGGAAGACTCAATTGATCGACAATTATTATGTGAAATGACACTCAGTGGGAAATCCTACCCTCAATATGAGCCTAAACAAACCAAAATGTGTTACACTCTATGATTCTAGAAAGTCTGCAGACAGGGAAACCCGACCAGAGATGAAAGGTGCTAAAGTGGGATAATACCTTAGGATGATGGGAAGACTGCCTACAATGGCATTGCCCAGTGGACACCTAAAGAACACCTTTACCTAAATCAGACCAGATTCCATGGGAAGAATTTGTAAGAAGAGGCCAGGAGGCATAGCTGAATGGATGACATGCTATGACAGATCTCTACCTTAAACAGACAAACCCAGATGTGTGTATACAATTCCAAGCACAATTAGATATATGTCCTTGGGAATCTCTATATAGTTTGGTCACTGAATTATATGAGTATGTAAGGAAAGCCAAGGATAAACTTATTTAAAATAGAATGTCATTGCATTTTCAGCTTGAAATGCACCTTGTCTTCTTACAGTAGCCAAATAAAATGAACCCAGCATTTTCACAGGTGTGTTATGAGACTGGTAAAGTGGAGTGGTGTGCAACACTTCCACTGTTCTGCAGTGGATTACTAAACTTTTGACCTATAAAAGCCATAGGTATTCACGAAGATACATTCTTCAAAAAGTCAGGTTGTTGTAATGAAGTGAGAGGGAGATTAGCTTGTCCACCTCTATTCCCCAGATATTGTTGTGATTTAAATTACCACTGCCATCTCTAGTAGCTTCACACAGAAAATAAATGAGCATGCATTAAGTGTACTTGAAATTATATGTGGTATCATATGATAGTTTATTTATATAGCGCCTATGCACAATGTGTTTCAAAGTGCTTCAAGGCAAGGTAGGGAACAAGGGAAAATACAAAGACATTCTTATAGGCCATGAACTGTAAGGATGTGAAATTAACTATTGTACTTGGCCTGATGAAATTTTAGATAGTGCAAGAGCTAAGACATAGATACAGAAGGGAGGGGGAGAGTGGAAAAGAAATGGAAACAGACAGGCAACTACGTACTAGGCCTGACAACATTTCTGGTAGAGCCGGAGAAAACAAAAGATGAGGGAGAGGGTTGCAGAAATGGAGGGTAGGAAAAAAACAAATGACTATCGTACTATGCCTGACGACATTTCAGATAGTGCTGGGGGGAACAAGTAAAGGGAGGGGGTAGGAGACAGGTGAGGTTGATATCATGCTAGGTCCAGGGACAATTCTGATAGAGTAAGTGCATAGAAGAAAGTAAGGGGAGGAGGGGAGGAGATAGGAAAAGGGAGACGAGAGAACAGAGAGTAAGCAGTCAAAAGAGTGGAGAAGCAAATACAATTGCAGAAATCCGTAGTAACACATAATGTTGCAAGCCAGGATACAAGATGAAGATGGGAACAGCATGATTCAGGGCCACCATGAGAAGGGGTGACTCACCGTGAATCAATGAAGTCCATAAAACTAAAATCCAGCATTGGCCACAAGATGGTGATGGTGATACCAGAATGTATCAGGACAGACTCCTGCAGAAGTCGGGTAGTGGGGGGGAGCAGGAAAGAAGAATCAAGCAACACAGGCAACACCTGTTTGCAAGAAGGGGGGCACAAGGGAACATCACAGGGGGACCAGAAGGTGGGATTGAGGCAAGGGTTTCTACCCATTCAGGAAACTGTATTTTCATTTTTAGAGAACACAAAATATCTGTTCTATTAAGAGTCATATGAGCATGACTATACAATTTCCCAATCTACTAGAGCAACACATCGTACTGTGGATTTCAAATGCATTCTAACACTAGAAACCAACAGAAACATACACCAGCAGTTGATTACGCTGTGAATCATGAGCTTTATTTGAATTCCATGTGTGTGATCTAGATGTTATGATGATAATGCTCATCAATGGAATTAGAGAAATTCAAGCGAAATGTATATTTCGAAATGTCGCTCTAATACCAACATACATCATTGATATAGGAGAAAATAAAGTGAAATATATTGTTGATTGTTGAAAAAGTAATTAGAAGAAACAAAAGCTGATAAGCGGCAACATTGAAAATGTATTCTTTATTGTTGTCTAAATGTAGATGTGAAGATTTGAGCTATACGAAAAAGATCATTTTTCTTTCGTAGACAAGCTGCCTGTAATTGTATTAAATTGTTGGGGACTTTCAGGGCATAAAGTTAGGGGGCCACCTTTGATTTCTAGTTGCAATTTTAATAAAAGTGAATATCAGTCAAATACACCCTGTTTCTTATACTAACATTTTGGAGTGGGGATATGTAATATGCAATGTTAGTCTACAGATGCCAACTCAGTGAGAGCAATTGTAAAGTTAAGACATTTTCTATAAATCAATTAAAAATCAATCAATTATTTATTATTGACATCATTTGCATAGAGCCAAGGCATACAGTGCCAATATCTCATAAATAGTAGGCATACCTGGGAATATAATCAAAAATGCTGCAAGTTCCTAGTCATACAATGCCATTACTTTGCAAATGGTGTGAGTACCTTGACATGTGACATGAATATTGGGAAAACGGTGTGTGCAAGCAGACGTGATAACAAAGGCTTCCAGATGTTGTGACTACCTGGATATATGATGCCAATACCTGACAAATGCTGTGGGTATGTTTTTTTTTTATTTTTATAGATTCGGCTGAAATTTTCAACCTTTCAACAGAATATACAGAAAATGATAACTCATTTACAGTTTAAACTTATTTGTACATTCATTACAAGTAAAAGTAAAAAGGACAAACACTAAAATAGAAAGGGAACAAAAGGAGGAATCACATATTCAGGTCATTTCCTTCCAAACCAACTGTTGCAATATGCTTGATCATACATATGCCTTCAATGCCTTCTATTTCAAGATTCAATCCAGACAAAAAATGTGCTGTTGCATAAACAATTGATTTCAAATGTATACGAAAAACATGGCTCCATAAAACCTCGGCATCCATACATATCGAAGAATGAAATACATCTTTAAAATATTTGATGCATAGGAATAACAGGTTAACACACTTGGTAATGTTCTTGATATGTTCTAGTGCTTCAGTTGCTTTCCTGCAGAATCTACACATATTTTTTGTTTGGTCTTGATGGTACCACCTTGTTGTGATTTCCCTGGTTTTCCATAAATTGAGTCTAAGACGCAGGACATCTGAGCAATGCCGCAGATTGGGGGACTTCATAAGATATGGTTCTACTAATCCATAGTGTTTTAGAGCAAATTAATGTTTTATATTTGCCACACGCTTCTCTGGTGGCATTGCATTCATTTTGCCATAACTTTATTTTGGGTTGGTCAGGATTCTGTAAGAGCAATTCCCTTTTATATCAGCAGCACTCAAAAACTCCTGTGCCCTAGATCTCCAGCATTTCATAAATGTGTTGTTCGAGAATTGCATATAGTTTGACAGGATTCTTAATAAACCATTACCATTGCTCCCTAACAAATACTTTCTATACAAGGCGCACACTTTCCATTTATACCCTGCATGTAATGAGATCAAACCAAGTTCATGTCTAATCAATGATAATGGCACAGAAGATGGCAGTTTCAGCAGTGCTCTCCAAAACGTGGTTTCCTTCAGATTCCAAAATTTGGGTGGCCTCCCTTTTTTTGTCTCAGCACCATACAATAAGATGGGTGAGACTCTCTTTGTAGAAGACCAACAATGGTTGAATGGTGAACTTGCAGAATTTTCCATTTATAATTCAAGCTTGGGAAATCAGTGTGTTTACTTTTCTTTACAAGCTTATTTCATATGGAAGATTCTTAATGTTGTTGTTAACGTTTACACCAAGGTAGATGTAACTTGTTACTACTTCGACTCTATTTTTGTCTATTAGCCAAGCCATAGAGAAATTACAATGTTTCTTTTTGCCAAATTGAATTATTTGAGTCTTTTTTTACATTAATTGTGATTTGGTTATCATAAGCATACTTTTCCAAGTTGAGGTTGTCGGTTATGCAGTTCAAAAACCCCATTCCTATATCCGATATGAAAAAAATGAAGAGGGCTGAAGCAAGTATACATCCTTGCTTCAACCCTCTTGATGTCAGAATCGGGCTAGACAATAGCCTGTCTCTATCCAATATTATCTGTATAGAGGTTTCATTATGAAATTCGATCAACCAGTTCAGAATATACCATGGGCAATCTTGAGCCATAAGTTTACTAAATAGAAGTTCTCTTAGACAGCATCAAAAGCGGTGCGGAAATCAACAAATGCAATGTAGAGCGGTTGCTGTAGCTGTTGATGTTTAGCTATGATTGCATTTAGCATAAGGAGATTAATGCTAGTGCCAAGGTCCGCTAGAAACCCAGTTTGAAACGGATCTATTAAATTCTTTTCAGACAGCCATGCATTAAAGTCTCCCAGGACTAGGCGCGCACACATTTTCCCCAGACAGTCCAATAAAGCTATTGGTCGGTATGAACTCGGGTCCCATCTATTCCCTTTTTTGAACAATGGAATTAGTATGGATTTTTTCCACGATAATGGTATCTCACTCTGCCTCATTATTATTTATTAAGAATTGCAGCCCATGTTTCTGGATGCTCTTTCAACATTCTATTGTCCAGGCCATCTGGCCCAAGGGCTCGGGACATGCTTAATTTTGTGATGTAGTAAACGCAGATCCTTGTGTGTAAATTGCACTATTTGAGGACAGTCTTTTCTTTTAGTGGGGAGGACCAGGTGGTCAGATAGCAGGGTTTGATAAATGTTCTGAAAGTATTCACACCAAGTATGTTCTGAGATGGAATGTATCTGTACCGCTGCCTGCCCTTTATATGTAGCTTCATTCAGGAGACCCCATATCTCAGCAGATGATTTCCCCACAATTTTCTGCAAGATTTGCTCACTATCATGTTGGAAGAAGAGCAATTTCCTCCACCTTTGCCAATTCTTGTAGGCTGTCTTAAGATTTTTTTATTTTGGGGTCCCTTTCACATATGGGCAGATGTTTAAACTTGCCGTATTTGCCACCTTAATTCAGTTTTTTGTCCTTGACTGCCATGTCAAAAATATGCTGATGTTTATAATTAAGCCCCTGGGATGTGGATTTCACTTGTACAAATCTTTGCATACACGATGCATAGCACTTTCCATCCTCACCTGATAAAGCTTTATCTAGTTCCCCTAGGGTTCTATCAGATCACCTAAGACAGTTTCTAGAATTATTTGCTTCAACACGACCTTTATACCTCTCTTTCTTAGGCAGATTTTGCATTAGTTTCCACTCCCAAATCAAGCACAGCTGACTATGGTCACTTTTATTACTAGTTTTAATCTCTAATGATTTCATCATTTTCACAAAAGCATGATTTGTATAAATGTAATCAATAGTGGCTCTTAATTGGCATCTGCTCCATGTATGCCTTGCCTGGTTATCCCCTTCAATTACACCATTTGCCATGAAATAATGTATTTCATCCATCATCGAGCACCATTGTTGTTCTTCCAAATTAAACCTCCTACCTGATTCTGGTATTAAATGCAGATTTAAGTCACCCATGATAAGAATGAAATCGATATTACGTTCCATAGTCAAGTTATCAAGCACTATATCCATGTAGTTAAAAATAATTCTGGCTTTAGGTGAGATCTCCCCCAGTATATATTGATAATCAAAACATATGGATCTTTTCATAGTTTAACAACTTGAATGTAGGGACTAGGAGAAGCGCATGAGATAGCCATTAGGAGGTCTAAAAACATTGTGGCTATCATTAATCCCGCCATAGGATGTCCTATTTTTTAAGATATGGCAGGCGTAGAGAGAATTTGAAAACCATCCCAGATAGGAGGCTCAATTAGCCAAGTTTCCTGGAGTACTGTTATATCAAACTCGTGAAGCATGTTTTCATTGTAGTTTACAAAATGATGGAACCCACGAGTCATGAAACTGACTGAATTAATTCTGCTTCTACGGGTTGTTATGCTTGGCGGAAGCTGTCAAAGCTATTCCCTTGCTCTCCAATGCCTGTGCTTGTACTGCTAACACCATAAATTCACAAACTCTTCTTGGATGATTGTTGATCTCCACCTAGACTCATCATGTTGGTTTCTCGAGAGAGATTGAATCCGATTTCATATAAATTAGATTTCCCGCTCCATAATATTTCAGCCAACACTGTTGAATGGACAAATAGACGGGTTTTAGAGAAATCATATTCATCAAAAGATTCAACCCTGTGAACATCTGCTGACTTGATGTTACGCAATTGAGGAAGTTCTTTGCAGATGTTCAAAATACTAGATCGATTCAAGTCAAATTTCATGAAAGGGTGTGGAGGACATTCAATAATACGGCATACTTGGTTCTGTTGGGTATTTAGTAGTGACTTGTTTTTATCCTGCTTTGTCATCCATAGATTACTTTGGTTTACATGTGAATACTGCGGCGCATTTGCTTTAGTCCCACTAGTATAAAATCTGGGACCATTCACTATAGGCAATGTGGAAGCTGGCACTGGCTAGCACTGGCGGTGCAGTAGCAGGATTCACACTCTGGCCCTCAGGTGCCGTTAACATGTAACGTGCAACTGCTTTGTTTATCTCAACTTGCATTTGATCAGATAGTACATTTGCGAGTGCATTGGTTGCAGTTAGTCAATTCCCATTAGGCACATTTGCTGCTTCCTTCATTACTGGTGTGACTTGGGGTGCAGTTTCTTCATGCGTGTTAACCTGAATTGAGGCTGCAACCAGATCATCTAGAGGTTTATATGCCAAAGGGGTAGGGACTTGCGCTTGCATAATAGTAATTGGTAACTTTTACAATTATTCTGTTTAGACTGAGCCTCAATTCTTTTGTGTGACGTGGATAGAATTTTTAGAAACCGTCTAGACTTCAAACCTTTTGTTTTTTTCTGAATTGCCAACACTTTTTTCGTTTTCACCTTTTGTTTAACAAGGGAATCAGTTGTTTCCCCATGTGTAGTCTTTTCTTTGGCGAACATGTTAAGTGCATTTGGTTGAGACATTTCATTCTTTCCCCCCCAGCAAGACACTGTTTCTGACTGAATTATCAGTACCATTCATATTCTCGTTTACTGCTGATGTTTTTAAAGATGCAGATTCTAGATCCTTAGCAATAAGTGAACCGGCATTCATATCTTCACTGATATCAACCATTGTAACAGTTTGTATGCAGACATTATTTTGTTTACAATGTCAAAAAATGTCATAAACTGTAGTTTCTGCAGATATGACACTCCAATTCGACAATTGAGATAGTAAAATTGTTTGGTAATTCATTTTTTGATCTAATGTCTCATATAATTTGGCCAGGGATAGTAGGGCCACGTTCATTGTCATTAGAGTGTTCCTGCCTTGTGATATATCTGAATGGGATCCCTTACCAGGCTGGAGAGTTAACGGGCCAACATTTGCAAAAGGAGACATTCCAACAGTAACCACTCGACGCAGAGTGGGGGGAATAAATGACACAGAATACACAGACCCATCACGCTCCATGTGTTCAAATGACTCTAATGAGTTAGATATTAAATAGTTCCCAGCCCGCAATTGGCCCTCATTATCACACTCATTAGGCCTGGGTGAGCCTGGGCCACTTGGGCTATTGATGGGAGATAGATGTTCAACTTGCATCAAATCGCCCGTATTCGAATGAACAACAATAATTTCTTCTTTTTTGCCCGACTTGCTGCTTTGATTCATGAACGTTAGTGTTTCCTCATCAACCTGCCCCGCAATGCGCAGCATTTCATAATACGCTCTCCGCAGTTTGTGCTGCGCTGCAACTGAACATAGCATCAGTGGCAGTAAGCTCCCTGATTGCTAACTTCAGATGCAAGGGGATTGTCTTTATCGCAGTGCTTACCCTCCATTTCCATTGTAACATCGGAGAGAACGCTGCCACTGTGAGCAAAAGTGACTACAGTCGGCTTACTGCCTTTCATTGTCGCAATTTCGACATCCATTCGTACATCTAGATTCGACAATTTAGATTGTTTTACCATTCCATCATTTGTTTGGTGCACAAGTGGAGCCCCTTTGTTATAATACAATCTAATGTCATTGTCATTAGACATAGTACATTTCTTGTTTTTACCTGCACATTGTTTTTCAATTTGTGTGCTAGGTATTCGTTTTTGGATAGGCGTGTGTATTTTTGAGAAGTCGAGTTGTATGCTTGGATTTACGCATACATTTGCTTGCAAGGTTAGGTTTGCCGGACTTTAGAGTCTACCGACTCATAATCTTTCCCAACAAGTGGGAACTCAATCTGTTACGGAGTATCTGCAACACGCGGCACACAAGGCTTTTAAAGAAAAACTGTACTAGAAAATACTTCTGTGTAAATGCTTCTTAAACCTGAATTCAGCGTCCCGTAGGTACACCTCAGCCCACACAGGTTTCCAACACACACTGTGTTGCAATGACAGGCTCACAAGTGCTATAGAGTCTGTTTTACCTTTGCAAGTCTGGAAGCAGTTAGATATCAAAGAGTACGCTTTCACACAATCAGTTTTACAAAAAGGAAATTGAACAGAAAAAAAAGCGAGGAAGCATTTGTCAAAGGCAATATATACAAAACAAAGTTCCCCACCACAAGATAGGTTTTGCGTACAAGACTTCTGTTGCCTCCTCTACGGTGACAGAACTTACTTCTGAAAATACAGATAATGCTTACCGCACCCCGCCAACCCCACCCAAGACAGCCACAGACAGCCCTTCCACACGGGGCTTATTCACAAGGCGCGCGCGCAATTGCGCGAGGAGAAATGTTCAAATAGCCTTGTGTGTAAAATGGGCAGAGGTAGTGGTACTTAGAAGAACTTTTACCTAAAACGGCAAACAACAACAGTTGTTAACTACAACCACACTTGTGGGCAATTGTAAGTCTGTTGAAGTTTGCAGGTTTGCACCCAGTCTGTCTTGACGTACCAATGGAATCCAAATAAGTTCTCCAGAAAAAAATGCCTCGGGACAGCCTCAGGACAGCCACAGACAGCCCTTCCACACAGGGCTTACTCACAAGGAGCGCACGCAATGGCGCGAGGAGAAATATTCAAATAGCCTTGTGGATAAAATGGGCGAAGGCAGTGGTACTTAGAAGAATTTTTACCAATGGAATCCAAATAAGTTCACCAGACAAAACGCCTCGGGACAGCCTCAGAACAGCCACAGACAGCCCTTCCACACAGGGCTTACTCACAAGGAGCGCACGCAATGGCGCGAGGAGAAATATTCAAATAGCCTTGTGGATAAAATGGGCGAAGGCAGTGGTACTTAGAAGAATTTTTACCAATGGAATCCAAATAAGTTCGCCAGAAAAAAGCCTCGGGACAGCCTCAGGACAGCCACAAACAGCCCTTCCACACAGGGCTTACTCACAAGCCGCGCGAGGTGTGTGGGCACATGATGTGATTGCCTGGTAAATTGTACATTCCAAACCAATGTTGCAGTCTCTTTTATGAATTATCTTGCTGTGGCACACCTTACCCAGTTCCTCTGGATTGCCGATGATGCACCTTATTGGTCAGGTAACAATTATCAATAAACAAGAGTTGATGGCCATTTTACTGGCACTTTTAAGCATCCAAGTTTTAATTTTCAAATATTTTCACATGAGCTTCTCAGATTTACACCTGCTACCTTAGGATTCCTGATTCCCAAAGCTAAAAATTTGAGAAAATCTGCATATGCCTGGATCATCTTTTAGATACTCACGTGTAAAGGTGACACATTTTTGCTTAGCAGTATCACAGAGATGATCCTACAACTCGAATCAGGAATAAAGTAGCACGTGCAAATCTGAGATGCCCACGGCATCTCGCCATTTTAACTAGGTCAAATCTTTGTTATTTTTTTTCACAGAGTCATTCCAAACATTAATTAACTTTGCTTTTTGTGAAAAAGGATGCTTGGGCCAATTGATATTGAAGCAAAGCAGATCATGGTACTCCATAACTATCCTTGCTCTTCTGAGCTGCATGGATTCCATGGCATGAGTCTCCTGCTGCGCTGTAGCATGTCGGCTTTCTACCTTCCTTCTCTGAGCATTACTGTTACATCCATTAATCTGCCACAATATTACTTCTGAGGCATGGATTTATTGCAACCCTTAGGCATGTACAGGTTCAGCAACGGGATTAACGTGACTGCACAGGTGGAGATGGCCCATCACCAAGGCAAGCACCTTGAATGCGTAATCTCTGCTGAGTAGGTTCTGACAGTGAGAGTTACCCACCACCCTGAACCTTAACTATAAGCCCTAACTAAATTATGTGCAATGTCAGATTGTATGGTATTAGATGTGTTTCAACTCCAACAATGAAAATAATATTGTTGGTCAGTAAGTGAGTGCAAGGAACCGCACTCTGCATGTCACCCCTCCAGCTGTGAAAGTTCTGAGTGAAAGTACTCCTTCCCTACGTATCATCAGTACTGTTATTTGAACGTGGAATGAGTCAGTATATTTTAGCCCCTGCCTTGTCACTCCATGACCATATCATCATATTAATGAGTGACCAAGGGCTGTGACATGGTGCATTTATTAAGCTAATAGAAGCCAATCTAATAGAACCCACCTATTTGACCCCAATCTCATGGAATGTGTTAATGTCTAAGATGTCAATCACTGGCTAGTATTAGAATGCCAATGATTATTTAATATTGACTTCATTTGCATAGAGCCAAGGCATACAGTGCCAATCCCTCATACATGGCAGGAATACCTGGGAATATAATGGAAAATGGTGTGAGTTCCTAGTTATACAATGCCATTACTTGTCAAATGGTGTTGGTATGTGGACACATGATGTGATTGCCTGGTAAATTGTACATTGCAAACCAATACCTGCCAAATGGTGTGAGCACCTGGTCATATGATGCTATTGCCCTTTAGATGTCAAATGGCGTGATTAGCTGTTCATAGGATATTAACCGATGGAACATGGCGTTCAGAGCTTGGACATACTTATCAAATATTGGGAATAGCTGGGTTTTGGGTGCCATTGTTGGGAAACGTCAGAATTCTCCTAAGACATATATTCTGGTTCTATGTGGCAAATGGTAACTGTATGTATGATGCAAACAATGGCAAATGGTATGAGTACCTGGCTATGTGATGGCATTACTAGGCTAGGTGTGAGTATCTGACAGAAAATGGTAATGCCTGGCAACGTTGTGGAGTGTTTGCAATATTATGCCAATACCATGGACATTGAGTATCTGTGTACAAAACCATAATACCTGGACAAGTATATTGGCAACTGGGCATATACTGCTAATGCCAGGGCACTGTTGAGTTGAGTACTGGCCACATGATGCAATAACTACAACCGTCCGGTGGCTTCTTGCAAGAGGGTTGAGAACCTGTTCGTTTGATGTGAAAACCTGACAATGCTTTAAGAAGCTGTGAGTATGATATATAGTCATGTTGCTTGCTTTTGCACTTGTATCTCAGATAAGTGCTTTTCACTATGAAAAACAGATTATTTACTGTGTGAAAACATGTTCGCTTCACTGCTATACGAATCACTCATATTGCCAATGTAGTCTTTTCTCGTCCTGCCCCAACTCTGGAGTCTGCCTTCTCTCCCTTTCTCTCTTACAACACCAAAGCTACCGTCCTGGTCTATGCAGGTGTTTCATTCTTACGGATGACTGGACATGCATACAATGAAGTAAAAAAGAGATTTAACAAAAGCATTGTTAAAATAAGGATTGATGTTCTGGACAACGTGATATGAGACATCATATTAAATAACATGCAAAGATGTTGCCTAGAGGCTCGAAATGTAGTAAACAGTGTAGTCATACAGTCTGTTTAATCATCATCACTATTTCCTAATCCTCGTCATATGTATATATTTCGAAGGGGAAATTAAATATAGTAGACTTATAATAGTACACTAATGAACGCAATTACAAAAATATGGGTTACTGTATCTGAGAGTGGGCATATGCGATATTTATGAATACAAATGGGTAGCAGATCTATTAATAGTTTCATTTCCGTGGAAATATTCTTAACATCTCATTAGACTGAATAAAACATGGATTCGGAACATGTGCGTATGTGATGATGAGAGAATTTTGAATGGGTACAAGAAATACAGCCTGTCAGATGCCGACAGCACGGGCTGGGATTTTTTTTAATATGTTTACACCAAGTTCTTACTTTAACAGCCCCCGCAATAATAAGCCATCGATCCCATATAGTCTCCTAATGTTTAATTAAGCAATATGACCCGAGCGGCGGGGGCATTACCGACTCAGGTAATGCCCTGGGGCCCATAGTTATAGACCTGAGCAAAGCGAGGGCCTTAACGAAGGCCCAGGGGCATTACCAGAATCGGTAATGCCCCTGCCGCTCGGATCATATTGCTTTTAGTACCCCGGCCCGCATTATATGCGTGACCGGGGCACTAAAAGCATTTTTTTTGTCCCGAAAAGCCGGTGTTTCGGGACAGAAATAACCCAAAAAAAATAAACACCAAGAAAATGGCCGCCTGGAAAGGGAAAACGGGAGTCTGTTTTCTCTTTCCATGGCGGCCTTCGGGAGCGGACGCGCTGGGAACTCCGCTCCCGAAAAAAAAAGAAGCAGAAGGTAAGTGGGGTTGGCAGGGCGGGAGGGAGGGGAAGAGGGGGCGGAGGAAAAAAAAAAACGTACCTTTGCCCTGCCAGGGGACGATGGAAGCCTCCAGCTGTGTGGAGGCGCAGAGTCTCCACACTGCTGGAGGCTGCCATCGTCCCCCACCAGGGACGCAGGGGCAAGAAGGTAAGTGGGGTGGGGTGGGGTGGGGTAGGGAGGAGGGAGGGAAGGAAAAAAAAAAAAGCTTACCCGAGTCCCCAGCGGGGGGCGGAGGCAGCCTCTGAGCCGCGGGGAGGCTCGGAGCTGGCGATGGCCCAGCTTCGAGCCTCCTCATTGGCTGAGGGGCTGCCACACCCCCCGCCGAGGACAAGGCAGCTGGAATCCCGGCCGAGAATCAAAGGATTCTCAGCCGGGTAAGGACCTGGTGAGAGCCAATCAGAATGCGTGTTGCATTCTGCTTGACTCTCGCCGGGTACTAATTATTATTATTCCATATGTCAAAATCACACACTTTTTCATGTCTGGCTAGTGGGACATTTCCGGAGGTGGCATATAATACATAGAAATTATTTCATAAATCCATCTCCTCTCTGGCCGAAAAATAATGATGCTTGTCCAGAGTGTGATTGCTTCTGCTTTCCTGGATGTCTGGCTTCACAGTATTGACATTTATAAACCACATTTATTTGTATCGTTTAGAGTACATTTAGTGTATGCATATTTTGTGAAGGAGTGCTTCTAAATGATTACTGATATTTTTCGCGGCCAAAAATCTGAAACCTATTCCTTTTACCCCATCTAAGACTTGCCAGTGAAAAGAAGAACACAAGATTCACAGGGCAATCATCTTCAATTTCCCAAAAACATGTCTATTTTCACAGCTGGCATGATGATAGTTTTTACACTTCTATTTGCTCTGCCATTGATATATTTATTTAGTGGGGCCGAACGGCACAAGAATGTCATTGCGCCTCCATTTAGATCTAAGCACCATTTACTTCTCTGCCTGGTAGGTGCTTAGCTGTGAGGACCTGGCTTGGGAGAATGGCAAATTCTCTGCAGATAACGAAGGCTTAACTCACCCCAGGGATTTGGAGGAGTACCTTACACAGAAGGACCTAAAGGCAATACAGATGCAAGAATTGTTTGTGAAACAAGGATCTGTATTACACTACTGAATTCTTGGCATTTACCTTGCCACAGCCTCTTGGGAAGACCGCAGTGCCTGTGCAGCCCTAAGACAGTATTTTACTTTTGGGGCTTATTTAATCTGCTGACATCAGCACTTCCCAGTGCCCCCCAGCCCTGAACCCAGCTATGCCTCCCACCGACCCCTTTCCATCCTCACCTCCGATTGGTGTTCCAGGTCATTAGACCCAGAACACCAACAGGACTCATTGTCGGGGCTCACCACTCAGCATTTGCCTTGCCACAGCCTCACTGAGAAGATCCCAGGGCCTGTGCAGCCTTACACAGTATTCTATCTTTGGGTGCTTCTTGATTATGCCACCATCGATGCTTCCCAGTGCTCCCCGCCCATCAACCCAGCTCCACCTTCCACCCACCCCTGCTCCACTCACCTTCTCTGATTGGTGTTCCTGGCCACGAGGCGTGGAACACTAAAAGGACTCTGTGCTGGGGATCCCCACTCAGCCTGGGCCTTGCCGGAGCCCCACAGAGAATACCTCAGGGACTGTGCAGCCCTTACATGGTATTTTATCATCTGGTGTTTCTTGAATTTGCCACTATCAGTGCTTTCAAGCTCTCCCTGGCCCTAAACCCAGCTCTGCTTCCCACCCCCCATTACTCCTCTCGCCTCCCATGAGTGGTGTTTCAGGTCACAAGACCCGTATCACCAAAAGGGCTCAACACCAGTGCTCACCACTCAGTCTTTGCCTTGTTGCCACCTCATTGAGAAGACCCCAAGGCCTGTGTAGCCCATACACATTATTTTATCATTAGGTGCTTCTTGAATCCACCACCATAAGCTCCTCCCAACACCCCCTGGCACAAAACCTAGCTCTGATTCCTACACACCCCTGCTGCCCTCATCTTGTCCGACCAGTGTTCCAGGTCATAAGAGAAGGAAGATCAAAAGGATTCAGGTGCCGGGGCTCGCCACTCAGCCTTTGCCTTCCCGCAGTCCCACAAAGAAGACCCCAGGGCCTGAGCAGCCATTACACAGTATTTTATCTTTGGGGGCTTCTAGAATCTGCTGCCATCAGTGCTTCCCGGCAGTACCTGGCCCTAAACCCAGCACAGACTCCCACCCACCTCTGATCAACTTGCTACCTCCGATTGGTGTTCCAGGTCACGAGACCCGGAACACCTAAAGGACTCGGCACGGGAGTTTGTTACTCAGCCTTTGCCTTGTTGCAGCCTCACATAGAAGACCCCAGGGCTGGTGCAACCCTTAGTATTTAATCTTTGATGGCTTCTTGAATCTACCACCATCAGAGCTTCCAAGCGGTCCTCGGCCCTAAACCCAGATATGACTCCGACCAGCCTCTGTTCACCCTCGTTTCCTCGGATTGGTTTTCCAGTTCACCCGGAACACCATTTTTAGGACTTTCCCCCATGGCAGCCTTGCCTGGGCAGTGGCTCGAAGGGCACAGGCAAAGGGCATCTTCCTTCCATTGGGTGCTCAGTGTCCCTGTTTGACTGTTCAACCTGTGTGCCGCAGCACTGCCAGATACCCCACCTTCTGCAGCTACTTCCAGGTAAGAGA
Organism: Ambystoma mexicanum; assembly: GCF_040938575.1. Taxonomy (NCBI): domain Eukaryota; kingdom Metazoa; phylum Chordata; class Amphibia; order Caudata; family Ambystomatidae; genus Ambystoma; species Ambystoma mexicanum. The sequence continues at coordinate 845,311,738 of NC_090937.1, forward strand.
CGTTTTGCCGAATCCCAGGAGTGCAGTTTTATTTTTCACTGCCATACTTGCAATTTCTTCCCTTAGGGTCAAGGCGTGGGTCTCACAATTGAATGTTGCCGTTGTATGCACTGTCATATTATCAAGTTCTTCCTTTAAGGTCAAGGGTGTGGGTCTCACATTTGAGTTTTGCTACTGTATGGCTGTTCCACACATGCACTTGGCCTCCCACAAGGTTCAGGAATTGGGTATCCCATTTAACGCTTTGCTGATGTTCTGCATTTGCACCCACATGGCCTCCTCCCATAGTGCTCCAGCCGTAATTTGCAGTTTACACTTCGTATCAGTTGGCTTCTGCCACACTTGCATCTTTCCTGATGGGAATTGGACACACTTGCATTTTCTCGCTCTGGAGTGATCCAAGCCTTTTGCCTGTGGCCTTGAGACTTGCAGTTGTTTTATAGGCTGTGGCTGCGTTGTTTCCCCCTCAGGTTACTCTAGGTGGCTGCATGCCGCTGAGTCTCGCTGCTGCCACAATGTGCCAGCTCACGTCATGCCTACCAGCTCCAAAATCAGATGTGCCTCCTGGTGCCAAAAACTCCTCCACTTACCCATTACACTCCAACATTACATGCCACCTCCACCCACCCAACCTAGCACTGACAAGAAGACACGACCTACCACCCCATCCAGCCAAGATCCCCCTGCCTCAACCATTCGATCAACGCCTCTCTCACCCAGCTTGCCTTCCCAGCACTCTCTCGTCCACTAGACTCTCCCCTCTTTTGACCTCTCCACCATCCCCAAACGGACTCCAACACCACAATTACACCATTCTAATCCACACTTTGCATCTCTAAACACTGTGTACAATCCTTGTGGCCACCCCATATTCAGCTGACCCTCCAACCTTACACACATGCTCTCCCTGCTCCCCTTAAAATCTTTAAGAACAGACCCCGTGATTCCTTGCCTTTTCTATAGAACATACCTCGCCCGACCTCACATCCAGACCCAGGAGTCCCCCCCCCCACACCTACACCCTTGACGTCTACCCAAAGCTACCTAACCCGGTGAATTCACTCCTCAGCCTGCTAAATAGCCCGTCAAGCACACATGCCAGGCATTACGCCCTTTTCACCTATAGAAAACCTTCCCCAGACTCCCTTAGTACATTGTGAAGGCTGTAGCCAGACCGTTTCCACGTGACTGAGAACGAGATTGAGAAACCTATTTGGAGCCCTGTAAACCCTCTCAACCCCTCCACATACCACAGAATCCATATCCACCATCCCACCTCACCCTCACATGATGGACTCCACCCCTCACCCTCTACATACACTCCCATTGCTAGTAACCACTAAACCCACCTTTACCCAGAAGACTCCCAGCTTGCGAGAACCCTTCACACACACACCAATCACACATAAGTCCACCATCGCCTCTCCTTCTACCGGAATCCTCCAGCGTCCCTAGAGAAACTCCTCACCGTCAAGGCATCTTGGGCCCAATACCCAATCCCTCCTTTGGACTCTACCACACTGCACTCTCAAGTCATTCACCAGACCAGAAAGAGAGAAAGAGAGAAAGAGAGAAAGAGAGAAAGAAAGAAAGAAAGAGAGAAAGAGAGAAAGAAAGAAAGAAAGAGAGAAAGAAAGAGAGAAAGAAAGAAAGAAAGAAAGAAAGAAAGAAAGAAAGAAAGAAAGAAAGAAAGAAAGAAAGAAAGAAAGAAAGAAAGAAAGAAAGAAAGAAAGAAAGAAAGATGTTCGGTATTGAGGGTTGTTAGCTTCAGCAAGTGTCTGCAACATGTAATGTACATGAGCCCAACCCTATTTCTAGATTGCCATTGCCACTTACATCCTGCTGTATGTGTTTAGCTAGATTATCTGCGCTCCATATTTAGTGGCATCATTTATTGATGGAAAACTAAAAACGGTTATGTGTGGAACATTTCAGGTGGGCATATGATGTTTGCAATATGTAGCCAATGACAAAGCATGGACTCAATGAGATCGCAACACTGAGGATCCAGCTAAATTCAGACCAATTCCAGGCTTCCTTTTACATCTAAAGCTAGTGAGTGTGCAGAGGCTCAAATTTCCAAAAGTAATTACAAGTGTCTGTAAAGGTTCCATCGCATTCGAGATACAGATCCAGACATGTGTAACGCTTACCTGGACTCTGCTGGAGCGCCTGGATCCTCTGACAAATGACCCACACCATTTGCCACTCTAAGCTCGTGTGTAAAGGTATGATAGCTTTGGGAGGAAGAGGTGGTTCGTTCCTTCGTGCCCTCTGTGATAAGTGGGTAGTGTTGGGTTGATGAGGCGTGAGTAGTGTTGGGTCTGCAAAGATCTGCACCTACAAGAGATAATAGGTGTCAGAGGGCGCATCAACCCTTCCCTCGCCCTCCAGGAGCCTGGAGGATGAGGGAAGCCTTACATTGTCATTAGACATAGTACATTTCTTGTTTTTACCTGCAAATTGTTTTTCAATTTGTGTGCTAGGTATTCGTTTTTGGATAGGTTTTTGTATTTTAGAGAAATCAAGTTGTATGCTTGGATTTACGCATGCATTTGCTTGCAAGGTTAGGTTTGCCGGCATGCCGGACTTTAGAGTGTACCGACTCATAATCTTTCCCAACAAGTGGGAACTCAATCTGTTACGGAGTATCTGCAACACGCAGCACACAAGGCTTTTAAAGAAAAACTGTACTAGAAAATACTTCTGTGTAAATGCTTCTTAAACCTGAATTCAGCGTCCCGTAGGTACACCTCAGGCCACACAGGTTTCCAACACACGCTGTGTTGCAATGACAGGCTCACAAGCAGGGGCGTTGCTAGGGGGGGGCTAAGGGGGCTATAGCCCCTGATCTTTTGGTTGTAGCCCCGGATAGAATCTCAGGAGCTACAGCCAAAAGACTAGCTAGCCCCCAGCCCCAACAGTTCTGACATCAGCTTAGCCCCGGGTCTTTTCCAGACCTAGCAACTCCCCTGCTCACAAGTGCTATAGAGTCTGTTTTACCTTTGCAAACCTGGAAGCAGTTAGATATCAAAGAGTACGCTTTCACACAATCAGTTTTACAAAAAGGAAATCGAACAGGAAACCAAAGGAAGGAAGCATTTGCCAAAGGCAATATATACAAAACAAAGTTCCCCACCACAAGATCGGTTTTGCACACAAGACTTCTGTTGACTCTAAGGTGACAGAACTTACTTCCCAAAATACAGAAAATGCTTACCGCACCCCGCCAACCCCGCCCAAGACAGCCACAGACAGCCCTTCCACACAGGGTTTACTCACAAGGCACGCACGCAATGGCGCGAGGAGAAATGTTCAAATAGCCTTGTGTGTAAATTGGGCGGAGGCAGTGGTACTTAGAAGAATTTTTACCTAAAACATAAAACAACAACAGTTGTTAACTACAACCACACTTGTGGACAATTGTAAGTCTGTTGAAGTTTGCAGGTTTGCAACCAGTCGGTCTTGACGTACCAATGGAATCCAAATAGGTTCTCCAGAAAAAACGCCTCGGGACAGCCTCAGGACAGCCACAGACAGCCCTTCCACACAGGGCTTACTCACAAGGAGCACGCACAATGGCGCGAGGAGAAATATTCAAATAGCCTTGTGGGTAAAATGGGCGGAGGAGTGGTACTTAGAAGAATTTTTACCAATGGAATCCAAATAAGTTCACCAGAAAAAAGCCTCGGGACAGCCTCAGGACAGCCACAAACAGCCCTTCCACACAGGGCTTACTCACAAGACACGCTGGGTGTGTGGACACATGATGTGATTGCCTGGTAAATTGTACATTCCAAACCAATGTTGCAGTCTCTTTTATGAATTATCTTGCTGTGGCACACCATTACCAGTTCCTCTGGATTGCAGATGATGCACCTTATTGGTCAGGTAACAATTAGCAATAAACGAGAGTTGATGGGCCATTTTACTGGCACTTCTAAGCAGGGTTTAATTCTCAAATATTTGCACATGAGCTTCTCAGATTTACACCTGCTACCTTAGGATTCCTGATTCCCAAAGCTAAAAATTTGAGAAAATCTGCATATGCCTGGATCATCTTTTAGATACTCACGTATAAAGGTGACACATTTTTGCTTAGCAGTATCACAGAGATGATACTACAACTCTAGATCTGCTCCAGTTTAAGAATGTGTGAATCAGGAATGAAGCAGCAAGTGCAAATCTGAGATGCCCACAAGCATCTCCTCATTTTCACTAGGTCAAATGTTTGATAATATGGTTCACAGAGTCATTCCAAACATTAATTAACTTTGCTTTTTGTGAAAAAGGATGCTTGGGCCAATTGATATTGAAGCAAAGCAGATCATGGTACTCCATAACTATCCTTGCTCTTCTGAGCTGCATGGATTCCATGGCATGAGTCTCCTGCAGTGCTGTAGCATGTTGGCTTTCTACCTTCCTTCTCTGAACATTACTGTTACATCCATTAATCTGCCACAATATTACTTCTGAGGCATGGATTTATTGCAACCCTTAGGCATGTACAGGTTCAGCAATGGGATTAATGTTAATGTACAGGTGGAGATGGCCCATCACCAAGGCAAGCACCTTGAATGAGTAATCTCTGCTGAGTAGGTTCTGACAGTGAGAGTTACCCACCACCCTGAACCTTAACTATAAGCCCTAACTAAATTATGTGCAATGTCAGATTGTATGGTATTAGATGTGTTTCAACTCCAACAATGAAAATGTGAAAATAATATTGTTGGTCAGTAAGTGAGTGCAAGGAACCGCACTCTGCATGTCACCCCTCCAGCTGTGAAAGTTCGGAGTGAAAGTAGTCCTTCCCTACGTATCATCAGTACTATTATTTGAAGCTTGATTGAGTCAGTATATTTTAGCCCCTGCCTTGTCACTCCATGACCATAGCTGTAAAGACCGGATGGGGGGTCTGCACTTCCGCTCTCTATATGGTAGAGGGGAGGCACAGAGACCCCTGCCAAGATTCTCTATTACAGTAGCAATGGACGAACAATCAAGGCCTAGCTTCTCGGGAGGTGATGCGAGCTGGTTCTTAAGTACAGTGTAGTCCCCGAGCACCCATGAAGGAATGTCCACACACTGTATCGGTTAAAAGACAGTCTTTATATAATTAATATTCAAGTTCATATACATGATCATGATAACTCACTTTGTACTCCGAAAATCAACAATGGTAAATATGTACAATTCTAAAGTGGTACCACTAACGTTATTAGATCTTATTCAAGTGCATACGGTCAGAATGACACACGGTTCAAAATAAAGAGGAAACCAGCAGTAGAGAGAGGAAGGAAAGCAAAGTGGTTGAGCAATTGGCAGAATACTGGCCCCGTACCACTAGACATAGTTCTGTGTGGAGATCACCCCACCTGGGCAACCTGTAGAAGAAAGATACAAGCCCAGTCCATATATTGTTCACAGTAGACTTTCCAATTGTTCTGCAACCCCAAAGTACCTTGGCGTTGTAGCGTTCCTTGTCGGGGAATTTAACAACCCTTCTTGAGTGTCCTCTCTTTCAGGCAGGAGTCACGGGTCGTCGAACGTCCGACGACGAACAGGTCGAGCTACGCCAGTGAAGTGGCCGCGTCGTTCCTAGCGGTGCTCGTTGATGGGGAAGCATAAACGTCCTGCCAGGAAGAGGCGTGCGGGGCACCTCAGTGTCGATAGTTCTGGAAACCCACTGGTGGATGCTCCTCGGTGCGTCGATGGTCAGGCCTTCTCCAGCAGGTTACAGCGGTGATGATGCAGACGAGAGCGTCCTTGGATCAATGAAGTTCTTAGGCAACCGGAGCATGGCGGCTCCAGTCGGCGACGACGGTCATTGACAGTGGCGGACAACAGTCCGGACGCTTCTCCTTGGAGGTCCGCAGCAGTCCCCGTATCGGGTCGGCAGCCTGTCGAAGGTCTGTCTACCAGGGAGCTTAGGCTTAGATCAGCTGTGCATCATGGACCCTCACAGCTCGGGAAGAGGGTGCCTTACTAGGTCCTCTCTGGGTCAGTTCTTGAAGCACAGCAGCTTTCAGATTGCGAAGGAGAGCAACAGCAATTCTTCTCATCCAGCAGGGCTTCAGGATCAAGCTTCAATTACTCCAGTTACTCGTCGTAGTGGACTTCAGCTTCTGAACACAATTCCTAGCAGTGAGAGGTCCCCAGATATACTGTTGATCTCCCATTCATTCCACTGTGTCACACTCAAGCATCCAATCACGACTACGGCATTCATGCAGGCAGGCAATCAGGCACACGAGGTATTCAGGCCATTCACTTCTCTCCAGACACTCACAACAAGTTATGTGTATTGGGACAAGTACCAAGCCATTCAACACTCCAAGCTGCATTCATACCGGTTTTGGGCAGGGCTGTCTCAACCATTGTCTCAAACACCAGATACTAGACAGCCACAACATAGAAAGTATATTCGTCACACACTCCATTCACCCAGGTCCCATCCACAGGCGTACCCACAACATACAGTCGTTGAGAAGGCTCCAGTCAGTCTGCTCGGCACTTCCCTGCACGACCATATATGGAACTTCCACCCAACAGCCCTTCAGGGGGAAGGGACAGAGGCAGGGCTTCCCGGGACTTCGGGAAGATATAGGTAACAGGTGATGGAAGGCAAGAGGCCATGGGGGCCATTTTGGCTCCATCAGGAATCTACCGATTCCCATGACAGGGCCTGGGAATCCCAAAATGGAGGACGCCCAGGGCACCAGTCATTTCAGCACGGAGCTGCCACCAGCCCGTACCCTGCTCTGTGGGTCACACACAGGTGCCCAAAAACATACACCAGGGGCACAGGGTTGTACCCCTACCCATGGGTGCCATAAGGGTATCCCACAGGTCTGTTCACCAAACCAAAGGAGAGAAAGCTGCGCCGCCAGGAGTCCCACATGAACTCCCGTGTGGAAAACATCACAGAACACGCGATAAAAAGCAGAAAAGGACAAGGATACGGAGGCCCTAACCATCCGATGCATTTCCAGCATCAAAATAGCATCATCTTAATGAGTGACCAAGAGCTGTGACATGGTGCATTTATTAAGCTAATAGAAGCCAATCTAATAGAACCCTACTACTTGACCCCAATCTCATGGAATGTGTTAATGTCTAAGATGTCAATCACTGGCTAGTATTAGAATGCCAATGATTATTTAATATTGACTTCATTTGCATAGAGCCAAGGCATACAGTGCCAATCCCTCATACATGGCAGGAATACCTGGGAATATAATGGAAAATGGTGTGAGTTCCTAGTTATACAATGCCATTACTTGTCAAATGGTGTTGGTATGTGGACACATGATGTGATTGCCTGGTAAATTGTACATTCCAAACCAATACCTGCCAAATGGTGTGAGCACCTGGTCATATGATGCTATTTCCTTTAGATGTCAAATGGCGTGATTACCTGGTCATAGGATATTGACCGATGGAAAATGCCGTTCAGAGTTTGGACATACTTATCAAATATTGGGAATAGCTGGGTGTTAGGTGCCATTGTTGGGAAACGTCAGAATTCTCCTAAAACATATATTCTGGTTCTATGTGGCAAATGGTAACTGCATGTATGATGCAACAAATGGCAAATGGTATGAGTACCTGGCTATGTGATGGCATTACTGGGCAAGTGGTGTGAGTATCTGGACAGAAAACGATAATGACTGGCAAATTTGTGGAGTGTTTGCAATATTATGCCAATACCATGGACATTGAGTGAGTATCTTTGTATAAGACCATAATAGCTGGACAAATATATGGGCAACTGGGCATATACTGCTAATGCCAGGACAATGTTGAGAGTACTGGCCACATGATGCAATAACTACAACCGTCCGGTGGCTTCTTGCACAAGAGGTTTGAGTACCTGTTCGTTTGATTTGAAAACCTGACAATGCTTTAAGAAACTGTGAGTATGATATATAGTCATGTTGCTTGCTTTTGCACTTGTATCTCAGATAAGTGCTTTTCACTATGAAAAACAGATTATTTACTGTGTGAAAACATGTTCGCTTCACTGCTATACGAATCACTTATATTGCCAATGTAGTCTGTTCTCGTCCTGCCCCAACTCTGGTGTCTGCCTTCTCTCCCTTCCTCTCTTACAACACCAAAGCTACCGTCCTGGTCTATGCAGGTGTTTCATTCTTACGGATGACTGGACATGCATACAATGAAGTAAAAAAGAGATTTAACAAAAGCATTGTTAAAATAAGGATTGATATTTTGGACAACGTGATATGAGACACCATATTAAATAACATGCAGAGATGTTGCCTAGAGGCTCGAAATGTAGCAAACAGTGTAGTCATACAGTCTGTTTAATCATTCTCAGAATTTCCTAATCCTCGTCATATGTATATATTTCGAAGGGGAAATTAAATATAGTAGACTTCTAATAGTAAACTGATGAACGCAATTGCAAAAATATGGGTTACTGTATCTGAGAGTGGGCATATGCGATATTTCTGAATATAAATGGGTAGCAGATCTATTAATAGTTTCCTTTCAGTGAAAATATTCTTAACATCTCATTAGAATGAATAAAACGTGGATTCGGAACATGCGCGTATGTGATGATGAGAGAATTTTGAATGGGTACAAGACATACAGCCTGTCAGATGCAGACAGCACGGGATGGGATCTTTTCTTATATGTTTACACCGAAATCTTACTTTAACAGCTACCGCTATAATAAGCCATCGATCCCATATAGTCTCCTAATGTAAAGGCACATGGAATTCATAATTTCAAAAAAAAAATTGTATTATTATTTTTCCATATGTCACAATCACACACTTTTTCATGTCTGGCGAGTGGGACATTTGAGGAGGTGGCATATAATGCATAGAAATGATTTGATAAATCCATCTCCTCTCTGGCCGAAAAATAATGATGCTTGTCCAGAGTGTGATTGCTTCTACTTTCCTGGATGTCTGGCTATCACAGTATTGACATTTATAAGCCACATTTATTTGTATCGTTTAGAGTACATTTAGTGTATGCATATTTTGTGAAGGAGTGCTTCTAAATGATTACTGATATTTTCGTGGCCAAAAATCTGAAATCTATTCCTTATACCCCATCAAAGACTTGCCAGTGAAAAGAGGAACACAAGATTCACAGGACAATCATCTTCAATTTCCCAAAAACATGTCTATTTTTACAGCTGGCATGATGATAGTTTTTACACTTCTATTTGCTCTGCAATTGATATATTTATTTAGTGAGGCCAAACGGCGCAAGAATGTCATTGCGCCTCCACTTAGGTCTAAGCACCATTTACTTCTCTGCCTGGTAGGTGCTTAGCTGTGAGGACCTGGCTTGGGAGAATGGCATTTATCTGAAGATAACCAAGGCTTAACTCACCCCAGGGATATTGAGGAGTACCTTACACAGAAAGTCCTAAAGGCAATACAGATGCAAGAATTATTTATGAAACAAGGATATGTTTTACACTACTGAATTCTTGGCATTTGCCTCTTGGGGAAGACCGCAGGGCCTGTGCAGCCCTAACACAGTACTTTACTTTTGGGTATATTGAATCTGCTGCCATCAGCACTTCCCCAGCCCTGAACCCAGCTATGTCTGTGAAAACAGCAGGTGTCCACAACCTTTGTGGAACACTCCCGTCCCTTGCACACCCTTGTAGTTGAAAACACAACCAAATTCTCTTGTGTAATTTCAAAAATAAAACTTTATCAAGGGATGATTTCGTCATCCATGAATTTTGTGCCCCGATTGGGGTTAGTTTAGACGAACAATAATTCAACGTTTAATTTGTATCAGTTCATAACCAACATATATAACCTAAAGTAAACTGATTTTTACAGTACATGGTATTCATAGTAACTATTTTTCATAGTCCAGACAACCAAACATTTACATTTACAGTTCCAATGACTTATAGTAGACAATTTGTACTTGATTCAAACTCCTAATTCAATGTTCACAGTGATATGTGATATGCGTCTTAACAGGCAGAGTCAAAGTCTTCAAGGTACAGTATGCTTTACGCGTTTCGGCGTGAATAAAACCCCTTCTTCAGAAGATGTCTACTAGACGTGTTTTTTCTTCAATTTATCTGTATCGACAGTAAAAAGTATATTATTATTTTAATCATAATGATACATCATAATCCCTGTCTGTCATGACTGGATTTTTCTTAATATATAATCACCTGTTCATTTCTTAGTGTAGTCTTAATTTGAGATTTAATTTCCATCTTGATCAGTATATCTTTGTCAATCCTAAAAAAAAATATATAAAAAAATATAAAAAGGGGGTTGTAAATCCCTACCGTTATTAGAAGTAAAGATGTTAAATAACTGCAACCATGTTTGCATTCTCAAACATGTCCATTAGAGAAAGGGTATAGGTGATTACCTGATCAGTAGGTCGTAGTCAGGATTTTGGATAAACTCCCACTTTGTTTAAGCTCTATAATCCTGTGGTGAGTCTTAGCAGCACGATCAGTGAAGACGTGGGTCCTGTGGACGGAAAGAGGTTTCTCAGGGGCTATTCTTATCAGTTAACGAAATCCTATAGAATAATTCTGTGTGGTGAGTATAAAGTTCTAACTTGGCTTACCTCAAGAGGGGACGTCTTTGTGCATGTATCCTGTATTGAAATTCGTACGAACGGCAACTGAACAAAATGGCCGTCCTGATGTTTATATAGCGTATTGACGTCAATGCGTGTCAACGTTGTGACGTCACAGTGTTTACTTTTGACGTGATGCAATGTGTGGTATTAACAGAACAGGGTAGAGTCTTAAAGGCTAAATTGGAATCTGTATTCTGAACATATAAGGTGTTAAGTAATGTAGGTCCCTTGTGTTTTGACATGAATCTAGAATAGTATTTAGAATTAATGTTGACTCGTGATTAGAGGAAAAATCCAGCATGCTCACAGTCTATCTATTGTTAAAACTGAGTGTATTTCTTCTATGTCAATTTATTACAATCGTGTGGCATCAATGTGGGTGTATGTATACATTTCATTGTTTCAAGAAGAAAAAGATAAAAAAATGGAAATACAAGTCCTATCGAGTATTGATAGTGTTGAGAACACAAACAATCTAATAGTCTAGATGTATTTGCAACCAAAGAGACTGTTCCTTAGATGGTAAGGGAGCTGTACTTGTATTAGATATTTGTAAACATCAACTAAAAAATTTGTGTTAGTACAGCTGGTCATCAAAAAATATTCGAAAGTATGGCAGTAAGCTCATGAAGAAGCTTATAAGAAAACACCCAAATTAAATTCTTCATTCATACCGTTGGGAGAAAGACTTCAGTTTTTCAATCCAATGCAATTCTCTCTGCCCCATGCGTCTGACATGGTCACCCCCTCTAGGTAATTTTTTCACTTCCTTCAGAATAATTACTTTAAGTTGGGCTACTGTGTGTTTATTCAAAGAGAAGTGTCTAGCGACAGGAGATTTGATACTGTTGGTATGGATATTGCTCTTGTGTTCATTCCATCTTTCTTTAGCTTTCCTGATGGTTTGTCCTATGTAAAAAATACTGCAGGGGCAACTGAGACCATAGATTACTGATTTGGTGTTGCATGTGTTATAATGATTCAATCTGATTTTTTGTCCACTGTTGGGGTGCTTCACATAGCTACCCTTCATCACATTGTTACAGTTACCACAATTTAAGCACGGAAATGTGCCTGTCTTCTTCTTCTTCAAAGTACATGGTTTGTCTTGTTTGATTTTTTCTGCTTTCACTAGTTCGTCGTTGAAGTTCCTTCCCCTCTTGTATGCAATTAAGGGAGGTTTTGGGAATAGTCTGTCCAGTTGTGGATCCATTTTGATAATGTTCCAATTTTTCTTGATAATTCTGGTAATGTGATGACTTTGTGCAGAATATCTCAAAGTATGGAGAAATGGAATGTCCTTTGATTTGTTCTTATTTATAAGGAGATCCTTTCTTTCAAGTCTGTCGACTTTGTCTTTAGCCTTTTCAATGATGTCACTAGGGTAGCCTCTTTGTCTATACTTCTCCGCCAGCAGCTGGTTTTCTTGTTGTAGTTTCGTAGTGTCTGACGTTATTCTTTTAAGTCATAAAAACTGGCTGTATGGTAAGTTATTCCTTAGATGATCAGGATGATGGCTCAAGTAGTGTAATGAGTTGTTCACATCTGTCGGTTTGTGATAAACATTCGTAATTACCGCTCCATCTGGTCTAATCCACAGTTCAACGTCTAGAAAGTGTAGTTTGGGTTCTCCCACCTCCATTGTAAATTTAATCCGATTGTGAAGGTGATTATTGAATGTCAAAAAAGTTTGTAGATCGTCTTTTGAACCTCTCCACACGACAAAAATGTCGTCTATGTAACGTTTCCATGTTATTAGGTTCTGTTGCCATTGTTGATAAGTATCTGTTTGCTCTCTAAATGAAACATAAACAGATTAGCATACGCCGGGGCCATTGAAGAGCCCATAGACGTGCCTGATGCTTGTAGATAGAATTGTGATTTTTTTCTGAAATAATTGTTAACCAGTATGATCTTACTGAGTTCCAGAATAAAAGTTTTGTTGGCTTCACAATTGCTGTTCAGCAATGCCCACTCCAGTGCTTCCAATCCGTCCTGATGTGGAATCGATGTATATAGACTCTGTACATCGAAGGAGACTAGTATGTCGTCCGCCTTGATGGTTGTAAGTGTAGCAAGATGGTTGAGAAAATCCGTAGTGTCCTTCAAATAGGTGCTAGTACTCTGAACTATGGGTTGCAAGGCTTTATCCACATAGGTTGCAAGGGGGTTGAAAATGCTATTAGTTCCCGCAACTATGGGTCTCATAGGTCGAGTTTGTAATACCTTATGTATTTTGGGGAGTCCATAAAAGACAGGAGTGATCGGATGCTCATTAGTTAGAAATGTTCTAGTTTTCTCAGAGATCCATTCATTTTCCAAGGCTTGATCCAATACAGTTTTCAACATAGCTGTGATGTCTTTAATAGGATCCTGGTCAATTTTAATGTGTGTGTCTTGATCTGCCAATAGTTCGTTGATTTTAGTGTCGTAGTAAGTGGTATCCATAATGACTATTGCGCCACCCTTGTCTGCCGGTTTTAGAGTCAGGCTCCGATCATCTGCTATTTCTTTTATTATTAAACTTTGTCGTCTCCTAATATTGTAGTACTTGGATTTTGTAAAGTTTACCCTTCTGAAATCCTTAAGTACTTGTTCTTCAAAAATCTTAATGGTCAAATTATTGATTTGTGGGTCAAAATAACTCTTTGGTTTGATTTCCAAATATTTATGTTCCTTCTGTGGATATTCCATTCCTGTCTGTGTATCGAAAAATAACTTCAGTCTCATTTTCTGTGCAAGTCTATGTAGGTTAATTTTTTCTTCCAACAGATTCGAGTTTTGAGTAGGTACAAAAGATAGACCTAGATTTAGTGTATCTATTTGGTCACTTGTAAGATTTTTCTGTGACATATTAACGATTAGCTGTTCGGTTTTTGTCTTGGTCTTATGTTTCTTGAGGCTTCTTCTCTTTGCCTTTTTTCTAAATAAGGAATCGGTGGGGTGTTAGATGTAGTGGCGTCTTGAGATGTGTGTACTATAGTAGTAGAGGGTTGATTTGTTCTTGTGTTGATGGTTTCTTCTCCACTAGTTGGGATCTCACTGCTGGGGTCGCTTGTTCTTGAGTCCTAGGTTTGTAGGGTGGTTTTCTATTGAAGTCTGGTCTGTTTTGGGAATAGTGTTCTTGCCAAGTGTAAACTATATCTTGTTGATAGACCAAGGTATCACAGCGAAATTTGCGGACTTTCCGTTGTTCAATATCCTTCTTGTAGTTCTCTAGGGTCCGGTTCACTTCTTCGATCAAACTTGTTAATTTCTCTTTTGTTTTAAACGATGCTAATTGTTCTGATAATTCTTCTATTTCTTTATCCAATTTGTTTACTGATTTTGATAATTCTTCTATGGTCAATAGAATCAAATCTAGGGAACATTTATTTAATATTTGTTCCCACTTCTTTGCGAAATCCGGGTTGTCCTTACACAGTGTGGGTCTCAAATAGACCCTGAGACCTCTTGGTATCCGTTGGGCTCGATAGTATTGTGCCAAGGTGGTGGCGTGCAGTTTCTGTGATATCTCCCGTCTGATTACTTTCTCTAATTGAGATATTAGTTTATCAGGACTAGTTGTTACAGGTGTACTGCTTTCAATTTCTTTAATGAGTCCTAATATACGATTCGCTTCATCTTCATCAAATGCAAATGTGGTTGCATGTTTCTCTGTTAACGTATTAATTTTAGAAAATGACATCACTATACAACAATAGTTCAAATGGGTGCAACTATGGCTTTTGCGTCACACTCTATACCCAGAGGACCTATCAAAAGCTCAAACAATTTTGCCTAGTGCACACCTTTTAGCTTAAATGTGGTAAAAGTATTAAGATACTTAGCGGGGTGCAGGGGAGAATATCAACCCTGACACTGGGTTGTACCAAATTATGTGAAAACAGCAGGTGTCCACAACCTTTGTGGAACACTCCCGTCCCTTGCACACCCTTGTAGTTGAAAACACAACCAAATTCTCTTGTGTAATTTCAAAAATGTCTCCCACTGACCCCTTTCCATCCTCACCTCCGATTGGTGTTCCAGGTCATGAGAACCAATACACCAACAGTACTCGCCATCGGGGCTCGCCACTCACATTGTGCCTTACCACAGCCTCACTGAGAAGATCCCAGGGCCTGTGCAGCCTTACACAGTATTCTATTTTTGGGGCTTCTTGAATATGCCACCATCAATGCTTCCCAGCGCTCCCCGCCCATCAACCCAGCTCCACCTCCCACCCACCCCTGCTCCCCTCACCTTCTTTGATTGGTGTTCCTGGCCACGAGGCATGGAACATTAAAAGGACTCTGTGCTGGGGATCCCCACTCAGCCTGGGCCTTGCCGCAGCCCCACAGAGAAGACTTCAGGGTCTGTTGAGCCCTTACATGGTATTTTATCTTTGAGGGCTTTTTGAATTTGCCACTATCAGTGCTTTCAAGCTCTCCCTGGCCCTAAACCCAACTTTGCTCCCCCCCCATTACTCCCCTTGCCTCCCCTGAGTGATGTTTCAGGTCACAAGACCCGTAACACCAAAAGGACACGGCACCGGGGCTGGCCACTCAGCCTTTGCCTTGTCGCTGCCTCACTGAGAAGACCCCAAGGCCTGTGCAGCCCTTACACATTCTTTTAACATTGGGTGCTTCTTGAATCCACCACCATCAGCGGTTCCCAGCACCCTACGGCACAAAACCTAGCACTGATTCCTACCCACCCCCTGCTGCCCTCGTCTCCTCCGATTGGTGTTCCAGGTCACAAGACCGGGAACACCAAAAGGACTCGACGCCGGGCTCGCCACTCACCCTTTGCCTTACCCCAGTCTCACAAAGAAGAGCCCAGGGCCTGTGCAGCCCTTATACAGTATTTTAGCATTGGGGGCTTCTTCAAACCGCTGTCATCAGTGCTTCCCAGTGCTCTCTCGCCCTAAACCCAACTCGAACTCCCACCCACCCCTGCTCCCCTTTCCTTCTCCAATTGGTGTTCCAGGCCACGTGGCACAGAACACGAAAAGGACATGGCACTGGGGCTCGCCGCTCAGCATTTGCCTTGCCGCTGCCTCACGGAGAAGACCCCAGTGCCTGTGCAGCCCTTGTGCTGTATTTTATCTTTGGGGGAGTCTTGAGTCAACTCCATCAGCACTTTCCAGCGCATCCCAGCATTAAACGCAGCTCTGCCTCCCACCCACCTCTGATCAACTTGCCTAAAGGACTTGGCACTGGAGCTCGTCATTCAGCCTTTGCCTTGTTGCAGCCTCCCATAGAAGACCCCAGGGCTGGTGCAACCCTTAGTATTTAATCTTTGATGGCTTCTTAAATCTACCACCATCAGAGCTTCCCAGCGGTCCTCGGCCCTAAACCCAGATATGACTCCGACCGGCCTCTGTTCACCCTCGCCTCCTCGGATTGGTTTTCCAGGTCACCCCGAACACTATATTTAGGACTCTCCCCCATGGCAGCCTTGCATGTGCAGTGGCACGAAGGGCACAGGCAAAGGGCCCCTTCCTTCCATTAGGTGCTCAGTGTCCCTGTTTGGCTGTTCAACCTGAGTGCCGCAGCACTGCTAGATGCCACACCTTCTGCAGCTACTTCCAGGTAAGAGACGTTTTTGCCGAATCCCAGGGGTACAGTTTTATTTTTCACTGCCATTCTTGCAATTTCTTCCCTTACGGTCAAGGGTGTGGGTCTCACAATTGAATGTTGCTGTTGTACGCTCTGTCATATTATCAAGTTCTTCCTTTAGGGTCAAGGGTGTGGGTCTCATATTTGAGTTTTGCTACTGTATGGCTGTTCCACACATGAACTTGGCCTCCGACAAGGTTCAGGAATTGGGTATCCATTTAACGCTTTGCTGATGTTCTGCATTCACACCCACATGGCCTCCTCCTATAGTGCTTTGCAATTTACTCTTCTTATTAGTTGGCTTCTGCCACACTTGCATCTTTCCTGATGTGAGCACGACAGATGTGGGTTTCCCGCTGTGACTCTTGCTACTGCTGTGGTTGGGCACACTTGCATTTTTTCGCTCCGGAGTGAGCCAAGCATTTTGCCTGTGGCCTTGAGACTTGCAGTTGTTTTATAGGCTGCGTTGTTTCCGCCTCAGGTTACTCCAGGTGGCTGCATGCCGCTGAGTCTCGCTGCTGCCACAATGTGCCAGCTCACATCACGCCTCCCAGCTCCAAAATCAGATGTGCCTCCTGGTGCCAAAAACTCCTATACTTGCCCATTAGACTCGACCATTACATGCCACCTCCACCCACCCAACCTAGCACTGACAGAAGACACGACCTACCGCCCCATCCAGCCAAGATCCCTCTGCCTTACACACATGCACCCCCTGCTCCCCTTAAAATCTTTAAGAAAAGAGCCCGTGATCCCTTGCCTTTTTTATAGAAGATACCTCGCCCGACCTCACATCCAGACCCAAGACTCCCCCCCCACGCATACACCCGCGACGCCTACCCAAAGCTACCTAACTGGGTGAAATCACTCCTCAACCTGCTAAATAGCTCGCCAGGCACACATGCCAGGCATTACGCCCTTTGCACATATAGAAAACCTTCCCCAGACTCCCTTAGCACCTTGTGAAGGCCGTCGCCAGACCGTTTCCACGCGACTGAGAAACCTATTTGGAGCCGTGAAAACCCTATCAACCCTTCCATATACCACAGAATCCATATCCACCATCCCACCTCACATGATGGACCCCACTCCTCACCCTCTACATACACTCCCTTTGCTAGTAAGCACTAAACCCACCTTTACCCAGGAGAGAGGGTCTGAGGGGGGGTGTGTCTCTCTCTCTCTCTCTCTCTCTCTCTCTCTCTCTCTCTCCCTCTCTCTCCCTCTCTCTCCCTCTCTCTCCCTCTCTCTCTCTCCCCTTCAGCATCCCCTGAGAAACTTCTCACCGTCGAGGCATCTTGGGCCCAATACCCAATCCCTCCTTTGGACTCTACCACACTGCACTCTCAAGTCATTCACCAGGCCAGAAAGGAAAAAGAAACAAAGCAAGGAAAAAGAAAGAAAGAAGGAAAGAAACATGTACGGTATTGAGAGTTGTTAGCTTCAGAAAGTGTCTGTAACATGTACGGTACATGAGCCCAACCCTATTTCTAGATTGCCATTGCCACTTACATCCTGCTGTATGTGTTTAGCTAGATTATCTGCGCTCCATATTTAGTGACATCATTTATTAATGGAAACTAAAAACGGTTATGAGTGGAACATTTCAGGTGGGCATATGATGTTTGCAATATGTAGCCAATGACAAAGCATGGACTCAATGAGATCGCAACACTGAGGATCCAGCTAAATTCAGACCAATTCCAGGCTTCCGTTTACATCTAAAGCTAGTGAGTGTGCAGAGGCTCAAATTTCCAAAAGTAATTAGAAGTGTCTGTAAAGGTTCCATCGCATTCGAGATACAGATCCAGACATGTGTAACGCTTACCTGGACTCTGCTGGAGCGCCTGGATCCTCTGACGAATGACCCACACCATTTGCCACTCCAAGCTCGTGTGTAAAGGTATGATAACACCCCACCAAACTTAGGGAGGAAGAGGTGGTTAGTTCCTTCATGCCCTCTGTGATAAGTGCGTAGTGTTGGGTTGATGAGGTGCGCGTAGTGTTGGATCTGCAAAGATCTGCACCTACAAGAGATACTTGGTGTCAGAGGGCACATCAACCCTTCCCTCGCCCTCCAGGAGCCCTGAAACCCCCATACCCGGGAAGGCTGGACTCACCTGTGGGTGTGCATGACGAAGAAACACATGTGAGGGAGCCGGTACCACCTGTTGCCAATTGCTACACTGGTGGTTGCTAGTCCAGGCCAGCTGTGACTGCTTGCTGTGTTCCTCATAGTCCTATTGCACCCTTGGCCCTTATCTCAATTGCTCCTGCGACTTGCTTATTCCTTGCACTTTCCTTTACTGTCCTTGCTTTACTGTTGCTCATGCTGCCTTTGCTTATGTGCCTTGCTTGCTTTGCCGATTTTGTTTGTTGCTGCTGTCCTTTACTTGCTTGTTTTTGCAGCCTGCTTTGCAGTTGCTTATGCTGCCTTTGCTTATGTGCCTTTGCTTGCTTTTCTGCTTTTGCTTGCTGCTTGTGTTCTTTACATGCTTGCTGTTGCAGCTTGATTGGCTGTTGCTTTTGCTGTTGCTTTAGTGATGCTACTTCTGCTGCCCTTATGGCGCATCTGCTTACTTGTGCGTGTCCGTAATGTTGCAGTTTCTTGTGCTTTCTCCTCTGCAGTAAGATCACCCTCGCTGGTGAAGGGATGCTGAAATGAGGAGCAGGGAAGATCCGGACACTGTGAAGGTAAGTTCAGGAGCGGCCGGGCATAGACTCAAGGTGTAGCCTCAGGGGCACGGAGCTCGCGATAAGCGTTCCACTGTTTAAACAGTTGAAATGCAAAATGAGGAAGTCCATCCTGGGCGAGGTTTAAATAGTGAAGTCTCCTAAGAGACTAGCACTGGATTCTTGCTTGGAATCATTGGAACTTTCTGTGGCCATCTTGAGACGGTGGGTCTCATTACACGTTGTGCGGTAAAAATCGGAATTATACGGCATGGCGCTATTAGCGTATCCGCCCTCGCAAAAGACCGCTAATAGCGTCCCATTACGAGTTCGGGGACACGAGCATAGCGCCATGCCGTAAATGACATTACTGCCATGCCGCAAAAGTCCACAAAATGCCCATTACCGGCCTCGACCAAAGTGCAGATAGCACATCCTCCCTCACGCAACATGCAAATAGCGGTCACCGCTATTAGCGGACACTGTTAAAAAGCGGAACCGGAAATAGCGTCATCGCGTAGGAACGGGAAAGAGAACGGCGGCCATCTTTAAAAACACAATCCATTGCCATCCTCTGCATCCAGGACATATTTCCGGAGAACTCTGACCAAAAACCATCCAGGACTGCCTGAAGATGTTAAAGGCCCTGAAAAAAACCTCTGATCGACAGCGGAAAGAGAAATTCACACCAGAGGAGCTCATAATGCTGACTAGCACACTTGCAGCCAATGCCAAAGTGGTCTTCGCCAATGATATGCGCCGGGAGGCTATCATCAAGAAAAAGGCCACCTGGGACGAAGTTGCCCGCAAAGTTAGTGCGGTGGGCACTACCACCCGCAGTGTGAAGGACTGCCACAAGAGGTGGGACGACCTCCGGCTAAGTGTGCGGAATATCCTATCAGTCAACCACAACCTTGCAATGGCCACAGGAGGTGGCGCAGAATCACCTCTGAAGATGAAGGAGTGGGAGGAGACATGTGCCTCCACAATAGGAGTCAAAGCCATAGAGGGGGTCGGAGACATGGAGTATGGTGTGGCCATCTCATCTGATGGAGGTGAGTGTATACGTCAAACAATGCACAGTGAAGGGTGAGGGGGTACCCCAAACATGTGTCGATGACCAGGCCATTGATCCTGCCACACACATACATGCATGCATCACCATATACACGTGCAATACAGACCCATCAATGCATGACCAACCCGACATCCCCATTACAAGAATCACTGATGAATAGGCCTCAATGCATAGAGCAGCATGACGTGAACATTCTAAATGAGGCACCTAGACCCATTAACGATGATGTACCCTATTTATGTCCTCCACAGGATCACCGACAGACACTGGAACACAAGCACTGCAGCACGTACTCCCCCAGCAGCCAACAAATCCAGAATGCATGAGAGAGGTGACACCGCCACCACCTCCAGGGGAACTGGGAGCACAGTCCATCTGCAGAGGGCCAAGGGCAGCAGGAGCACCATTTCATTACAGTCTGAGGGCACGGCTCCTGTTGTAGCTGAACCCACGCAAGTGTGCCCCATCATTGCTGAGATGAGCATGGAGGGCACGCACTCTGCAGCCACCAGATCCACTGGGGAGGCAGCAGCCACCGCACCGGCCACTGACGAGGAGGACGCAATCGACGTCCTACAACTCATCCATGACCCCAGCCCAACATGGTCCATTGAGGGGAGTCCAAGGGCAACGTCCGGATCTGCTACCCAGGGAGCACATGACACCCACACTGTAGAAGGTGCATGGAGCCCTCAGCTGTCCTCACCGGATGCCGGAAGCCCGGACCAGGGCGCACCGTCCAGCCCAGCAGCACCTACCACCCTGGCAGACCTTGCAACCATCACCCGGAGGCAGGAAGACATTACTGCGCTGGTCGCCCAGCATGTGGCCGAGACAGGCCGTCTAAGGGATAACCTCAAAAAATATGCAGGGCAAACAAAGGAGGCCATTGAGGCCTGCACGGACAGGATATGCCAGGAGATGGGCCAACTCTGCCAGGCCATTTTACGTATTGGGGACATCATGGAGCAGCATCACCAACCCCCAACACAGGATTGACCGGGAACCTCCTCCTCAGCGAGTTCCCAGCAGAACAGCCCCCTTCGCCGCTCCCTGCGCAACCTGAGGCGGCCCACATCACACCAACCCAATGTTGGTGGAGGCCCTGATGCTTAGCTCCACCAAGGACCAGGTGGCACATGTGGTGCCGGAAACATAGACACCATGAGACTCACCTGGGTGTTTTGGGGGGAGGGGGGTAAGGGTGCATTTGGGTGTGTTGGGGTGTTGCACTTCTTATCACATTCTATTCAATACACACTGTTCTGAAGTTGATACCCAAGCGTGGTCTCCATCATTGCGTATGTGTCATTTATCTTGGACAGGGTCCTTTGTGGGACTCCAAACAAGCACCAGGGCAACAATATCCGTCTCCGTCCATGCTATTTCACTTTTGTGCCTGATGGGATTTCAGAATCAGATGCTGACGCACATTGTGTGCCTCCTTGGCATTGCCTCTTGCATGTCCTGCCGGGGCATTCCACCCTTACTCATCCCCATCCACATCCACATCATGCTCTTCTGGTGGTTGCATGTCAATTTCAGGTGGCTTTGGCACATTCCATCATATGCAAATTTTTTGATGCTCTACACATGCCATGGTTATCTTTGCCACTTTGACACGGCTGTACAGGAGTGCCTCACACAGCCTGCTTAGGCAGCGGAGCACAGTCATTGGAAGGCTGACTGCCAGCTCTATCACGACGCAGGTACGGGGAAGTGCAATATTGTTGTCCTCTTCCTGCTGGTTCTGTGGGTTCCGTACAGGGGTTGACAGCCACCTCCTCAGTGGATAGCTTGCATCGCCTGTATGGTGTGAGGAAAGGGTACCTGTTACGGGTCACCTCTGGTGCGGGCTGTTGTTGTTGGTGCTGCACTGCTATCATGTAGTCAAGCCTGTCATGTTGTGCTGCTGCTATTGGGACCATCTTGGTGTGGGAAGGGGTGTGGGTACGGGTGTGGTGTGCTCTTTTGTGCTGCCTGTCTCCATTGCATGCACCTGTGCTGATTGTGTCCACCTGTGGTAGATGGGTACACTGCTCAGGTCTCTTAACGGGTGCTTTTCGATGCCATTATTAGCGCCATGCCGGTAAGGGGTTTTTGGGTGTTTTCCATGCCGCTAATGCCATGTCCGCATGGCTTGTGATGGCCTGGTATTAGCGCCATGGCGCTAATTCCGGCCTGGGGGTCGCGCGCCCGCGCCCTTGCCGCTATTAGTGGCACCGTAATTAACGGGTGCGCTGATAGCGGTGGATCCGGGTCGTGATTGGTTTAGGAAATTAACGGTACCGGTAATTCTTTACCAGTACCGGTATTCCCTTACCGTACAACGTGTAATGAGGCCCTGTGACTGGTTCCAAATAGAGAAGCCATCTTAGAAGGGGCTGCAGGCAGTGTCAAGTGTACAACAAGTCATTGGGTAAATGATCGGTAAGGGCGCCAACGGCGCGTTGGTGCAGTCCAGCCTCCCCTTTCCTTCATGGGTGTAACCCAGTATGAGGTCACTGTCCCAGCCTGGCCTGTAATCATGACATCACTCCCCCTTAATTTCCCCTCTAAGGTGTTGTTATGGGACCTTGGCTTCATCAGGTTGTTTCTGTGTAGCCTGGCTACTAGTGTAGGTGCATGCAAGACCTGTCTAACACCCTGTATCCATTCCAATCGATAAGGTAGTGTAGTTTCGTTTGTATATACTTAGAATCTAGATTGGCTCAATCTTCATTTTCAGGGACATGGTCCTTAGTCTGTACTGGAGGTGATAGTGCAGTGGAGTTACGGGTTCCTGGTTACAGAAGTTTTAATAAAGAGAGGTATGGAACACTGGATGGATACGTAAAGAAGATGGCAGGGCCAGTCTTATAGCCAACGGGTTAATTAGGGCAGTGATAGGATAGGGACCTATGTGCCTTGGATGGAACGTCTGAGGTCCTTTCAAGTGGATGTGCCTTGTAGCTAAACATACCATGTCCCCGACTTGGTATGCGGGAGCCAACCCTCTTGTTTTGTCTGCAAAATGCTTTTATGAAGCCTTGGCCCATTTTAACTGTGTAGTGGCTTGCTTTAAAGCTTGGTGGATTGTGTTGTGCAGTGTTGTAATCATGGAATTTTTAAGGCTTCTTGAGGATCGTACACTGAGGTTCGTGGGTACCTGCCATGTAGCAAGTAAAATTGAGTAAAACCGGTTGAGCTATGCAGTGTGTTATTATATGCATACTCCACTATCCATAGTAGATCCACCCAGTCCTTGTCAGTGTTTATGTATTTTATTTATTTATTTTAATATTTATTATGCGCCACATGCCCATAGGCCTCAGAGCGCACATGAAGAACAGACAGAAACAAGACAACAAAAGTCATTTGTCAGGCAGGAGTATCCGGCAGGCAGATGGGGAGTACAGGATTTAACCTGGGTTGAGGTTGAACAGATAAGTTTTAATCTACTTATTAAATAATGCCAAATTCCCAGTCAGACATTTAAGCCCGGGGAGTGAGTTCCAACGAAGAGGAGCCTGGACTTCAAATTATGTCCCCCAAAAACGCACCAGCTTGTATCTCGGCTGGGTAAAGGCGTGGAAGGCAGAAGAGCAGAGCTTTCTCACTGATATGTGTGTCTTCGTTCGATGCATCCTTTAGGTATGTGGGACAGGCATTGGTAGAACATTTGAATGACAATGTCAGGATCTTGTGTGTGATACTATGTTGTACAGGCAGACAGTGTAATGTCCTACGTGCATCGGACACATGAGCGCATTTAGACATGCCATGAAAAGCCCAGACTGCACTATTCTGTGCTACCTGGAGTGCTTAAATGTTCCAGTGCGTTGTTCCAGCTAGGAAACTGTTGTAATAGTCCAGTCTGGAGTTTATTGGCCCAGAGGCCAGCTGTGCTTAGTTCTTGATAGTGAGGAGTGAGCCGATGTAATTAAGTAGCTTGGAGATGAGACCACAGGAGAATTGAATATAGGAAACATGCAGTCTCATGGTCAACTCATCATCAAGAACAACCCCTAGTGTTTTAACTTTCTTAGACACATTGATGATGTTACCCATAATGCAGACATTTGTGTAGGCTGGGGCCAGTCTGTTTAGATGGATTTGGAAGGCCACAATTAAGAGCCCTGTCTTGTCACAGTACAAGGCAAGGGAGTTGTTTGCCATCCGTGCTTGGACTGCATCATAGATTTAATTTATAGTGGCCAAACCCTGTTCATATTTCCCGCTTAGCACAAGGACGACCTGGGTGTTGTCAGCATAATTTGTATACTGTACACCCAGGGCATCCAACAAGTCAAGCAGAGGTATGATGTATATGTTGAACAAGGTGGGCGACAGTCAGGAGCCCTGTGGGATGCCACATGTTTGGGGAACAGGTAGAAAGCGTTCACCAACTGCTACTCATACAGTCCTGGGGACCAAGAAATGATGCCCGCCAAGGTGGATTTAAGGTTGAGCATGACAATTTCAGTCGTGTGCTGAACTCTAAATCCCGATTGGCGGGAACCTAAGATATGGTGGTCTTCGATGTGCTTCTGCAGCTGTAGGTATGCTAGTTTGTCCATAATCTTAAGGACAAAGAGCACATTAATAATAGGTTGATAATTACCAGTAAGGCGGGGATCTGCGTTAGCCTTTTTTAGTAGGGGTGTAATCCAGGCCTCCTTTAGGGAGGACAGCACTATTCCTTCTTCAAAAGATAGGTTTATGAGTCTAGTTATCCAAGGGGCTAGTAACCCGGTGGAGTCTTTAAAGACATCTGCTGGACAGCAGTCACAGAGGCATGAAGTAGGTTTCAGTTGGCGTATGATCTTGGAGACTTGCTCCTCTAAATAATGAGAAAAATAAAAGATAGGGATGTTGTTGGATACAGGGGGCAGGTCCTGGGGAACATTTTCTTGGAGGTTACATCCCTGTGATGTTGACTGGATGTTACTGATGGTCTGCCTATGCCCTGCAATCTTAGCAAGGAATCCATTGCAGATTTCCTGACACCATGTGGAGTCTTTTATTAAATCATTGCTGGTGGGTGGAGAGTCCTGAATGTCTGCTAAGATTTTTAACAGTTTGCTGGTATTGGAACGTGCTTTGTTGATTCTGTTATTGAAATAGGTAGATTTAGAGCTGATGATAGCAGTTTTTAATTTCTTGACTGCTTGCTTATACTTGGTCATTGTGTCCAGGCTGGGGTACTTGTGCCAGGTTCTTTCCTGCTCTTTCTTTATCTGTCTAATAGAATTTATGTCATCAGAGAACCTCTTACTATTCAGTGGAGCTAGGATGGAAATGTCCTGTTTTATAGAGGTGGTAAAATGATCCACTAGTTTTGAGGACTCAGAAAGGTTGGTAAGAGGTGTAATGCTAGATTCTAAGAGGGCAGTAAATTTGGCAGGGCTAACATTCTTGAGGTTGCGTACAGGTTTCTTAGTTCTAGGTAATGTATTCATTGTTGCAGGTTGTGCAGGGAGGTGAATGGTAGCCTGGATCAAATAGTGATCGGACCATGCACAAGGAAGGACCTTAAGACTGGACACTGAAGAATGATGGGAGAACAACCAGTCAAGTGTATGGCTACCTCTATGTGTGGCCTCTTTCACTCATTGTGTAAGCTCTGTGGATTTAAGGGAGTCAGTGAGTGGGGATGCCTGTTTGTCTAGGGGATCTTCCACCCAATGATTGAAATCCCCCATGATAATCAGTGGGTGTTTGGGTTTGATGATATGAGTGAGGAGTTCAAGAACTGCTCGTCAAAGAGTGGCATGTCTTTTGACGGGCTGTAGAGGGCTAGGATGCTCAGGGATGAGTTGGCTGATGTTTTTCTTTTCTTGGCCCATTCGGATTCACAGTCATCTGGGCTGGTGTGGGTGACAACATGGCAATCTACGTGCCTTTTGCACATTAGGGCTACCCCATCCCTTTTGCTGTGTAATCAATCTGAGCGAAAGATCATATAGTTGGGGGGTTGACAAGGTGGCATCACTGGGTAAAGAGGGGGTAAGCCAAGTTTCTGTTAGGGCTAACAGGTCAGGACAGAATTCAGAGATGTGGTCTGCCACTTCAGCTCCATGCTTACACAGCATTATTGTATGAGGGAGAGAGATAGCCACAGTAGAATTAAAAGCATTGCTGTTCCTGGTGGCAGTGTGGTGTATGATGTTGGAGCTATTTCGTACTTCAATTTCATATAGGTGGGTAGATTTTTCTGTATATGACAGTGGGGCTATAGGACACATGGTAATGATGAGCAAGATAAAGCAGCATATATAATGCCTTGTGATCTAGATGATCCATGTTACTCGCTGGACAATTTTTCTGTAATATCCAACCAAAGTTCACTGGAGGGAAAAAACAGAGGAGGCAGTGAGTGGGCAGCTGATGCAGACCGAGTACTGTCAGGTCAAGAAGGAGCTGAGAATAGGTTCTGTGGGGCGAATAGGCAATGTTATAAATGGTTCCTCATTAGTAAATTGGCGCTACGATTTGTGCGTGTCTAGGGAGACACAGAAAGTGCAGCGCAGTCAAATTTGAAACAGGTCTTTACTTACCTAGACACGTTCATTGCCTGACAAAGGCCTGCACAGCTCATGGCAACGGTCGACGGGGACAGGCGAAGACCGGCTTGTCCCAGAAGTGCCGGCGCTGAAGTGCCTGACATTTCTAGATATGTGGAAGGAAAGATTGTGGGGAGTTTAGTTCCCACCCGGAGTTTACTCCATTAACTTCTCTGAGAGTGCTTTTCTCTCTGCGTTTGCCCCTAGGAAACCATTCCCAAAAGCGGATTACACTGCTTGTTGCACACTGGTTCAGTCTGATCTACTAAACAAGCACGCGGCACACACGGCAGGATTGACTGCAGGCACATGAGAACTCAGCTCAACAGTAACATGCTATGGATACAGTTCAAACAATAGTGTCTGCGTAAGGCAAACCTTGCTGTAAGTGAGGCGCAAAGCTGCAATAGAAATACCTACCAAGCACAGATTACCTAAAGGGCAGGATTTACAGGATGAAGATGCAAAAACATTGATTGTGGCGATGACTGGGGAAGACTGGACTTGTCTCAGGTGTGCCGGCGCAGGTGCTCCAGGTCAACTGATTGGAGGAGCTTGGGGCTGCTGAGAAATGTAGTTTCCCTGGCAAGTAGCTCAAGCAGAGTGCACAAAGCCAAATGTTTTTAAAGTGAGTAGACTAACCTCTCATGCAGCCAGGAACACAATCCACAGAACGTGATGAAATCTCACAAGTGATTACAAAAGTACTTCAATTTCAATTTAAGCACACCAAAAACATCCAGTGTTGGCAGCAACAAGATAACACACACACAGATGCAAAAAAGAACCTGAATGTGTGCCCCACATCAGATTACGTAGCTGGGGAAGACTGGGTTTGCCTCAGGTGCACCGGCTAAGGTGCGCCAGATCAACTGATTTGAGGAGCCTGGGGCTGCTGTGAAATGTAGTCTCCCTGCCCAAGTAGTTCAAGCAGAGTGCACAAAGCCAAATGCCAAACCTGTATGTGTGAGCATGCAGCGGAGATACTGCTCTAAGTTCTGATTTCTTCTCTTGGTTTGCCCGTCTGTCTCTGGATGGTGGCCAGTTGACAGACTGATGTCTATTTCAGCTATGGTGCAGCATCTCTTCCAGAACTGTGACACAAACTGGCTAACTCATCTGAGACCACTGTATTTGGGAAACTGTGTAACCAAACTACCTGTTCTAGGATTGTCTTGGCAAGAGCATTAGCGGTTGGGAGTCCCTTGAGGGCTGTGAAATGAGCCATTTTCGATAGGAGATCAACTACTACCAAGATGGTGTTAGATCTGTTGCTTGGTGGTAGGTCAGTAATGAAATCGAGGGACACAGTATGCCAAGGAGCTGGGGTTACAGAGAGCGGGTGCAGGAGCCCTTGTGGTCTTTTCTTTAGGGTCTTGTGTTGGGCACATACGCCACAAATTTGAACGAAATAGATAGGGTCGTTGCATGACGTGGGCCACCAGTAATGCTGTTGTATTTTTGTCAATGTTTTGGTGATTTCTGGATGGTACTCCATCAGAGTATTGTGGTGTTTGTCCAGGACAAGCGTGTGTTGTGACTCATTAGTCAGGTACAGCCGGTCCTGGTGATAAGGGAGTCCATTGCGTTCTTCACGTTGCAGACCCAGGGAAATCCACACTTCTAATTCTTCTGGTGTGAAAGCCTGTTTAACTGTTCCTTGTAGTTGTTCAAATGCTGTGGTCATGTTGTTCATAACACCCAGTACCTTGTCTTCAGGGATAATGGTTACAGGCTACGGAGGTGCATACACACCATCCTCTTCTTCGCTGCACCCAATCCTGGATAATGTGTCTAATTTTCCATTCTGCAGTGCAGGTCGAGATGTGGTAACGAAGTTGTATTCGGCAAGGAACCGGGCCCACCAGAGTTGCCTCGATGATTGGGCTTTAGCTGTTGGGAGGTTCTGCATGTTTCTTTTGTCGGTGATCACAGTGATGGGATGCTTGGCACCCAAGAGATGGTGCTGCCACTCCTTGAAAGCAGCCTTTATCGCCAGTAGTTCTTTATCCATGATTTCTTAGTTTCGTTCTGCGGGGGGAAAACTGTGACCAAAACACCACTGGGTGGTGCTGTTCTGTACCAGGATTAAGCTGAGATAGCAGTGCCCCCATTGCCACATTTGAGGCATCCATTTCTACTACGTAAAGGAGGTCCAGGTTTGGATGCTGTAGGATGGGCGCCTTTGGAAAACATTGCTTTAGAGCGAGGAATGCTTGTTCCGTTTCTGGAGTCCATTCAAATTGTTTGTTCTTGCAGAGCAGTGACATAATGGGGTTCACTACACGTGAAAAGTACAGTATGTACCATGTACCACCTATAGAAATTGGCAAAACCTAAGAAACTCTAAACGGTCTTGACAGACTTTGGGGAAGGTCACTGGAGGATTACCTCAACCTTGCAGTTGTCCAAGTGAACACCCTGAGGTGTTAAGATGAATCCTAGAAACTCACCACTGTAACTTGAAAGGCACACTTCTCCAATTTTGTGTATAGGTGGTTCTGGCCAAGATTCCTAGTACTGCCCATACATGGCTGACATGATGGAATAGATCGGGATATAGTCATTATAAACTATAGCACAGACATCTAGGAGTTCACGTAACACATCATTCATAAAGAACTGGAATGCTGCTTTTGCATTGCATTAACCAAAGGTCATCACGTGGTATTTCTATAGTCCAAGCTTTGTACAGAAAGCGGTTTTCCACTCATCACCACTTTTGACTCACAACAAGTGATACACACCCTGGAGGTTCCGTTTTGTGTATATCTTTACGTTTCACACTTGGTCTAGGAGCACTGGTTTCAAAAGCAGTGGGTACCGGTACTTAACAGTGACCTGATTCAGGCCCCTGTAGTAGATGCAGGTCTGCAGGTATTTTTCTTTCTTTGGAACAAAGAGGGGTGATGCCACAGGTGACTTGGAAGGGCGTATGAAGCCGTTGGCCAGGTACTGATCGATGTATGTGCGGAGATGGGTGTTTTCCTGCTCCATAAGGGCGTAGATACGGCTACATGGTGTTTGTGATCCAGGGATGAGGTCAATCTGACAATTGTAGTGTCGCAGCAGGGGCAGTGTGTTTGCTTGCTCCTTCTGGAAAACGCCCTGGTAATCGCTGTACTCAATGGGTACACTCCCCATGATCCCCAAGACCATGCTGGTATCTGTGGGTGTGGGTGATGATGGCTGTGCTTGGTAGTAACCTGTGTTGCCACAGGATTTAGAGAAGGTTAAGGTTCTTCCACACCAATCAATGCTCAGTTTATGGGACTCTAGCCTGAGGATTCCTAGGATAACCTGAAACTGTGGGGCGCTGATAAGGTCAAACATGAGGTTTTCTCAGTGTCCATCCTGGCAGAGTAGCACTATTTCCTCTGTGCACTGGGTTACAGGACTCGATGCTAATGGTGTTCCATCCACAGCAACCACATAGATCTTTTCCATAGCGGATCTCCAATTCGGCAGGCCATTGCGTAGTTCATGTAATTACCCACTGCACTGCAGTCTATGTAAGCCTCAATTGCGTGCGTTCTCTGGGCTGCTCAGGGCAAATGAGTACAACTCGGATAGCTAGTTGCGAGACAGATGTAACTTTTCCTTTGCTCGACAAGTGGGCCTCTATTCTTGTCGGGCCGAGTAGTTTTCCGAAGGCCAGTCATTGGGTCTTATTGTGTGTACAACTCCTACTGTTTTTTTGACTGGTTTACTGGACAATCGTGCAGGAAGTGGCCCGGTTTGCCACAATACAGGCATAACTGCTGTTGCTGGTGCCTCTTTCTCTCCTCTTTAGTTAGTGGTGCCCGGACACCGCACAATTGCATGGGCTTTGGTATCACTTCAGTGTGACAAGTTGGGCCTTCTTTTGGGTGGATGTACAGAGGTTGTGACTCAAAGCGCGAATGGTCTGGCTTTCGGTCCAGCAGCCGGCGGTCCAGTTGGAGGACCAGGTCTATGTACTCTGCACAACCATCAGGTGGCTTTACAACTTGTGACAACACATCCGTAAGCTATAGAAGAGAATGGCCCATTTGTCTTTGGGCCAGTTAGTCTCTGCTACCAATCTATTGAAGGTGGCGATGTGAGCTAGGAGGTCCTGCGACCCTTGTCGTAGAGATAACAACTCGTTGTCAAGGGATTACGCTTGGGTTCTGCAGGTGAACAACTTTTCCAATTCTCGTTGAAACCCAGGGAAGTTGCGAAGGATAGGGTTGTCCCAGTTTACCAGCGGAATCGAACAATTTTCTGCATGGTGCCCTAAATATATTTGAACAAAAGCCGCTTTGGTTTGATCATCTGGGAAGGCTCCTGGTTTTCATATGAAATGGCGTCTACATGGGTTTTTGAAGGCCTCATCCTTCTGTGGTTCCCTAAATAATGTTCTGGTGGGGCAAAGGGAACCGTGGCGGGGGCGAAGACCTGGACTGGGACAGGTGGAGCTGCTTGTGGTGCTGGCCCTGGTAACGGGATCTGCCCTGCCTGTGACTGGAGAAGCTTCCTGACCAACTCATCTGTATGATCCCTATTTACCACTAGTTCCCATCTCAGTGCATTTGTTTCAGAACGGGCAGCCTGAACCTTCGGCCCTGAGGTCTCCCAGTATTTGGAATAACTTGTGCACCTGGAGGTCTCCATAATGCTCAGGCAGAGATAGAAGCGTGGACTTCGCATTCTGTAATGCTTACCTGGACTCTGTGGGAGTGCCTGGACCCTCTGACGAATTACCCACACCCCTTGGAATCCCAAGCTCATGTGTAAAATATGATAACACCCCACCAAACTTAGGGAGGAAGAGGTGGGGTTGTTGGTTCCTTTGTGCCCTTGGTGATGCATAGGTAGTGTTGGGATGATGAGGCATGAGTAGTGTTGCGTCTGCAAAGATCCGCATCTACATGAG
The DNA here is from genome assembly GCF_040938575.1 of Ambystoma mexicanum. Lineage (NCBI taxonomy): Eukaryota > Metazoa > Chordata > Amphibia > Caudata > Ambystomatidae > Ambystoma > Ambystoma mexicanum. The sequence continues at coordinate 845,343,142 of NC_090937.1, forward strand.
ATACTAGGTGTCAGGGGACACATCAGCCCTTCCATCACCCTTCAGGACCCCTGAAACCCCCGTCCCCGGGAAGGCTGGACTCATCTAAGGTTGTGCAAGATGGAGAAATACACGTGTAGGTAGCTGGTAGCAACTGTTGCCAGTTGCTTCACTAGTGGTTGCGAGTCCAGGCCAGCTGTGACTGCCGGGTGCATGTGGCCCTGCTTGCTGTGTGCTTCGTAGTTCTTTTACGCCCTTGGGGCTTATCTCAATTGCTCCTGCGACTTGCTTATTACTTGTGCTTTCCTTTACTGTCTCTGCTTTACTGTTGCTTATGCTGCCTTTGCTTATGTGCCTTGCTTGCTTTTCCACTTTTGCTTACTGCTGCTGTCCTTTACTTGCTCGCTGTTGCAGCCTGCATTGCAGTTGCTTATGCTGCCTTTGCTTATGTGCCTTTGCTTGCTTTTCCGCTTTTGCTTGCTGCTTCTGTCCTTTACATGCTTGCTGTTGCAGCTTGATTGGCTGTTGCTTTTGCTGTTGCTTTAGTGATGCAGCTTATGCTGCCCTTATGGCACATTTGCTTACTTCTATAGGTCCATAATGCTGCTGTTTCTTGTGCTTTTTACCCCTGCAGAAAGATCACCCTCGCCAGTGAAGGGTTGCTGAAAGGAGGAGCTGGGAAGATCCGGATGCTGTGAAGGTAAGTTCAGGAGCATCCCGGCATAGGCTCAGGGGTATAGTCTCAGGGGCACAGAACTTGCGGTAAGGGTTACGCTGTTTTAACAGATGAAACGAGAAGCAAGGAAGTCCCCCTTGGGCGTGGCTTAAACAGTGAAGTCTCCTAAGAGACTAGCAACGGATGCTTGCTTGGAGTCCATGGAACTTTCTGTGGCCATCTTGAGAATGTGACTGGTTGCAAAGAGACCGGCCATCTTGGAAGAGGCTGAATTCAGTGTAAAGTATATCACAAGTCACTGGATAAATGGTTGGTGACAGTGCCAATGCTGCCTTAGTGCAGTCCAGCCTCCCCTTTCCTGCATAGGTGTAACCCAGTATGAGGTCCCCATCCCATCCTGGCCTGTGATCATGACACATAATAGTAAATCTCTCTGCAGCACGGAGGGTTGAGCTAACTGTGAAGATGTTCTTGTGCCTGTCGGCTGCAGTCAGGGCAGTGGACTATGAGAAGTTGGCCATTAGGTTATGGGAAGAAGCTGGAAATGAGGGTGCATGCAGACGTTTACAACAGCGTCTCACCTAAGCATCTCCAAGGGAGAGGCATGACAGAGAGATCCTCAATCCCTGATGTACAGTGAATCTGATACCAGCAGGATTACCCACTCCAACTTCCTCTTTAATGTCTATCTGATCCCCTTCACAAGCATATAGAAGGATTCAGGGTTAGCACACAGTCATGTTTATGTGAATGATACATACATATATGTTTAGGTCAACAAGGACGCAGAAGAAAGAAGCCCAAGAGCATATTCTTAACATGTCAGTCCAAAAACCTACCAATATCATGGGAGAGTTCATTGTCTCTGCCATAGCCACCTATCTAAGGCACTTGGAGTATTTTATTAACTCCTAATATGTGGCAAGAGAGAACGAGAAAATAGTGGTACTGTAGGAGCATTGATAAACTCCTACCATGATTAATGTAATGTTTTATATGTTGAGCTTTCAAAACAGTCCTAAGAAACTTAACCTAGTGCAAATAATTAATTATTTCCTTCGTGATTGAAATGTATAGAGTGGCACAGACCGAAAATGGAAGTTCAAAATTTGGCAGCCAAACTTAGTTCTTTTATGACTATTGCACTGGTCTTATTTTGATTATTTGATGGTAAATTAGAACAGGTTTTTGTGGCAGTTATTTGCCATAAAACATGTCTCCACCTGGGTCAAAGTTGTCAAATGAGCATACTCTATAAACAGTAGTCTTTGACAGACATTCCCTTCCTTTTAATCTACCTTTCGCTTACCTTTTTTAATTTCCAGCAAAGAAATGTAAAAAGAAGGAGTTAGGATGAGAAGGAAAGAATGAAAGGAAAGGGGAGGAAGGGAGACATAAACTAAGAGAGATGACACAGGACAATGATAAAACATATTCAGCACTGTTAGGCAGAATCATATGCAGTACCCTTTGGAAACACCACATACAATTAAGACTACAAGTACAAATTCACCTTTGGTACAAGCCCGTACTACCCAGTAAAGTGGTAGCGACGGCTGAGCAGCCAGACTTATCTCAAGAGTAAAGTGAGCCGTATCAGAAGTTACACAAAGGAGCAATGACTATGGTTCAAGCAAACACTGACTCAAGGTTTCTGAGTAAAAGAATATACCTTTATTTACATATCAGTTGTAAAATAGATCACTAAGTAAAGCAGCAGAACAATCACACTCTCAATATACTACACAACACCCAATGAATTCTGGACAAGTTAAGCTCAAAATGAAGTGTGAGCAAAATGGCACTCCAGCAATTTAAAAAGGGAGGGAAAGACAAGGTTATACAAAGTTAAGCAGCACCAACAAGTAAGTAGGCAGGGCATTCTAGAAAAGCCTTTCGACAATGAGGATTCAAATCAATAGGCGTGGACCACTGTTGATGGGTCACAGTCTTTGCTCAGGATCACACAGTTCAGAGTAGTTCGCAGTTGAGTCTTTGCCAAGAGTTCAAAACGAAGTTGGTCGGAAGAAAAGTTACTTGAAAGAGTAGAGAAGGACAAGCCCTCAGATTGGCAAAAGATTTCAAACACGTTTACCGCAGTAGGACGGAACGAACGACCGGATTTGAACAGTACCTTAAATGAAGAAGAAGGCTGTAGCTGAGGCAGAAGTTCCTGGCAGATCCTGCAGGCTCACAGTTCCTGGAGCGACTGTCGGACTGACAAGAAGGAGGAAGACTGGAGGGTCCTGCACTGCCCAGGGAAGAAACCAGCAGCAGAGCAAAGCAACAAACAAAAGGTGAGCTCCTTAAAACCCAAACAGGGTCCGAGCCTCCTGGCTATCCGGTTCACTGTAGCTGTGTACAGCAAATTCAACCAGGAGAGGGAGGCCTTGCTTGGTGTTTGGCGAACTGGTTGGTCCCACCAGCTCAAGGGAAGAAGATTCCTTGCAGATCTTCTCTGTCGTCAAGTTTGGAAATTCAGACTCGCAGCAGGTGTTCACCAGGAGGTTCAGTCGTGGTAGTGGTCCTCTTCTTTCTGCTTTTCTTTGGTTCTCTCGATCCAGTGGCGACTCTGCCTTCCTAGTCCCAGAGACCTGCTTTTTATGCAGTTTTCCCCCATTCTCACAGCCTGGCTGTCAATCACACAGCAGGGTGGCTGTCCTGGAAGGACAGTCACCTAGCCAATCAAACAGGAGTGTGACTTGGGTTTCCAAGGGAACCCGTGGCAGGGGTCCTAAAATCCCTCCCTCACATCCTGCCTACCCAGACACTCAGAGGCTTCTAAGGAGAGCATTAGTGCAGAAGCCCGCCAAAGGACGGTGAACAAAGGAACCAAAACGTGGTTTGGCACGCAGAGTAAAACACGAGAAAGACCTTTACAATAAGAAATGGCGAATAAACCCTGCCGGAAACAAATAAAAGTAAATGGGGTCCAGCGGGTTTAAGCCTCAAGTCTACCAAGATAGTCTAAAACAGTACCAAGGCTATTTACATAGACCGCGGTAGGAAAAATATGATAGATACCACTGCCACCAGCCAAATCTTAATGAAAGGGAAACAAACTAATGTTCCATGCGAGACAGACAAAAAGGGATAACTATTAACCCTTTCCAGTACTCTATGGAAGATAGTTGGTACTGGGTCTGTGGTTTTAAAAAGACTAATAAAGTCAATGGCAACTTTACATGTTCTGGGAGACAGTAGTCAGTCCCAGAAAATGGAGTTTAGAGTGGGACGTCTGAAAAAGTCAACCCTGTGTCACTGCACTAAAGGTGCTGTGTGACACACAGTAAAAAGATGATGCCTATGGAGTAGGTGAGGCTCCACAAGCTATGAACACAAAAATGTAAACACACAGCAAAACACATGAAAGAGTGGGAAAAAAGGCTCACACTCTTACCAGGTGAAAAAAATAAATCCTAGAAATCCAGCAAAGCTGCTGAGGGACTCAGTAGGTGAGGGAAATTAGCCATTCTGAAGAAATCTCCCTAACAAGCACCACCTTCAACTAGCATTGTAAATGTGAGCAAAATAACAGTACTGCCACGGCATACTTAGCACTGACTAAAATTGTGTTCAGGCAAAAATATAATGGGCCTAATTCACAGAGCGTTTTCCAGTTGGGGTTTGCCATTATAAACGCTTCTGTGAATTAGGCCCTATATGTGATCCATATACTGTGGTAAATAGCACCATCCCCTGTGAACTTCATGTGATTCACTCAGTTCCTGGGCTTGATTTGATTCACAGATGTTTAGGGGGACTGAAGGCCTCCAAGCACTCAAATGTGTTTTAGGACTTTATTAATACAGGCAGAAAGGGCTCACGCAAAATACTTGTGCAAAATAGTGCCAGATAACTGCCTTGGGAACTTCAGAACCAACTACAGAGGGCACCAACATTCATAATATCACTGTAACGATTGAAGGGAATGGTTTTACATGGGAAGGGACAATAATAAAGATGGATGAGCTGCTACCTTTCTTACTTTAATTAGTCTTGCTTGTGTTGATGTGTTGAAAACTCAGGAACTTGTTGTTTTGAAGGGCTGCCATCGTTCTGAAAATTAGTTCAGGTGAGCACCGTCATGGCTGTGGCTAATCAAATCAATGCCGGCTTGCAGATTGAAATGAATAGTCGCCATTACACCATCTGAAAAAAAAGTTGAAGAGAATGTCGGTAGATTAGCAGGTGTGAAAGAGTACTTTGATAATGCATGTATAGCTATAAAATAGCAATGTCTAAGACACTGTGCTTGATTAGACAATTTTGCTATGCCATATTTTGGTGGCAATGATATTGTCTGATGCAAATACTGTTCGTCACACTATCTTACTCAATTCATAACTTATACAGTAATTTGAGTCCATGGCTTGTAAATTCGACACTGGAAAACTTTCGGGAATTAAGGATTGGATGGTTTAGACTTGGTGTGTGATGACCCGACAAACAGGTTTCTGCATAGACAAAAGTGATCTGCCGATATTCCTGGGTCACCCATGTGAAAATGTGGAGGCCCACACATTTCCATGGCTCAGTTGTCTTCTCCTGATACCCACCACAAACAAGAAGTAGAATTTTGGAGCCCCATAAAAATCAAAGTGAGCTGACCTACTGTTTTGCCCGAGTGTTAGATTCAGAGATTACAGTTAGACATTTTGGGTCTGATTCACAGAAGCGTTTAATTATGGTACAATCCCATAGGAAACGCTCTGTGAATCAGGCCCTTTGTGTTTAAACATTTTCAACTCCCACACATCGCCCATGAGAACATTTACCTTCTCATCCTGTAGGAATATCTTTTTAGATGGTCCGTCCATGCTACATACTGTGTTTTTTCTAAGTGAAGCGGGATAGAAGGCCAAACTATCCTAGAAATATTTCTAATGCGGAAAGTAAGACCATTTCTCATTGAAATAAATACAAATAAATACAAAAATAATTCTAGCATGGATGAAACATGTACTTGGAGGTCCAACTGTGCTATATATAAAAAAAAAAACAATCATAACACGACCTCCCTGTACTTCCTGTTAATTCAGAGCTTGTTGCCTTGACATATTCTTCAATCGAAATAACCCAGCAGAAACAGCTGCACCAATGAAACAATCGAGTTCTCAAGAAGTTTCCTTTTGTTGCTCCATAAATTGAATATAAACATTTTTACCTTAAACCAAGACTTGCAAAATACCAGAACAAGCCAAATTCATCACAAATCCAGTTATTGATGAATATTGTACGCGGAGTGGGAGCATAGTGAAGCAGTCCTGCAGTCTGTCTACAGTGCCTGTCATTGTGGGAGGAGAACCCATTAGTACTGCTGCCATCCGCAGAGCGGAATGTGGAGTGGGAGCAGAGTGAAGCAGTCCTGCAGTCCTCGGACGTCGGGGCCGAGGCATGGCTCCTTGGATCACTCATAAACTTTCATAACCTCTACAATTCGCCCAAAACAATGCAACATCCGTCTATGTTTGCAAAAGTTCCATCGCCGCCTTCAGACTAGGAGCCGGACCAGTGCTGCCTTCGGAGTCACGGGAAGAAAACTTTACTGCACTCCAAACAGAAGAGCCGCTCTCGGCCGTCTAGCGCCCCGGCAGTGGAAATGGCACCTACTGGACCACGAGGAATTGCTTCCCCGTCTAAGCCTCCCAAACCCACGGGGGACCGGAGGCTCAAGATGAATACTTTGATGGATAAACGGGACTCACCCGTGCAACCGGCCCCGTTGAGCCACTGGGCCCTTTACCACCTTCGCTCCAGTCCCTGGTGTGCCTAGTGGGCAGGGCCCTAAGGAAGTCGGAGTTGGACCCCCGAGTCCTCCCCACCTGTCGGTCCCCGCTTACCGCTTCGGCGAGTGGTCCCACGTGCGAGCTGGTCGGAGGACCTCTCGTTCGGGACCTAGGAGTGTTGGAGCGGGAGGACTGGGAGGAGCTCGCCACGCCGGCGCTGGGTGCCCGCGGGGGTGAGGAGACGCCGGCCGCACACGAACTGGCAGCTAACAACCTCAGCGGTCCTATCACTCCTCTCCCATCAAGTCAGATGGATCCCTGGGCAGCTCGACGGACACGGCTATGTCGTACCCCGCCCCCAATCGAATAGCTTGGCCGCTACTGACCTCGAGTGGAGCAAAGGAGGGACAGAGTGCAGAAACGTGCGCTCCGAACACAATAGCTCTGATACATGCGTGTCCAGAGCATGACCAAAGTGAGATCATTGGCATTTCATTCACCAATGAGGACTTGGCTATTTCTTCTCATAAGGAGGATCAAACTACAAACCCGCCCCCTACCAGAGAAATACATGCGGATTCACAGCAAGCCCCTGCCTTGGATTCCAACTCAGGGCTGCTAAATCCACTGGACACATTGCCAACACAACCTATAGACGATTTACCGCAGGTGAAGCCTCCCTCTGATCTGCTATCTAATAAGAAGTTATATCACCAAAAAAAAGAAAAGAATACCATACAAAAAAAGAGGAAGGGGTAAAACACAAGGGGGCCCAATCCAAGAAAATACACAAAACAAAGTTTTAAAAATAAATGGAAGCAAACAGAAAGACGATGCAGGAAAACTAACTGTCTCAACTAACCCCAAAACCACCAAGAAAACAGCTCTCGGGAAAACCGCTCTACCGACCCCTCTCTTATCCAGCGCCTTGATCAACTTTTTCAAAAAACAAGGCAAACGAAAACTGCCTACTGACATTGAACCTTCGGATGCAGAAATTCTAGAGGAACTAGAAGACATACAGCCCCTGCCAAAACTTAGGAAAACCACACTCGCCCCGGACAAACCCAAGAATATGCAAATGGCATCAGGCTGGGACGAGGGCGAAGCCACAGCTCAACTGAATGAGGGCCCAGTCGAAAATAGAGGCCCAGGTCCCACCGACTCATCCAAGACTACCGCAACGGAGGCCACAAGGCAGAATCCTGTGAAGGAGGGCACCAATCCAGAACATTACCTTACTGATCTTTCGCAAAAAGAGTACCCCCAGGGAAGAGAGATGAGTGTGCAACCATGGGTGAAAATCCACCTCCCAAGACCCGACCTTCCCATAAATCCACCAGAACCTCCAATTGATTCAATACCAGCAAGATAGGCTAAGGCGGGACCGTGGTCATCCTCGCCCAGGTCACTTCCAGCAGGAGAGGATGGTTTGGTACCCGACAAAAACCGGTGATCAACCCTGACTCAACAACATGCAGAGCTTTCGGCCACTCCGCTCAAAAACAGAAGACTGAGCGAACTTCCATCTGAATCACAAAAAGACTCACCAAATAACAGACGGGACATGACAACAATTATGTCAGCCATAACAATTGCCATGGCTCCCTTCTGTAAGCTTTATGAAAGCAATTAGTGACTCGAGCAAAGACAACTCCTCAATGTTAGCACTAATTCAATCGAAACTAACATTCTTGGAAGGATAGATTACGGGAATCAACCTGAAATACGAAACCTTACAAAGAAACTGGGACTCTAAATTAGCAGCCCTCGAAGCCAATATGAAGGAAAGCTTGCAAAACAGGCCAATAGCTGCAGCATCCCAGACGAAATCCACACAGACGGCTCAAGTCAGTCGTAATGAGGGAACTGCACCAATCTTCATCAAACAGCCAACAATCCCCTCTAGAGAAAAATGATCTCAAACCAAGACCAATTCATCAACACTGCAGACAAATGGGAGCATAAACTCTCTAGTGAAACAGAAAATAGCTCTAAAAGTGTCAGAGATGGACCAAAATAGAAAACTTGAAACAAACTCTGACCACACCCATGTCTCCTGCTAAAAGTTCGACCAGCCAATTGGGTTCGCAAATGTCGGGGGATCAAACAATGGGAGATAAAAGGTCCTCGACGGCCGATCTTACCAAATCTCCAAGAACTCCAGCAGACTTCTTAGATTCACGCTCCCTAATGAATCTAACTCAGCATCTAGAGCCAGAATTCCAGGAGACGGAAACTGTGGATTGCACAGATCTAAATAGCAGTTCAAAAGATGCCCGAAATGGACCAAGGGACACTCAGAGGCCCTCCAACCAGTCACCAGTCAACTCTCTGTCAAAGACCACATCTGCGCCACTAAAAACAAAACCAACATATGAATGCCTTACCATCAAAAACAGAAGGAAACACTGCAGACTTCGAGTAGGAGCCATTAGGTTCCCAAGCACAAAACCCCCGATCACCCAAATGAACTCAAAATCAGCAAGGGCTCTCAGAAAAAACACGGTCTGGAAGCCACAATCGAACGAAGATTCGGGTTTTCAAAATAGAACAGACAATAAATACATGGTGTTAAACCGTAAATTGGTTTTGAAAATACGAAAGAACATGACCACCTTACAAAACCTGAAAACTGAAGATTTCACGCTAATCGAGCCCTACCACGGAGAGAACAAAGCCAAAGACTACCTCCACACCAAAGCAGCAGCAATCCAAGATGTCACACAGGAGGTAGGCAAAGAGCTAATGCAAGATGACTTTATGCTCTCAGAAATCAAAGTCCCGGACACTTCATCTAAGAAAATAAAGTTTGATACAACAAAAACAAACAGAAGGAAATATTTCTCTAAAACTGAAAACTACCACAATCTACAGAGCACAGAGACAAAGAGATATTTTGGGGACACTAGTAATCAAAGACTCTCCAAATATCTGCCGGAAACCGAGTCCTCTCAATACATCCAAAAAGACAAAGAACAGGCCAGAGCCAGATCATATTATTTCAGAGATGACAGGCTTCACGGCAGACAACGCACACAGAGCTACAGGGAAAACGACTTCCAGAGAAATAGTAGCAACAGCCGCAGAGAGCCCAGACGAGAAGCCTCTACCGGATCACTTTTCGACTTACCAGACCACCGGGGTGATGGAATCGTCCAACGTGGACCATGGAAATGGTAAAAGCAGCCTTAATTTCCAGTTTCAAGAAATAGCAATTACCAAATCCAGGGAACGAAGGCCTTCCCAAAAAGTAACTGACCCTGGCCTCATGGAATACAAGAGGGCATGGACATTTAACTTACACAGACAGTCAAGACCTAGGCAAATGTGATATTCTATGCTTACAAGAGACGTGGCTCCTTCAGAAACCTTCACTTGACGGCTTCGAAATTGAGATCTCCCCAGCAGTTAAAGGTCTACTTGGCAGACCATCAGCGGGCCTTCTTCTCGCGGTTCGACTGGGTCCAGACATAGAGATTGGCCCTCATTACGACCCTGGCGGATTTTTTCCGCCATCGACGGACTTTCCGGCCATGGCGCAAAGTCCCTTTACGCCATGGCGGATGGCGGACTTACCGCCCCATTCCGAGGTCGGCGGGGCGGTAAGTCCCCATTGACCCATTTACCCTTCCCCATTCCCATTTCGGCCCCATAGGGCTCAATGGGAGTGGGGAAGGAGTTAATTACGCCACCGTAAAATACGGTGGCGTAATTAACACCAAGGTCCCAGAGCGCCATGGATTTTTCCGCCCGCAAAAAGCGGGCGGAAAAATGACCATGGCGCTCCAGGAACTCGTAGTTGGCGGTAAGGGGTCCGCGCAGCTAACGCTGGCGCAGACCCCTTAGCGCCAGGGTCGTAATGAGGCCCATTGTCAAGAAGATAGTAGCATCATATGACACACTGCCGGTTCTCACCCATTGGAAGCATTTCTCATACTCCTCAAAGTCGTGAACAACGACAAACTTGGCCATTGTGACCGTCTATTGGAACCCTCAAAAAACAACTGCAATAGACTTCTGCCGCTCTGTGGCAGACATTATCGACACCATTATTATCGACTGGAACACTACATCTATAATTATTTGTGGAGATATGAATGCAAAGTGCGTGAACCCGAAAGCTCAAGACATCACAACCCTCACCTTGTCGCAGTCAGAAGAGCGGGGTAGAGCATGGCTAAATCTAATGACCTCCAGGAAACTTCACAATGCTGCATGGGCCAAAGATTGGCAGATACAGATACCGACATGGGAAAGAGGAAATTCCAATGCCACTCTGGACCACATTTTTGTATCCAGTGCCCTGCTTCCGTACATCAAATTATTCCATGTTATAAAAACAGACACCAGTGACCACAACATGCTGTTCATGGTATGGGCATCAAACTGTCAGCAAACCAAATAATTTCCTTCCTCGGTTGAGGTGAACAATCAACAAACTAGGCTACGATTAACAGCCGCCAGCATCAAAAACCTCATGAGTCAATATATCAGAAAAGAGATAGATTCAGCAATCACTACAGTAACAGAAAGACCAAACTACATGCCGCTATTGATTGAATATAAGACAAAACCTAAAAGTGGTAACAAACCAACCACAAACATCAATCACACATTTAACAAAACAGTGGCGGAAAAAAAGAGGGCACTGAGAAAATTGAAGCGGGAAGCTAGAATAAAGAATACTGAATCTACCGGGGCTACGTGGATCAAAGAAACAAAAAGCTATAAAGCATGGCTAAAGATCTATAAAGTAGACCTCTACCAGCACGACGCTGAACCGATGCTAAGAACTCTGAGCACTAAAAGAACTGTTGACTTTTGGGCTTTATTCAACAAATCAAAGGGAAATCTGGACACCCAACTGGCCAACTCAGTTCGAGAAACAACATGGGACAGGTTTTTCACAGAGCTCTTTGCTGCTCCACAGAACAGTGGGGCCCCAGTCACAAAAACTTCTCATGTGCCCTGGATCGATCTCTCTCCAAAAGAAGACATAAAAGGAGCAATTAAAAAGCTGAAAACATTGAGAGCTCCAGACCCAGATCGGCTAACGAATGTCGACCTAAAGACCCACACAGATGAATGGACAGACTTCATCAGCTTTCTCTTTAACCAGTGCAGGAAAATGAGACTTATTCCTGCTTCCTGGAGAAAAGCGACTATGGTACCGATTTTTAAGAGGGGAAACAGGGAAGACCTGGCAAATTATCGCCCCATAGCTCTTCTCGACGTTTTTTGAAAACTCTCTGCTACTCTTCTGCTTCACCATTTTCAAAAATGGGCAAAAACAGCGCCATCTGCAGATCCCTTCCAGATAGGATTCCAAAAAAACAGAGCACCTAAACTAAAAGCATGGAATTGCCCTGAGGAAGTGCTAGATCCGATAATAGTACTACATGCACAAACATCTCTACGTGTCCGATTAAACCGACAAGGTCTGCTTTCAAAAGAAATCCGAGCAGAACGAGGGGTGAAGCAGGGATGTCCTTTGGCACCTGCCCTGTTCGTGGCCTTCCTAGGGGACTACAAAGACTCTGAAACAAGCATTTGTTCCTTCCCACCAAAAAAAGGCAACACCTCGGTTTCCCATATCCTCTACATGGACGATATGATCCTTCTTGACCAGACGCCTATAAGTCTCCAATGTCAGTTAGACAACCTGGCTAACTATATGTCAACAAACAACCCTGTGATAAACAACACCAAGACAAAGATCATGATTTTCAGCAAATGCAACCAGAAACGTAAAACCAATCCAAACTGGTTTTTAAACAAAGTTAAAATTGAAGTGATCTCAGACTTCAAATATCTTGGAGTAATTATCGATGGCTCACTGAATGAACTAAAAATGCAACAAAACCTGTGGGAGAAAACAAAAAACCTGGCATCCCAAATGAGACTCATCGACAGGAAATACGGAAAATGTTCCTTACTACCAGTGATTAATTTTTACAAGGGTAAAGTGATTCCATCTTTGACGTATGGAATGGACACTACAATCACCATGCCGGCTTCAATTTGGTTGAAACGGGAAGGTTACCTGTGGAGGACAGTGTTGGGCCTCCCAAATTCGGATTCGATAGCAGCCCACAGAAGAGAACTGGGATTACTATCACTAGAGGCAACTGTAGAACTTTGCTCAATCCAACTTTACAGGAAAAGCTTACTTCGAGGTTGCCTACCCATATACAGGCATATTGACGACGAAATTAAATTGAGCTCTAAACAACTGGGTTGAAGTCCAAAAAGCCAAACTGACCGACCTGGCATGTTCTTTAGACGACCTTACAGGCAATCCGCAAAGAGTGATCTTTAAGCTTAAATCTCAAGACTGGATCAAAACAGGAGACAAAGCAGCGGTCAACAAACTCCTAAGACATCTCCCACCAACTTTCAGTAAACTAAATTGCCCCTTGACCTACTGTTTGAAATTTCCAGACAGAAATTGCAAAAAACCTTTCAGAGCTCACCTAAATCTCCTGCACACTCGGGAGATTGTAGCAATTAGAATGCAGACAAACATCACGACCTGCAGACTACGTGAGCAGCCCGACAAACAGGAACACCTGTGCGACATCTGGTCCTCAACTGCTCAAAACTGGATCTAGAACGAACAGCATTTCTAGCCCCATTATGGGCAAACTCAGTGATGATGGAAGAAGAAACATGGTGGTTCCGTTTGATTACAGGGGAAAAATCCAAATGGTCAGTAGCAACAGCAAAACTACTGTAAGCAGCTTTTAATAAGATCAACTCCCTTCAACCTCAAGCAAATAAAGACATGTCTTAGCCGACTTGGCTCAGATAATGTGGAAAACTCTTAGTTTTGTCGTGCGACAGACAACGCCGGAACTTTCTGAACTTTCTGACCTCCTCCCTCGCCTATCTACCTTCTTTTCTGTAGCAAGAAACAAAGATTCCTGATTTTGTACATTTCTCCTTGTAAAAGTCAATTTTCTCCTTTTGGACTATACACAAGTAATACAATTTTATTTTAAAAATCTCATGCGTCACTCATTGCTATTAAAAAGTATGAGATATTTTTCATATTTGTAACGTGTGCCCCACAGTGATAGACATAGAATTATAGCCTCAAATGTGAAGAGAAATTTGTATTATTGCCGGTAGGGAGGTTGAATGGTGTAGAATATGCTCTTATAGGGAAGTTAAGCATGTTTAGAGCCCTGTGGTGGATGACTACCTGCCTTCTGCCACTGTGGTAAAACTGAGTTGAGTCAAATCACCAGAAAATATTGGTGATTCGGCTTGTTTCAAAAACACAACATTTAGGGATTCAAAGTTTTCTCAAACCAGTTTGCACAGGAATATTAAAGCATAATGCACCGTCTTGAGAGGACCAAGTGAAAGAAACCATTGGAGCAGATGTAATGCTTAGGGTCTAGCATTTCCATGTATGCTTACTAAAGGGTAAGACTCGATGCAATGAAAAACAAGCTTTCATTTATATTAGTCATGCAACAGACCAAAGGTGGGGGTTATGTGCAAAGTTTTGTATAAGAACTGCAATTACGCCATCACGTACTAGGCAATTTGTCCGTCAGAATGGTGACGTACATTTAACAACATGAATGTGATTGACAAATAATGTGTCTGTTGAGCTCTGACCTGACCATTCTGCACCATTTCTGCACACAGCACAGATGGATTGATGACTCAGTGAAATGTGTGATTAAGGGTGTGTATGACCGTCACCACATCCATGAAATTTCCCCAGTGCACATGTGTCATAGGTCTGACTGAGATCAGCAATGATGGCAGCTATTTCATCATTGCAGCTTGTGGTGTGGTCAAAAGACTCACATCACGTGACAGGGACAAGGGGACGTGGGAAGTGGAGGGGCGGAAAGCGGGAATGGGAAGTCAGTTGGAGTTTGGAGTTTACAAACAAAGGTGTGTTTTGGACCTTCCCCTGCCTCCGCCTCATGTGTTGTAATGAAGCATGCTTGAGGCCGTGGAGGAAGTCTGAATGTACACCTGGTACTTCACATTGGCGACGATGTGCATACGAACCCCGGAATGTTCATGGATCCCGCACTCGTGGCAGAGGGTAAAAAGACGCCACTCGAGCAGCGGTGCCCCCCATCCAGCATTCAGGCGGAAGGGTTTTCCCACCAACGGTGGTGAGCAGGAGCGGGTTGGAGCTTGCAAATGCTCCCCGCAGGTGGGTAGTGCGGCCCCCCTCATCCAGTGACTCTGGGCGGTCGAGTACATCTCCCGCCAACGTAAACGTTCCAAAGCGGGTTGGAGCGCGAAGGCTCCACGCTGACAAAGCATTCGAGGCGGTCGAGCATTTCTCCTGCCAACAGCACAAAAGCCATGCGGGTCAGAGCTCGAGAAGGCCTCCCCGCTACTATAAACATTTCAAGCGGTCGAGCACATCTCCTGAAGCGGGTCACAGCGTGAAAACTCCCCACTGATACAAAAGTACTGCGGACACGTGAACCGCGACCGCAGCCTCCAGACCTCTATAAGCAAAGCGCACGTGGCGCATAAGCGCATCGGTAAAGGGAGGAAAGGGAAACGGGGCTGCAACATCGGCACATGCTGGAAAGGAGGAGACATTAACGCACATGGTGTAGGAGCAAAGTCAAGGCAGAGGCATGGAAATCACATGCAGCAACCACCAGTCTATTGGAGCATGTGGCCTCACCAACTGCCGGTCTGGAGACAACGATCTACCACGCCGCACCACACGCCAAGCTCACAGGAAAGACGCAGGTCACAACAATATCCTGCCATCCAGTCATAAAACAATGTCAGTCGGTAAAGGGCTATTTTCAAGGGACATTACTGCACGAAGCACAGTCTTATATAAGACAGAGAGACAGTCAAAATGTCAGGGGATGACACATTAACCATCCCTCTGATGACAGCTCAAGCACTTCCCACTAGGATGCATGATAGCCTTATAACACAGCTACCCACTAATTTTGACCTTACCAACCCTAGCACATTAGGCCCATGCTGGAAGAGGTGGATAAGAGACTTTGAGGTATGCTTAAAAGCCATTGGCCCGTTAGATGATGAAAAAACAAACAGCCTATTGACATTCTTGATCGGCTCAAACGTTAGGGACATTGTAAATGAACTTCCTTCAAGTGCCACTGACACCTACACAAGTCTAAAATCAACACTCACTGACTATTTTACTCCACACACAAATGTGGACTACGAGAGACACATCTTCCATACAATCAAGCAAACAAAGGGTGAGACCATGGACACTTTCGTGATGCTCTTGAGACTCAAGATGAAGCACTGCGACTTCAATAATTACTCCAATGAAGAGGCACTGCGCTTGCAAATTATTGTCAGGTGTGAGAGTGCAGATTTTAGAAAGCGGCTATTTACAAAAACCAAGCAACTTGGAAGAAATCCTGTGCTTAGCTCACTCAGATGCTGCTTTGGTGTCACAAATAGAAGGACTAGACAAAATTGTGATCACTCATGGCAAACACGAGGGCATCAACAAGCTGGAAGGTGCCTCAAAAGGGAATGCCGAGCCGTTCTGCTATCGGTGCGGCTACGAATACCCCCACGAAGGACAATGCCCAGCATGGGTTAGCAGTGTGCAGCCTCTGGAGGGGAAAACCACTACAAAGCAGTATGCTGCATATTCCGCAGCCAAATGCGAGGAGAAGAAAGGAGCGTGTCTATAAAACAGTGTGGGGTCAGTGTGGGGTTATATTTTTAGTGAGTTAAGAGGGAAATGTGGCAGTGTTTTCGTAATTT
The DNA here is from genome assembly GCF_040938575.1 of Ambystoma mexicanum. Taxonomy (NCBI): domain Eukaryota; kingdom Metazoa; phylum Chordata; class Amphibia; order Caudata; family Ambystomatidae; genus Ambystoma; species Ambystoma mexicanum. Next base: position 845,359,285 of record NC_090937.1, read on the forward strand.
AACGTTGCACTGCTTTGGTTTCAGTTTAGACAACTGATCCATAGATATATGACTGAATGCACACTTTTATGGATTCTGTTTTAATATTGTTCACGTCTAGCCATTGTGGTTAGCTTCATCAAAGAGACCACAGCCCTCCTTGTGTTTGAATGTTTATTGTTTTGACGCGAATTGTACCTGCTAGGCATGGATGCACAGACAGTGTGGAATTACAAAACATAATACGAAACTGCCTAAGAAGATGAGAAAAATGGTTGAGTGAGACACTGGGCCTCATTACGGGTCCAGCGGTAACGGTGGCGGTACTACTGGTGGGTTGCCGCCGGACCCATGAATATTTACTGGTGCCTGACTTGCCGATAACACCGGGGGATTACAACCCTGGCGGTCCGGAAAGTCAGGCGCCAGTGTGCTGTAATTCCTCATTCCATAGAGTCCCGTAGGAATGGGGAACATGGAAGCACCAGCACCGTTGTAATGGTGCCGGTGCTTCCATGATGGTCTGCATACTGTTGCCGCTGTGCCCGGCAGGGTCTGACCTGTCGGGCACTGCGGCTCAGGCATGCAGACCGGTAATATGATGATCTGGAAACAATGGTTCTGGTAAGATTACCGGCCCCATTGTCTCCGGACCGGCAGCCTCAGAATGAGCCCCACTGTCTTTTTCTACTCAACCATATGCAGGGCCGCTGAGCCAATGCTCTGCATTGCTGATGGGGCTGTGTGGTCTTTATCCATCCTGAGAGTGACTCGAAGGTCGCCTCCAGGAGGAGAACCCTGGAAACTCATCCACATACCACGTCTCAGGGTTATCCATGGGTGCAGCTGTGTTAAAAGCACAAGTCACGTAAGAAATGTTTCATGGGAAATAACCAATTTTTTGGGTGGTTTGATGTGCCTCGACCCTTAAAAGTTGTAGGCAATCTATGGGAAAATGTCTGAGCTCACGCAAATGGAGGCAGGATGATGTCACCTTCGGGGTCCTGTAACATGTCCCACTGCTCTGCCGGAAGCCTGCAGTAGGGTATGTGAAACTGTTTTCTATTTCTAGCATGCTGCTGATTTGAAATTGGAAAATGAAGGTTTTCTATTTTCAGATCAGCACACTAGAAATATAAATGCATTACACCAGCAGGCTCTCCGACCCAAACATTTTTTCTTCAACAGTACATTTCCAGAGCCATGCGAAGATTGAACACAAACCATTGTCTTTGGTCAAGAGGCTGCCATTTCCACCTCTAGGGGAAAAAGTAAGAAGATTAGAGGGTAGGTTAAATCGAAAGCTGAAGCGCACTTTGAGGGTATTATTTCATGGGTGTAGTAGTGTTTGAAAGGTTTTGCCCTCTCCTAGTGACTCTTCAATATTCATGGCTAACCCCATTTTTAGAGGCGTTAACCAAGAACACTAGGGTTCATGTTGGGGAACAAGGAGTGAGGGATCAAGTATGTCTACAAACGAAGCAGATTCAGATCAACAAAAAGATGGTCTATTTCTTTTTTGGTTTTACTGAGGTTCTGCTGGCTTCATATTACCAAATCATCGATACAGAGTGAGCGGACTATGTAGTAGACAGTATTTACATAGGGCATAAGATGAAGGAAAGGACTGGTTGTCATCTATCGTATGTGTGAGGCACTGACTCGCATAGAGGAGCAGTTCCCTGAAAGTAGAAGCAATGCATTCAGAAGGGGTGACTGATCCCTGGGAGATTTAATGAGACATTGACCAATAGTAGCGAACAGAATGGCAGAGCTGTCAGACACTAGCTTGGGTGAAAAGCCTATTATGCAACGATTAGAATGCCATGTGCAGTCTCTGCAAGTTCAATGTCTGAAAGCAGGCGAAGTTGATCATTCTTATCAGATCAAGGAGCTGAACTACAATGTAATTGTACTGTTAAGAAGAGGTCTTGACAGCCACAGGAGCATCCAGCAGACTAGAAGAAGGGGATGGGCTTGTGTACTTCTGACGCCATGGTGATGGGCTAAAAAGAGCCAAAGGGAATGTATGTTACTAGAGAAGTGACGGTCATGTAAGAATTGATGTCGACGTGGATTCTTCACGTTAAACTTGATACCAGGTTCTGGAGAATGAGACCAGAAGGACAGATTAGGTGGAAATTCACCTCGCAGACAAGGCCAGGAGTAAAGAAAGAAGCATGCCAGTTGGAGCAGTCAGAGAAAATTAGAACTCTGTTTTGTTACGTTGTGGATCCTGAAAGCCACTCTGATGAAATCCTTAAAATGGCAGAGAAAAAAAATCTTGGCAGAATCCACTCACTTGTACCACAACCTGGCTCAGAGTTCTAGCATCAACAGCCGTTTAGAATTCAAAGGTAGGCAGTATACCTGCTTTGGCTGAAGTAGGCTAAACTATCCAGAGAGGTGGGTCAGCAGAGGGAGCAACTAAAGGATCACACTACATTATATACTTAATGAATGGAAAGTCCAAATAATTGTATATAAAAAATTGTACTAAAAACACAATAAATGCTAAAACACTCTATGCAAGCTAGAGACACAGAAAAGGAAAGCGATGTAAAAAATAATAATTTTACATCAAAAATTGGACAACTTTAAAGAGGGTGAGCAAACATAAACATTCAGCAAATTATATATTTCTAATTAGGTCTTCGTTACTGAGATTAACGTCTTTAGAGACCAAGGTCAGGCAAGGTGCCCAGTGTACATAGACAGCCTCGAAGTTGTACCAAGTCCTTAGTCTCAGTTATATCAGTTCTTTATTTCACAGGGTGACTGGATGGTGTCAAATCTGGCAGTCATGCTGCAATGCACATTTAAAAATAGTACACAGAGGTTTGGGCATCACAGTGTTCACACTTCTCCAAAACAAGGGTCAGTGCAGCAAATTCTATTTTGAGGGAGAGCAGGCAGTCGGGATTCAATGATGGGAGCTTCAGCTAGTTATGGGTTGGACATGCATTGATGCTGCAGAAGCTCATAGCACTGGTGGCTTGGTGGCTATTTCAAATGTGATCTCCAATGTCCAAAAACGGATTCAAATACATAAGAGTCTGCTGGGCTGTGGAGTTTGTCTTATACTCTTCTTGCTCTGCAACTCCAAGCACACTTCCCTTGTCATGCCTCTGGAGTCTTTGCCTCCTTGTCCTCAGCAGAGCAGCAGAAAAGTTCTTCTTCTATCAGATATTGCTAAGGAAAGCAGAGGGTCTTTCTCTGTTCTACCTTTTTCTTTGTTTTCACTCCTATGTACGGGGGCTTTGAGTCTTGTCATTACCAACAAGTCACCAACCAGACTGAGACTTGCTTTCCCATGTATACACACATGCTAGTGGGGATTTGCAGATTTCAAGCACCTCCCCATATTGGCCAGTGAGGACATCTTCCATCTAGGGTGACCACCTCATAATGTAGTGGTCACAGGGTGATTTGGATGAATTGCTGGGGGGTTGATGCATGGCAGGCTGGAATATTTACAACATCAGCATTCTCGCTTAGTGCCTAAGAGTTTCCAGTAAGCATTAATATCACTGATATCCTGACTTATTAAGATCTAAAGCCCTATCTGCAGTGTCTGAATTCCTCACCGCCGCATGCAGTGCACGCTCATGGAGTGTGTTGTGGACCAGCACAGTCCTTTAAGAATCCCTCCTGCAAACCTTGGTGTGGTGCGAAATACACCTTAATTAGGTTTAACATTCCGTGTTGGCTGACTGTAGCAGGTGTCAGTTTCACGTGAGGGGGGTCTGCAGAATATATTATTGTCGGAGTTATGTGGGCTTCCCAAAATACACACTACCTCAGCTCAAATCATAGAGAGACATGTTAGAACACATTTAAATGTTAAACACAATACTGGCAACAACCCAAAATGCTGTCCGTACCACAGCACATTCATTGATGAAAAGCCTGCATTCTATTAATGGGCATTGGCCATCCAAAACGCTGCTATGTGAAGCAACCTGGTGCAAGAGAATATTTAAGGATGTCAATACATTTTTTATATGGGTTTTAATTTTGAAAATAAAGCACATGGATATTCTGCAAAGATTTGGGTTTAGCAATCATCTCGATTGACATTATATATTTATCTGACAAAGTCTGTTTGTGCCAATAAGGATACAGGAGCTAATTGATAACTGTAGAATAATAACAAACTTCCCTAACACCAATGGACGTTCTAGGAATGTAAATTAATGGTGCCATACAGTATTTGATTTTCTGCTGCAGGTACATTTATTTCTGAAAGATGGACATCTCAACTAACAGCTACTGGTTTGACATGTTTTTGTGAACCACAGAACATGTTTGTACTTTATGGAAGTTAGTGATTCAGTTGCACAACTCATCAGCCGGAAAGCCCTCTTGGGTAGACGCCACTGATATGCTTTTTTAGGCACACAGTGCAGTAGTGTATCCAGAATGTATCTACAAGATGGGTCTTCACTTTCCTTTCTATGGTTTCTCTTTATTCAGTAGGTTGAGCATAACTCTGGCCAAAACATGCAGCTTTCTCTACCTGAAAAACCTACAAATGACAGCAGTGCGTTGCCCCTAGACATCACCACACAAGTCATCTGATAGGTTCAGTACTATTCTAGGTTGGAAGGGTTCATCATGATATAGTATCTTCAAAATACCAAGGGAACAATGGGGTAGGAGTGCTAGAAATGGTCAACTCAAGCACTGAATCGGTTAACACTGAATTAACAACTTTGTTTGATGTAGGTGAAGCCCCTTCCTTTTGAACAGCCATTTCCATCTTCACATTTTATAACCCCAACAGCATCACAAAAATTCACATCCAGAAACAGTGAGTCTGGAGCAGAGTGTGTTTTTCTGTGTGAGTGTTTGCGTGCGTTTCTGTGTGTGTCTGTGTGTGTCTTTGTGTGCATGGCACGCTACCTTTGCGGTGTCGTTTATCCTGGGTTGTTCTTTCTGGAGAGGAGCGCCTGCTACCTTTTTTTGAAATATATGCATAACCCAAGCACTCTGTTCCTCCACAGAACCCTTAAAGGGTCCATTACTCAACGTAAAATCCTTCGGCACACACACCATTGACGTACACAACCTTATTCTTGAATACAAACTAGATTTCCTAGTAATAACAGAAACTTGGCTCCACCCAACATCAGGACCATTGATCGCATTAGCTATACCACCTGACTATACATTACTCAGAGCAGACTGCGTTGAGGCCACCGGAGGAGGAGTTGCCATCATCTCCAAAACCACTCTCCAGTTTAGAGAATTTAAAACAGAAACCCTATTAGGCTATGAACTTTATTCTCTCAAATTAACCACTAACTCCAAAACAACAATCAATTTCCTAGTTGTGTATAGAGCCCCAAAGCCCTCTAATAACCCACACACCGAACTACCTCTGCTCATCACCCCTATCATCAAACCCAACACCAAATTCATCTTACTAGGAGACATTAATCTGGGGCTTAATGACCTCTCTGATCTCAAAGCCACTGCCTTCCATAATACATTCCTTGAAAAGCAATTCAAACAAATTGGTAACGACCCAACCCACACAAAAGGACGAATCCTGGATTGGACTCTAAAACTGAACACTACAGTCCTCCTAGAAGACATCATAGAAATGTCCTGGACTGACCACTCTCTCATCAGGTTCAACATTATCACAACTGAAGACTCCCCCCAGCCGCCACTCCCGCAATGCCCATTCTCATGAGAAACTCCAGGAAACTCACGCCTGAAAACCTAACCCCTTTGCTAAACAAATTAATCAATACACAATCACCAGTTGATAACAACCATGACATTATCTCATTACACTATTATACCTACTTCAAGTCAGCCATGGATGAAATAGCTCCTCTCAAATCCAATCTTCCCAAACAAAAACGTAGCAACATATGGTTTCATTATGACCTCATTGAACTTAGAAGAAAAAAAGAGCACTAGAACACCTCTCTAGAAAACCACACTAAGGAGTCTAAAAGAAAACTACAGCTAATATCTAAATCCTACATATTAGAAGTACATACCCAGAAAGCCAACTCCCTTAACTTACGTATCACTAACGCCACCTCTAATAGCAAAGAACTGTTCACCATAATCAGAGAATTATAAACACCTATCTCTCCCCCCAGCATAGTCAAAGTCAACAAAGTGTGGTGAACCACCATTCAGGACGAACTAGCTTCCAAAATAAACACCCTTCAAAATAAAATCGCCTCGCAAACAGCCTCTTTAGATCCAACCCCCCTGCTAGCTACAGATACTAAAACCAATGTACCTGAATTACAGTTTACCCAAGTAACCAAGGAACAGGTACTTAAAACCATAACCTCACGTAAACCATCCAATTGCAAAGGAGATAACTTTTCTGCCAAACTAGTTAAGGACTGCGCCCCATTCTTAGCACCCACCATCACTAATTTTGTCAATGCCTCATTCAACACCAATACCATCCCTTCTATTAATAAAGAAGCATGAGTAACTCCCCTCCTTAAAAAAACAACCTTAACCCCACCACTTCCACCAATTATAGACCATCACTACAGTTCCCATCCTCCTCAAAATCATAGACAAAATCGCTTATACCCAATTCCAAACCGACCTTGAAAATAAGCAACTACTAGGGGATAGACAATCAGTCTTCCGCCCCAGACATAGCACAGAGACAGGCCTGCCGGATCTCAAAAAACAGATGGACTCCATCAGAGACCCTGGGAAACTATGCATACTATTATTAATCGACCTGTCTGTGGCATTTGATTTAGTTGACCACAATAAACTATGCCTAACACTAGCCAATAACTTTCATTTTTTTAAGGCAGCCAAAGCCTGGATCAAATCTTTACTTGCAGACCGAAAAGCTAGAGTAATGTAAGGGAGGAAGGGTCTCCCAGGCCCCCCTTCATTCCTAATGACGCACATGATATGCTCATTCTGCAGTTGACAGCGCACCTCTGTCCAAGGTGTGAGGTAGCCATTGAATGACATATAACTGTGTATGGCCTATGAGCTGCGAGACTCCATTTTGTGTTAACTACCGGCTCCAGTTTCTATTAGGCTGCATGTAAACACTGAATACAGGCCTGCACCTCTCCCCTTCATTCGCTGCGCACAGCCAGCAGGTCAACCCCCCCAAAACCTCCTCCCCTCTACCGTCCCCACAGCTGTCCTGTTCTCACGGAAGCTTGGGCGCGAAGTGTAGCGAGCTAAACACTGTGGCCCTGATTCATGGAAGTGTTTATAATGGCAGAATCCCATAGGAAAACATTCCATGAATCATGCCCTGTATCTCATCTTTTCCTTTTACATAATTGCCCTGTGTGTGACTGGGCTGGAGCCTGGGTCTGGAAAAAAACCATCCATCTCCATAAATCTGACTCTGCACTAGCAGGCCCCGTCTAAAGAAACATAGACCACAAGTCCCCTAAACCCACACCTCTTTGATGTAACAGTTGCATGCCCCCAGCCCATGTGCCACTCCAGTTCACCCTTGTATCACTAATCCCATGCAGCAATATTTCGTCTTGTACTAACAGAGAGTAAAACACCCACATTAGATTCCAAGAGATGCTCGATTAACGTGTGTTAGATAAGACACCTGGGCCAATGCACCCTCACTCGTGGTGGCTCAGGTCAAATGCGTAGATGATGTATATATTGTGTGTTGAGATTTATGTATAATACTAATATGTGTGTGTGGCCAAAAGGGCAACAGTTAGAATGAAATACAGCAACATGGACATCGCCTGACCCCGCACCCCCCCCATTTGAGCCTAGCTGACCCTTGTGATTCAAGAAGTTACAAATCTGGAGCCGACCAATCCTGGAGCAACACCCTTACACAAAGCTTCATGTCCAGTCCCCTTTGCCCAATGAGCTCTACTTATTGTATCCCCTATAGTACACGTCATAGATGACGTGTTTTTGTAATAAAATGTGTATTTTCTGTTGTTTGGGCAGAGCGCTCTCAAAGTAGCAGAGTCCTCTGCGTGCCCCATTTTAACTTTATATAAAGTCTTGTCTTTTACCTCATTTGCAATTGGTCCTGGTCTCATTCCCTAATCGAGTGTGTCCTTTACTATCTCTTATTTTGTTATTTCATTGTAAATGTGGGGAATGCCAGCTTTCATTTGGTGACCCTGACGTGATAGCGATCCTTTGTTCCACTGGTGTTACGCACATCTGGTCTCTGCGGGACGTAGGGCCGTGGTTGCAGCCCTCCCTGGAAGTGGATCCCCCTTGTCAGGCTTCTTCCCCTGCTCATATGCTATCTGCTGTGACAATTGTTGGCACTGCTCCTGTTGCTTAATGATGACGAGCTCTCCGTCCTGCTTCTCACTGCAGAGGCCCCTCTTAATGGACCGAGTTCCTTCACTGGCCCATTGTGCGTGGGAGCCCAGACCAGCTGTGGCTTAACCACTCCTGAAGGTAAGTGTCTTATGGCTTTAACATATTGTGATTTTGATTTCTGATTATTGTCTGTATATGTTAATATGTCTTTCCTCTGCTTCTCCCAACAGATGAAATGTGGCCCAGCAGTAGTTGTGGTGCATGAAGCGGGGCCAAATGGGAAGATAAGGGAGTCCACGATGCTCCGACAGAAGGTGAGTGTTGGTTTAAGGTTAAGCGTGAGGATTTGTCAAAGCACGACCTTAAACGTAATGTCTTAGTGAATTCCAATCTTGTCTTTATCTTTTTCTCTTGCAGGCACCGTCTTCCGATGGATTGCTCCAAGTGTCACGATGTCGGCCTGGAGCGCTGCTTTCCGGAGGTCTGGAGATGGATGATGAATGCCAGAGTCAACGATGATATTTGCCGAAAACAGATTCCGAGGTAAGTGCTGCGGCTGGTAGCTGGAAACAAGGTAAGATGCACTCAGGCTGGTAGCTTGAAACAAGGTAAGATGCACTCAGGCTGGTAGCTGGAAACAAGGTAAGATGCGCTCAGGCTGGTAGCTGGAAACATGGTAAAATGCACTCAGGCTGCAGTGAGTGTTATGCTGCCATCAGCAGAATAACGCAAATCGCTTGCATGCAGGCTGGGTGGGCTTATATAGTCTAGCCCTGGCCACGCCCATTAGTCTTGGCTCACCGGCCCCAACCTGCCACTCCTGAAAGATGCTGCACCTGCAATCCAACCCTCTCAATAAGACACACCCGAACAAATGCACGTGGAGGCTCCTGTTGGAAAAAAGAAATATCTTGCACCAAATAAAAGTGCTCAAGTGCACACTTATTCATGAACATGGTGCGAAGGGCGCCAGGACTGAGTCCAGCTGGGCCCTCTATGCTGTTTTCTTTCCCAAGGGACAATAAAAGGTTGTGTTACCCCTTGCTCTCGTCCCCTGATGGTGCAGGGTCTGTGGTTCCCGGGCCAATGGCCATGACAGTTGGTACGAGATGTTCCCCGGCCACAGCGGCGAGATCCAGGGCGCCCCCGTCAAGGCTGCTCACCTACAGCAACTGGTACCATTAGAAGTGTGCATATTAGGACAGAAGGTTCCACAGGTCCCGGCTTTGCAAATACCCTGCCGTAGCGCTTGCCGGACCTGGGTGTGGCCATTGAGTGTGGGGCGGCACCTTCACAGACCTGGTCTGGAGGCTCTCGGATCAATACCGACACGTGAGTATTAATTGCGATAGACCCTAAAAGAAGGTGGGGGAAACGGGAAGGGAGTCAGATTGAGGTGTCTTACGAATATCTGGTGAGGACAGAAACGGGGGTCTTTTCTTTATTGCTTTTTCTTTCGCATATGGCCATTAGGATTTTTATAAAAGGGTAAGAGGTGAACAGAGGTATGGAAACCTAGCTCCACGAGGGGGTAGAAGGCAGCACTGCATAGTAATATCACGACTTATACAGGAGAATAAATGGTGAAAAAGTAAACAAAGTAGGAGTCTTGTACAAGGAGGAGACTCAGAGTAGTTTTTTTAGAAACACATTTTATTTTTCTTCCTTTCTTGTCTCTTAGGGGGTGGTCGAGGAGGGTGTGAGGACAGGGTGAGACTCTGGGTGAAATAAGGGGAGGGGGAATAGGAGACAGTAAGCAGGCAGGGTCTATGTTTTAATGTTCATATACCATGTTTACACATTATACGTCAAGTGGCCAATAACCTGTTTAATTTTGGTTTGAAAATGAGAAATTGTAGTATTTGAAGGTCTAAGAAAAAGTATCTCATGAAGAGCATTGGTATAAATTTGTTGAAGAAAAGCTTTTGGTTCTTAAAGAAATTGGTTGAAATTGGTCTTAGATTGTCCATGCTTGCATGCACTCCCCATAGGCCGCTGTTAAGGGATGATGGGGGCAGAAACACCACTTATGCATATATGTCAGAGTTTAGAAGTGTACAGTGAAAACATAAAAAAATACCATGAACAATGGCGGACGGAAATGAAAGGGGAAGGTATGCCCCAGGTATGGCCTGAAGGTGGCTTGTTTGATAAATCAGTTCTAGACATGGTAGCAACACACTTGACCATTAAATACAAAGGCAAGCAGCTCCAAAATGGAAGGGAAGTGATGGATTTATGGAGGGTATTCAAAGAGATACTGCAAGCAGGAATAAGGGCCAAGGCACCCCACCCTAACAGCATTGAAGGGGGAGGTGGAGTAAAAATGATACAGGAAGGGTCCCACTTGGTGTGGGACGGTTTTAAGTTAATATGGGTCCACAATGTTCCTACAAACCTCACTACCCTACACAGGAATAAAACTGTTAGAGCCCCATTGATGAAGTACTTAGTAACCATCCTGAGCATGAACTTAACGTGTACAAGATGAATGACCCCAACCCTTACGCATTTACACTGCAATATGATGATCTCTATACAACCACACAAGCTACCTCAAGTGGTGATTATGTAAATGATGAGGACCAGACCTCCACCGCGGCTCATGGTAAAACAGATGGACAGCAAAGTAATGGGAGGAGAGCAGGGCTAAATCTATTCCTAACAGTGCGATGATGATGGTGACAATGGGCAATGCAGCAGGGGTAGTACAGGTAACGCACGAAGCCCAGGTTCAAACAGGAGAAGATTCACAACCAAAATATAGAATGACTGCTAGATACAACACTGGATACATTGTAGACCCGCTATGGCACACCACAATTAAAGAGCCCCGTAAATTAGAATGGTACAATGAAGTATGGGTAGATCTGGAGGGGGACGGGGGCTGCATATACATGACCTGTACCCCAGATGAATATGCACAAAGGGGGGAGAGCCTTAAGGAAGTGTGTCGAGTCTGGATGCCAAGAAAGGGAACTCCGGCTTGGGATGAAGCAGTGGCTGAGGACAATAAAAGGAGACGTTTAGAAGATTTACAATATTCGTTACTTAAGTTAAAAAAAGGCAGAATGTAAGGGAGGAAGGGTCTCCCAGCCCCACCTTCATTCCTAATGACGCACATGATATGCTAATTCTGCAGTTGACAGTGCACCTCTGGCCAAGATGTGAGGTAGCCATTGAATGACACATAACTCTGTATGGCCTATGAGCCACGAGACTCCATTTTGTGTTAACTACCGACTCCATTTTCTATTAGGCTGCATGTAAACGCTGAATACATGCCTGCACCTCTCCCCTTCATTCTCTGTGCAGAGTCAGCTGTCCAACGCCCCCAACATCCTCCCCTCTGCCATCTCCACCACTGTCCTGTTCTCAGAGAAACCTGGGCGCAAAGTGTAACAAGCTAAACACTGTATCTCTCCGCTTCCTTTTACATCATTGCCCTGTGTGTGACCAGGCAAGATCCTGGTCCTGGAAAAAACCATCCATCTGCACAAATCTGCCTCTGCACTAGCAGACCCTGTCTAAAGAAATATAGACCACAAGCCCCTTAACCCCACACCTCTTTGATGTAACAGTTACATGCCCCTAGCCCATGTGCCACTCCAGTTCACCCTTGTATCACTAATCCCATGCAGCAATATATTCTTCTTGTACTACCAAAGAGTAAAACACCCACATTAGATTCAAAGAGATGCTTGATTAACGTGTGTTAGATAAGGCACCTGGTTCAATGTACCCTCACTCGTGGTGGCTCAGGTCAAATGCTTAGATGATGTATATATTGTGTGTTGAGATTTATGTATAATACTAAAATGTGTGTGTGGCCAAAAGGGCAAAAGTTAGATAGAATGATATACAGCAACGTGGACACCGCCTGACCCCGCACCCTTCCCAGATGAGCCCAGCTGAACCATGTGCTTCAAGAAGTTACAAATCCGTGCCGGCCAATCCTGGAGCAACACCCTTAAACAAAGAATAATGTCCCGTCCCCTTTGCCCAATGAGCTTTACTTATTGTATCCCCAATAGTACACCTCACAGATGACATGTTTTTGTAATATAGGGCAGAGCGCTCTCGGATTAGCAGAGTCCTATGCGTGCCCCATTTTAACTTTATATAAAGTCCTGTCTTTTACCTCATTCGCAATTGGTCCTGGTCTCATTCCCTACTGGGGTGTGTCTATTAGTGTCTCTTATTTTGTTATTTCATTGTAAATGTGGGGAATGAAAGCTTTCAGTAGCCATAGGTGACGTAGCAGCAGATCCCACATCAGTTTCATTGGGAGTTCCCCAAGGATCCTGCCTTTCCCCTACGCTCTATAAGACATACACTAAATTACTCTTCGCCGCACTAGACGCAATGGGAGTAATTTGTACTAATTTCGCAGATGACACACAAATACTTATCCCAATATCAGGCAATCTTGAACAGGACACCATCCATGTAAATAAACTGTACTCTATCATCCAAAATTGGATGGCGGCAAATAGCCTGTTTCTACACTGAGAAAAAACAGAGATTCTCATAGTAGGCTCCCCTGCCAAATTTGGCAAGCTCCCCCCACAATACACAGCCATAGTCATAGACGGCACCCCTATTATCATCTCCAATCAAGTTAAAACCTTAGGGGTCTATCTGGACTCTAGCCTTACCATGTGCAAGCACATCAGTGCACTCGCCTCATCCACAGCCTACACTGCCAAACGTATTGCCCTGAGTCCACCTTTCATGTCTCCACAAAAAAGCATCACTCTCTCCAGAGCCCTTATTATAGCCAAGATTTACTACTTCAATATACTCCTATTAGGGACTTTCAAAAAAATATAAACAAAATGCAACTACTACAGAATAAAGCGTTAAGAGCAGCTCTAGGCATAAAATAAGGAGATCACATATTTCAGCATAAGAGAGAGGCACACTGGCTTCCCATCCAAGCCAAGATACTTCACAAAACTCTCACCCTAACACACAAATGTGTTTTGGGTAATGCTCCCAGTTACCTCAACCAAAGTCTATCCCATAAAACCACAACCAGAACACTCAGTTCCAACGCGGACATGCAACTACTTATCCCTTGCTTCAAGAATGCAAGAATGGGTAGCTCCAGCTTCCCAGTAGCAGCCCCCAGAATCTGGAACTCACTCCCAGCCAATATGTGTAATGAGCCTTCCCCTATAAAGTTAACAAAATTACTCAAAACATGGCTCTTTAACAAATTCTAATGCCACCACAGAGACACAGAATGACACCTACTGGCTGTGTCCCATCCCCGACATCCCGTACCTCACCATCTAAGACAAACACTGCAAAATAATAAAGGAACCCACTATGTAAATAATATGGTGCGTACATTTGATGACTGTATGTTTGTAAATATGTGTTTACCAAAGAATCATGAAGACTGCAAGACTGTTTGTAACACTACGCTGTAGCAATGTTAAGCTACTACTAGCATGTAACATAATATGTTGCTTAGCAATAAGACTTTACCATTGTAAATATGTAACATCTAAGACCAAGTATACTTGTAAACTTACTCTGTGATACCCCAGGGTTTGGGTGTACAATAAATGCAATAAATAAAATAGTTAAATAAATAAAATATATAGCACTCCTTTCCTGGGAAAACTCCTGGAAAAGCTGGCCATCTCCCAGCTTACTCCCCACACCGAATCTGTTGGCTCCATGAACATCAGTCTGGCTTCAGATCAGCCAGAGGCAGGGAAACTGCTGTCCTGAACACATGTGAAGATCTGCTCACTAATCTTGATTCCAGACTTCCTTCTGTCCTCATCCTCCTTGATCTTTCATCTGATTTTGACATGGTCAATCACACCACCCTGAGCAATTGACTCCATGAGAAACTTGGCATCATCGATCAGGCCCTGGGTTGGTTGACCTCCTTCCTCCTGGACCGACCCTCCAGGTCCAACTTGGGTCCTTTCTCTCCACCACCTCTCTCTCCACATGTGATGTTCCCCAGGGCTCTAACCTCTCACCCTGGCTCTTCAATGTCTACTTGGCCCCTTTGACCCACCTGATCTCTACCTTCTCCTATAACTTTCAGTTTTATTCGGATGACACTCAGCTCTCTTTCAGGCTCCCCTCAGCCTTCTCTTCTCTCTCGCTTATTCCTGACTGTCTATCCACGATTCAGGACTGGTGCACCTCCAACGATCTCTGTCTTAATGCCAGTAAGACTGAGATCATTCTCATTGGGACCCCTGCTCCCGTGTTTTTCCCTCTCTCACTCTGGCCGGCCTCATTGGGCCCTCTTCCTTCGTCTTCCTGTGAGGCAAAAAACCTTGGTGTAATTTTTGACTCCACTCTCTCCTTCTCTCCTCATATCACAAACCTTGCCAAGAAGGACCACTACAAGGTGTACCTCCTCAAAAGTATTCTTCCTTTTCTCACATTCACCCAGAAGAAACTCCCTGTCTCCAGAGCCCGGTTCTCTCTCGGCAAGACTACTGCAACAGCCTCTTTCTTAATCTGCCTTCCTCTACTCTCCGCTCTCTGAAACTAATCCAGAACAGGACTGCAAGATATTGTCCTTCGCCATGGGACCGTATCTCTCCATCCCTGAAATCTCTCCACTGGCTACCAGTGGTTGCAAGGATCAAGTTCAAGACCCTCTGCATCGTCCACAAGACTTTCTGGGGCCAGAGGCCCGCACTACATCCAACTCTCTCTTCCAAAATACCTTTGTTCTCAAGCCCTTTGCTCAACTACCTCAAACTCTCTGAAGGTCAGAAGCTTCTCTTGGCAGAAAGTGGGGGGTACATCTCTTTCCTCTGCAGGGGGGTCCCTCTGGAATGGCCTCCCTATCCTTCTTAAACTTGAGCTGATCCACCTGAAGGTCCGGAAACAGCTCAAGACCTTCATTTCTCTCTCCTCCTCTCCTCCTCTCTCTCTCCCCCCTGCTGGCCTACCTATCTGCTGTGCCGACTGGTTGCTTGGCTACCCACATAGTCTCACTGGGTACCAGGCTCCTCCATGATCAGTCTCCCCTGCACTGCCTCGGGCCTACCAAACACTTATGGTCTGTAACTAACACTACAGTCCCCTGCCTCCTTGCACTTACCCAGAGCTGTGCTGCCCTGGCCGCACTTAGAGCAATGCTGCCCTGATTGCACTTCACCCTTCCCTCTCCCTGGCACTTCCCCCGTCTCTTCCCCCTGCACTCTGTGTTGGCACACGCACAATTTGAATGATACAAGGCCAAGTAAGATTTTTTGTCTTGTCCTCCCTCTGTCTTCCCTCCCTAGTCTTGTCGCGCCTAGAAACACTTTTGTACAGGCGCATTATAAATGACATATCATAATCAAATCATAATCTCTCAGTGTCCTCTTGCCATTAGTACAAACAAAACAAAGTGGGCCTTATTCCGAGGTTGGCGGTAACCAACCGGTGCTAACAGCGGGTTGCCACTGACCCGGAAACACTGAATCCGGCGCCTGACTTCCCGGTGCCACTGGGATATTATACATCGGGGCCGTGCGGGAAGTCAGCCCCCGGATTTTGTAAGTACCCATTCCCATGGAGTGGACTCCATGGGAGTGGCGAGGCAGAAGCACCAGCACCGTTGCTAACGGTGCCAGCGCTTCAGTGCCGACACTGCCTACCGGGGCCGATGTGACTGGCAGGGTCAGACGTGTATGGTGCTGCAGCGGCCCCAGTAGGCAGACTCGTAGTGTAGTGGTCCGGGAACAATGGTGCTGGTAAGCTTACCGGCACCCTGTTTCCGGACCGCCACACGTGTAATGAGGCCCATCTTGCAAGCATTATGTTGTAAACGTCCTCTGTGTGCTTCACCTCGACACCAGAGATTGGCAGCATGTGAGGCAGTAAACGCGTAGAGGTAGATGCAGCGGCATCTTTTGTGGCAAGATCTAAAACTGCATAACAAATCCTTAGTTTTAGGGGTGTCAAAGTGGCAGCTTTTGGAATGTAGGTTTCAGAAATCAAGAGTGTACCGATATTCCCCATATCTATTTAGCAGACATGTGTTGAGATACAACAGGGAAACCTATTTCTGAAGCAATTTGTAATCTAATTGCCAAAACTGAAGTATAACATTAGGTTTCGGCTTCAACCACCACAAACATTTATATAATACGTTATCAAAGATGCTTTGTAAGCATGCCATTGAGCTAAGTGTTTTAATTATGACTATACCACTACCGTGCAATAGAACGACGTTAACAAACCAAAGCACACCAACGCAAAGATATGGGTGATTGACATTCACGTTTAGCAGATGTAGCCATGAGTCACAGCTGTAGATTTCTTTTTTTGCACGCTTTTTGCATGCTCTCACAGATGGCGCAACATGGCATCTTTTAGCTTCTGAGAAATTACATTCTGAGGACAGCTCACTGTTAAATTAACCAGAACATTTTGTATTTTCAGAGGCTTGCCACATTGTTTTCGAATTATGAGTTAAGTCCACAAGCTGTTCTTCATGCACAAATTAATATAATAACACAGAGATCAGTTCTATGCCAAAATCTACCCGTGAATGTGCATACAACGTATCCTCTTGTATTGAAGTATAAGCAGGCAAAGGCAAACGCAATAGTTCTGGTGCATGTAACAAGCTCTGCCTATATAGTTTCTTTATGTGACTTCTTAAGTACATAGCGTTGATTGACACCAGTTAGTGCCTGGCTCCCACTTTACATCCAGCATGTCTAATGAGACTCCCACAGCCATATAAGCGTTCCAAAATATCATGTATGGTGGGACATGGTCATGCAGAGAAGACAAACTATGACCGTTCGAACAGGAACCTACTACCTTACCCCAGATGCAACGTATCTATTTAGACATCCAAATGGAATGCACTCAGGCTCTAGGGCAAACAGATCTTAAACACTGTTAAAAACAAAAAGATCAACAGTAGACCATTTGAGAAAAAATAAAGAACAATAGTAGAGTTCTCCCCAAGAGGCACACCAAGCAAGAACAATATAGACAGAGACAGAAACAGAGCGAGCTTTGCAAGCATACAAGGTAGGAAAATCACAGGCTGTTATATTACCTGAGTAAAATTCTAACAAAACTAGTCGACTATCCCACCAACCAGTCTGTTTGTGGTAAGGTTTCCACAAAGGTTGTTGATGTGGTATGTTCAAGGACAATATCTCATTGGTCAATGATCACACCATTCATTACATTAATATTTAGCATCACACCACTTTTATTTCAACAATCAAAAATATTATGCTAAAAATGTCGGCCTCTATCGTAATAAAGTGCCTAGGGGTTAGTAAAATTGCGCAAATTTCAACAACCATTGGTACATTTCATCCCAAACTCACAATGTATTCTATGAGAGAGACCCCCTTGAACCATTTGTGTGTTCACTGACTCAGACAGTGATGGACTGAAAATTTCAAATAACAGACCTACACTTTTCATCAGTCGATACAGTATGCCACAAATCCTACTTCATCTGTCTGTAGCACAAGGTCTTATTCTCAATGACGACAAATGTCATTTCAAAATTGATGTAACCAATTTTGACAATCTTTGTTTCGACCTCTTTTATGTGGTCTGCAAAATCCCATGTGTCCCTCAATATGTCTTGTGCATACGGCCTTCATCAGGACTTGAGAGCTTTTTATTAAGAAATCTCCAATTCTTAATGCCCCCGTTTTCTCTCTGCAATGTTACATAATCTGAGAGATAAATGAATGTATGTTAGAAGGGTAGAATCATAATTATTTGTAATGGAAGGGTTGGTTTTCTTTGTTGTATGTTGATTAGTATTCTCTTCACTCTAACCTTGCTTGTTTTCAATTCCTACTTCAGTTTTTTCTTAAGCACTCTCCTCTTCAACTATTAGAGGGTCTGTGTTGAGTTCCTACTAGCATCTGTCGGGTGAACAGTCTTGAAGCTTTGTGATGCCCTTGATGTCAGTTGTGGGATGCTATCATGCCTTTTATCCACTTGCTGCAGGATATTTAGAATGTTGTCATCAGTTGTTCTTATTTTCTTCATAAAACTGTCCCAAATCAATAATTAATTAACTGTAGTGTGGGAAGCCAACCAGAGCGTCCTTGTCTATTCCTTGCCATCTTAATGTTATGTGATTGTACCATTCTATCTGCCACATCTGTTTTCTGGTATTTCATTCAATGCCATTGCCAATGCCAATGTTATTTAATGTCATCCAATGCCATTTATAATGACCAGGTTTCCGGGCACTCTTTACTGTGCATAGTATCGGCAAATAAAGGGCAATTGCAGAGTGTTTTATATACAGAGCTCAGAGTTTAGACTTTCCATTGAAGCCCCCAGTGAATAGTATGCTGTGAGGATCCCCGTTTCTTCTGGCAGTGGATTTTTCTCCTCTGGAAGGGTTATATTTGGTCTAAAATAGTAGAGCGAAATTTCATATCCAAGTAATTTCCCTCTGTCCCCCCACCCCCCTCGGATGCCCCCTGGGGTTCCCTCTGTCCCCCCTCCCCCCTCCGATTCCCTGTGTCGTTCCTTCTGTCCCCCCACACCCCTTTGATGCCCCGTGTTGCTCCCTTGTCCCCCACCTCCCCCTCTATTGCCCTGTGTTTCTCCCTCTGTCTCCCACCCCCCTCTGATGCCCCATGTTGCTCCCTTTGTCCCCCCATCCTCCCTCAGTTGCCTCGTGCTGCTCCCTTTGTCCCCTTGTGTTGCTCCCTCAGTCACCCACCCCCCTCAGATGCCCCGTTGTTTGCTCCCTTTAACCCCCCTCTGATGCCCCATTGTTTGCTCCCTTTATCCCCCCTCCGATGCCCTGTGTTGCTCTCCTTGTACCTCCTCACCCCTCCTTACCCCATGCCCTCCCGTTATTTGTCATTTGCTCCCCCCTGCCCTCTTCCTCTGTCTCTCCTTTGTATTGCTCTCTCCCACCCACTCACTCTCTGTACCCTGCTACCTCTTATGTTCCTTGTCCCACCCCCTCTTCTTGGTCTTCTTGGTCTTCTCCTTTCCCCTTGTATCTTACCTTCCCCTTCCCCTCCACTCCTCACCCGCCCCTCCTGCCTTTTCCGGCACCACCCCAATTGCCGTCAGGCATAGTAATCGTAGTTGCCTGTCTTTCGCAGCCAGCCTCCCTCTCCCTTTCCCGCTTTCCCCCTCCCTCTGTCCTTTTAGTCATTTGTCACTTACTCCTATCACTTGTCTCTTGACTTTTGATAGCAGCCTGTCTGTCCCCCCCTGCCCTCCTTGTCTTCTCCCCCCTTTTCCCCTCTGGATCTATGCTTGTCACCGGACCATACAGGATAGTCATTTGTTTGTCCCCTCACCTCACCCTCCCCTTCCTCTTGTTATACTCGTGCACTACAGCAATTGTCGTCAGACATAGTAATGTTACTGCCTGTTTGTTCCATTTTCTCCCCCTCCCCTCCTTAATTGTTTCAGCACTTGCACTATCAGAAATGTTGCCAGGCTTATTAAGATAGTTATTTCACATTCTGAATTGTATCAAGGACTTGAAAGATTGAAATTTGTTTTCTCCCATGTTCCCTCCCTCCTTGAAGCGATTTGAAACACATTGTGTATGGGAGCTATAAAAATAAACAATCAATTCAATTCAATTCACCTTTTGTTATAATTACTGTCAAAGTTATAACAACCCCATGTGTAACCTGGAAGCACTTGTCAAAATGAAAGCAAATGCATCCACAAGATCCTATTAGAATGGGGTGCACCGCAAAGGCAGGTTAGTACATTGACCTTTTAACAAATCGAAGAGATAAACATGCATTTCAGGAAATCTATAATCTATAACCCTTGTGTTATTTCATTTAGTAGAGTACCTCATTGTGTCTGTTTTCAAGACCATGTGAAATCATTAGCAACCAGGAGGTCATGTCATGGGGCCTCTCAGCCAATCAAGAAGCTTGGAAGGGGGTTTTATCACATTGTACTGCCCTGGTTCTGAGCCTCCTGATAAGCTGGAGGCTGCCATCTATCTACAGACACCTCATCCATCACTACTATAGTCTTTTGTCTCTGAGTGCCCCCTCCCCACAGCCCCACCATTTATCTACAGCCACCTCATCCATCGCTGCTTCCTAAAACGCCTGCTGCCTCGCCCCTTCCCCTTTGCTGCAATGGCCACCATACTAAGGGACAAGGGAATGCATACATACATACATTGAAGGCATCATATTTTTCAGTTTATTTTTCAGTTGAGAAATGTCAACAACACCATTATTCAATTTTAATAAAACTATTAGCACACGGAAAGCACGCTGGGGTGTAACAGCTATGAACCCCTCAGTGGGCAGCCATTACTAGTCATGTAATGTAGCTGGGGCCCATGTTAAGGTACTTGTTTGCTTAAATGAAAACATCTCAGAGCATCTTATTAAGCAACACCTTTCCCTAATATCAGAACTCCTTTCACATCAGTTACATGGAGTTCATTAACACCAGAACATAAATCTATGTTATGGGCCTCAATACGAGTTGGCTGGGGTGGAACTAACATGCCGATATTAATGTTTACTGACACGTTTCTGCGCCAGCCTACTACAAGTTGACCGGTGAGGTGCCTGAATTACCTCCAGCTCATTCAGGCACCTTCCTGGCAATAATTGCCAGTATTACCGGTACCATCAAAATCCACCATAGTCATTTACCATGGTAGTTAACAATAACATATCTTCATCTAAACTATCTGCAGAAATGGAGCTGTTGCTGGCCCTTCCATCACCCCAATGCCCCAGGCTCCACAAATGTGTGAAAACCTATCCAAAAATGATCTCTGGCAGATCCTCAATTTATTTTGAGATCATCCACTACAATAATGATGGTTTTACTGTCATTTTACTTACTAAGAGCAAACCACAGCTCTTTCTTTCAAATGAGATCCCTGAACTTTCTGTTATCTGTCGACTGGCACCTGCCCTCATCGAGCAGCAGGCTTAGTAATCCAGCTGTCAGCAACAAGTCCAGCACATGTTACAAAATTATAACAAAACAAGTTGTTCCTGGTGTAACATACGCCATTCTTAAAGGTCAATATCTGTTGGTAATTCATAGGGTCACTATGTCCCCCTTCTTAAATATCAGACTTACCATTGATCACTTCCAGGAAGGGGCACACGTCCCAGGGGCATCGCTAGGGTGGGGCTAGAGGGGCTACAGCCCCGAATCCTTCGCTTGTAGCCCCGGATGAAGATTACGGGGCTACAAGTAAAGGCTAGCCCCGAGCAATATTTGCCTGGGAAATGAAAGTCAGCTGCACAGCAGGTAGGTGCAGGCCAGGAGGCAGCAACGTTCGTGATTACAATTAAAACACACAGTGACACGAACATCCTGCTGCGTCAAGGTCTGCTACTCGTGCTGGAGCTGCTGACTGTCTGTGGCTGCACAGTCTGAGCATGTGCAGGGAGCCGAGCCACCGCCTGGGCACAAACACACATGCATGCTGGGTCTCTCCTTGCATGCACACTTGCGCAGTAGGCAGTAGCAGAGACACCTTGTGCCTACATGCAGATTGGTGCTCTCTGCTGCAAGGAACTCGAGCTGCCACGACGCCACCAGTGTGACCTCAACCCCGGCGGTCACCTACCCCCGCCCCAAGAATGTACTAGCTGCTGCCGGCCCGAGCCCAATGCCATGTGCACCGCCACCTAGCCTAGGTAGGTAAAATAATGCCTAATGTAATGCGTTATATATGCGGTGGCCTACGACTGGAATTGGAACCACAACATTATTTCAGACAGTTGAGTCAGTGAACTGTCTAAAATAACGTTGGTTTGTTTGCGCACAGCCACAAATATGTCTCATCCAAAACAAGGTGATCCGTTTGGCACAAGTGGGGAAAGGGAGTGCCAGGGCTGGGGGGCTGCAACACGCATATAAACTGTGAGATATAAGATCCCTTCAGGGAGTGGGGATGAAGCTGCCTGTTTTGGTTTTGGGCGCACAACGGATGTGCAGAGAGGCTGCTGACTGGCTCTGGGGCTGGCGCACGTGGCCAGTGAATTGAGGCAGGCTGCCCCCCACCCCTGGCCTACACACTCATGCCTTCCTCTCAGGGGTAGAAGCTCCTTGCATACCGGCATGGGCACATAGAACCTTTGTTACAGACACATCAAGCCTCTCCTCAAAAACAGTTAGTAGATCAATTCTGAATGTCCCTCAGACACAAACGAGCAGTCATTATATGGTTCTTGATGACATTTCACCCAACCACGCACCTGCGTTTCTACCTTAATATCGCACATAGACCGCCTAAAAACAGGCTCACCTTTGTCAGCATCTTTTCTCTGTAGACCTTCAAACTGCACCCAACATCTGCAAGGTGCCACACACCCAAAAGGATACAACTGCCCAAAGCCCCCCCCCCCACACTAGACCATCTGCTCCAGTATTACCCATGTTTGCCAATTTCTATTTTTGTGCTGTATTTGCTACCACGTTTTTTGCTGCAAACAGATGGTAAGTTTGGGTACTGTACTGTATATAGAAAAGGTAGGTGAATGCTGCAATGAGGGGGCAGTGCCTCTCCCTGCTTGTTTATGGTAAAAAAAAGCAGTACAATTGGCAAAAATAAATTTGTCTAAATATAGCTCGGCAGAAAATAATTCAGGAATGTTCATAGTTCCTTTGCTCCTGCTACTGGGCCTTTTTAACGCCCAGACACACCTGCTTCCCCACCCTGTGCCTCTGCCTCGCTCGCTTCTACTCGTTGGATTCCACTGCTCCACCTCAAAAACAAACAACTCCAGTCCAACATGCTTGATTCCAGGGCACTTTAGAGAGGACACCTATAGAACCGATACGCCAATCTCATGCCCATTGTTTGCAAACTTACACTTATGGGCACACGATTTTCCACAGTGTTCTCCAGAGCGGTTTCCATGCAAATGAACCCTCCCTTGTAATTGACTGAATGGGGTGAATATGCAGATGTCATTCCGCAAAGGGCGCGCATCTTTGTCTTGGGCGATGGCATGTTCTGTGTATACAGTCTGCACTGTAATCCTGTAATCACCTTATTATATATGCAAATGAGGTGGAATAGGCCGCGCCTTCTCTGCTGTAACTGTCTAGCAGTGGTCGCCCACCCAAATACTCTCCACACACCCCCTGGAATCTTGCTAGCACACACAATGTTGTCTAAAATACAGACTTATATCTCAACTGGTTAAATAACTGATATGCTATTGATGTTATTTTGTGTTTAGCTACCAATGTGGGGGTTAAAGGAGCACGTGGGGACAGCCCCATTTCCAAGCTCGCACTCATTCCCTGCTTGACTGTTTGTCCCTGTTGGAGCAGCTCATGTAATGCCGCAATAAATCTGGCCCAGGCCAGTTCCTTCTCCACATTGCAGTGTTTAAACGTGTCGTCAGTGAAGGCGTGTGGGAGCGAAATGGCAGAGTCAGAAGTGGGCAGGCTTGAAAGGGCTGCCGTGGCAGGCCCCAGACACTGAACCCCGTACAGGGCCAGGCAGAGGTCAGTTCTGAAGGGGTCCGATTGTCAGGGGGCATCTACTTACGAAATGCACCCCAACAGTGCCTGGTCATCGACGCTGGCCCCCACGCAGCCTGCCAGCCAGGCACCCTTACACCCATTGATCGTGCAGTGCCATTGTGGACGTGCTATCATTAGCTGGGCCATTTGGGCCCCTCCTGGTGTGTCTAGGAAGCCATGCACCCAGAATGTGTATCAATGACAGCACTTGCACGGTGCACCGTGGGTCGGAGTAGAGTTTTACGGACTGACCTTGTCCCTCCCAAGCACGAATAAACGAAGTTCTACGTTAACGTTTTATTCAGGAAAATATCAAGATTCTCCTTTTGACACCGTGAAGGGGCTCTGGGTGATCACATGTAATTGTTTCAAGTTGTCCTCTCAACCCCTCATTAGGCTATACAGACGCGGTCCACCTCTGCCATCGCTTTATGCCATTGGGAAATGTGAGCGTCTTTAAGATGCACAGGGCACTCATCACCACTTCTCACCACTACCCCCCAAGAATCCACATTAGGAAGAGAGGTGAGAAGTGCACCCCAGACAATCAATAGGCCCGGGCAGCCAAACATCAGTCCCATTATTCCCTGCTCTGCAGTGTGACACACAGTGTCCCAGTAATGTGAACCATGTCCCACCCACCCCCACACTAACCTTTTAACAAACAATATGCATGTGCAGCAGAGGGTGGTAGGCTGGAAAAAGGGGTGGATTGATGCAGATATTTGACAGGGGAATGAAGCCCCTGCATCAGAGGCGACCAACCCCCAAACGCCACATTCAGCCCAGGCGGTTACTTAAGCGTAACTGAGCGCCACCCAGCTAGCCCAGAAACAGAAATCGGTGTGGGTGGGTGTTTGGTGCTACAGGACAGTCCTGTCGGTGCACTCATGTAAACTCTATTCACTGCAGCCTTCCGGGACCTGCTGTTTTGGCATTTAGCATGTGTGACCAGATTTAAAAAGTAGAAAACCCGGGACATGGCAACTAATATAAAACACTAACTCTTGAAAGTAGCTGTCAAGTGAGGGACTACACTTCAGTAGCGTTTGAAGGAGAAGGGGGTTTACGTGTTACTTTTCAAGGAAACACAAATTATAATTAATTTATCACAATCTAACACTGTCTTAAATTGTGAAATGCCTAATTTCTTCTTTGTGAGATTGTGCATTCCTGCCTGCTAGCTATGAAGACCTACTACAAAAATCGGGACCACTGCAGTTTCCAATGGGAACATGATCTTGAGAAAGGGGGACAGAGCATCAAATACTGGGTCAGTGCCGGCAAAACCGGGACGTCTGCTCACCCTACCATGGAGGTTGTTGTAGTGAAATGACCATTCTTTCTTATTTTTCCCCACTGGTGCTACTTGTCAAAGCAGAATATTGGACACAATCTACTTCTTGGATAATGTTTAATTATTTAGCCACACAGTCGTCGAAGTGTAACAAAAGAGGTAGTGGGACTATGTTCCCAGCTGGCCCATAAACCCATGATCCAACCTGTACCAGCCCTATTAGTGAAAGAGCCCCATCATGAGAAGACTAGACACACTGCACTGCAACCAGCCTTGTTAATTATTTAGCATGTCAGTTTAAACATATATGGCAAGTTGATGCTCTGGTGCAGTATCTCCAGGAAATACATAGGGGCCGGGCTGGATATCAGTAAAACTAGACGGAGTTATATGATTTACAGATGTGAGGGCTCCTGTTCGTGGCATCAGTTTGGAGTTGCTGTGTTGTTTTTACAATCCGGTTCTTCTTTGCATATTACCTCAATGTGTTTTCCTTTCCTCTCTGGCCGAGCGTTTTTGTGAGGTGTGACGATCTGGGGGGGAGTGGGTAGGGCTGCTGGGGTCTGTGGGGGGCCTTTCTTATGTCCTATAGTCAGGTCATGTTTGCGGATTCAGCAGCAGGGTTGTTTCCTTTTCCTCCTGTCTTGGAGTTCTGTTTTTTCAGCCTGTGAAGAAAACTGCACTTTTTCTCATGTCTGACTTTAGTACAATTTTGTTTTTGCATTTTTAAAGCACTCACACAGCCCGGGGGCATCAATACGCTGTTACAGGAATATGTCTTAGTTGCGTATTTATAACTCGCTTAATACCCAGAAGTTTCTAAGTGCGGACTAGGGGATCGAACCTGTGTTGCATTGTGTCGTCTTGTTTCCAACGAGAGCACGTTGCTGCTGAGCTATCCATGTGGGAACATTTTATTTGAGCCGTAGAAGCCCCACTGCAATAATCACCTCGGATGCCTAGTTGTGAAGGACAGTCTGCCGCCTTTTTAAACATGGAGTTATGTGTCCTTGCACCACATTTCTGTTTAAAACAAGCATTGGCAAGCCCAATACGTTGGCTAAAATGTAGGGACTAGGTGGGTGTTTCTCAAGAATGCCCTCGTACTTGCACCATCTTACAGCAGTTGCTTGCTTCCTTGCATGCAGAATCACCCTGGCAGTGCCTGGTAAGTGCCTACCTTATGCCTACACAAAAACCCTAACTGTTGGCTTTGGCAATGCTTGTTTTTAACAGCACTTCAATGAAGGACACATAGACTGCTTATACATCGTGTGACTGAAAGCAGACCTTGTTAAGACATTTTCAGTACATCAGTAGAGCATTTACAGCTCCATTTAAGTCATGAATTCTCAGATGACGGTTTTAAAAAAAAACACTGGCAGGCATGTTGAGTGCAAAGTTTGATGGGAAGACTTGATTAAAGTGAGTTCAAAGAGTTCCCATGAGGAGGGGTTTTGGGCAGGGATGGGTCGAGGGGCAGAAACTGGGTGGAAATAGCTAGGATTAGCATGTCCACGAGCAGTCAATGGATGGGCAAATAACCAAACAACACATACAAGCGTTGTGTCCCTCCCCATATGTCATTTCTCCCCATCTGTATTCAAATGCAATAGTTTTGGTTTATAGGTGGTGCTAAAGCGAC
This sequence comes from Ambystoma mexicanum, assembly GCF_040938575.1. Taxonomy (NCBI): domain Eukaryota; kingdom Metazoa; phylum Chordata; class Amphibia; order Caudata; family Ambystomatidae; genus Ambystoma; species Ambystoma mexicanum. The sequence goes on from NC_090937.1 coordinate 845,385,966, forward strand.
CTAATATCCCAAACCAAAACATATGCTTACGACCAACCAGTGCTGAATCTCTGCTTGAGGTGAGGTACATGAGAACTAAAAGTTTGGTGCAGCGTGAGTTGGCAATCCTGTAATATCCTAGGGTAGCTTACTGATTCTATCTGAAAAGAGAGTTGCACAAGCGGAAACAATTTCCTAGATAGCTAACATTTCATTCATGATTCTATCCTGGTCTTCTGGTTCGACCCCACAGATGGAAAGCCACATTAGAATCAGTGCTATTTCTTTTGGGGAAAATGTCAGGCCTCCCTTTTTGGTGTCGGACGAGACAACTGATAACAATTTAGGGTGGCATTTTGGCATCAGTATGCTTCTACCATTCCAAGGGACATATTCGGAAATACAATTGTGAGTCTTCTTTTTTATTTTTAGTGGTTATGCGTGCAGAAACCGAAAATTGCCAGTGTGCCAAATAGTGCTTTTTTCTGCAATGTTCTCCATTGTTACCTTTTCTTTTCTTTCCTAAAAGCTCCACTGTGGCAAGATGGTGATTTGTAGGCCTGCAAAGCTGAGACATGATCAATAAGAAAGTGTTTACACCATTTGCAAAGAATGCATCCCCAAAAGGTGCTGTTGCCATTTCACAAGAAGGCACTGAAAGTGACAACACATGCACTGATAACTTCCCAGCTGTTTATCGGTGCCTTTCAGAAATCAAATCCAGTACAGCAACCGGCTTATTGTTAAAGTAAAAAATATTGTAAATAGTATTTTATCTCTTTATGTTCCAGTCTTTGCTTACCACCACAGAGGGCTTCCACACAATCCTCCAACAAGAAACTCTAGATTTAGCTAAAGCAGTTGATTTGAGAGATGCTAGGTGCAATACATTACGAGCTATACGAACTCCAGAAAGAGTTTCGGAGCTGCTGCAAAAAACAGAATCCTTGCTCAGGGATACCAGGACTGAAGGCGAGGAAATATTAGTGGAACGGGAAAACAAGCAAAAGAGCATTGAAGACAAAGTTCTTCCCGGGAACATGTCAGTACAAAAGATGATGTTAGAACAAAGTTATTTTTCCGGTGCTTGTATCGGATGATCTCTGAACTAGAAAATCGGTTCTCCAGTGTAAAAGACGAGATGATGAGAGGAATTCAGGCTTGCAGTCCGCTTTCCCCAAACTTCCTATCTGACGATTTTAGGGAAATTGCAAACCATTAGAACATAGACTTTAAGTCTGAGGAAGCACTTGTAGCAAAAAATTATTTTGCTAACAAGAAACTGAATAGTCAAACTCTCTCAATGGATCAAGTTTACAAGCTTTTAGATCCTCTAATGTTTCCAACTGTAAAATAAATTATTCAAATTGCTTTAACTGTGCCAGTGAGCAATTGTAGCTGTGAGAGATCTTTCAGTGCTTTACTGAGGCTTCACAATTGGCTCAGATGTACAATGGGGCAATCTAGATTACAGGACCTTGCTGTACTTTCAGTAGAGAGAAGAGTGCTACAATCAGTTTCTGAGGATGCTATTGTTGATCGTTTTGCTGGCATGCAAACACGGAGGCAAGCACTTACTGTTACTCGTCAAAATGTTAAATGAAGCTATTTGAGATTGTGATATTATACAGTTTGTTAAATTATATTTCACATGGTTTGTTTTGATTGGGTGTATAGGAACCCAATGCAGTATCTATGTACAGTTCAGTTATTGCAAAGTATCTTATTTGTTTTGTTTCATGTATCTTTGAATTTTAATTTATTAACAACCGTTGGAATTGGAAATGTGTCTTTCATTTTTACTGCAGTATGTTCTGTCCATACTGCATTTCTACTAAATGCAACTACATGCAAATGGAATGAAACCACACATGTACTTGTTTAAAAAGGTATGTTGGAATAGAAAATGCTTTTCATTTGTTAGTTATTTTATAGTGGGCATTTGTATCCCACCTGCTTGCTGCAGCTTGTTAGTGGTACAGTATTCAGCAGCTATTTAGATCACTAAGAAACATATGTACCATGCTGATTATTTTGGTAGAATCATGCTGAAATGTGGGATTTTCACAACATTTTTTCAAAAATGTTCTTCTGGGGTTGAGGGGGGGAACCCCTCTCACCCTTGCACCACCCTGGTCAAGTTGAGGCTTGGTCGCTGCGCTCGCTCGCTACATTGCATAATTACATTTGTTATGTCCCACCATTTTGTAAGCCCACTGGCTACCCCCTGTCAGTCCAACAACCCGCAGTAAGTGACCGTATGGTTAATCTAGCAAACAGATATCTCTCCAGTTGCTGCTTAAATACAATTTCTCAATCCATGCCAAGTCTTTGGCTGTCCTGTCCAAAGGCTTTTCTTTGTCTTATATAACCTCATAAAGTATTACATAGCACTACTGGATGAATGTTCAGGTTTTGGAGGGGCAAGTCTTCCAAATGAGCATGAGCACTTTGAGAAGTATAGTTTGCAACATTAACACTTGAAATAACAACGTGGCGCGTGCATTAATATCATGTAGGTATGTGAAGTCCAAACTTGCAATGGGCTCTCGCCTCGGAACTTTTACAAACCTAGCAACGCCCATGCCTGTGACTTATTAAAGGTCATTGAAAAGGCTAAACATATCAGATGGAATGAGAGGTATGAACGGTATAAGAACAGTATCTAAATTACATCGATCACACAGGTCCTCATGATGTGTTTTTGTAGACACGGAATTGTCAACCTTGTTCCATTGCAGAGTCCACATGATGGAATAAGATTGTGTAGTAGCATAATTACAGCATCTACTTTCAGTTTAAGCTTGTGCGGAGGCATTCACCCTACAGCCTTTCACTCTTTAAAGACTAAAATGGTGAGGTGGTAAGCAACTGTTCATTGACACTGGAACCGCCTTGCCCTGTGTGAAGAGAAGTGGGGGTGGAAAGAAGTAACTTCTGAATGTTTGTGATAATGGAATGTGAAGGTGGCCGCATAGAACCACGCTCATTCTGTTTGTTCTGTTTGCTGAAATGGAGGCTGTTGTTAAAGTTGGTGCACTTTGCCATTTGGACAGCAGAGGGTAACCTTACATCCATATGTTGAAATGACTGCTGTTGTTGAAGGGGGTCCACTTTGCCATTTGGACAGCACAGGGCAACATAACACTGATAAATTGCATCAGCTGAGTATGGAAATATGCCTAAGCATTGTAAATATTCAGATGGCTAAAATGTATGCTAATAAGCACTTTAACTATACTCAAACAAATAGTTTGTACACTCATTCATCAATTTGTTTTTCAGCAAAAGAAGGGAACTCATGTGGGCCCTCTCTGTTTGGCCCCACTTTCACTTACTCATCTAAATGTACTTATTTAGTAGGAGCAGATGTGCATTTTGTTTTCCGCATTTCTGTTATTATGAGTAAATCACAAAATCTTCGTGTGTCTCTGTCCAATTATCTAACAAAAGTAGAAGTGCATAAATCAGTAATTTCTATGAAACAATTGTCATCTGCTCTACCTAGAACTGTTTAGTGGCATTTCTGGTTGCAGTTTTGAACTATGCAAAAATGTCTTCATTGTTTTCATGCTCACAGACATAAACAACATATCTAATGAGAAGGACTGTGAATATTGAATGTGCAAGGACAAGGTCGAATAGCTACCAGGGTGAGATTGATAAATACGATGGTGCTTAAGAAAATACTGGGGCCCATTCAGAGTTTGGTGGTGCAGTATAAAAGTGGCAGTAATTCTGTTACCAACACTTTTTTGGCAGTAAGAGAATTACCTCAATTTTTTACGCACCACCAAATTACAGGTTTTGGCAGAATTAGCAACAACGTTGGAGGAAAAATTGAGAATTTTCCTCCAGCATCATGTTGCATGCATGTTGGTGGAAGTAAATCCGTCTCTTCTCCTCCAAAAAGTCTGCCAGTGCTAATTCCACCAAAGAAAAACATAAATGGGGACTAACACCAAAGGGCCAAGTGACGGTATCTGATTTTGGTGGTAATTCAGCAGACTTAAGAACAAATTACTGCCACACTTGGAATGAGCCCCAGAATCCTTATGATGTGACCTTTCTCCCTTAGTTATGACGCCACACCGTTTCATGACACGTTGGGCAGTGGCAGTTGGTGTATTTTTAAAGTTGAGGAGCACAAATACTTTATCCAAAATGAAAAGTGTGAACTTCAACCAACCAATTGGTGTTTGGAAGTGATTTCCCATGCGACAGTGTATTAAATATTGGGTGAACTCGTGAATTTTACTAAATAAACTTCAGAAAACATTATAAAACTCTATACAAATTGCAATTGGTTCTCTGGATGAACACCTTCAATAATTCAGTAGATACCAGGCCGCCAACAGTACACTGGAACATTTTATACCACATTTTCATGATGCATGTGCCAACAATATGTGCCAAAATTTACAAGGCAAAGCACATTTTCATAATGACTGTCCTCCCAATGTATGCAAGCATTTCGTTATAATACATCTTTTCCTGATGAATGTCCAAATATGGCAACATTGCCAAAGCAAAACACAATTTTATGATGCCACAATATAAGCAAGCACTACCAGGTGTACACCAGCATTGCCACTGAAAACACACATGTGTGATACCTGTCCTCACAATATATACCAGCATTTTCACAATAAACCATACTTTCATGATGCATATGCCCTAAATGCCAGCATTACTACTATTAAAAATAAACAAACATTTGAATGTTGCATTTTCCCAGATTATATGCCAGAATTGCCACTGCAAGCACATTTAAATGGCACCTATGATGACAATAAATGACAGAATTGCACCATGCAACAAGTTTCATGCGGCAAATGCATGCAAACGTCAATGTTGCTCCATTAAAAATGTTTATGCTCTAACTGCTTAAATTGACAGTGTTGCAATGTAAAACATAGTTTCATCCCTAAAGTGCCCTAATATGTCTGTGTCAACATTGCCAGTGAAGCAAACTTTCATGCTCAAAATTCCCAAATATGTCCGCATTCCCCTTTAAAACATGTTACGCTGTAAGTGCTCAAATACAGCTGTGTTGCACTGTAAAACACATTTTTATTTCCTATGTACCCATATATGTCAGTATTGTCCGTTAAAGCACATTTCATTAACAAAGTACTAAGTATGGCAGTGCTACCATGAAAAACAAATGTAATTCTTGAAGTCCCCGATATGTCAGCATAGCCCTCTAGAACCTTTTTTAATTCTGAAAGTATGCCACAAATATATGCCAACACAGCAGTGTATAACTCATTTTCATGCTAAATGTACCCGTGACAAGTACTGCACTCTGAAACACGTGTTCATGCAGAAAGTGTTTGCATGTTAGTATAGCACTGTAAAACATTCAGACTTCAAGTACTTAATATTCACTATTGTGCTTTAAGACGTGTTTTCAATTTGAAGTTCCCCATATGTCTGTATTGTGCTTTAAAACTTGTTTTCATTGTTCAAATATTCCACGTCCAGTATTGTGCGGTATAGCATGTTTTCCTGCTGAAGTTGCTCACTATGCCAATATTGCATTGTAAAACCTGTTTTCATGCTGAAAGTGTGACACAGGTATTTAGTCCTGACACACCTGCTGGCACATGCACACAAACAGACATACACACAGACACAACTTCTGGTTGTGCAGTTACACTTCTGGAAAGGGTTAGAATATTAGCCCTGCACAAAATGGGAGCTGTCTAACACAACGTGCCTCCCTTCAACCCACCATGTTTCCGCTTTTCACAGACAGAGTGTATGTTCCGCATTCTGTTCCTCACCAGGCCCATGCAACAGCCAGGATAATGGCGGGTCAAGTGCTTGGTTTGCCAAATAGAGCACTTCAATTTTAGTGAGCTCATTCTACCTTTTATCTCTGGCTAGTGGAGCATTACCCCACGAGCCTAGAACACATCTATACTGAACATGTGTATTGGGTTTTACTCAGCTACCTATCCCCAGGGTTCATCCACAGTACAGAGAGACTATGGGCCTCATTACGAGGCAGCGGTAACCCATCCTCGTAACACCAAATCCTCCGCCTGATATTCCAGTGCCACTGGGACATTACAAGTTCCGGCGGCCCGAGATATCAGGCTGCGGATTCACAAAGTCCCCATTCATGTGGAGACACATAGAACACCACGGGAATGGGTTCACGGAAGCACCAACAAAGTTGTTAACAGTGTCAGTGCTTCTGTGAAAACAGGTGTGAACCTGCCAGGCACAACGGTCCCGGAAGGCATAGTTGGAATGTGGATGTCGGAGCGTGTGCCAGTAGGGTGCCACCTGCACCCTTTTTTCCCCGACGGCTACACTTAGAATGCGGCCCTATGTCCATGAGAGAGGAAGACATGGTTAGACCTCACCTCACTGATGTACAATGTCTGGCTGTTGTACTGGATGAAAAATGATATGGCAATGCCTCTTCCCACCAATGGGCCAGCTACACCTGGCATTATCGCATTATGGACGCATCTCACACCCCTAATCATTTCTGTTTCAATGAAATCATTGCATATAGTCAAAAATACAAACTTAGTTTGCTGCCCTGATTCATGGAAATTCCTGCACGTAAAATAGGGACTTCTTCATACTGTGCGGGGACTTCACGCAAGCTCTGCATGTCTCTGCAAGTGATCGAGTGCCTTTGCGTGAGATGCCACACAGAGTCTGGGTGTGGCTTGTGCTGATGACAGAGTAGGGGACGGAACTCTGAAAATGAGGAAGAACAAGGGAAAATGTGGGCGTTATGAGGGACGGTCCACAGGCAGTCCTTCACATGCCAACAAATGCACGGATCAAGACGTATTAATGGATCCAACTGTGCAACAACTGATTGTCGGGGAAATGGTCATGCAAAGCCCTCATTCTATCTGGCAACTGAAGGCAGGCATACAGGCACTTGTGCATAGGATTCACCTCACAGAGGTGAGATTGCATGTTGGATTTAGGGGTGTGTGTACGCAGCATGGGTTCCGATCTAACTTAGGGGCTTGTGTATGCAGTGTAGCAGGGTGCAGTAATGGTTTACAGGGGATCGCACACAGATTTTCCTGAGTTCTACCTGAGTTACGGAAATTTGTACTCATTTTGTTAGGGTGCCCATAAAAGTTACGGGTGACCCCGCTCAGAGTCCCCGAAGTACAGACTGCATTGCGGGGTCCCCACACAGTGTTTCAAGGGTGCATGTGTTCACACTTGAGGAGCACGCTAAGGTAGCTGTTTCTGGCTGTTTTTACTTTTCGTGGGGGTGCATTGGGGGTGCTCTGGCCGCAACTTGCATGTGCAGTTACTTTGCTCGAAAAATTACATGAATATACAGAGTGCGTAGAATGGCGTCTGTGCACAGGTTCGCGCTGGGCCGTTCTCGGCACGAAGGTTTTGCAGGATCATTGAGCACTTTCGCATAAATCAGGCCCAATGTGTCTTAATTATTTCTGCAGGGAGAAAAATCTCTGAACATGTAAACAAAAAGTAGTTAGATAGGATCTATCAGATATTTAAAAACACCATTCAGCATTGTAATGGAACATACTAAGTAAGTGGAGCAAGCTAATTCTCACATTCAATAAACACAGATGGCTTAACTTTCAGATTCAATAAATACAGACACCTTTCATGTGCCTAATTCCTTGAACATTTCATGTGCAAGAGGTTTTTTTCTATGAATATGTGCACCTTATTGAAGTATGGTCCCATCTCTACTAGAATTCAGGGTGTTGGAATTGTTTGTGTTTAGGAAGTAACATTTTTGGTGGAGCTTGATGATATGATATGATATTTATATCAGGCCCATACACAGGTGTTTCAGAGAGCAACCAGGCAAAGGGAGGGGGAGCAGGGGAGAAAAAAAAAAAAAAACGATCTTACTAGGGCCAGTGACATTGAGAACGCGCAAGTGCATGGGAAAGGGAAAGGGTGAAAGTGCAAAGGAAAAAGGGAGGGGGCAAAGAAGTGAAAGGCATAGGATAAATAATATGTTAGTGGATAAATAAGTGACTAAATAAGGTGAAGAGCAGTGATTAGTGCAGCCAGTGAAGGGTGCAGTGCAAGGCAAGTCAGATAGGGTAACATCTGATAAGTGCAGGAGAGGAGTGGGGGACCTGTAAGGGTACAGATAACAGGCCACGGTGCAGGGGAGGCTGGGAGGCAGTGCCGGAGGATGTCCGGCAGGGCAGGTAACTGAGTCAAGGGGGCCCCGTTGGCAGGTGATGCAGTGCTGAGAAGAGAAGGCAGATCAACAGGGGAGGAGAGTGGCGAAGGCGGATGCGAAGAGGAAGGTCTAAAGGAGCTTCCGGAATCGTAGATGGTTTTCCACGAGTTTCAGGGTGGCAGGGAGACCGTTCCAAAGGGAGGCTCCGGCCGAGGACAGAAATCTACCCCATGCATGTTTCTTAGAAAAGCGGCTGACCCTGAGGGAGTTTGAAGTAGAGGAGCGAAGGGCTCGAGAAGGGAGGTATTTACGGAGGGATAGTTGAAGGTATTTTAGACCCAGGCCCCAGAAAGCCTTGTGGACAATGCAAAGGGTTTTTAAATGTAATCCTTGCATCCACTGGGAGCTAATGGAGGGATTTCAGTGCTGGAGAGATACGATCCCAGGGCTTGAGGCCAAGGACAAGTCTCGCAGTTCTGTTCTGGATTAGCTGTAGAGGGCGGAGGGTGGAGGTAGATAGCTTTAGAAAGAGGCTGTTACAGTAGTCAGCTTACAGAGAATCAGAGCTTGGGAGACAGTGAGTTTCTGTGGGAAGGAGAGGAAGGGAAAGGTACCTCTGAGTAGGTGTAGTAAGAAGTTAGATTTTTTTGAGACTTCAGAGATGTGTGAGGAGAATGATAGTGTTGAATCAAAGATGACCCTGAGGTTCTTTTCTTTGCAGGTAGGTGCAGGAGGAGGGCCGAGGGAGGCAGGCCAGAGAGTAAGGGGCAAGGAAGGAGAGGGTATGCCGAAGAGGAGGATCTCAGTTTTATTAGCATTTAAACAGTGATCGTTGGCGGCACACCAATTTTGAATGGCGATTAGACAGTCAGAGATGAGGGAGGGAGAGGAGGTGGCAGAGGGAAGCCTGAAAATGAGATGTGTGTTGTCAGCATAGCATTGGAAGTTGGAGCAGAAGATGGAAATGCAGTAGGCAAGGGTTGCTTGAAATTATTACAAAAGACAAAGCAGATAATTGTGCTCTATTAGCGAGTAGTAGAAAATAAAGTCTATTAGTTTGAACCAATCCACAAGATCAATCAACTCAGTGGTGAAATTGATCGTTTATTATATGATATGCCAATAAATATTTACCAAGTAGTTGCTAAATCCGAATCAGAAAAGAGCTGGAAAAACAACAAAGAGGTGAGAAAGGGAGACCAAGGGACAACTGTATCAGGCCTATTGGATTTGACAACTGCAGCAAAAATGTACCCCGAAAAGAACAGTTGAAAGACTTTAATACCCTCCGTCAAACCAAAAGAAACTTTTTCACAACCACCGCTTCATCTTTGGTGATCTCTAGGGTGAATTATGCAAAGCATTGTAGCACAGGGTTACCCCTACATACACCTGTGATGGTTGCACTGTTTACTTGACCATCATACCAAGAAGCAGGCTTCAACTTTAGAGTGGCCGCACAGATGTGCCCACTGATTGAACAATGAGAAATCTTAGTGAGTAATAAAGTAATTGACAGCTTTTAAGTTATTGACTCAATCTCTCCATGTAATATGTTTTGTATTTTAGCTAGAATAACCAAAGGACCTCTTCTCTTGTACTTTAACTAATCAATCCTCTTCACTAACGGACATGTCAAGAGAGTTAAGGATGGTTTGAATGTTTGTGGAAATAGGAAGGCTTATTGGGAAAGCATGATGTCGCTGGCAATATAGGCTGTGTGGGACGTTGGGGCATTGCAAACTGAGTTTGGGAATCTGCAACTTGCTCTGCAAACATTCAACGTTTGCTAAAAGGTGAACTGCTTGAGAAAGAAAACTGAGCACTATTTAAGAAAACTGTACTAAACCAACCACTATGGGCCTCATTCTGAGTATGCAGTGATTTGGTGGTCATTCAGCTGAATTACTGACAAAATCAGTTACCGTTACCACCACTTGGTCCCAAGGGTTTACCACATGATAACAAGTGGTGGCAAGGTTGTGTTATTCACCGTAGGACCCCACAGGATTTATGGTGGAACTAATTCATCTGCAGTAATTCTGCTGATTTTTGACTTTGAAGTTGAGGATTTACATCCAGCACCATGGTGGTGGAGGTAAATCCTCCACTTCAATGCCAAACTCAGGATTTGGCAGAGCAGCAAAAATGCTGGTAATTCTGTTACTGCAAACAAAATGACACTAACGGAATTATCATCATTTATTTGCCACCCTGCCAAACTCAGAATTAATCTTCTAATGGTATATCTTCCATCATGTACAATCACCCAGGAGTGCCCCTGAAACAGGTGTCAGCTGATAATTTGTCACGAAGAATGTGTCTGCCACAATCTATGTCTATGTCAGGAAGGAATTTAAGGCTTAAACAAAAAAAGGTGTATATATCATAGACAAATTTGAAACAAAGAACCCCCAACCTTTGCATGCTGATGGTAAGCATGTGTAGAGTAGGAAGGTTCTTTAACCCCACCCTCTCTATTTATAATAACTCCCTCCTGAGGTTGAGAAAAACAAGTACACTCATCAAGTGATTCCTACGAGCTGATAATAGACCCTAAAATTACAAGAGTATCATATGAAAGCAGGAACATACTTCTTAATAAATGCTCACACTGGCTTATATATAGACAGACGTGTTTGTCTATAGTATGTAAAGATATTCTCTCTCACGCCTACCAGATGAAGTTAACATTGGGGCTAGCTGTCAAGAATAGATTTTATAGAGCGGGTGAAGAGTGATCATGACCCTTTCATTTTAACATATATATTTTCTTTAACAATTAATATCAGCAAATAACAACGCAGGGGTAATTCATAGATTTCAGCGCAGAGGTAGTGCACGCGAGCAGCGCAGAGAGGGAGCGTGCGCCAGCCTGCGCCAGCCGTGTGCGCTAAACAGCATTCTGGCGCACCGCGTACTCATGGAATTACCAAGCCATTTTGGGTGCTGGCGCAGAGAACATCCTGCAGTGCCAGTTACGCCCCCAACAACCCCCCTTGTGCATGGAAAAGGCACTGAAATCCCCACTGCAGCGCAAAGGGCCGCGCTAACTCTGCACCATTTTACAGGGCCGGTACACTGTAATTGTGTGAAAATACTACGCGTACCCCGTTCGCGCCAGGTAAATTGCGTAGAAAAAGCACCCCTCTGTGGCGTGGGCTGCCTGTGGGGCATGCCCAGGGTGGATGGGCTGCCTGCGGGGCATGGGGAGGGCGAGTGGGCTGCCTGTGGGGCATGCCCAGGGTGGATGGGGTGCCTGCGTGTATTTCGGGGGTGCGCAGGGAGTATTACACGCAATAGGCCTTGTGCGAGCGGGGTACGTGTATTTAGGGGGTGTTTGGGGAGTTGCACACGCGATAGGCCTTGTGCGAGAGCGGGGTATGTGTATTTGGGGGATACGCTGGAAGTTTCACACGCGATACTCCAGGCGAGAGCGGGGTACATGTATTTGTGGGGTACGCTGTGAGTTTCATACGCGATAGGCCTTGGGCGAGAGTGGGCTACGTGTATTTCAGGGGTACGCGGGGAGTATCACACGCGATAGGCCTTGTGCGAGCGGGGTACGTGTATTTGGCGGATACGCGGGGAGTTTCACACGTGATACTCCAGGCGAGAGTGGGGTACGTGTATTTGGGGGATACGCAGGAAGTTTCACACACGATACTCCAGGAAAGAGCAGGGTACGTGTATTTTGGAGGTGCATGGGGAGTATCACACGCGATAGGCCTTGTGCGAGCGGGGTATGTGTATTCAGGGATACGCAGGAAGTTTCACACACAATACTCCAGGGGAGAGTGGGGTACATGTATTTGGAGGGTTTGCGGGGAGTTTCACATGTGATAGGCCTTGTGCGAGCGGGGTACTTGTATTTTGGGTGTGCGCAGGAAGTTTTACACGCGATACTCCAGGCGAGAGTGGGGTACGTGTATTTGGGGGATACACAGGAAGTTTCACAAGCGATACTCCAGGTGAGAGCGGGGTATGTGTATTTGGGGGGTACGCGGGAAGTTTCACACGCGATACTCCAGGCGAGAGTGGGTTACGTGTATTTGGGGGATACGCAGGAAGTTTCACACGCGATACTCCAGGCGAAAGCGGGTATGTGTATTTGGGGGGTACGCTGGGAGTTTCACATGCTATTTGGCATTGTGGGCCCTCCCGGGTGTGCCGTTCCCCCCTCCCCATGTCCTGCAGGCAGCCCACACCACTGGGGACTACCCTACAACCCTCACCATTCCCTGCAGGCAGCCTACATGGCTCCATGCACTTGTGAGCGCTCTTGTGAGCCCCGACTCATGTCCGCTCACCCCACCCCCAGTGATGGGCACCTGCCAGCAGGCCCCGACTCATGTCCCCCACCCATCCACCCACCCCCAGTGACGGACAGCTGCCAGCAGGCCCCGACTCATGTCCCCCACCCATCCACCCACCCCCAGTGACGGACAGCTGCCAGCAGGCCCCGACTCATGTCCCCCTGCACCCCCACCCACCCAGCAGTGACGGGCACCTGCCAGCAGGCCCCGACTCATGCCCCCCCAACACGTCATCACAATCCACACTCATGGCCTTTATGGCCACCCAAATCCCACCCCACGCCAACCCCAATCCAAACACCCAACAAAGTATTCCATCCACTCCACATTGAAATCCCCATGTCATTATAGATCCCAAATGACAAGTATGCACATCAATACATGTCCGTCAGACACACACAAAAAAAAAATCAATGAAGTCAAATCCAGTCCTGAACTATATACAATGTAAAAATCCAGGGTCCATGAGCCCAACAATCCAAAGGAAACCTACAAAAAAACCCTACCTAATAAATAAATAACTATATACAAAAAGGTGGGGCATAGCCATGCACCCCAAATGAAAGAAAAATAGAAAGGAAACCTAACATTAATGAACTATATACAATGGCAGTGGGTAAGTCCTACTGCTCACTTGTTGATTTCCCGGGCCAGGGCATCATCAAACTCCTGTTCAACGTCCTGGAGGCGGGCCTGTTCCCTGGCCCTGAGGTATTGCAGGGATAATGTCATGTCCACCTCCAACCCCCTGCGAATTTCCTCGAGGCACTCAGCCCGCCTCAGCGCATTGCGCATGGAGTTCTCTGCCCTGAACATAGTGAGCCGTGCCTCTTCCGCCCGCCGCCGCTCCTCATCTATTTGCCTGCCCCTCTGATGTTGATGGCCCCAAGCTATCATCGCTCCCACCTTAGCCTGCTGCTGCCATGCATGTGCCTTGCCTGTTGATGGCTGCACGTCCTCCTCCTGCTGGGGTCCAGTTGTTGGGTGGCCACCCCTGATGGACTACCAACTCCCGACTGTGTCAGGGAGGTGTCCTCCACCAGCCTGGCCGCTGGGTCAGAGGCAGCTCCACAGGGTGCCCAGTTGATACTTGGGCCGGAAGATGGCACGGAGGACTACTGGCGCATAGGGGGTTCAGTTGAGGAACCCAACACCGCTGATCCCTCCTCGCCAGTCGACACGGTCAACGAAGCATCTGAAATAACGTGCAGCATCCTCACAAGAACCCTGCACGTTATCCCAGATGCCAAGTTGACGCAACGCCACCCCAGCCAGGACAGGCTCAACACAGCTCCGGATTGCCACGTCCCCAGGGAGAGTAAGGCCAGTTGTTAGCGGATCCCCTCCCTGAAAACGGATCTGGACGAACGCATCCCTGCTGATGCGGGATGATGCAGTCACAGGATCGGGGATAGGATTACACACAGGCACCTCCGCGGCTGCCTGTGCAGCCTCCTGTCCCTGCCCATGGACTGCACCACTAGCACCAGTGGAATCCCACCTCCAGACCCCATGTGTGGCCCTTCCATGGCCTCCTCCACAACCAAACCCACCACCAACCTGGGTGACTCGGTGCCATCTTCCTCCATAGGCCCCTGTGGGGTCTCAGCTGCTCCTTCTGCTGCTGTGGAGTCCACCTCCGACCTTCGCCTTACCCTCGGCAGCTGCGGACGCGGCACCAGACCCCTCACTCCGCAATGAGATGACAACCTGGGAGGGGAGCTGGGCCTTGCGTCTCCGGCTGGTGGTGGCATCCCTGCCGCTGTGCTCCACAGCACTGTCTCCACCCTCTTCATCAGTTGACGCTGCAGACAGGGAGAGACAGAACACAGCCATCAGGTCACTGTACAATGGTCTGATACACCATGACAGTTGCACATGAGTGGCAGTGTCAAACTTCACACATGTCATCACAATCCCCAACACACCTATCATTTGAACCCACACACATGCGCCAATTAACAGGAATGTTGCAGCAGGCAGCACCATCCATACACATACAACAGCATGAGCATCCGAAGGTTAGCCCGACGTCACATGCAACAAGGGGAGTGCCAAACGCATGCACACACGCCACCAGACATAAATGCATCTGTACATCTCCACCACCTGTCGCAGTTAAATCATCGGCATCCATGTCACATCTGCTAATCAGCCCCCTACATGTCGGTGTCACATGCATCCATGGTATATCACAGTGGCACACATGTCAAATACACACACACGCACATGTACATTGTGCACATACATGAAGGTGGAACCAGCATTCATGTGTCACACCACAACCATGCCACAGTACATACACATAATTATACACATGTGGGCACTGACACATGCATTTGGGCACCATGCATTTGAACACATACACCATGGATGTGCCTCACACATGACTGGACTCGCATGCGGCAGGCTCATGTCCCTGTACATACACATCCATACATGGTCCTTAAAAGACATATGTCCAACCTGCACACTCCTGCCACACCTCAACATGTACAGCATCCAATCAGTACGCATGGACACTTACCGCTCAACTCCGGACAGGTCTGCCTCTGAAGGATCTGGAGGTGGAGCGCTGGGTGTAAATGCGTTCCAGGACCCTCATCTGGATGTTGGTAAGGTGGACACGGCACCCCTCTGCATGCTTTGCCTTCAAGAGGCACCGGGCCTTGCTGAGAGTCCTGGACCTGAAGTCCTCCTAGCGCTTCCGGGCGTGTTGCATGTCACGGGCTGCCACCCCCTCCACGTTGATGGCAGCCACAATGTATTTCCAGATCTTCTTCCGTCCTTCATTGTCAGCGTGTGAACTTCCAAAGAGGGCATCATAATGCCCAGGTCTTGCTCCACCAGGATGCCAACTTCATTGGCACTGAAGCTGGCAGCCTTCTGCCTCTCTGCTGGGGGGGTTGCCACTGGTGCCAGATAGTGTTGTGTTGGACATGACAACCCCCGAGGCAGGTGTGGGTGGGCAATTGGGTCCTGGGGCTGGGCTGTGGAGCGATGGAATGCCAGTCGGGAGTCTTCTGTTCCAGCAGGGGTGGTTACAGCAACTGGACCCCTGCAGATGGCTGACGTGCAGGCACCAAACAGCAGAGCACGTGGCCAGCACACAGGCAGGCAGCACCAGATGGCAGGTGGGAGTGTGCTCAGGGCTTTGGGGGGCAGGAAAATGGCCTTCTGGGCAGGAGCATGGTCTTCAGTGTGTTGTCGCGTGGCCAGCTTGATACAGAGTGATTTGGCACATGAGAAAACTGCACGTCAGCGTGTAATTCGAGGAAAGGCCCTTAGCGCGTACGCGCGTAAGTGACGTTGCATGTGTGGGCTGGGTTAAAAGGTACGCGTAGGACGCCATTTTCTTGTACGTGCTTTTTGTGGAGAGCGAGCGGGTGATTCTTGTACTTCTTGTCGGTTCACACGCAATTACTTAACAACGGTTCCAGTTCGTACTCCTTGTATACAGCGTTCAATTCTTCTTTTGGCGGGGGTGTTGCCAATGCGCACACGTGCATCTTTTTCACATTGTTTTTCCAGGCAGACGGTGAGTCGCGCACGTATTTTTCAACTGTGGTTACCCCTGTGTGTCACGTACCCATTCAGAGGTCATTGTAGCCAGTGTGTACCACCCATATGCTTCTTTTTGTGTTTCTGGGTACCACAGCCAGGTGCGGGTTCTTTATTCCACGCACGTGGGCTACCAGGGGTCGCGTGCACGTTAAATTTTGTTTTTGGGGTGCCTGCTCATTGTGTGACCCGTCATCTTCCCCGAGGGATCACAGACAGCCATGCTAGAGCACTAGGGTACGTATTCCATCTAGTACCCTGCCCCTTTCACCCCAATTGCCCAGGATAATTGTTTACTGCACCTCCCATTCGCACAAGAACATCAGTGCCATGGTTGTAAGGTGACCAAGCAGTAAGGGAGGCAAAGGTGGCCAACCTCCAAGAGGTGGGCGCGGTAGGGGACGTGGCCAGGATGTGCAGGGTGGCCCAAGATGCCAGTGTGAGGAGGACCAATCAGGGACACCTATGCCCCCCCACCAATGGGTCGGGGAGATGCAGCTGACACCATCCCAGCTCAGGCCTTGTTAACCCGGCCCATATTGTCAACCGAACCGGCAGAGGGTGACCCCCAGGCTGACTTCCGTGTCACCAAGTCAAAGCCACGTGTGGCGGTGAAAGTTGCTGTCACCAGGCCCTGTGGATCTGGGGCAGCAATGTCATCTGCTGCCCCAAGTAATCAGGGTGAGGAGGCTGCTGGGGCAGCTGCAGCTCAATCCACCCCAGCTCCGAGTCTCCCAGCCGTGACAGTGTTGGTCCAAGTCCATCACACCAAGGTTGGTCCTGCCAACATCATCCAGCAGCCAATGCCTGCAGTGAGACCTTTGGTCATTGTGCCTTTGGCTACTTCCAGTGCCCAGTCCACCTGCGCTTCAGCCCCTACCAACCAGAGCGGCGTAAGCCACTCAGAGTCCGCACCACCTCCCAAGAGGAAGAAGGGTGCTCTTGCGGTACAGGCTGCGACCCCAGACCCGGCTCCCCCCTCCGGCACATCAAGGAAGCGTAGTTTCAATGATGTGGAACTAGACGCACTTGTGGGCTACGTGTTGGCCCATGGCCACGAAATGCTGGTGACTGCAGGGTGCAAGAATACGACTGCTCAACGTAGGGCCCACTGGCTGTGCATAGCGGACCAGATTAGTGCCCATGGATTTGTCAGGCGCACAGCTGATGATTGCTCTAAGCGGTGGAATGACCTCAAACACAGAGCAAAGAACAAGCTGGCTTCCAATCATGCCTCTACTCTGGTGAATGGCAGTGGGTCTCCACCAGAGGAAGAAGTACTCAAAGAACATGAGTCTGTCACTGGAGGCTTCATCACAGAGGATCAGATCCAAGGCGTGGGAGACCTACCAGATCTTGAGGCAATGTCTGGTGAGTGGCCATGCATGTGTGTGCAAACCATGTGTATATTGCTTGGGTGATGTGTTCTGATTGAGTGCCAGGTGAGGCTGTGTAGTCATGACTGCTAAGGGTCACCCATGTGGTGCCTCCAAACCATACCCCGGCCTTCGGTTTGGGTTTTCAAATATCCCTTCTGACCGCAGTTGACAATTTGCACCTGATTACTGCACTTGCCCTTCAACTGCCATCTTGCCACAACATTGTTCATACTGTTTTCCTGTTCATTCTGCCTGATTGATGAAATCCTTTGCATGTTTACCAGACATTTGTGTGCCCTTCTGCCCCAAATGTAATATACTTCAGACATAGATTACACCCCACAATGGGCCACATATTTTTCCTTATTATAAGAATGATTTCATCAATCAGGCTGATTGAGTAATGTGCACCTACACATGGCCTGCACACAATCACTTCGGGGCCCTCTTTGAATGTTCAACATGAGAATTGTCTTCTGTCATGTCGAAGTGACCAATCATTGATGTATCCATGTGCCTGCCATCACTGCATTAGTGAACACTGGCTTTGTTGCAGCGTGTGACACATGCATGGTTTGTCACACTATTTTGCATGTTCTATTTCATGATGTCCATCTCACATGGATGTGTGGCAGTACTGATTTGCTACCATCTGGGTGTCCTTTTCAAATCTGCATTGGCTATGCTACGTGCCATATGTGTGCTGGCATGTGTCATGTATGTGGATTGTCCATGCCACTCACAGGATAATGTGTGATGCCGGTGCTATCCAGCATGCAGCACATGTGTTGCTTTTCCATCTTGTAGTCCTCAGTATCTGCTTTTTGCCTCCCCTTCAAACGCATTGCCAGTGCATGCATGCCAGAGTTATTGTCATGTGCGACATGTGTCATTTATGTACTCAATGTCTACCTCGTCATGCCTATGTGTGTGGGCTATGGTGCTCATGCCTGTTTTCATTAGTTTTATTTTATTTTTTTGCAGGTGATGAGGCACTAGATGCTGTTGAGGAGGATGAGATGGTGCAGAGGCAGGAGTACTCACAGCCACAGGCACCAGTGGAGGAAGTGGGGTGGTGGTGGGTGAAAACCCATTACTCCTATAGACCATACTGACAACGGGTGTCTCTGGGTACACCTCCAGAGACCTCTATGAAGCAGGTGCTGAATCTGACATTGAGTCATATGTCCCGTCGTAGGTGAGTGTTTCTGGCAGGGATGCTGTTCTGTCCAACCCACCTGCACTAGGGGTAGACCCCTCTATGGAGCATTCAGTGTTGGAAAGTCTGCCTGTGGCGGTTACGGATGCAGGGTCACACTCCACAACATTTGCTCCTGTTCCTGGGCCAGCAGATCAAAGGAGGAATGCAGTCCTGCAGCCTCAGGCAGTGCCAGCAGAGCAAGGTGCGCATCACCATGCCCCAAACAGTTGTGGTGCCCGCCAACACGGTGGCCGTGCGCCACCAGGCAATACTGTGTGGGAGAACTCCATGTACACTATTGCAGCACAGCAGGGGAAATCGTGTGAGATGATGGATCAGGCCGTGGATAGGGTGGCCACTTCCATTCTCCCCCCTGAAAGGCAGCTGGATCTCCAGCAGCAGGCGACAGTAACTTACACAGAGGCAATGGGCTCCCATAAGTTGTGTGGGCAGTCTGTAGTCCAAACTGTGTATACATCCCTAGTGGGGATTTTTGTTCATTTCTCCACTGCATGGTGGATTTGTATATGGTTTTACATACAGGACTTTTTGCATATATACATGTAGCTTCTTCATGTCTTAACGAGCCCGTCTCCTTTGCAGATGCAGTTCATGTTGTATGCAGTACACTGCCACATTTGCCTACCAGCAACACTCTGCAGTTGGAAGGGGTCGGTGTGCTGCCTTAGTCAGGCTGTGACACTTGCACTACTTTTACTGTCATATGTTGCCACTGTTGGATCCTGTACTGATGTTTTGTCTTGCTGGTAAGTATTTGTTAATGTGTGCTGTTTTTCTTTCATTGGTGAGAGGCAATTGTCTGTGGCCTGTTTCCATTTGGGACGGTGCACTTTGTGACACTTGTGTCATGTAATGTGCATTCATTTGGTTGCTTTCACATCGCATGCCATGCCATGGTGTGTTGGGTAGCTGAGATGGGGTTAGGGAGGGGTTGGGTGACATGCCACTATTTGTTTCTAGTGTTTTGCAAGGGGGTACTCCTTCATGCTGCATGAATGTGTGGCTTTTACTGACACAGCATTGGGTGTGTTTAAGTAGCTAGGGATGCACACAATGTAGCACTTTCAGGTAAATAATCTCAGGGTGGTATGGTTGTGACAGTTGACTGTCCCTTTTTTCATCATCATAAATTGTCAGCTGGTATGTGCCAGGGCTGTGTGCACTCCGCAGGGGTGGGATTTTAGGTGAAGAAACGTGCCACAAGCTGGGTACGGGCTGCCTCACCACGTGCCCTTTCACCTCGCGTGCGCAGCGGCCGTGCATGTGGTTGGGGATGTGGGGGGCACCACCATGTCCACCGGCACGTCCCGCCGGGTTGCAACGTTGTGCAGGACACATGCTGCCACTATGATCCTGCACACTACTGGGGGCGCATATAGCAGCTGCCCACCAGAGCGGTCAAGGGAGCGAAAGCGTGACTTCAGCACTCCAAATGTGCGCTCCACTATGCACCGGGTTGCAATATGGGCTATGTTGTAAACTACCTCGGGTGGTGTGGTGGGGTTCCGTATTGGTGTCATCATGTAGGTGCTCAGAGGGTAGGCACTGACCCCTGCGGAGGTGATAATGGTTGTCATTAGTGGGGTTTTCCCCATTTCTCAGTGTCTGACATGCATGCATGTGCAGAGGCATTTATACCCACCAATTAGCCATGTGTCGCCATGCCACCCAGCTTCCAGGTCCCGATTTAGAAGTGACATTCGGAATATGAAACTGTCATGGCTGGACCCTGGATAGCTGGCATATACTGACGTGATGATTCCCTTGTCATCACATACAACCTGCACGTTGATGGAATGCCAGTGGTTGCGGTTTCGATAGATGTTCTCAGTGGCCCTGGGAGGACGTAGACCCACATGGGTGCAAACAATGGCACCTAGCACTTTGGGCAAGTGTGCCACCCCATAAAAGTCTTGGACGCAGCCTGCCTTTCTGCAGGTGTTCTGGGCATGTATATGTGCCTGCGTACTGAGGGGCGTGCAGTCAGGATCGTCAACAGCTGGTGTAGGCAGCGTGACTGCGTGGCCTGTGAGAAACCCCCAACTATGGCACTTGTCCGCTTAAATGACCCAGTAGCCAAGAATTGCAGTACATTGAGTACTTTTTCCAAGGGGCTCAGTGCTTGGGAGCACAGGATGGGTGATGTGAGGTCATCCTCCCACTTCCTGACCAGTACTAGGATTATTAGTGGTGGAAACCTGTACCTCCCATAGACCTGGTCATCAGGCATCCCAAAAAGGCTGGTCCTGGGTAAAAAATGCGGGGCCTGGCTATCCTCCTCCTCCTGCGGTGTCCCACGACCACTGCTGCGAGGAACGGTATATTCATCGTAGCGTATGAGTTTGTTTGTTGTTTGCGCGCATTTTTATCCTGCGCAGGGCCGCTTACGCCTGCTTCCTGCTGCCGTATGTGTTTCCAGATTAGCGCGTCTTTTTTGGCGCACAGGTTTCCCCTGTTTGTTTCCATGAATACGTGTTGTTAGCGCGCTTGTGGGCGTTGCGAGCATTTACCTCCCATACTTCCCCCGTAACGCCCACATCTTCACGCGTTGTTCCACATTCCGCGTGTTACGCCCCGTATTCCGCCCACTTTTCTTGTGTGTGCTACACAATGTGTGCTTTCCCTGTGTAATGTAATTACTCAATACGGAAATATTATGATCCTTTCACAAACCAGCTTAGACTAGCAAATATCTAGGCTTAAATAATGCGGATGCATGCGTTTAGTGAAGTGTGCATCCGCGTGCGCCACCTACGGATTTGGCGCACATCCCAGGTTTTACACGCGCAGCACATTCCATGAAACGATGAACGGCTGCTTGCGCTGCTTTAGCACGCATGCGCTGCGATTTTCACGATTGCGCTCCCCTTTTCGGCTCACATTTATTCCATGAATTACCCTGCAAGTCTCCACAGTGAGTAAATAGCCCTCTCCTGAGATAGACTGGATTCTTCAAGATGTATATGCAGAGTTATTGTCTCTTCTTGAAAGCTCTGTGCACTTACCTAATGGGATTCATGGACAAAAGATGTATACAAGTGCCAGAATATAATTAAACCACAAGTGACTTAGGAAATCAAAAGCATCAGGGCCACAACTATGAAATATGCCGGTTGCTTACAGAATCCATAACTGCAAAGAAACATCTATTAGCAGTTATTAAGATTTCATTTTATAGAGTCAATTATCAAATGAGGAAAGCTAGAAAAAAGTGTATGGAGTTAGTTAGGAATAAGAAACAACAAGCAATAACAAGACATTGTGAACATTTACAAAGGGAGGTAAAAAAATATGTTTGGCAGATAGTAAGGAAGCGGTAACTACAACAATACTAATTAGCCTGACTCTAATATTTCTTAAGTTTACTGATATATGCACTTTAAGGGAACGCGTATTGCGACCTCCTCAGACCCTGTACGAGTGGTTTTTCCAATGATACTTTGCATTGTTTGTAAAGAATTGCTAGAGTTGAACTTGCAGGAAAAGAAATATAAATATCTAGTGATAATGCATATGATATAAATTCTGATATCCCATTGATTTCCTCTGGCACAGAAGTAGCTAAAACATTGGAGACTCGATGAGAAGAAAAGGCACCAGGGCTTGATTGAGTTGCATTTGATCATTTTAAAACAAATGTACCAATTTGGGTCCCATTCTTGAGGACATTCCTATTAGTATGCATACTTTCACACCATATTGGGGCTCTGTAATTGTAATAAACTGTAAGAAGGGAGACAGGGACAACTCTGCTAATTATCATCTAATATCCTATTTGGACATGGCAATGTAATTCTGAGAGAATTTGAAAAACTATGTGATGACGCTAATATTTTGAGCCATCTTGAAATGGGCTTTTGTAAAGGCATTTAAAGTATTGATAAGATTTTTCACTTGAACTCAGTTGTGCAGAAATTGGTAAAACCTGACGATCAGGTGCTCTTGTATGTTTTTTGTCAGCCCCAGGAATGAGCTCCTGCAAACATGGTGATACAGTCAATCAAATCACTGTATTGTATTAATAGTGTGATGTTCCTGGAGGGGAAGACCATAACTATTTCAAGTGCTGATATTTTTCTTTTTGTTTTACCTGTTTATTAATAATATTGCTGCCACAATTTCAGTATTTGGTTCAAGTACAGCTTAGTTGAATAGGGAAAAATATAAGGTGCTTTTATTTGAGGATGGCGGATGGCATTTTTCATTTCTTCAAGTCCCTGCAAGGTGAAAGGGCTTACAATTAATGTCACCAAGACGAGATCAGTGGCATTACACCCTAGACATCCACCTACACTGAACATTATATTGGATGAAGAACAACTCGAAAAAAGTGGATCATTTTGAATAATTGGTGTATGCTGCCTGAGTAATAAAGAGTTTTAGGGGCCCAGCCTTTTGAGTGTAATGCTACTTTGGCTAGACTAGGAACAGCAGTGGGTGATTCTGCCTCACATTTTGGTGGACGTGCAACATTGGAAGTGAATGAAGCTAAAGGGGTGGCAGTGTCTTTATATGGAGTGGAACTCTGAGCTTTTAGCAATCTTGGGCCCACGGCAGGAACTGAAAGTATATTTCAAAAGAAAATGTGTTCCTTACATTTGGAATTAAACTACATCGATTTAGCAGATATTGCTAAATCTAAGCCCCCTACCGTATTAAGATAGGATTTAGAATGCCCCTGAACTGATGAATTATCAAGGTGCACAAGGGCCCCTGTTGTTCTCATTCTCCTCAATCTCTCCTCTGCTTTTGACATGGTCAACCATTCTATCCTCATAAAACAGCTCCACAATACCCTTGGTATCTCAGAGTGGTCCCTGGACTGGCTGACCTCCTTCCTGCTGACCATCCCTCCCAGGTTACCCTGGGTTCTTTCTCCTCACCCCGCTCTATCTCTACATGTGGCATTCCCCAGGGCTCTACACTTTCCCCCTGGCTCTTTAACAGTTACCTCACTCCTCTTGCTCACCTTATCTCCTCCTTTTGCCCTCAATTCCAGTGTTATCAATTCCTTCAGACTACTCTCTGCCTCTCTCCTTACATCCTTTCTCTTTCATGATTCCCTGGGTTCTTTCTCCTCACCCCGCTCTATCTCTACATGTGGCATTCCCCAGGGCTCTACACTTTCCCCCTGGCTCTTTAACAGTTACCTCACTCCTCTTGCTCACCTTATCTCCTCCTTTTGCCCTCAATTCCAGTGTTATCAATTCCTTCAGACTACTCTCTGCCTCTCTCCTTACATCCTTTCTCTTTCATGATTGCCTGTCTGCTATCCAGTCCTGGTCTACCTCTAATGACGTATTTCTCAATGCCAGGAAGACGGGGATTCTTCCTATCAGGAATCATGTTCCCTCTTTTCTCCATTCTCTCTGGCCACCCTCAATGGGCTCTCCCGCCTTGCCCTCCTCCGAGACAGGAAACTTATGAGTTATCTCTGACTCCTCTCGCTCCTCCATTCTTCACATCTTGGACCTTAACAAAAAGGCCAATTTCCAACTCTACCTCCTCAGAGGCATCCTCCCTTTCCTCGCTTTCCCCCCAGAAGCTCAATGTCTCCAGATTTCTGGTACTTTCCAAGCTGGACTAATGTAACAGACTCTGCCGTAATCTTCCTTCTTCTTCTATCTGTCCCCTGCAGTCAATCCGGAATAGGGCTGCAAGATTTATCCTTGGACTTAAGCACAGGTACTGTATCTCTCCAGCCCTAAAATCTCTCAACTGGCTCCCGGTTGCTGCATGGATCACATTTAAATCCCTCTGCATCATCCATAAGGTTGTCTGGGACCGGGGACCATGCCATCTACAACATGCTCTCACCAAATACTCTTGTCCCAGATCCCTCTGATTCTCCGTCTCCAACTCTCTGCTTGTCAAGCACATCTCTAAGCATCTAAGCAGAGAGCAGGCGACCACTCCCTCTCTTCGGCTGGCTTCCTCCTCTGGAACAGCCTCCTCCTTTCTCTTCATCTTGAGCCAGATCTCCTCAAATTCCACAAGCACCTCATGACTTTCCTTTTCTCCTCCTCCTTCCCTCTCCCCCACCTGTGCTAAACCCTGCAGTAGCGGTGATTGATGGCCTGAGACCTTATGTGTCATTCTGGTTCCTGGCCTTCTGTCCGATCGCCTGCAGCATCCTCCCGCCCCATGCACTTGTGTTTGGGAACTTTGTGGCCTGCGCTGCTTTGCATTCCTGCACTCATCTTATGGGCTGGAGAACCCTTTTTCCATCCAGTGGTCACTGCCCGGCAATTATCTGCTGCCTTGCAACTGTCTCCCTGGCACTTCACCCATCTGTGGACCCACTAGCATTTAGCACCTTCCCCTGTCCCTTCTTCTCTCTGCACTTGCACGATCCAAATGTTCACAAGGCCTAGTAGGACTGTTTTTGCATTTTGTATATTCCATTGTCTTCTGTTTCCCTTGTGTCCTTCCCTTTGCCCTGTGGGTGCTTTGAAACACAATTTCCTGATTTATACGTGCCTTACAAATGCCCAGTAAATAAATACATAAATAAAGATGTATTAGTCCCAGGAGCAAGATTACTTCCATGGTTAAGCTTTTATGTCAAACAGACAATTATTCCATATATTTTGAATTTTCATGGGACACTCTAACATCCATAAATAAGCAAACCCGTCATAAAGCAGAAGAAGGGTCTGAGTCTTGGCACCCGAGGGAGAGTTTGCTTTCTGGGCCACCTAGTGAAGTGACCTTGCTTTAACTGATTATGAAAAATTCAATTGACTATGAAACCGATTTAGATTGGGCACTATGGCTTTATTTTCTGCTTGAATGGCATGACAAGCTTGACTATTTGTGCACTGCTTGAAGGCCTATAAGAGCGGTCAAAGTACATTTCCTGGTTTTTACTCACTGCATGGCTTACCAAGGAAGCAAAGGCTGAAACCAATGGCACTCTTTGGAACAAACTCCCAGACCAGATTAGATCTATCGAGTCCCATGCCGCCTTCCGCAAGGCCCTAAAGACTAGGCTCTTTGTCTAAAGAGCCTATTCCTCCTCCTGTATAATGTTTCTACTACTGCTAAATTTGAACTCGACACACCCTGTATTGTAGAACATTGTACACAGTAACTCAACTGTATAAATAACTGTATGTTGTCAAGCCTCACGCATTGGGCCGCTTATTGTAAACCACAAGCAAGCCTCCTTCTGTATACTTAGAGCGCCTCGTTGCCTACAGGGCTGCAGTGCGCTTTACAAATCCAAAATAAATAAATGCTAAGGAGCCCTTGCTCCGAATAAACATAAATATGATGATGATAAACAAGGATAAAGATCCTATTCCAAAACGTGTTAGGTCGTATAAAGCGAGCTTGATAGTTGTTCTAACTAATAGCCAGAAGCTTCATACACCAGCTAGTGCCTTTTCCCTCTAATTTTCACACGTTGGGCTATAACACTCTGAACCCTGGTGGGATAGGAGTACCTCTTTACGAGCAAATACCATCGTAGCCAAGAGTACATTTTGTAGTTAAGAAAACGTCAGCATGAGACATGTGTTGATGCCTGGCCCTGGTGCCTGCCTGGCTCCAACATGGGTAGCCCTTTGCACCGTCCTAAGGACAACACACCATTAGATATCACTTTGTAAACCCAATGCATCATTTTAATGCACATTGCATAGTGGAATGCAGGGAGATTTCAGTAGGAACTATTGGAGTAAGGCGGTTGGTGGGATGACTATATAAAAGTGCTTACCTTCCAATAAAGAATGATGTTGGTTGGATTTCAGGATTCTGGCCTCATTGGTGGTCATGCATTACCTAAATGAAGCTACAACAGCGGCAGGGTGTTGGCCCAGGGCTTCCCGTAGGAACAGTACATGCAGTGTTTTCAACCTTGTGAGTTCCTCATTTTCTCCAGAATTGTGTGGGGCTGGGCCAGAGTAGCCCTGAACAAGTAGATAATCCGATGTATTGATATGCCTATCCTGGGCCAAGCAAGACTGTGTATAGCAGCCCCAAGCGGGCACTACACTGAGCTGAGTATAAAGGCCCTGTTCAGCACCCCAGTGACTGCCAAGTATTAACGGGTCAGCGCCACATCATAAACAGTGCTGGGTGGGCCATGAGAGGAACGGCAACGGGAGTTGTGCTCCTCTGAGGAGTGCTTTTAAATAATAATAAGTGGACTTGCTGGGAACACCAGAGTTGCAAAGCCAACAGGACAGTTGCAAGGTAACGCGGGCTTTGTGCCGTAGGATGCATGGATCCTCCGTACTTAAAGGGATGGTCTAGTAAAAAATTTTATTTAAAAAATAGATAGGCCACATAAAAAAAAAAATACTAGCATCCTCCGTTTTAAAACTTCCTATGTAAAATTTTGAGCTATTCAAGCTCAAAATTCGAAAAAGCAAGCACAGGGGCGCAGCCATTTTGTGAAATGGAGGGCATCCTGTGCTGGCTTTTGCTTTTGCGGCACTAATGAAGGCAAGGCCAGCCAGCTGTAGTAAACAAAGTCTACCGCTGGGTGGCTTTCCCTTCATTAGTGCCGGGACTCGGAGGACGCGGACCGGAGACCAGAGCAGGAAAGCTGCAGCTGAATCTCGGTAAGTGCTATTTATTTTTTTTACAAAAAATAAGCACTAGCTGCGTTTTTTTTTCTAAGTTTTCCGGGCTGGAGGAGCCCGGAAAACTTAGAAATAAAACTGCAGCTTTAAAAACATTGTATTTATGTTTGCGGTCGCTTTTGAAGCGACCGCAAACATAAATACAACGTTATTGTGTTGGAAAACGCTGCGGTTTTTCTTTCCAAGTTTCTCAGGCTCCTCCGGCTCGGAGGAGCCTGAGAAACTTGGAAAGAAAAACCGCAGCGTTTTCCAACACAACCGCGTGTGTTTCTGCCTGCTGTGGCTACCACTTTGGGTCTCCGGTGCTCCGAGGGGAGCACTGGAGACCCAAAGTGAAAGCCACAGCAGGCAGAAACACACGCGGTTATGTTTACATGCCGCGTAGTGTTTCTACCTGCAGCTGATTTCCCATTTGGGGCTCTCGGGCTCCCGGTGGGGAGCCCGAGAGCCCCAAATGGGAAATGCTAAATGCTGCGTTGTCTGCCTAAATCTGCTTTCCCATTTGGGGCTCTCGGGCTCCCCATGGGGAGCCCGAGAGCCCCAAATGGGAAAGCAGATTGAGGCAGACACAACGCGGTTGTTTTCCGCAATGCCGCGTTGTGTCTGCCTGAATCTGCTTTTCCTTTTGGGGCTCTCGGGCTCCCCCGGTTGTTTTCCGCAATGCCGCGTTGTGTCTGCCTGAATCTGCTTTACCATTTGGGGCTCTCGGGCTCCCCGTGGAAAAATACTTCCATCATAAAGTTAGGTGGAACTCCAGGAAAACGAAAACCCAACCTTTGTCCAAGCCATAAAACAGATGTCAACATGGCATCCAAACCGGGGGAAGAGAAAACGCCACTGGAATAAATAAATAAGGACAACACGGAAAGATGCACCAGCCATGAACCTTTTGCAATCAACAAATCTTGGTGGCCAAGCAAGGTCATGTGGAATAAGTGTGGTCGAAATGGACATCGCTCCAGGCGCTGCTGCAACTTAAGCAGAGGGAGAGATGCTCAGAAAGTGTCTGACCCATCAGGCCAAGAATAGGTGAGCCTGGAGTGGCTATTTCAGTTATTGAAGTGCACAGCTCCATGTTTAAGAGGATGTCATTAGGAAGCATAATCGTAAAAGGTGTGGAAACACAAATTTCACTCAACAGCCATGCTGACTACACCGTAATTAATCAGAAAATGCATGACAGTGACTTCAAGTGTTGCAATCTCAGTGAGACGGAAGTGGAAGCCAATGTAATGTCTATGTGGAAGCTCCCGTTGAAATAATTGGCAAATGTGAAGCACACTTTGAATACAAAAGGAAAAAGTCAGCAGAGTTGGTGCGGTTCACTAAAAAAATGGGCAGCCATCTCCTCTGGAATCAGGATGGCTTACTGGGCATAGTTTTAGATCCAAACAATGAAGAACAGGTTTTGGTGATCGACTCGAGTCATGGGGACAGTCGGCAGACAGGCATCCCAGAGATATAGCTTACTGAATTCTTGAAGGAAGCTGGAGGTCCATGAGGTTTTCATCCCAGAATAAAAATCTATTCTGGAGCCATAACCAATTCTGTGGTTGTTCCTGATGTAATGTGTACAGCAACAAGATTATCTCTTGACCAGGTCATAAGGTACAGCTTGATCTAACCTTCAGTGTCATTGAAGTTGTGGTCCAGATCTGTCTACTGGAATCTTTGCATATGATAGGTTTCTGTGAGCATTGTGGTGCCCCAGCTTTTTTAAAGCAGCAGTTGTGAAGAGTGACTCACCAAAATTAGTGCCTTTATTCCTGAGACCCGATGAGCAGTGCCCTTTTGTTACATATTCAAGATATTGTCGTAGCGTCTTTGGACAACTTTGAAAGAAGTATCACTAAACATTGAAAGACCGAAATGTATCAGATGGTATACTCCTTATGAGGGAAAAGCAGGAGCACACATCAAAGACAGAAAGAAAATGGCTTCCTTCTGAACACTATTCACATGATGTGCAACATTTGAAAACATTTAAGAGCATAGGCCGAAATCAGCTGGAACAATTGGGAAGGGAGTTCAACAAATTTATATTTTTACCGATAACAGTTCCACAACCTTTTTAAACCATTTTTACCAATCTGGAACTTTCCTTGTTGAAGTAAAGCCACCACTCTTCAATTCACAACACTTTAGACGTTAGCCCTAAATTGAAATCTGTTTGACCTAATGTTCACAAAGCCTGCACTCTAGATGGCTTTATCTTAGCCAGGGGAAGATTCAAGAGGTCCTGCTAACAACAAGAATGCATCTCTCCTCAACCCACGTTTCCTCCTGACTTTGGGAAAATGTGTCAAGTTGTTATCCAATGTCAACTGCTTAGACATTTTGGTTCATAAAGGTCCAGGTCGTTTTCAAGGGATGCCGTTACAATACAATGGAGCTACATGCCACTGGACAAGTGTGCATTTGTAGTAAGAGCACTAGTGACTAGTTGTTAGGACTATTGTAATGACCCTGGTGGGTTTACTTCAATGAAACTTATTAGCAGACTCCAGCTGGTTCTAAATTGATTGGTTCCTGTACATAGAACAATACATTATGTCCAAGCTGTTTGCAGGCATTAGCTGTGGCTTTAATAAAGTATAGAATTCAGGTTAATATTCCCTGCAAAATCTTCAAATGCATCCAGAGTGCAACTCCTGCATCCCTTAAATGGTAAATCCCAGGATGGAACCATTGGTCTATGGGGCACAACCGACTATTCATCCCTTGGACTCTGTCAGAAAAGAGGAGGAAAACGACTTCAAGACTTTGGACTCAGGCTTTAAAATAAATTATCATATTCTATTCATTATGGCACAAGTGTTTCTACTTTCTTCTGCGGCTGAAGCAGCAAGTATCTTACAGCTAGGTGTTAAGTATACGGGTTCCATCACAGTTAAGATCAGCAAGTAGAAGCTCTTGATTTCTCAAAGGCAGTAAATATATTTTCCAACAGTGAGAGAAAAAATGAAAAACAAAACAGGGGACTTCCTTCTTTTGCCTTTGTGTATGCAAGAAAGATGAATGGAAGACGGAGTTCCATACCCAGCATATTTTATTCGAGCATCAGGTAATACCCTTTGGCCTATGCTTTTCCACAGTTGATTGTCAATATTTTATGAATGAGGTGTGAGAAATGTCTGCACATTTGTGCATTTGTGTATATTGACAACATTCTGATTTACTCCCAGAATTTACTAGATGTGGCGAGTTCACCAAACTCCCCAAGGAAAGTTGTGTGGGAAGAAAGCCACTAGGAACTGAGGTGGTCTGGTCATTCCCTGATAGGATGAGGAGGCATCCCGCCTACTCGCTGTCCACACAGACATGTAATCCACTGTCACAGGTATCCCAGTGCTATTTTTCTATGGAACACTCCATATACTAGAATGCAATATATTAAACTACACCTATTCCTGGATCAAAACATTGAATGAACACCAATCTGCTAAAGGTTGTTCACAGGCTCGACGCATTTGTGAACCCGATCAGGTTGACCTACCCTAGAAAGATGGACACCGGATTGCATGCTGAGCCAATGATCCAGCGTCTACATTGCCATTCATGCTCCACCCAGTGAGGGAGATGGCAGAATGACACAGATCTTCCCAGCGAGCTGAAATAATTTTCAAAATGGCACTGCATGCCATGGATGCTTATGAAACTTTGCAGTTCCTAATACATCTAACACAACCATTATCGCATAAAACAACCCTTAAACCCAACTAATGATAACTTGATGAATATCCTAAAGACTGGTGTAGAGAATAAAGAATCGCAAATATGGATACATGAAGTCACTGGGAGTAAGAAATAAGGGTTAGCCTTAGAACAGAGACTACAACCATAGGGATATAAAAAGGGCTGGGAAGGGTCATTCCTGGGCTTGTTCACACAGTAAGGATACATGCCACAATGTTACCTTGATACAAAGGGAGACCATGAGAGGAGATAGGTAGAAGCGAAGAGTGTTCCACAACGCTCCCTTAAAAAAATGGGGAAACCACTAAAGAGGAGAAAGCGGTGAATCCCACCATTCCAGCATACAAGGGGAGAACACTGGAGAACAGCACGAGAGAACACCTATCTGGTTGGAGACAGTCAGAAAGAAGCATGAGTAAACCCACTGCCTCACCAGAAGCAGTGCTAGAGGGACGTGAGCAAATCACTGAAGGGCTGGAAGCAAAACCAGAGGAACATGAGGAACCTGCCTGAATCAGGATAGTGCTAGAGAAGAAAGTGATGAAGACAATCACATAGATAAAGGCACAGAAAGTGTGAAAGCTTGGAGAAAGCACTTGAATTCTACCCTTTCTGGAATTCACTGATGAGAAGGCTAGTCAAACTAAATCCAGAGTACAAGAGAACGCTTGCAGTGGGGGGCAAAGACTGAGGGGCAGACCAGTTGCAGGACATGTACAATATCCTCTGCCATACTATGACCCAGTCTCAGGGGGATAAATACCCTTTCAGAAATCTCAGAAACTGGAAATTCAAAGTCTGTGTCTTTGCATGAGCAACCCTAATTGAAGGAAAAGAAGAGGGAGGATCAGTTCCATGACAGGAGGCTTACAATACCATCTGCCCAACAAAGACTCAGTTTAAGAGGGGAGATATACCCTTAACAAGGACGGAGCAGTGAAACGGCCCAAGGAATCCACCAAAGGCAAAGAACAGCCATGGAAGGCAAATTAAGTAATGGTCTCTTATGACGGGTATGAGTGGAGTCCCAGGGAAAGAGATAAAAATCTGCTACAAATGGCCAAGGAAAGGCAAAAGAGGGAGGGTGGTTTGATCATTGAAAGGCCAAGGGCTTTGGGTGAAAGCCAGAAGAACATAAGGAAGCTTGGCTAAGATAAATTCCTAGAGGAGCCTCTTTTCTAAAAATGACTATTTCATTTGTATTGATAGAGTAGGGACAGACTTTTAAATGCAGGATTTGTGATCATGTTGGTCATTGTTTAAATAATCTTTCTTTTTTGCTTAGGGGAACCCAAAGGGTGAGGACTTGAGAAGTATAGGTACTGGATTTTCTGTGGGCCACCTGTTCGGAACTTCCCTCGTTACTACAGGGTGAACCTGGAGCGGAAAGGACTTTCTGAATAGAATGAAGACTATTTATGTTTACTTGCTAGCCTGTAATGAAATGGAATGTATGCAATGTAATGTAATACAAATACATTTATAGAGCGCAAAACAAATGGCCCGAAGGCATCAAGGCGCCAGCCGACACTGATTTGGTGAGGAAGGAAAATATAAAGTCAAGTTTGAAAAAGGAGTGTTTTCTGGTTCTTTCGAAACTGCAAATAGTCAGCAGTATCTCTAAGATGTACCGGTAGAGAGTTCCACATAGTGGTAGCAATAACAGAACAAGATTATCCTCCTGCTCGTGCCCTGTGGTAGTTTGGAATTTTTAGGAGGATTTGGAAGGAGGATCAATGTAGCCTAACAGGCTTGTATAGAACAAGTTTAGAGCAACGGTATTCTGTGCCAATACCATGCATGATGTGATGCACCAAGCATAACATTTTTAATTTAATTCGGCTGCCGATAAACAGCCAGTGCAATTGGCGAAGCACATCCACAGGGTGGGAAGACCTTGATGCTCCTAGAGCAAATTGGGCTGCCGCATTCCTTAAAATCTGCAGCCGCGAAAGCAAATAAATACCATTGCAATAGTCAATGGAACCATAATTGAGGAGGTAACAATCTTAATCTGAGATTCTGGTAGAAGAAAAGGAAGAATTTTCCTCAACACTTTTAGCATAACAAAGCCCATCCGGCAGACTGAAGAGATTTGACCTGCTTTAGATACCGAAGAGAGGAGTTTCACCCCTAGGCTTTTTACAGCTTGGACCGGCTCTGGACAGGGTCCCAAAGAGGCAGGCCAGTGACCATGACCATGATTCTGTCTGCTTTATCTAAATGTAGGTCAGCCTCTCCTCCAGAGGCCCCCGTGGTGGCAGAGCCAACAACCAGGACCTCTGTTGTGTTGCCATTTAATTTTAACCAGTATAGCGCCATCCTTTCTCCAATGGACGCCAAGCAATTCCTAAACTTGGAGGGACAATGCACCGTCAGGGCATTTAGGTGAAAAATGATCTGTGTATCATCTGCATAGGTATAAAAGCCTACCCCATGGTCAGCAATCAGGTCAGCCAGTGGGCGCAGAGACAAGTTAAACAAAAGGGGGGATGATGCTGAGTCCTAAGGGACGCCACATGTAACTTCTAACAGGATGGATTTAAATGGAGGGAGCAATACTGTCTGAAATCTCTCAGATAGAAATGACAAAAGCCAACAAAGGGGAGATCCAGTAATACCAACCCCTTCTTAATTTTGTAGTGAAATACCATGATCGACAGTATCAAAAGCTGCAGAGATGTGAAGGAGAATCAAAACTCCGATCTCAACATGATCTTGAAAAGTGAAATGTCATCAAGAAGCAAAATCATCCCGGACTCCGTGCCCATAAGGTGATGGAAACCAGACTGAAAAGGATGAGGGTGCCACTTGGCTTGAAGACATTGGGAGAATTGCAAAGTGAGTTGCCTCCATCAGCTTCATCAACACTGGGTGGAGTGAGATGGGCTGACTTTCTTAAGAAGCAGAGAAACCATAGCATGCTTTAAGGCCTTGTGGATCATCCCCATTACAAGCCAATGATGGAGAGCTCCTGTAAATTAGGCAATAGCCTCTACAGAAAGGCTTGAATGACAGACAAAGGAATCAGGTTTGAGGAAGAGGCTGACCTAAGTTTAGATAAAGCAGACAGAACCATGGTCATGGTCATTGAAGCAAATTGAAAAGAGCTAGCTAGATTACTATCCGTGTGAAGTTGATCCGATCTACAAAGGCTCAGTGAGAATGGTCGGCCAGTTTCAATAGACTGCTGAATCTTATGGATCTTTTCACCAAAGTATGAACCGATCACATCACACTGAGCTTGTGTATGCAAAAAATCAGCCGGTGGCCGCACTGGTGCTAACAGTTTACTAGCCACACAGTATAATTCCCGAGCAGAGCAGAAAGCTGTCAAAACGCGGTTAGCAAAAAACAGAGATTTTGCTGTTTTAATGGCAGTCTGGTATACCATCAAAGCTGATTTGTATATTTGCTTGGTGGAGGGCTCAATGTCCCTTTCACCATTTACTTTCTGCCCAGCAACAGGCTTCTTTGAGCAGCCTGAGAGGCTTGAATTGTCAAGGAGCTGAGGGTTTCCGATGACCTATGGATGATTTTATAGATGCCGGAGCAGAAGTATCAGTCATAGCCTTCACCAGTGCCGAACACTGATGTAAATTCCCATCCTCAATACCCGTATGTGTTAAAGGGATCAATACATTTGTAGCAGAACTTGGGCTAATCCTACCCAAGTGGCAGCAAACTTCAACAGATTTTCTTCCTCAAAAGTGCCTCGATGACTCATGAAAAGACAGAGGGGGAGCAAATAATGATTTGCCCAAACGACCAGGAGAGGTGTAAAAGTATGAATGTCACTGATTTTAGAAAATAAAACTTAGATTATGCTTGGGGAGATGGTTCCTGGGGTGAAATGAGGAATCAGAGAAGGGACATTAGATTTTTAGCAGAAGAGGCAGCAGGATTATTGGGCCTAAGATTAAAATCCCCCATAATCACAACTTTATGGTGAACCAGGGATAAGTCTGCAACCAGGTGGGCAAAGTCTAGCACAAAATTGGCCAAGGGGTAAGATTTTGGGCGGTACATTTTGGGAGATGATTGTAGCCTCACCAAAAGTAATTGGCAGGGTAGATTATGATTACGAGTGATGACTGGAACGGGCTTGGAGAACTGACCCGTCAGCCCAGAATAAAACCGCACTAACAAGGACAACCAGAATATACAGATCGGAAATCAAAAAAGCAAGAAAACATTCTATGGGAACCGAATCCAAAATGCTTGCAACCCGTGTAAAGAACTACATAGAATCATACCATAATTCCAATCCTCTGCATGCTCGCATTTGCCCACCCCAAGCTCCTAAAACTTAAATGATACCCTTTTGCTCCACTTCCACAATGCCGCCAATGAAAGACACTCCGCCATCATCGATAAACTAAAACATTTACCGTGGCTTCCCACTCGCCCAGACCTCCGCCCAAAACCCCCACAGATACACTCTCTTTACTTGTTTACAGCCCACTACACACCAAGAATTCCTCTCGCTTGTAGTAGTTAGCCGCACATCAGCTTCCCTGCCCTCTATGCTCAAAAAAATACTAACCTCCACCTGTGCAGCTTACATCGCACGCACAATCCTTACTCACTCGCATCAGGATCTTTCCCCAAAGCCCTAAAAACGTCCTACATCAAACCTATTCTCAAAATAACCGACTCTCTACCCACTCCTCCCCTTAAACTACCGACCTATCACCAATATGCGTTTCATCGGCAAACGGATGGACCGCGTAGCATGCAACAACCTGGCCATTTTGCCAAAGCCAAAAACCTCCTTGACCCAGTGCAATCAGGTTTCAGACCACTACGGCGAACAGAATCTTCCCTAGTCTCTATCTGGGACAACCTAAAAAGAACAGCCGATGCAGACGGCTGTGCGGTTCTCATCCTGCTCGACCTCTCTACAGCCTTTGATACCATTGATCACTCTATCCTACTAGACAGACTACAAACACTAGGAATCAAAAGCACAGCCGTTTCTTGGATGTCATCCTTTATCTCTAATTGGTCGCACCTCAACCAGTTCACATCCACATCATGACCAGTAAGTAAAGGTGTTCCCCACGAAACATCCACATCACCCATCATCTTCAACTTCTACATACAACCCATTCCTGCAATCATCCGCTCGTACAATCTTACCTGCTACTACTACGCAGACGATACCCAGATCATCCTCAAAATCCCAAACTCTGCAGGTTCTGGTAGTCTGGACCTGTCATCATGCCTCTTTGATATTGACCACTGGATGACAACCAACCACCTCATCCTCAACCCAGGGAAACCGAAATCCTAGTCTGCAGGAAAACAGTGCTCCTTCCCCAACCAATCCTGTCACCCAAACCACTAGGATAAACCCTGGCACCCTCTAACGTGGGAAAAAACCTTGGATCCACATTGGACTCAGACTTATCCCTCACCCAACAGACCACCAGTGTATCCAAAACCTGCTTGTACCACCTAAGGATTCTCAGGCATATCTTCCCCTACCTCACCTATCCCCACCATTTCTCGGCCATCAATTCCATCATCCTGTCCCGCTTAGACTATGCAAACTGCCTCTACCTAGGAGCCTCGGCATCTCAACAAAGGAAACTCCAAAGAATCCAAAACGCGGCAGCACACCTGCTCATTAACCTGCCGGCTAGAGAACACATCAGCCCTACCCAGAGAGTCCTCCACTGGCTCGCGATTGCTCGACGCATCACCTTTAGAGCTATGTGTATCACCCACCGCGCAGTCCACAACACTGGCCCGGAATTCCCCCGAGACAGAATTGTCCCCTACCAACCCCCCAGGAACCTCAGATCACGCACAGCACATCATCTAGTGATCCCTCCCCACAGCTCCACAAGGCTTGGTGGTTCCTCCTTCTCCGTCCAAGCACCGATCATCTGGAATTCCCTACCACTGTACATCCGCAACACTGAAAACCACCTGAAATTTAGGAAGGCCCTTAAAACCTGGCTTTTCCCAATACTCACCTGATCCATGGCACCCGAGGCTACACCACTGAACAAACTCCCCGCATCAATCACAACACAGGGGCCGGCAGCTCTCGCAGCGGTTTCTCCTGACACACCACCACCACATGCACAACAACACTCCCACCCAACTTGTACTCCAGGTATGCCAGCATCATTTGTTTTGGTACACCTGAAACAGTAAAAGTTTATCACCCCACCCACAACCACACTCCCACCCAACAAGTACTCTAGGTATGCCAGCAGCCTTCGCTGTGGCACTCTCGCAACATTCTCACTGCGCCGCCCACCCTCCAGACTGATCCACAAGAGAGACCACGAACAATGAGATAAGTAGCCCTGGTAGCCCACTCCCATCACTAAAGCACAGCACAATATACCCACCCACACCAAGCGCATCCTAGGACCCTTTTTCAGCAGAAAGACCATGAATGATGAGACCACCCCATCTGCTCAGAACGGAGATCGCACCAGCCAAACAACTCCGAAGACCACGGTATGCATATCCCCTGAAAACCTCTGGTACATATACCTACACCGCATCAGAGGACACAGGCTGCAGGCATGACCAAGCACCCAGGCACCATAGAATGCAGCTATGGCTATGCCTTCCGGTCTAGCAGCGCACATAACCGTACACACTGAAACACCAGACGTACATCAACACATCTGCCACTAGCAAACATCAACTACCAATGAAAAAGAAATTCGGAATGGCCGGCCACACATCGAATCTTAACAGTACCCCTCTATCGCAACAACCAACAGTGCCCTCCCACGTGCCTGGACCATTGGGCTGCTTAGTCGAGCCTACCAGACACCAAAGCCCATGACCGGCAAAAATGCACACACACATCTCGTAAAACTAGAAACTTCTAGAATTTTCCTTGACACATTGACGGTCACTGAGGGCGTTCCAACCAGGAAAAAACACATTGAGGCCATACAAATAGGGAAAGAGCGCTACATAAATAAATAAATACAATACAATACAATACACATACAATACTATGATTTTGAGTGATGACTGTACAATTCAATGATGTTAGAAAAACTAAAGCTAAGCCACCTCCAGCCCTGGGAGAGAGTCTATCAAACTGCAGTATACTATACTGAGGAGGCACCATCTGCACAATATCAGGAGCTAAAGATGAGGAAACCCAAGTTTCAGTTAAGGCCAAAATATCAGGAGTGAGGTCTTCTAATAAAGTACAAATATCATAGCGATGAGTGGTAGCAGACCTAACATTGATCAAAATCCCTCTCAACTGTTCCCTACATAATTAGAATTTTTGCAGATCTCGGTGCCAAGCTATTTGTCTGGCAGTGTTAAACTCTGTAGAATCTGCAGAATCCAATGGCAATAACATATCTATAATGAGTATAACTTGCAAAGCAGCTGTCAAAAAACACACAAGAAGCCTGTCCCTGTTCAGAAGCACACCCTGACCCTACTAAGGCAAGCTCTCCCTAGAAAGACTGGTGATCTACCGCCTATCTAATAGGGATAGCGAGAAATCTTTCCCTCATCTAGAGACCACATTCACATTGATCACAAACAATTAAAAAACACCAGTACAGGTAATGGTAGAGAATGTTAGAATTAGATCATATCTCTTATATGTTATTTATATGGGAGGATACTTCTCGTAGGAATTTCTCTCTAATGTTTTAATCACCAATTATGTCAAGTCCTCCTCAACAACAAACCAAGTACTGAGTTGTTAAAACAGTAAACCGCACAATAGGGAAAGTGGGAGCCCCTAGTAAAAAAATTCCCTACTCAGGCTACTTATTTTTCTAATGTGTTCTCTTTGACTAATTAGAACATCATAATGGTCATGAGATGGCTCATGAACCTATGGTCGACTGGTTTCAATGACCACTCCTATTAGGGTCATCTTCTTCAGGACCAGGTGGTTTATCTTGGGCGTCACTTCATGAGAGGTCCGCTCAGGCAGATCAGGCGGGGTCTCTGTCCTCTGGGGAGAGAAGAGAAAGGGGAAAACTGAGGTGAATTCCCAGTTACTAGACACTCTTCATGTGTCCGACTGTTATAAGAGCAGTCTATGTGTAAAGTGTTTTTTCTTAGCCATAGAATTTTAGCACTGTCAACTTGGTTAAGCTTCCTTAATGCCCAGCATGAAGAGTATCTAGTAACTGGGAATTCACCTCAGTTTTCCCCTTTCTCACACACACCCTCAATGTAAGGACTTAAACACCAGCATTATGATACAACATCTCTGGAGCATCCGTGAAGTGACTCCATACAGGACACCTCACCAAATCTTTGACTCCAACGAGGGGGCAGCTGGCTTTAGCATTATCCATATCATTTAATACTTACTTCAAAGGAACTCTCCAATTTACTTATTGATAAACTATAGAAAAAATCTATTTGCCTTGAAAAATACTTTTGAACACGTGTTGGCTGTTCTGCTAACTTAAATACCAGACAAACTATAAACCAAGCAGTTGAAGACTTTGGGACACTTTCTAACTGGAAAATGATTGTGAACTTTACTGGCTAAGAGTGCAGTGCGAGTGGTTTTTTCACCTTTGACTAGTATATGCAGTGATATCAGGGTTGACCACATACTACTCACCACGCAGCTGGCACACAATACTCCTATCTCCCCAGCGCAATAGGACACAGTCTATCCCTGTTTCAGGTTTCTAATTTCATCTCTTTTAGTGTATGTGTTTTAGAGGATTTCCTTTTTACACTGTGCCCAACAGAAGAAATGAAGCTATTTACTCATCCTTTGGCGGAAACTGGCATAGGGAAGCCAAACTGACATTTGGTGTAACATTTACCTTAGGGATCCTTATTAACTCAGGATGTAGGGAATTTATTCCAATGTATTTATACATACAGTGAAGTCGTCACACTCCTCCTGAGTGACACGATTCATAAAAACAATTTCCCTGTTTTGAAAAAGACAACAATTGGTCAAACAAACGTGCTAACTAAAGGTCACACTCTTGAATAAAGGCAATTTTGTTCACACGTATTCCTTATGCCTCTTTGTTAATTACTCAAAGACTAAGTACACATTGATTCAGAGGGACCAGCGCCATACTCAGGCATCCAACTTAATACCATTTGTACACAGGATGACTTGTTTGGACAAAAGGAACGTTTGGTTCAATGTTTGTTGGGGAAGATCTTTGCATAATGGTTTCTCTTGCCATAATAGTGTGTGCTACCACTTAATGTCCTCAACCATGATTGTCTATGGCAATTGGATTTGTTTGATTATGTTTATAAGTCTCTTCATTAAAGTATGGTTCTGTTCTGCTGGTGTGAAATCCCTCACCTTCACAGAAGTTTGAAAAGGTATCTGCATTGACATTGGGCATGTTTACAAGTACTCTTTGTAGTTTGTTGATTAATTTAGTTAGGGGTTTCATTCTCTTGAAAATCAATATAAAAACGTTCTCTGTAGTTTAAATGCACTGTGAATGACAGCTTGACAGATGTGTTTTCTGTGGTAGTGTTTAAACGTACAAAGTGACTTGTCCAATTTTTTTTATTAGATAGGTAAGAACTCTATGCTGGAAAATGTTTTGTAAAACTGACTTTTTAGAATGTTTTACTGCGGCTAAATGAACATTGCGAGATATCGTGTGAGGTTGATCTTGAGGTCTACTTTCCTTACTGCATATTTTTGGTAATTTTATTGTTTAATGGAGGGGGGCTTACTTGTTTAGTGCTGAATGTTTTTTTTGCTTTAGTGAGGTTACTAGCTGTTCTGTTTGACGTGTTCTAAACATTGTTTTAGTGGTGGGTGAGTATATGGCTTGTTTTTATTTT
The DNA here is from genome assembly GCF_040938575.1 of Ambystoma mexicanum. Taxonomy (NCBI): domain Eukaryota; kingdom Metazoa; phylum Chordata; class Amphibia; order Caudata; family Ambystomatidae; genus Ambystoma; species Ambystoma mexicanum. Next base: position 845,426,675 of record NC_090937.1, read on the forward strand.
GATCTGCTCTATCTTTTCTTTGTTTTCGATGGAGTAGCTTTTTGGTAGGCATTCTGTTGTGTCTGTTGGAAACAAAGAAAGTGTGTGTTTTAAAGTTGTGGACTTTTTATGTGAGTGTTATTGTATAAAGATGATGGTTTTGTGGCTGTAATTCTTGCTCTGTAATGGTCTGATTTACTGTACAAGTATGAGGGTTGTGTTTATATTTTTGTAAAGGAGTGAGGAAGATTGTGTATGTGTGTTAGTTGTAATGACATGCGTGTGAATGTTTTTTAGTTTGATTTGAGGAGTTGATGAGGCTAGGGTTATACAAGAATAAAGAAATAAACTGAAATAGCAGGTGTATGAGAGAAAGTTGTGTTGTTGAGCAATAACAGACTGTTGTATTGAATATGGAGGAATGTTGAGATGGGATTATAAATAGCATGACTGGTGGAATGGAATAAGCAAGAGTGTAATACAATTAAATTGAATGGAAAAGAATGTTTTAGGCCAGTGGTATTCAAGATTATTAATGCTGAGCTATACTTAACTTAATATATTGTTGTTGAGGTTACCCTTCAGTAAACATTGTCACAATAGTATTGCTGGGCCCCCCTAGATGCCAGGTTGGCATATATATTCTTTTAAAATCAGTCACCATACTCCTTTTATTTTAACTGTCTCACGGTCCCCCATGGCCATACTTTGGGCACCCCAAAGGAGCCATCTTCACAGTTTGCAGATCACTGTTTTAGACTAACAGATAGTGAAGTTGCGTTATTTGAACTAGAGAGACATACATGCAATATTAATATAGTTACTTTGTAGCATGTGAAGAGTTTTCTTTGTGCAGTAGATGCTTTTGTCAATCTTCTTTTTTCTCTAATTAGAAAAGACAGGTAATTGGTATATGTGGTAATGTTGAAGTAGTTTTAGTAGCATCATTTCATATTTATTGTAGAAGGAGCAGTTATTGGAGAAAGGAGTGAATAAAGGTTTGTTATGGGCAGGGTACTGAAGTATGTTAACTGTGTTCTCAGTATGTGGTGTGTTATACCAGTGGTTTGCAAACGCTAGTCATTTATATGGAAGGAAAAGTGTTGCATTTAGGATTGCCTGTTATTAGTAAGAATGTATTGAAAGGGAACAAATGCATGCATGTATTGGTGCTTCCACCATGTCTGGGTGTTTTTGAAGTAAGGAACAAGCATGTCGAAAATATTGTAGCAACTGGTTTAAGTGGCACTTGTTGGAATGAGTTGGAATATTGTGCCACTTTAGAAAATGTAGTAGTTCTGTGTTTAAAACACTATACATTTATATGTAAGTGGACCGGTAGGATAGGGAATGGCACATCTTATACATTTATCTTTTTAAATATATCAATAAATGTCACTCATTAAATTCAAATTAATTTTATTTTCATACACAATTATAAAATGTCAATTCATAAAACATATATCAAAACATTTCTCAAAATTCAACTCACATACATTCAATCCTACTATCCATTCAATCTCATTTTCTTAGAAAATGTACATATCACATCTATCTCTTAGACCACTGGGTCAACAATCCATCTGTTTCACTGTGAAATGCCCTCCACCTGACTCTCAGATGGTTCTATCTGTGTATAATCAATTGCACAGATGTACATGTCTACACGTTTTTCGGTTGTCTGTTGTCCGCTGTGTGCCGGATCTGGATCACACTTCCTTCTGACCTAAATGGGAATGATTTAATTCCCCATTGTGGTCCTGATGAAGGTTGCATTATCAAGTGGACGAATGTGTTGAAGTCCCAACAGACAACCGAAACACGTGTAGACATTTACATCTCTCAGAGTTGAAATGTGCATCTGAAGTGTTGAATTGAGCTGACAGGGTTACATGTACAGTTTTTGGATGTAATTGGTGGATGCATGTGTGACTGTTTGAAAGTAGCCAATGAGGGAGTGTTAAACAGATAAAAGTAAAAAGGGTAGAAGTGTTGACCTGTGCCATGGCGTCTGGGGATGTCCGCGATAGTCCGTAGTCCTGCATGTGCCACCCAGTTCTTTTAACGATGCCCTGTATGGAAAGAGGACTGTGGAGACCGCAGACAGTCGAAACGTCCACGGAAATTGGGGGATTAGCCAATGAGGATTTGTGGATTTGCAGGAGGAGTTGAAGTGTTCCATAGCAGAGGGGAGCCAATGCTTTATTTCTTGTGTGAAGTGCTGGACGCATGGCTATGGCTATGAAGAAGTAGACTGTATGGATGTTGAGAGATTCATGGATTCATTGGTTGAAGGTTTATACAGAGCACGTTGGCATTTTTGAAAATGTTTGACTTGAAGGAGTGGGGGTGTCATGGTATGGCGTTTCGTGGATTTAACTGGAAAGCATAGTTACCCTTGTGTGAGAACATGGTTTGTTTCAAAATTCCATATATCATTATGTTACATTGTGGAGGCAACACTTTAGTTAATGTTACTGGAATATCCTTGCAGTTTGCCATGAAAGATATGTTTAGAAGGTTAATGGAACTGTTTCCAGCTACAGAGATTATTTTTTCACAGATAAATACAGATAAATGGCAAATGTGGAAAGGTTAAAGCTTGTTTCGTCTACAAATTGAAAAAGCCTGGCGGAATGGTAATAAAGCTGTATGTGCTTATTTTACGAGATGTAGGAATGGCATCTTTCCACAATGAGAATATAAAATGTGATGGAGTGAAAATGTTTTGAAGAGATGGAATACATTTAACATTGGAAATTAGATTTTTCGTTCCAATGCACAAAATGCCTTGAAACAGTTTTTGTGAAAGAAATGAAAATGAAAGACACAAATATGCAGCAGAGCATTCGTTAGTACCTAAAGTACAAAAAATAAAATACAAACAAATTTGAAGCAGTTTTTGTACAAACAAATAAATAACTACAATATGCAGTACAGCATATGTTAGTAGATATAGTACATACACCAAAAAAGGTTATTTTTAGAGCCACCACGAGAGAACAAAAAAAGGCAAATTGAGTTTAAATCCCCCCCGCTAAATTCTCCAAGAAGTACGCAGACAGTAAAACTGTCTGCGGACTATATGATTGCAGGCAAGGGGGATGAGTCATTTTTTGATGCTAGTGTAACATGAGTAGGAAGTGTGAAATCCACAAAAAACGGCTAAACATTTCCTATGCACGTTACACTTTATGTTAACATTGTGTATGGCAATGAAAAGTGGTTGAGACAGAAATATATTACTGTCACCTTTTCTCTTCGTTGCTATGTATATTATCAACAATTTGCATTAGCACAAAATGTAATGCTCATGAAAAAGTTTGAACTTTAAAGTACCTAGAGTGGATAATAATTTGATTTCAAGATGTCAACGAAGTTCGAACACTGATCACAAGAACATCATTACGTCACACTGATGCAGTGACATGATGACATCTGGGGATGTCCACGGCCAAGTCACAAAGTACACAGATGATTGCATAACACGTGACCTATGATTTAGCGTGAACACGATGTGAAATCCACATCCAGATAAATGACATCTGAAAAAAAATTTAAAGTGTGCAGTTTGCTAAGCAGACTAAGTGGTACATTTGCGAACACTGAAACATCTGCACTGCATCACTGGTATCTAAATATGCAGACACAGACATTATTATAGTCAGTGGAATTCAAAATGGCATTGTACATTTTTTATTTACATTATATATTTCAACAGAAAACCATTTTTGGGATTAACATATACAGATTACATTTATAATTATTTATTTTAAGAATGGGATGGAGAGTCAGAGTGGGAAACATAAATCGGGGAATTTGGAGGTTGCAGGTTTTCATGATTGGGAGAATTGGGGATAGAAATGTCATCAACACTAAATTATAATAATATTCTGGCAATAATTGGGGTGATTGTTCAGGAAAAGGGTCACAGGCACATGTGGGGCAATGAAAATCAATATTACAGATTATATGTTTTTTTTTACATAATTAGATTAGATTAGTTCAGCAAGTTGATTTTTTAAATCAGACATTTGTGCATGTACTTCATTTATTTTCGTTTCAACGCTGTCCATTTCTCCCTCAATGGTATTTACAAAAGCTTCCTCATGATTATTGTTGTGAATGTTTCCTTCTTGGACTTTGTGGAGAATAAAATATATCAAAAAGATGTAATTTAATAATTTATTGTCAACTTGTATTATTTCAGTGCATTTTAAGATAGATGTGTGTATTTACCATTAATATGTTGTTCATCAGTCATGTCATCTTAATGGAAGTACTCCTGCAGCCATTCAAGTGTTCTTGCTATTTCTCTAGAAATAGGTAATAAGTAATTTTAGTTATTAAAACAATTTTATACATGTATTTTGTTCCTATGGAAAACATTTACAATGAAAGGGACAGGGATATTTACTTACAGAGAGTTTGTTTTCGTGTGCTGTGTTTGTGTGCTTCATTTCCAAAGAGGTGTTCAACTACATTGTTTACATAAGGTTAAATCAGCAAATATTGGCAAATACCACCAATTTTAGCGCTCAACTAAGAATCACTCCATATTTCTTGTTGTACCAACGTTAAATTAGATTATTGTGGGGTCTGTTTAAGCCATAGCTTCTTCCTTATTTGCCAAAGCATTAAAGGATACTGCACTATCTGGGTCACAGTGCTCACTATGACCATCGGATTCACATCTGGAATGCAAAGGATGGGTGTGGGGATTATTTACTCGCTTTTCACTCCCTTGTTTGTCCTTATTCAGGAGACATCAATTGATATACATGGTTCATACTGTTACCTTGAATGTGTTCAAGATTGCATGAATTTCAATCCATTTCAACTGCCCATCACACAGCCCATGTTTTTCTGTGCTGATGTCCATTTTCTGGAGCATAAAGGCCATCTAAGCAATCTGACGTCTTGTAGGTCCATATCCCTTCCTCTGCTCTCCATGTGGATGCTGGAGTTTAGCTGCCATGGAGCCATTGACCCTCAGATTTGGGCCTACTTTATGAGTGCGCACTGCATCAATGTAGTGGGTTTGTGATGGAAAATATATGAATTTGATAGTGCATTCTCTATTTGCTTAGCATCCCCTGCAGCTATGTCTCTTCTGTGAATTACCAATCTGACCAATCAATAAGATAGACACTTAAAAGCCCTTTTTTGGCAATTTTGGAACAGGGCGAGCTGGATGGCACAGCATCCTCTTTCATAGGGTCACTACTTTTCTTTCCAAGATGTGGTATGTCAATTTCCACTATCTTCTATCATGTATAGCTCTGCATACCTGGCAATTAATAATGCTGGCTCTTTTATCAGTTGGGTAAAAGCAAGATTTAACAGAAACAGTGAAAGGAGATCATTTGGGATCTCAAAGGTTTCCAGTAGATAGAGCCAGACATGATTCCCTCCTTAACAGTGTAAAAAATGGCAGAACATTCACTGCCAGTCACACCCCTTTGGCTGGGTAATAAAGAGTCTCAAAGTGTGTTTGGAACCATATTTTGATATTGAAATGAAACATATTTGTATTGACACAAGATTGTTAATGTCCATGTTCCGTGCAAAGTGAAGGCCATCTAAAGGACATATAAAATGTGTTACTATCTCATTAATAGACATCAGCTCAACAATATATGGCAAAAAATGAATAAGGCAATTAGAAGATGGGATATTATAAATTAATGTTCTATTGGACGTCCAAGCATAGTTTAGAGCAGGTATTGGCCCCCTAGATCAGGTTGCACAGAAACAGATGTACATGTCGCTCATGGAGCCCACCATCTCACCTCTGTCATATTGGAAGAGCAGCAAGAACGAATTGTGCATGACACCTGACATCACCCCAATACTGCATCGAAAATATGAAAGAGGTTATGCACTCAGACAACTATACTGAATGTACCATCAAACTGATGTGGTAGAAGGAAGTCTGCAGACAGCACTGGACATAGAAAAATTATAAGCAAAGCTTGACAGGTGTAAAGTGGCATCATGATGAGAAGAGATGAGGATGCACTGAAACAATATACAAATACTTAAAGAATGAAGATGTGACCAAAGTAACAAAGTGAACACACATGCAAATATGAAGAAATCATACATAACTGAGAGGATAAGTGAGGAGAGATGCAGTAGATGTATGTACACCGAAACACAATGCAAATAAGATATATAGAAGCTTGCTGCAGTAGAAAATATAACGCGGGTAAAGCAGCCATGGTGAGAAGATGGATGTTGGGTTTTTATAATAGTAAGCTAAAAACCCAGAGGAGAGACACCAAGGCTACAGAGCTAACACGCACTGGAATACAGATGCATGCAAGAACAAAGAACATTTGTTTGGCTCAGGATTAAGGATGCTACAGCCAGAAATAACTTCAAGGCACAAAAGGAGTCAAAAGGTATAAGCCATGTACATAGAACATATTTCTCTTAGGAGTAAACATTTGCGAATGCCAAATATTTGACGACTAAAGATGCAGAAAGCATATGCAAGATGGAGCAACCGAGTATCCAGAGGCAAAAGTAAGTAATAGCACCCAGTTTAATTGAATCAAATAGCACTAAATAGGAGGATAAAATGGACAAAAGCATGGTCCCCTCACACGTGATGCAAGACCAGAAAACAAGGCATATTCATAATGCTCCGGGAGAAGATAGCAAAGGTCCTTCACTCACTTTAAAGTAGTTCCAAGGCAGAGAACAGTCAGCAAGGTCAACTAAAAGATGAAGCCTGGGCTTAGTGCATAACTGATGCAAGATGGCAGGCTAATTGGCCAAGGGGCAACTGTCTGACGTTGTTCCCCTTACGTGGGTTTCGCTTTGCTTATGTGCTGCTAATGAGCCCAATGTCCAAGGTTGGAAGAGGGTGCCAAGCAATCAGGATGGCCTATGTGATGAGAGTATACAGGGTTGCAGAAGCCAATAAACTGCTGTTATTGTGCCATTATCTGTATTGTACACAGTTAGAGGTTATTTCAGGCATGCCTAGTCGATGAGGTGCAGCCAATGATGTTACTAACACCTAAATAAGCTATAGGTATATATATTCCCTTAACCTATCCCTCCACCTGATAGGTTTTTACTATTTGCCACATAGGATGATGTCATAGCTGACATATATTGATGAATAACGCCTTTGTCTTACTAAAACGTATTTGAGAGTATGTGAGCTGCGACTTGTTATGCTTGCCAGATTTCCCTACTTTATTGAACTGATAATAAAGTAGTACTTTACCATATTCTTTGAGTCTGTCTGGTTATTTGGGCCTGAAATCCGTTATTGTGGTAATCTCGTCCAGCACTTGATATGCTCCAGGTGTTCAGGATATATCTTCTATTTGAAAAATGTACAAACATGCAAAATCAAAATCTCGATCTATCTATTTGGTACCTAGAGAACAACTATGGAATCACTTATTGGAGATTGGAGTTCCAATAAATTATCTGGCAGTGACCTGTCCTCGGAAAATGATGCCCAAGTTCACCTTGACAGACTGAGTTTTTTCCAGTTAATGGAGGAGTTAGACATGATTGTGTCCTTGCTCCAACCCTATTTAGCCAATATGTTAACAAACTGGCTAATGCAATAGACAAACTTGAGATGGATGCCCCGCTTCTATGTAGAAAAACAGGCATAATGCTATTTGTAGATGATGCAGTCCTGATGCGTAAAATCCGGAGAGGAATTCAAAGGTCTGTGAAGTAAAAAAAACAGGTATACTGCTCTTTGAAGATGAAGCAGCCCTGATCAGTAAAACTCAGAAAAGCCTTCAGAGGTCTTCGAATTCCTTTGTAAGCAACTTCAATGAAAAGGGCCTGAAAACACATTTTCTTAAAACAAAGTTTTGAATTTGGTCAAAAAGAAATATTGATGTTCCTCCCCTATTCCTTAACAATTTTAAAATCGAAAGAGTAGATTACTATAACCGTCTGGACATTCAGTTAAACAAGAGAGATCTCTGGGAAAAAACAAATAAATAAGTCCACAATAGCCTTTGTGAGACAAGGGGAAACTAGAAGGACCTGCTCCTTGATGTGAAGTTCCAAAGTTAACACTAAGAGTTATCAAGATGAAGACTATTCCAAACTCTACATAAGTTTCAGTTTAGTACAGTTTTATTTTATTTGTAGAGTGAAGGCTTACAGGCAGAGGAGCACCTTAGCATGAGGACATCCAGATTATACAATTAAGTCAAATTTTGTGTCTGGAGTTAAATCGAAAGATGCAGATGTCCAGTAGTCTTCAAACATTCCTATAATTATCATCTTCCCTAATAAAGATAGGAACAGAGGTGTGAAGCAATGAGGCTTTGGCAGAAAAGGAGCACTTACACCAAATGACAAACCCTGCCTTGGGAGAAACCAAATGATTGGGATCGACAATTGAAGAGCACGACCAGGAGTATATTTTGCAAACATAAGCAACCCTTATCTTAAAAACATGCAGGAAAGCCGTGGATCCCTCACTACTCACATTGATGTTTCTTGAGGGCTGATGGTTATAGCACAGTAGGAAGTCCAAATGGATGATTGTGGTGGCAATACCAGCCAGCCCTGGTTTAGCCACTGATTCTTGTCTTTCCCTTTTATGGGACCCAGACCGGAACACAGAAGAGTCTTAAACAGCTTCTTCAATGTTTTTAACAGTCTAGCACAACTACATGCCAGCTTCCTGGCTGGCAATTGTCTGGAAGCAACCTTGATGACAAAATGTTCTTTGGTTTGTGGTTGGGAACTTGCTCTTATGGATAACAAGTCTAGTGCATGATCAAGAGTTCCATTGCCGAGTTAACATGATGATTGTTCATATGTGGGCATTCTGGCCTACACTGGTGTTTTCTCTCTTTGGCTATTGCATTTCTATACTGGCATTGTCAGAAAGGCAACATGATGTTCTAGCTCACAGTGGTGTATTCTTTCCGTGGCATAACTGCCATTGTATTCTTTACTGGCATTATGGCAAAGCCAAAATGATGAGTATTCTTATGTGGAAAGTCTGGTTCACTTCCATGGCATTGCTGGCATCATTGCAGAGCCTATATGATAAGTGTTCCTATTCGGGCATAATGGTCTATATTGGTGCTCTTACCATGGACGTGATTTCCTTCAGTGTTATGCGGCATTATGGGCAAAGCTAACAAGAGTATGTTCTTATGTGGGGATACTGATTATATTGGCAGAGCCAGCATGGACTCGTTTTCTTATAGTATCAGTATGGGCAAAGAAAACATGAGTATGATGTGCTTGTGTGGGAATATTGGCATTTATTCATGAAACCTGCATTTTGATACCCGTAAAATACTTGTATATATTGCGGGCAACAGCACTGTGAAAATGCATTGTAAAATGTTCATTTGCACTATTGGTGACTTGGCATCTAATGGATTTTTTTTGTTTGATGTGTTACCCTACAAAACTGATTGTAAACTGTGTATCTCGCTTTTTACACATGCTTACCATATGTGCTGCAAAATGCACAATTTACACCTTTTATTTAAAAAATGTGTCATGGGTAAGAACTCTCCTGAAGGCTCTGTGGTTGATTCTGGCTCGGCCGCTCCTGAATATTCAAAGAAAATGTGCACACACATCCAATAAAAAAGAATGCACACTTATGGGAGGAAAAATAATGCGGTAAAAAGTACCTTTAGATGTGGAGGTGTCAGAAAAGATGAGATGAAGACAGGAACCAGAGCAAGATGATAAGTGTTGCTTGAAGTGTGAATGCTAAGCCCAAGGTCTTCAATGGGTGGTGTTTTAATAGTTCTCAGCTTCAAATGGTCACCAGGAGTTCAGGCTCACATGAGATCTTGCATGTGTAGCGGATTGCACAAGCGCAGTGGGAAATGTGGTTCTCAATAATGGGGATCTTTTTTATGCCACTTCTAAGTGTTTTTGCACTCAGAGTGTTGCCTTCACCTCCAACATCTTATCAAACTACCACAATTTACTCTTTTGAATGCAGATGTGTGAACACTTGTGGCCCCAATGAAGGGTGGCAGACCCCATGGTGGGGGCATGGGGAATAGCAGTAGATCACAGAAACTCCACATGTTGGACTGCTACTAAAACCCACAACTGTTGGTGACTTGGCATCTATTGGATTTTTTCATGTGTTACCCTACAAAACTGTGTATCTTGATTTTTACACATGCTTACCACAGCAAGTGTGCTGCAAAATGCACCATTTCCTCAGCAGCGTGCTCAGGATCACCCCATAATATTTACCTCCTTCTCTTCAACATTCTCTTTTAAAGCCCTTTTTAGCAAGATGTTTTTATGTCAGCCTACACACAATGTGCCCTGCAATATGATCGACCACAAACTGAATTTAATTGTTACCTCCTATGTTGCTCTGACAAAAACAGAAAGACACACATCTTGCAGAACCAATTGTGTGTTTCTCTGAATTATCAGCATTTCAGCACCTGGTCAAGGTCGCTATTTTAATTAGGATTTTTTATCAATGGAATTGTTTGCCAAGACGAGCATTTTCAGAGAGGAACAATAGTGATATACCCGAATATTGTGAGTACAAAACGAATAGCAAAAAAGGAAATTAACAGGTAAAGGTGTTAAAAAATGAAGGTAATTAAGAAAGACGTGGACAACTGATAGCAAAAGGAGGAGACAAAAAGGGAAAACTAAGGGTAAAGAGGAGATGAAAACAAAAGCAGACTTTCAGAAATTGCACAAAACAGACACAAAATACCCAAGTGGGATTAATGAGAGCACTCCTCCGATAACCTTCCAATACACTTTCCAAAACACTTTCCAAACCACTCTCCAAATTTCACTCTAAAACTAGCACAGAACCAACCAATGCCACACCCTCTCAAAATCTCTCTTTGTCCTTCCATTGTGAGCCTTCCCTGTTTAACACCACTGCACAGCAAACCACACACATTTCGCTTCCATAGAACATTGGATTTCATTTTGGAGATGAGGATTCTGATAAACTGCCTGAACTCTTTGTATTAAATTCAAGGGTCTGATTGGTGATTCATATCATCATAAGATCCAAACTCTGTTTTGAGTTCTCAGCCTATGTTTCAAGCGAGTGAGGAAATAGCCAAAATCTAGGTAGCCTGCTCTAACCCTGCATTGAAGATATGAGGCATATGCAGGTCTCTTTTATTGGAGTTTGAAGATGCCTGGGATTAATAGAGTGCTGAGCGTGGGCACTTTCACGAGAATGTATCGTTATATAAAAAGTAAGACCACTGTGTTTTTAATAATGTTATTTATAAATGAATGAGTGGCAGCAGCAAGTTAAACAGAGATCATGAAATCACAAGTATCACAATTATACTTGCAGCAGATAATCTTAAATGCAAATGACAGTGCTCTGAAAAGGGGCAGCAACCCCTAAGTGGCAAGCCATCTTTAGCTTGGAGCTTGGAACCAATGCCCACAGGTATCTGACAAGGATGAGTTATAGTTCTCAGGATGTCTTCCATTTAATTGAAAAAAAGCTTGCTGTCCATGAGCGCCATTGCTTGGCAATTCCCTGTAGGAATCCAGCACATAGGAAGCAATCAATTCAGAGACTTTGCTCGGATTTAGAGCAAATGTGACGACCCACATGGTTGTGATCTTGACCTTTGCCTTATTTTCTTGCCAGAAGATCAGATGTAAACGGAGATTGCAAACATGCAGCTATATATATTAGAGACATAGCTACAATCTCCACTTGCTGGAATAAAAGCAAGAAAAGTGTGCATACAATAACCGTTTACGCTAATTTACGACTGCAACACTTTTCCATATGCTTGTCTCCTTCCATTGAGGGATGCATAGAGTGCTATCAAAGCTCGAAGCCTGCTATGTACTTCAAATGCTAATAATACTGCAGGAATTACTCATGTGTTGTGCTCTTCAGAAGTGAATGAATAAATTAGCACATTGACTGAGTCCTCCTATTTGTCAATGTCGTGATTTGTGATTTAATTTCTATAATTATCATTAAAATGAGCGACTTTATGGTATTCAACAGTGTCTGAAAAATGAAATACATTTTCATGTCACACATCCCTATTAATTCTGCAGATGAGTCAATTTCACTTAATTATACAGGAATTAATTAAATGTTGCATGTGAGGAAGACGTTTTTTTTGTCATTAACTCTTCCCATTCTTTTAGAAAATTAATTTTGCAATATTCTTCAACCTTACTGTGAAGTTGCCTCCAATTGCAGCAGGTAAGGGATAACTATTTCAATTAAGGAGAAATATATGTTTATTTCCTCATTTTATTATGATCACATCTAAAAATGTAATCCAATGTCTTTTTCATTATAATCCTAAAAAAGCCAACTCGATGAACACAACTGCAAAGAACAATATTATTCGGCAAGTGAAACCCAATACAGCATCTGAAATCCGCATTACACCGAGAAATAAGGGGAATGGGAAGCTCAAATGGGCGGGGATAAACTGCAGTAATTGTATAGATCTTTCCTAAATACGATTGACAATTGTTTTCCATAAAACGAGGACGTCATTTTACTCTCAAAAATAAATTTGACAGGCACCTTAAGGCACACACGAAAAAGAGTTGGAGCTATACATAGCGTTTTCTTTTTTTTTTTCTCTTTTTTGTTATTCTCTATAACGCAACATGATGTAATGGTCTTATTAAGGAGATAATCACTGTTTTGGGAAAGTGTTGTGATTAAGTCTAAGAAACACATTAACCAAAACATGCGTGTTCGTGTATTGCTTGAAATGAACATATCTCCACATGTTTTCTATACAGTTCTACATCATAGTAAAAGCAGCAACTAACTGCTTAAGTTCAATAACTAAGTCAATGGGCCTCATTACGTGTATGGAAGTAGCCATGCCGATTTTTTTCCTTGAATGGGGAAATACCGGGCCATTCCGACCATGGAGGGCCCGGTATTTCCACATTCAAGGAACCCAGACCCGGTACATACCCATTCCCATTGAGCCCCCATAGGGCTCAATGGGAATTGGGAGGATGCTAACAACGGGCCCGTTAATGACAGGCCCCTTGTTAGCATCCTGGTCTGCTCGCCGGACCCGCTAAGGACACCTGGTTTTACCAGACGTCCTTAGCGGGTCCCGCGAGCAGACCTGTTAATGAGGCGGTAGAGGGTTAACGGGGCAGGCAGCTCTACCGGCGCCATTAACCCTCTACCGCCAGGGTCGTAATGAGGCCCAATGTAAGTGAAAGGGTATGTGCACTGTAATCTAAAAGTTGGGAAATTGAAAAACTATAATGTACGCCTCTGCATAACCCTTCTATCATTCCAAACGTGTCTGAAAAATCTGGCAATATACATCTCTACCCCTGCGTGCAACATGAATATATAAATAATTCACATGTTTTCGAATATGCCCAACTTTTATATAAAAACTAAAACAAACAATAGACCTATCTGTTATTAAATTTGAAAAACATATATAATAAATCAAATATCATGTACAAAGTAAAAGTGCAAGAGAAGACATGGTTTTGTTATAATCTCTCTGAATTGAAGATTGTTGTTCAATCTTAAACTATGCAAATACATAGCACGTCTTAATAGATCAACACATGTTTCACTCCCATGAGCCTCCTCAGGGCCGTGACATAAGCGATATCATTTGGTTGGCTGTCGAGAACTATATGTTTTAGGGTTTATGAGTCATTTATGGTTTGCAAAATGTATGAGACACCAACAGTTTGTGGCCACATTAGTTACTCTCATGGCCATATGGCCATATCGAAGCTCCTGGAAGGATTGAAAGACATGTTGGCATACTTAGACTTGCTATACATTAAGCGATTTAAAAATTGGCCAATAATCTGCTATTCAGAGTCTTTAAAGCAATCTTGAGTTTTACTTTGTATAAAAGAGTTGATGCATTGCATATACATGAATATATAAACATGTTTCAAATTTGATAACAGGATAGGTCTCTTCATATTACATTTTCCAAAAAGGTTGGTGCATATACTGAAACAAATAAAATGTAATATGACCATTTAGCCTGTTCTTTGGTGCCTATTGGTATGCTAATTCCACAATGCAGGCTAGGCACCCTGTGCTACATTTATTATTCTAACTCAGAAGGTAATTTCACTATCTGCCCACACACCAGGCCGATTAATATAAAAAGTTCCTATACACGGCAGTAATTACTGCAATTATCGAAATGAGTAACATGGATGGCAGGACAAACGTTTTCAATGAGTGGTCAGAGGTGGAATGTCAACCAAATCGGAGAAGCTGAAAGGGCTCTCTGTTAAGAGATTTTACCATCGTGACCCCTCTCAAGATTCAGTTATGCACCTGCGCTTCCATCCGTTAGGCTGGTAGATGAGCATACGAACCTTGTGGTAACTGTACTCAGCGGTCTGCACTGGCATTTCAGTGATAAGCACCAGCTGTTCAATATGGCCTTAAGACTTCTGCAGGTAAGCAAACGACTGAATTGCCAGTCCTAGTTGGTTGGTCAAAGGCAAACATGCACTACCTCAGGTCTCCAGTCGAGTTGCACCTCATCCTGCTGAGGCTGCTCCACTCAATGCCGAGTGGTGGGCCATCAAAGGTTTGGCTCTAGAGGATTGTGATGCTTTGCCACCCGCACTAAGATGATTGCTGACTTTGCCTCTGCAAGAGGGTTATTGCAGGGTCCATTGATATCATGTTCCCTCTTCATGCCAAGTTTATGAAAGTATTTTATGATATATTTTCTCACCGTTATACCTTGTGCCATTGCCTACTTTAGCGATTGAGTAATGAAAGCCTAGAACCACAGATGGCACAGTATGTCAAAGGAGTACACACTATCCCCAGCAAATACAGTCCTTTAAAAATATTATGCAAGAATTGCAGGCAACTGCATTATGTGTGCTACTGGGCCACAGTGCCAACTGAAACCTCTGAACTCTGCTATTGCCTAGTGCAATTCCTTTAAGCCAATAGCCTGTCAGGTGATACTTTTACCACCTCAAATGAATTTAGCTAAACAAGTGATGAATCGCATAATAGGATCCGCCATTTAAAATGTGTTTCTACCAGGACTCCAAGCTGAGAAGAACAGTCCATTATCAAGTGCTAAGCCACATCCCTTTCATGACAACACAGGTACCCCTGACATGGTGCCTGTCTAAGCATACGAAACGTGTCCCAACATCCCGAACAATGTTTTCCAAGATGGTGTAAAAAGAAGGAACCTTGGACAATAACTTTCCCAATAAATTTGGGTACGGATCAAACAGCAATGGTTCCAGTACATTTATTCTTTTTTCAAACCAATCTCTAAATGTTGGTCATTGCTCAAAGTATCACTCACCCCAACAGAAGCACCACTTCTCACAGCCAAATTATGAGTATAGCAGAATGGTAACATTGTGTGGGGCATTAAATACTTCCTATTTTTTTAAATGACACCTATTTTTAAGGGTGAACAACAAGGGATAGTTATGGTATGAACAGTTAGAAGGTACTGTGCAGGAAAATAACCATTATTGACCCCACAAAAGTACTTTGCATATACCCCATGCCTACCTGTAACCCACTTGGTGCTTTCCTAAAGAACATTTTGCTGATTCCTAGCTACATTTGCATTTAATAAATCCCATACATGTATATATACATATGTTGTAAATATCCTACTTGATCCCAAATCACAAACTTGGTGCTATCTTAAAAATAGGATGTATTTAAAAGGCCTTATGGTTTTAGAATAGGCACAATACTCGAATGAGGCCCTTTGAAGGAGTTGATGAGTTTTTTACCTTTCGACAGATCAGATGCATTTAACAAACATGTGGAAATAGGTTATTTGGAAAGATATGGTCAAAAATGGCCCGTTGTGGTAAAAAGTGTTTATGGGTAACAGATGTCACTGGAGTTCAGCTGCCCTCTAGAATTTAGTCAAATACCTACTATATAAAATGAGTTCTTCAATTTCAATTCAAGAAAAATGCAATTTGGCTAGACATTTAAAATAGAAAATAGGGACTATCCTACCACATGTAACATCATGAGAGAGGATTACCTGGCCTCAGTAGCATTAATGATCTTATAAAGAAAAGAACACAGATAAGGAGGCGAGAGTTGTTCTGATAGAAAGAAA
This sequence comes from Ambystoma mexicanum, assembly GCF_040938575.1. Lineage (NCBI taxonomy): Eukaryota > Metazoa > Chordata > Amphibia > Caudata > Ambystomatidae > Ambystoma > Ambystoma mexicanum. The sequence goes on from NC_090937.1 coordinate 845,442,754, forward strand.
AGATTATCAAAATGTGGAGAATTCCTGAGATTATTTGTATTCACCTATTGTAAACAACCATACCAAAGAATTTGCCATTTGTCCTCACAGATGTCATTTAAAAAATAATACATACACTTGAATCTAGTGTAAAAACTGACTTCTGTCTCAACTTAAACCCTCTTGAGTAATAATCCTTACTAAACATTGGTTTACAGATACTGGCCCGCCTTCATTAACTCCGCACTACAAAGAAAAACATTTGAGTAATTAAAAAGAAATATAACTGAAATGCCCTGATACGCACACCACCCTAACAAAATTTCTATTTGCTTCCCTGGCACTAACACTGTGCGAGAAGCTCTTTGCCACCCTTCTCCCTCCTTAAATCGGTGGGTAGGAAAAGAACCCCAAAACTCCACAAGCAAAGTAATTTATATAAAACCTTTGAATATTAAAAAGACAGATGGTCCTTGTTATATACTAACTCTCTGTCTTGCAACGCGGTACACATTATTGGTTGACTGGTGGTCTAAATCAATTTGTAATCAAAGGGGTCCAATGGCCAAGACAAATGGAACACATTTATATTCAATCAGTGTTTGTGTCTTGTTCCTCTGCTTGTATGCCTTTTATACTTTTTCACACCCCTTTCACATTAAAGATTTCACGATGAATGAGTACCAACTTCGGTTGCAATGAATAATGCATGTAAATATGTTCTATGAACAGCGCTTAGCCGTATGAGCTATATAAATAACAAATCATCATTATGAATCAGCAAAAACTTGTCCCAGTCATGAGAATGGGAAAGTGGGACTAAACCGGTTTTGTAAGCAAATAACAAAGATCCCAGAGGGGAAAGAGAACTGTTCTGTGAAGGTGAAGCCTCCTCTGAGTACACACGACTGGGTCCCAAAAAACAGCCAAAGTCAAAATAGAAGTAAACAGCCAGGAAGAGAGGAGCTAACCCCATATCTCTGGGATTCAGGCAGTAAAGGAAGAGACATTATGAGATTGAAAAATGGGGGTGAAAATAGCCTAGAAGAGGAGGAAAGAATACCCCAGAGAAGTACTACTAAAAGGAAGACCTGGGAAAAGAATGTAAAACAGAACCTCAGTGTCAAGAAAGGTTACAGTGGAGGAGCCTATAACTAGAGAAACACAGAAAGCATGAGAGATACAAGTTTGCTTAAAAAGCTACAGGAACTGATCAAAGACACTGTCCCACAGAAAGGAAATACATAAACCTTAACTGCTGAATGATCTGGAGAGGCCAGGTGAAGAGAAGACTTCCCTTGGTCTATTTAAGTTAGTTTCAAATAGTGGTAGGGCCTGATAGGGCAGTTGGACGGAAGACATCATTCTTTTGGACTTTACAAAGAGGGGTGGGCACCCTTAGTTTCTTAGTTAGGAAGCGTATTCCCTCTAATGTTATGGACAGTTAGACCTGTTCATATTAGTTTTATTAAAAAGTACATGGAACATGTCTTCCTTCTGTCAGATTCCATCTCTTGACCCTCCACAGTTTGCATTTCGTTGATGTGGGTTTGGTGTTTTGGTGTGCGAGTATATATGGGGTTGTTTGCCTGTTTGTGGTTTAGTTCTCTGCGGTGTGTTGGGCTGAGTCAGATGTTGTAGAGTATGTGCAGTTTACAGTGATTTTGAGTTTGTAGGACATTTGAAAGTGTTTAGTAGGGTTAGTAATGGGAGAGATCTGTGCACTTCTCTGCATGGGTTTGTTGGTTTGACTGGTTTCATATCCTTTTATGGTGGTTAGCATTAATATATTGTATTTCAATGGGGCAGGCCAATTTCGGTTTCTTTGGTTTTGGTTGTTTTTAATTTTTGGTGTCTCTCCTTGTGTTGCGATTGGTTGTTTCTCTTCAATTGTATTTCTTATTTAGCTCTGTGAGTTAAAGAGCCAAGTTGTTAGTAATTTTATGAATTTTAGGTATTCCGTTGTATATTTCCTTGGGGGCTTAGTTCCAAAGTTTTGCCTAGGTGCATGAGCATGCTGATTCATCACATTTTCACTTTGAGTATTTCTTAGGTTTGAGGAGAATGTCATTGCTGGACCTCGATGCTCGGTTTTGTTTGCAAATGGACATTTGTTCCTGTATGAATTCCACTCCTTGGTCGTGGATTACTCTGTGGTTTATGGAGAAATTATTTTTGTTTTACTTGTAAACAGTGTAGGGTTCCAAGTGCTGGTGTAATTTGTCCTCTCTTATTGAGTCTGAGAGGTAGGTCTGCTAATGCGTTCTGTATTCGCTGTCGTTTCTTGGTGAGGTAGTCCGGCATTCCAAGATAGATGAGGTTGATGTGGTCTATTCTTGACATGATGAGGGACATGACAGTGAGTATTCTGTTTGGGAAGGTGACTAAAGGTAGTGTCCAGTTGATTGTGTGTAGATGGAAGAAGAACTTATTTACTGCTGTGTTGACTTGTGGTGGAAGGTTCCTGTGTATTTTCCGTTTTGGTAGGCCATGGAATGTGATGTTGCTTCAACGGGTTGTTGGGAATGATCATGATTACAGTTTCCATCAGGGATTAATTTAAGGCTAATGGTGGTCATCCATTTATTTATTTTTGTGAGGCAGTTGATAAGGTTTTTGTTTTTTTGGTTCTCCAGTAGTGTTGATGTTATAGATGATTTGGTGTCATCTGCATAGTTGTAGCAAGTGAGTCCATTTCTTTTGATTAGTTTGATAAGTGTGGTCATGTAGATATTGAAGAATAGTGGCAAGAGCCTTATGGAACTCTGCAGGTTGGATTGTGTGGCGCTGAGTTGTGTACGAACACTTGTGTACAAGCGCGATAGAAATAAAATATCAATCAATCAATCAATCAATGAGTTAAATTGGGTAAGCCAGGTTGTGTCCATTCTTTCTATTAGGAAGGACTTTAACCATAGTAGAGCTATGTTGCTGATTCCTTTTTCTCTGAGATTTTTAGGAGGATTTTGAGGTGGACTGTGTCACTGGCTGCTGATCGGTCTATTAACATTAGTGCCGAGGTGATGTTGGGTCGGCATTCATTTTTAGGTCATCTAGGTGGATAGTAGTGCTGTTTCCGTTCCTCTCATGGATCTGAAACCAACCTTTACCTGGTTTAGTATCCAATTGCTTTCTACATGTTGCAGGATTTGTTTGTATTACTAGCTTTTTAGGAGTTTTGCCAGGTATGGGATGTTTGATATCGGGTGGTATTTGGTTAGGTCTTCTGTGTGTCCTGAGGGGTCTTTGAGGAGTGTTTGAATGCATGCCATTTTGAAGCTTTGTGGTACATCCCCTGTTGCTAGTGAAAGGTTAAAGAGGTTCTGGAAGTATTCTGCAGGTGTTTTTTTGGGTGACGATAGTCGTGCACATGACTGGTGGGCAAGGGTCTGTTGGGGAACCTGCTCTGTTGCTATAATTCACTAGACTTAGGAATATTTTGTAGAGATTGGTGAGAAGTAGTTTAGTCCTGGGGTTGGTTCCAATGTTGGTTGGTTAGAGTTGTGTGTGTTCCTGGGCATACCCTTGATGACTTGATGGACTCTATGTGATTTTTCTTTTTTAATGGTTTGCAAGGTCATCACGAAGTGTCTGTGAAGGAGTGGGCATGTTTTTGCAGTTCTATTTGGAAATATCCCCAGGAAAATTTAGTCATGTGAAAAGGTTCACAGCACAAAAGGTTTTTAAAAAAAATAGTCATTCAATGCAAGCAATACATAATGTGACAATGTTGCCAGTAATACATTCATCAAAAAGTTAATTTTAAATACAGAAAGGTGCAAAGGTGTAACCCTAACAGGGACACAAATCTGTAACAAAATATCGACAATCACCCTTACTCCATTCCTAAAACCCTAACTCTAATTACAACCCTTATTCTACAATAAACCTTTGGTGCGTTAAATAATTCTATTTTCATATCACTTCATTCAAAACACCAAATAAGTATAAAATGGACCTTGAAGCTAACTCCAACCTCATCATCAGCTTACCAGAAATTGTATAGCCTTGCCCTAACCACAACTCTGACACTTGCCCCTAGCCGGTAAGGTAGCTTGGTACGTTTAGCGCTCGCTGCTGAAATCTCTTTGTTATCTGTAGGTCACAGGTTTGAATCCTGGCAAGTTCAACTCAGCCTTTCACCCTTTCAATGTCAATAAACTTGAATACCAATTCTGATTGAGTAACAATGTTGTACATAGCTTTATTTGGTATGACAACCATTAAAGCATCTTAACAAAGCTTAAAAACATTCAACCACAGAAACTATTAAAAATACATGTCAATAATACACTCTAAACATGCATATAAAATTAATACGAAATCTGAAGCAGTTAAATCAAGTATACTTAAACCTATGCAATCATGCCCTATGTAGATATTTTTCAATAAAATAAATCAGGTTCACGTCTGTGGTACTCTTACAGAAAGTTATTGCCAGTTGACCTAATCTCCTTTAATCAGAATATTGGCAATAAATAATACCTCCTCAGCCTGTCATACCCTGGGCAAAACAAAAGAAAATGCTTCTGTGTTACCACACCGTACAATGCGTTTCCCTCTGCGCTGTCCAGCTCGCAGTAAACTGAGCTACCCTAAGGGTATTAGTGCACAGCTGGACAAACAGCATTCGGGCATACGCTGGGTTACACAGTCCAAATATGCTTCAATACCTGCAACCGGTTTTAACATAGCATAGGGGGCTCCTGTTTTCAACTCAGTACAGGCCGTTTGCCTTTTACCCAGGATTACCGCTTGACAAATAGTTTTAGCATTGGCTTTAGCACTCAATGTTATGCCTTCCGGGTTTACCCAGTGGTCCATCAAACCCAGTTCTTCGCAGCCCTTTTTAACAAATTTATGCCAGGCTAATGACCTAGCCCCAGGCACCAGTAACAGACTACTCAGAGCCTCCCAATATTTTGCCAGTTCAGGACTACTCCAAAGCCTAATCCAATAGAGCAATGGCTTGGTAGCAATTACTTAATTTAACAGTTGGAGGACAGTCTCCCATCTCAAGCTTGACATCGGCGTGCCCTTCGGCTGCATGAGTAGGTTCCAGAGAAAGTTATTATCTTCTACACACAGCGCAGCTAAGGGACATTGATCCCACAGTTCTGCACTGTACATTGCCGCTGCCTACCTTGTTCAAGAATGAATTTGATGGCCGGGGAGATAGCGCCCCTTCCTAGTGTTTAAAAAAAACTTTGAATTCACCCACGGTATTTCTGTAGTGTTGTTGAAGCCTTAACAATGTGAGCTGACCATGATAGATCCTCTGAAAATCTTATAAATAGTCGTAGTAGGGCACCTGCTCTAACTCATGGCTATCTACCAGCATTTTCATTTTGATCTTTGTCTGCCTCTTTTTACTAAACACAATGACCTTTGTGTTTTCAATATTTAATTTCAGTGACAGATCCTGACATTTCTCTTTAAATATTTTCAGACTGTCTTAGTCCCATCAGTGTAGTAGATAACAATATTGCGTCAACAGCATAGAGAAGTGCTGGAAATGTACGGGGCCCAGGCTTTCAAGTATCCATACTACTTGCCATTTTCTCTTCGCCATTGACTCCCAGCCTGACACAGCCCTCTCTAACTTTAACCTCTCCATTTCCAACACTCTTCATATACTTGACCCTGTCATCAGGGTACGGCTGAAGCCTACCTATTGTTTATGTGAGGTGAGTGTATGGACTGGGGCAAGGAAGAGGGTGTGATGAATTTAGTTCTGCCCTGCAAAGCAAGAGTAAACCCAATCATACAGCTAAAACAGGCACAGTTAAGAGATATACCTCCTTCGCCTTTTGTGCCATGTGGACCGAGGGAAGGATATACTGTCAAGAGGGGTGTAAATGTGATTCATGAGCAACCCAATCAGGGAAGTATTATAGTCCAAAATAAAGGAATGGCCAATCAAGGTTCTATAATAGATATATAGGTTTTAGTAAACACACCACAAGAATAATAACTAAATAGAAAGCACTACAAGCCCCCTACCCTTGCAGAGGCAAGCAGATGTCAAGGTAGGGTCAAACAGAAGGACGCTTCATTTCGAAGCTTCACTCAAGCAATGTGGATCGTGGAGGTCGCCAAGTTCAATTCTGTGGTTGGCATTCTACGATGTTCAAGCTGGTGATGGAATGCACAGGAAACTTGATCTGATGCTGAGGTGTGAAGTGGCTATGATTAGAAAGGTGGTTCGAATAGTGGTTTGACCGATCCAAGTGCAGCAACTGTTTTGTGTACAAGCCGAAGCAATGACTAGGTCAAACATGCTCACATCATGGTTTGCTGTAGTTCAACAGCAAAATTGCAAGAATCCTGCCCGTTGTGGCACTTAGGAGCTGTGAGTCCCACTCCTGGATCTCAAGGACAAAGTGAGTCCTTTTAACTGGTTGCCAAACATGAGAGAGGCTGGCACACACCTTCAGGTGTCCTTCAGCACTGTAAGGTAAGGGGCAGCAGTGTGGCTGGCAAAGATGCAGGCCTTGCTCAAGCAGCAATTTACCCCCAATGGTACCTGGGGATGGTTAAGAGACAGCACTTGCATTGGCCTTGGAACACATGCTTCACCTTATAGTGTCTTGACCCACGTTCAAGTTATTATGCAGTAACATTTGGTGCTGTGGGCTTAGAAAATCCAAGATGGCCGAACAGCCCACACTTGCGCCAGAATCCAGGAAAACCGCGCAGTTTGCGCACACCAAGATGGTCGCCTAACCTGCCACCCACCAGTGTGAGCGTGATAGGCCAGAAGCTCCATGAGTGAAACGTGGTGCCAAATGAAAAACAGCAGGGCCTGTTAGCTCAAAAAGCGCTTTGAAATCACCTTTGTTTCTCTGAAATGCAAGCTCAAAATGCCTATTCCAAACATTGCAAGATATTCAAAAATCTCACTGAACACCAGCAGACATTTGGCAGAATGTAGTCTTGTGTGCATACAAATTCTGGAAAGATGAAGAGCCTAAAAACAATGTTTATAACACAACTGGCTGAGCGGTGGATGTCAGCAGCTTAAGTGAAATTGGACTTAAAGCCACTAAAATCGAAATGTTTAAAATAAATGAGTGATTTACTTTGGAGTGTCACATAGGTTGCAACTGTTTAAATGTCATAGTTTTGAACTTAGAATCAGCGTTCTAGCTGCATGTGTCACAATTGTGAGTTTGATTTGCATGAAAAAAACTGGAACAAAAGTGACATTGGGCTGAAGCCTGGCTTGAAGAGATTGAATTCTGCCCAGCAACTACCCCCGACAGGAGTTGAAACTTGCCCAGCAACTGCATTCACAGGCCTGGCTGCCTTCTGCTGTTCCCACTAAAAGGAGATTACACCTCTCTGATTGAATTAGGGGTGGGGTACCTGGGACTGCAGGAAACAGAACAATGAGCTTTCCTTCGCTCAGGCAAATGTTAAATTAGGGGGTTCGTAAATGGCTTCCTCTTGGAAGAAACTGGGAGGAGAAGTGCTTCTGGGAGCCACCTGAGCTGGAGACGGGGACAGACAGAAATCCCCCCCCATGTGCTTTGTAACCTAAACCACACCCATCTGGGCCAGAGCATAATTTTAAAAAGATGGATAATTCATAGTACGAAATTGTCAAAATTATATAATAATATCATTTATTCTTGTGATTTTTCTGTGCACATTTTAAGAGGCGTTAGGACTCTGTGGTATGTTCTGGGGGGTAGTAGGGGAAAATAAGGTATTACTCCAAATATCTATATGTTAAAAATCTGACACTTTATCATCTGATGGCCATATTCCTTGCGCATGTTTGTGTAAATTCTGGAAAAGTTTAGAGGTTGTGTTCTTGATGAAAAGGGCAGAATTCTGTCAGAAGTGGACACAACATCTTACAAAGACAGGGATCGAATGATTTGGTGCTACAGAAAATAGGTTAACTTGACATGTAATATTAGAAAAATTGTACATAGATAAATATGTATTTGGATCAAAAATAGATTTGTGTGCAAATTGACAAGGGGAGGATCCTCTGACCCATAAACCTACCTCATCACGATGACACTTCATTTTCTTCCCCAGTCAGAGGACGGCAGATTCTCTCACCTCTCAGGATCCTCAGAGGGTTGGGCATAGAAAGTCAGCCTTCCCACCCACTTTCAAAAGACATAAAAAGAGCCACTAAGACCCAAGTAGAGACATTCACTGTTCACATTCAAACTGATTTCTTGCGAAGCATTTTGCCGGACCAGACAATATCCAGAAGACTCCAGAAACAGAACTTAGAATCCAGACTTCAGAACTTGCAGCAGAGAGGCCTAGTCCAAAAGCTGAATCCTTCTCAGCAGGCCTCACAATCCAGCCATCTAACCAAACTATTCAATAGCCGGCGGTGCTGTTTGATTCTGTCTAGAACCCAGAAAGCAGTGCTGTATCCAGACCAGACCGCTGTGCAGTGCCAAGAGCTTTTGCCAGAACCAGAGATCCAGACCAGCAGAGCAGAGCTGATCCAGATCGCTGTGAGCAGAACCGGTACCAGAGACCGTCCGTGGCGAGAGAACCACAGCTAAACCTGTTGACCAGATCCATGATGGAGGCCCATTACTTCCAAGACTAGGAGTGAGTATCCTGAAAACTGTGCCAGAACCAATCGCTTAGTCTAAAATAATCTGATTCAAAACATTTTAACCTGTCCAGAACTGCATCATAGAAAGTGTGTCCATTCTCTGACTTTAAACCTGTGAAAGTGTCATTTGCCATTCTGAATCACTACTTTATTTCTGAAAATCTACCTCCACAAAATTGTCCGTATCTTTGGAACCACGTGTGCTAGGAACGAGATTTTTAAAGCTAAGATCCTGAGCTTTCCAACGCGCCCTAAACCAACCCCTTATAGTTTTCCCGCAATCGCGCTCGACGCACTCAGAAAAAGTGCCGCAAATTGCTCATTTCACCACCTGTCAAAAATCGCTGTCTTTTGCTTTGCATTGCTGAAATCCGTTTTCAACCTAATAATCCCTCATGAATCACTGATAGTGTTGACCTGAACTAATTCAAAGTAGCTGCCACCTACCCTGAATCGCCTATAGGAAAAAAAAACATTTTTAGCATATTGTCACTTCTTTGCAAATCACATTTAAGTATTTTGCCCGTGTTTTAAAACCATCCCTGTGTTCTAAGCTTGCTAGGGGGGAACTGAAATTCGTATTGTATTGTGATTGTATTCTTGAAAACTGTGTGCTTCCCTTCCATCTCTTTATATTGCATAGGGGGGAGTGAATTGCCACAAAGGGGAAAAGTGATTATATTATCTCTTGTTGAAACATATCAGTTTATTTCTGTACTGCATTCCTTTCCACCATTACTCTTCCTTGAAACCATAAAGCATTCTCAGCTATTTTATCCCTTCTATACTAACTCCTAAGTAATTAAATAAGTGTGCTAGTGTAATATTATCCATTGTTGATCACTGTCATATTCATAAGTGTGCTATCAAATATTAATTTATTTATAAAAGTGTGCTATATAGCTTGTTTAATTTTTCAATAAATCTTTTAAATTGCAAAACAAACCTACTTCTTGGCTCAGTGAGGTCAGGGGGATTCAAAGGGAGGGGTGTTATATAAGGGTTTATCATCCAGATTATAACTTGTCATAAAAATATATAAATAAGTGCTTCCCTTGGGCATCCCAGACCAGGCATTGACTTAGTTTGAGTGCTGAATTGAAGTGCCTTAACAATAGCTGGAGGACTTTGGAAAGGACTGCTCTCCCAACAGAGTCCAGCAAACTCCGGGGCTACAGTCCTGCTGGCAGCAGCAAGGACCACCTGGCTGAAGGAATGCACATAACCATTCCACAGCTGAACTGGGCTCAAAGGGCCGACACGTGTGATATCAATTTGATGTGGCTTGGTTAATTATAAGATATGCTGGCCAACATATCTGAAGCTGAGGTATGGCTTATGTTTACAGTTCACCCTGACACCTGGGTAGAATTCTCATAGTTATGGAGTTTTTAGAACAAGGGTGCATAACTTAAATGCAACACCTGCCCTTCATAGAATTGGCTGGCACTGCAGCTGTCCAGAGGGCACTTGTGACCCCTGAACCTACTCTATGCCATTTGAGAGTAGGTGCTGCAGATCAGGATACTGATTCAGCAGGGCACAGGTGTGTGTACACTATGTTTTTTGGAATGGAGCTTATGAAAGTGCCAACTTATAAGCAGATTTCCCTTTCTGAAATGGAATTGCCCACATCATATTATGAACACATGCAAATAGAAAAAGCCAGGGCTTCTGTACCCTTTCCATGTGGCAATTCCTCACAGAGGGGTTAAGGGGTAATGAATCCTTCACAGTCACTCACCAAATGTGTGAGTGAGGCGTGGGTGTTTTCCTGGCAGGAGTCTCTTAAGCGATGAAAGAACATCACCCTCCAATATAAGAAATGCCACAGGTAGTGTAACCAAGATAAAGCAGCCAGACGTGGTTTTATCAACCCGTGCAATGAACTGTCAGTGACTGGTTTAGTCATAAAGTTTTTTGACAAGCTGAACATGTTGCAAGTTGTGTTATTGGAGATAACTGAGGAGCACGGAGGTGCATGGAGGACCAGTCCTCTTTGCTGCAGAGCTTTTGAAAAGCTTAAAATAGCTATTTTCACAGAATAGTTTCTGTGTGAGATTCAAAGCTCATACACATCACAACAATTGAATGGAACGAAAGTTCCATAAATCTCTCCTGACACGGGTCAGCAAAAATGTTCTCTGTCGTTTATGTGTCTTCACTGGATTGACACTCAGCTCTCTGCACCTCTAGCCTTTGGCCAAAAGCTGGTGAGAGGATTTTGGAAACACGTTGTTGTTGCTTAGCTTAAAAGGCAGCGTAAGCTGTTTGCCTTAACGCTATCTTCTCTCACATCATAAAATGGAGCTTGAGAGTAGTCAGCAAATCTTGTCTGCAGACATGTAGGTTCTCGCTTAGAGCTGACGTGTGACTTCTACACTGGGCCTCCTGTATTATAATGTTGCAGCAAGTCCGCTCTGCGCTGGTGCCTGGCATGCATCCTGGGTTAACGCCCTGATTATGTGTTCTATCAGGATGTTCCTGTGCAGTATATGCCTTCCTTTTATGTATGTTGGAGTATTTGCAGAAAGTGTTTCATTCTGTAAGAATCGACAGCCAATAATGTTCCTTCCAATATGCAACGGAGAGCACACAGCATCTCTTATTCGAATTATGTGTGTCTGAATTTTAAAATGGACAGCATTTGCATTTGAGAATGCTAAGATAATTTGCAATTGAACAAATAGGAAACAGATCCAAGACTGCTATGTGTTTTGTTCTATGAACGTAATTATTGCAGTAGCATTAATTCTTTCAAAATACTCTAAGTGGCTACATTTCCATAATTATAATGTCCATGTGTATAGCTGAAAACATTTAATTGTGCGTGCACACTGCTGAATGAATTGCCATGTCTGCTTTAAAAGGGATTGTTCACAGGAGTAGTATTTTTGAGCTACAGTTACGGCTCCCGGGTTAATTGTATTTATTCTACATACATTTCCCTCTGTTTTTTCCCCCGCATCCATTGTTTACGTCTGTGCTTTCACCTCACACGAGCTACTTCACAGGTACCCTGCAGCACATCTCACGCCCATCTTGCAACCAGTGACTAATTCCAGCGCCCGTGGAAAGAACTAGACGTTCCTTTGACAGGTTATATGCTCGCTCGTCGGAGCATTACCCTTCAGCCCATTTCCGAATGAACTGTGTGCCTTGAATGGATCATTCTAGGCATGCAAACATCCCATCCATCCGCTCTCTTCCTGAACACATCTTTCGTTGTTGCCTAGCTCTGCCATCCTTCCTCTCCACTCATGCTCTTCTGCATTCCTCTACAGACTTATGTTTAGATCTCCCAACAAGGGACCCAGACATGCCTCGGTAGAACACTACTTTGGTGACTGGTGCAGTGTAAGAAAATAAGAACACAGCAGTTTAAGTGTCAATGGCAACCGTCCCAGTACTTGTACACCTGCATTATGGAATGAGTGCAAGCATAACACCCTATAACAAGAATGACCTCTTGGTGGTATGCACCACCCATTCATGGCAGTTGAACTAGTTAAGCTGCATGCTGATCATAGGAACGTGTTTTAGTCAAAGAACTCGACTTTTCTCAAAATTACAAAATTAAAATAGCAGTACACATTAAATTAAATATATCATCACTGTATAAAACAAGAGAAAAGAAGAAAATGGTCCCTCAATGAAAATGCACATGCTCTCTCAATGTGCTTCTTTGCACACCTGTCTCCCAGAATAGAGACGTCTGCGGAGCTTTTGCAATACGGTCGTATCCAGCCTTTAAGTGCATTCTGTTACCACAGTCGTGAAAGATCCACAGGGTTTACACGCAGGACCTCTTGCCTAACCTGCAGTATGCACTGGTGTCCGTTTGACGACACATCCATAGAGGTCTACCACGATTTAAAATACAGCCAGTCATCCCAACGCTTTTCATTTTAATAAAGCGTCGCTGCTACACCAGCATGGGGCAACATTTGAAAGGCCCTGTACTGGTGTGGCAGCACAATCCCAAATGTGGTGCCCGCTACCCCCTTGAGCAGGGGGGGTACACACATTTTGTTTTGCCCCGGGTGCTGCCAGGGCTGAGGCCGGCCCCTGGCTACAGGGTGTGTGGGTGTGTGTGTGTGTGTGTGCGCATGCGCGAGCGCGTTTGCGGTTCCAACCCCAGTAAGATAGCTGAAGGTGTCTTCTTTCCAGTGTTCACCTATTGGAGACATGAGTGTGTTTTACCTGCTCCCAGCACTCCACATTTCAACAGCAACAACTGAGGGATGAAAAGCACAATTAAAATGGCTTGGTTAGAATGGCCTTTTCAGTGGATGCCAGAAGAAAAATTCTAAATGGGCCCATCATTGGTCTGAAAATTAAGAATGGCTGTCCTTTCGCCCTGTTGGTTTTTGAGGAGCCCTGGACTGCCATGAAAATTCCCAAGTGCTGATTTTAATGTTATCATGTTATCCCCCTCTCCTCCTGGAACTTCTCCCCTCCCTCTTGCCCACACTTGCACGATATGAATGACACAAGGCCTAGTAAGACTGTGGTTTTGTCCTCCCTATGTCTTCTCTACCTTGTCTTGTCGCGCCTACAAACACTTGTGTACAGGCGCGCAATAAATGTCATATCATATAATACTTAAATGTATGAAAGCCTGAGCAATGCAAATCCTTACACATGGCAGGCTCTTACCCAGCCCTTCCAGAATCGCAGAAGGTCTGACTTGTAATATTAAATCTCACCTTTTAATATTTACCCATCTCACTTTTACTCACGTCCTCATTCTTAGAAGGATACAAATCAGAGTCAGGCACACCATATATGTGAATGATCATGCCCCAACATACCCGCTTTTAAGAGGTAGCATCCTTTTATGAAATCTGCCATACTTCAATGCCATACTTCAATGGTACATTATTAATTGTTTCTAATTTTATGTCTGGGAGTAAGAGAAATAATGCGACACAGCAGGTGTACGTTCTTTATCCAAAGACAATGGTTCATTAATGGAATGCAGGCGGGGAGGCGCAGCCGTGCATACACTACACAGTGCCTACTCGAACAATCCCAGGCTGGAGATGCTGGACGTGCACAACTGCACTTAAGTATCTTGCTCTTGAATGAAGTGCTGCATACAATACCAATGCTTGCCTTTGCTGAGGTTCCAAGGGAACCCTTAACCTATATACCACTCTGGAAAATGCAGTGGCATCACTATGGTCCATTCATCTCCTCTCACTCACGGCCTTCCCACGCTGTCCCCCCTCGTCCTCACACGACATCACACACTTACGCTGTCTCCCCTCATCCTCACTTACCTTAGCTTGAGTCGAGTCTCTCTCCCTCACTAATTAGTCAAACGCCATTGCGGAGGCCAGCCCAGCATGCCTCCTCAGCCTCAGCACGCATCGTTGCCTGGCTGCTCCACTTCGCTTCGACAATGAGTCACCCACTGATTCGACAAACGCAGGCTGCGCAGCAGTGTACTGCGCAGGGGCACATGCAGTTTGTTCCCCGGCTCGGGTACCAGCACATACCTATTGCGAAGGCGTGCGGCAAGCTGCAAGCAGAAGTACTTTTAGCCTGCAGAACTTGTACTTTTACATGCTGACGGCTGCCTGCAGAATTATTTTTACAGGCTGCATGCACTGGAATGTGCAGCAGACAGTGGCAGAGACAGCACAACACAGACATATTCTAGGGGGATAAATGCTATTATATCCCCCCACTTAATATTATGGGGGGTATTTGTCTCCCCTGCCCCCTCCATGTCCTACGCCCATGATAAGTGCAGTCCATCCCATCTCACTCCCAGTTCTGTAAACCATTTGGGGGTCATAGGTTTGATGTTGGAGGTCAATGCAAGAATGAGAATTACACTAAACAGGTTTTTGAGCGCTTTGGTGAGTATGCTTGACATGTTGTGGAGTGCATTTATGAGGTGAGTTTCCTGGTAACCTGGGACACCCCTCGGGGATGACGCAAGGCACACCTTCATGGGGAACAGCAGATAGAACTGGTCCTCCTCCACTGAGCAATATTACTTCATTCTGAACACTCAATTTCCATTATGCATAAAGTAATGTTTGACTCTACAGTTTTATTGTTTGCTTCTCACTCAAGATCACTCCCTCCTACTGTCTGTAAACGTCCTGGTAACTGAAAGGGCTGACAGAGCACAGCCATGATCATTGAGTCACTGTGTTCAACTCATTCCTCTCTCATACTCTCAACGTTTTAGTGAGAGTAGAACACTTCCTGTGTGAGTCTTACTTTTAGATGAGGCCAAGAGATCCATAAACTCTGCCTGACTTGTGCTGCATGAAGTTCATGCCTCAATCCATTAGATTCTAGTAATAGAACCTGGTGCCCTTAGCTCCATTAGCTACTTCTAAAAGGACACTGCCAAATCAAAGCTTGGATCCTCAAAGGTTTTCCTTTCCACTTATGCTCTTGTAGGGCAATCCCGTACTTGCATCTTTTGCTAATGCGCCTCAAATTGTTGTGTCATGCTGCTTCACTGCCTTTGCAATTTTGCTTCTCTATATTGTGTACGATTGAAATTTGTAGTCACTGCCACCCTTGACGGCTGTTACTTTGCGTTAATGCTACTCTTTTTCCGGCAGCTACCTATTTTAGAAAAAAAAATATGGTTGGCTTGTTTTACATAACATGACCTATTTGAGAAGCACCGTTTGCTTTTCATTTGCTATGCACTTGCCCATTTCTGGTTGCATGTCGATATTTATAT
Source organism: Ambystoma mexicanum (assembly GCF_040938575.1). Classification (NCBI taxonomy): domain Eukaryota; kingdom Metazoa; phylum Chordata; class Amphibia; order Caudata; family Ambystomatidae; genus Ambystoma; species Ambystoma mexicanum. The sequence goes on from NC_090937.1 coordinate 845,458,047, forward strand.
ATCTACTTGCAGATTTATATGAAGCACTTTATGCCATTTTCAGCAGCCTGCTTGTGCCTTGATAGGGCTAGATATAGTCAAGGAGAGCCCAAAATCAAAAGCAATACACACATTGTTTTTTTTTAATATAACAATGTATTGATTTTATAGTCATAAACCATAACAAACATTTGCTTTGATATCAGATATTGATTTTATGTTATGTTAACTTATTATGCGCTCGTTCACCCCAGGGCATCATGGTGCTGAAGGAGAGAGAACAGAATCCACTACAGTCACAATCCTAAAACAGAAAGGTTTTCAACGGCATCCTAAAAGTAAAATGATTTCAAGAATTTTTCAGGGTCAGCGGAAGACTATTCCATAGATGAGCGAAGGCAACAGAGAAGGCTCGCCAACCAATGCGGGAGCGGCGAGATGAAGGAACAACAAGTAGGCCTGCGGCAGCAAAACGTAAAGGCTGCGTAGGAAGGTAAGGAGTGAACTTATCACAAAGGTACTCAGCGCCTTGGTCATGCAGGGCCCGGTATACCAAGCAGTGGGCCTTACAGGCATTGCGCTTAGTAACCGGCAACCAGTGAAGAGAGCGCAGCACAGGTGATATATGGGCCCCATAAGGGGAGCCAGTGGCAACCCAGGCAGCCATATTCTAAAGGCGTTGGATCCGCTGTATTAAGCCCTTTGTTTGGGACAGATATAATGAGTTGCAATAGTCTAAGCGGCTGAGCACAAGGGAAGCAACAACAGGAGGATGTATTTGTATTTTATTGAATTTATGTAGTGTTTTAATCCAAAACGCTTTACAAGAGGAACAAAGAAGATACAGCAAGCATTACATAACAATTGAATTAAACCAGAAAACCGTACAAAAACAATTTAAATTATGGAAGGGGAAGAAGAGTAGGGAGGGGCCAAGATGTGAGAAGAGGTAGGAGGTATGAGCAAAGGTGAGAGCAGAAGTAAGAGAGGAGGCAGAGGGAGTAAGGGAGAAGGAAGGAAGAGATGAGGATTAGAAAAGTGCAGGACATGGGGTAGGAGGGAGTAGAGTGAAAGGAGAGAGGGAGGTGAAAGGGAAGTAGGAAAAGGAGTAGGGGGTGTGGGTGGGAGTACTAGTAGAAGTAAGAGAGGAAGCAAAGGGTTTTAAGGAGATGAATGGAAGAGATAAGATTTTAGAGAGGTACGAAAGTAAGTGAAGGAGGAAGTAGAGCGGATGAAGAGAGGAAGGCAGTTCCAGTGGTGAGGGGCAAGCAGTTGAAAAGAGCGGAAGCGAGAAGGGGCACAGGGTGGTGGTGGAGCAGAGAGTAGATAGAGATCAGATACAACACATGCAAGTCCCAGTTTCACTGCGCCAAGGCTGTGACTTGCATGTGTTGTATTTGTACCTACCTTAGTGGAATTATACTGGCAGTATATCCACACTACCCACTGCAGCCTTGATGCTCTCGGTTTCAATTATACTTACAAGCGCTGTGGATCGTGACTTTTTCTGCCAACTTGTTTTTTTTAGATAGAGATCAGCAGAGCGGAGAGAACGAGAAGGAGTGTAGAAAGTGAGGAGGGAGGAAAGGTAGGGGGGGTGCAAGACCATGCGGGAGTACCTTCCTCAGAATTATGAGATGAAAGTGCCCCTCTTTGCAGAAAGTGGCGACCTGTGACTCCATGGAAAGTGAGGCAGAGACTATTACACCCAAATTCCTCACCTTATCAGCTGGGACAGGAAGAGCACCCAAAGAGGAAGGCCAAAAGGAGGACACCCAAAGTGAAGGATCAGGAGGAGAACCCACCACCAGTGACTCTGTCTTGTCTCAGTTCAACTTCAACCAGTTGCAGATCATCCAATCTCCCACGGACGCCAGGCACCACCACAGGCGCAACAACGACTCAGCCTGATAAAGATCTAAACGGATCTGGATCGGAGTGTCGTCGACATATGAATAGCATCTGACGCCGAAGGAGCGGATGAGACACACAAGGGGCCAGATATAAATATTGAAGAGAATAGGGGACAAGGCGGAGACTTGAGGGACACCACAAATAATATAGAAAGAAGTAGAGAGAAACAGAGGGAGTGAAATAGTCTTGGTTCTCTCAGCGAGGAACGAGGTGAACCAGGTGTGCACCTGAGCCGAAATTCCAACCTGAGCCAGGTGTGCAGCAGGATGGAGTGGTCCACGGTGTCAAAGGCTGCCAACAGGTCTAATAGAATCAGGGCCCCAACCCCTCCTGCATCAACCAGCCTGGCCATGTTGTCATGAACTGAGACCAGGACTCTCTCTATCCCCCGACCAGGCCTAACGCCAGATTGGGCAGGATCAACAAGCCCAGACGATTCCATATAGGACGACAGCATAGGAGAAACCAACGACTCAAGAAGTTTCATAAGAAACAGAAGTAGTGAGATAGGGTGATAGTTTGAAGGTAGCAGAGGATCAAGTGAAGACTTCTTAAGTAAGGGAATCACTGTGGCAGCCTTAAGTTCAGACGGGATATTGCCTGTCTGGCACGAGTTGTTAACCACACCCATGATCTTACACAGCAGCTCTGAGGAGATATCCTTCATAACGGCAAAGGGAATAGCATCTGAAGGGGCCCCAGACTTAATACGTGAAATAGCAGTGAGTACATCTGACTCTGTAAAAAACATAAATGTGGACCATCCCTCTGAAGCTGTCCGACTCATAGGAGCCTGTGTTTCAATCACAGTGTTCGAAACAGTTGTTGTTGTAGCAATATTGGCACGTATCGTCTCAATATTTGTAATGAAAGATTGTGCTAATAAATCACAAACATCCTGAGTGGGGCTAACAGAGGGGGTCAGTCTAGCTGCGGATGATAACTCACTACCGAAAAAAGCGATTTGGGTTGACAAATCGATAATTCAATATTCTGGGCATAAAAGGTCTTTTTAGCTGCCAAAATAGCTGAAGAGTAGGTTGTTGCACATAATTTGTAACATAATCCAAGACTTGGGTCATAGGACATCCGCCCATTGGGGTTCTGCCTGCCTCATGGTGAGACGTAGTGACCTACGATTCTCTGAGAACCAAGGTTCTGAGGGGAGTCTACAAGGCTGGATAAGCCATAAGGGGGGCTACTATATTAGCTGCTACGAGCAGCGATTGGGAGAACCCTACTAAGGTAGTTGCAGAAGCCTCACAACCTTAACGTTTGAGCATAGAAATAAGATTAGATATGTCAACTGAAAACCAGCACCATTGCCATCTTTTCAAAGGCGCTGTCTTTTGTTGCATTTGAACCCCCTTAAGGAGACAAGACACCAAATAATGATCAGACCAAAGTACTGGCCCAACAAAAAAAGGGTTTATAGTCAAAAAGTCGAAAACTTAATTTCGAATAGCAAAAATGTCGAAAAAAAAATGTCGAATGTAAAAAAGTCGAACACACTTACATATAGTAGGAAAAGTCATAATTTCGAAAAAAAAAATGTCGAAAAAAAATCGAAACCCCAAAACACTTTTTTTTTTTTTTTACACAAATACTAACATTTTTTATGGGGGGGGGGGTCCCCCCCAACCCCCCATCCCAAACCCCTACCCCAACTCCCCCCCTCCTCCCCATCCCCCCACCCCCCATAGATATACCTTTAATTATTTTAAAAAAATCTTTAATATAATATTAAATAATTAATTAATTATTAAAAAAAAACATCCCAAACCCCTACCCCCAACCCCCCCCCCTCCTCCCCATCACCCCCACCCCCCATGGATATACCTTTAATTATTTAAAAAAAAAGTTTAATAAAATATTATTAACACATAAAATCGAAAAAAATCGAAAGAAATTCGACTTTGTTGTTTTTCGACATTTTTATTTTCGAATAAATATTTTCGACATTTTGACTTTCGAAAATATTGTATTCGAAAATATGACTGGACACCAAAAAAAGTCATCAGTAAACCTTTGTTTGCCAGAACCAAGTCAAGAGTGTTACCCAACTTGTGAGTAGGTTCCAAGACTAGTTGAGCAAGACCTAAATCAGCCATTCTATAGAAGTGATGCTATTATCACTTTGGTATGCCAAACTCATTTTAACCAATTGCATTCCTGACCATCATTCAGACATTAAACATAGTTTAGTTCTCAATTTCCCTCTTCCCATTTGCACCAAATCTTCCTTGCCTTTTTGGTGCACCCTCTCGTTGTGTATATACGATGTTCCATAGCCATGCAGATGTCTACATCAGCAACCCATTGTTCAAGAAGAGGACATTCATGGGAGCCTCAGAGCTTTGCAATGCTATGCTTAATCAGTCCCGTTGCTGTAGATAGAAAGAGCTCTTCATAGCGAGTAGTAAGTCCTTCCCCATCAATTCCTAGCAATAGCATCTTGGAGTCCAGTGGCACCTCTCGACCCAACACTCCCACTAGTGACAGCATAGACAGTTTGGGCTAGTGGCTCGATTCCATCGATACAATGCAACCCTAGGATAGTATACTCTGTGCAAGATCTTAAGTTGTATTAGAGGAAGTCTAGAGGATATTGCAGTCTCACATGGATACACCAGTGCCAATATCCAGTGCTCTGGTTCAATGGTCCCCCCATCCACTTCCTATTTCAATTTAAGGTTAGACAACAATGGTGTTGTGAAAGCGGTTATAACATTATACATTGCAGAGGTGACATGAGTGAGTATGCGTTCCAAGAGAATGTTCCGCTCCAATGGTGTTCATTGTGGCATGTCTGACAGTGCAGGAAGATGTGTGTGTAGTGCAGGTGTGAGCTGGAGATAGTGATAGTGTGCTGTGCATGGTAGACGAAATCTGCACCTCAGGTCTTCAAAAGGGGTGACTATTACTTCTGTGATCATGTCTCCAATTCTTGCAACCCCGGCTTCCACCCATTTCGACCAGACCAGCTGTTTGTCTATCTCTGGAAGGTTATCGTTCTTCCATAGGGATTGTACGGGGGTCACCCTTCTATTCCAATTTATTTGCTTGTGGGCCTCCCTCCATATTAATGCAGTGTGTATCGCCATCTTCTGGGTGGGCGGTCTACCAAGGGGATGGTGTAGATTCATGAGTGGTGACATATCCTGCAGCCGCATGACCTCAGCTCCAACATGTGGTAGTTCCCGGTCGCCATGAAGGACATAGTTGATGATGATCATTTGACTCACGCAGTAGTACGATTGGAGGTGTGGTAGCCCTATACTCCCTTCTCAAAAAGAGAAATTTGTGGATTCCCCCACTCCCCACAGGAGACCTCTGAAAATACCTTCTATTTTGTGAAAATCCAGGTCTGCGATAAGCAGAGGGGCGTCTTGCATGACATATAAAAAGCGCAGTAATGCAAGCACTTTGAAGAGTGCTGCTCTAACCAATAATGTCAATGAAGCAGTGTCCAATGCCGGATGTCAGCAGTGAATCGTTCCGTAACTGGGTATAGATTGCGAGTGAGATATTCAGAGAGATCCGTTGCCACTTGAATCCCCAAGTAGTTGAAATGATCACATTCAATAAGGTATGGGCAACATGGGGTGAGTGGGTGATGTGCTCCTTTAATCAGGAAGAAGATTGATTTATTCCAGTTAACCCATAGTTCACTAAATGCACCATACTGTTCTAATATTCTATATATCATGAGTGGGATTGGGTGGGCCAATGAGAATATATCGGAATACCTTAACTCTATTCTCAAGCCAAGGGCCAGCTTATTATATTCTGTAAGCGACTTCAATCCAGCAATCCAACTAAGTCAATGCCTAGTCTGGGATGCCCAATGGAAGCCCTTATTTATATATTTTGATGTCAAGTTCTTAAATCTGGATGATGAACCCTTATGTAACGCCCCTCTCTTTGAATCCCCCTGACCTCACTGAGCCAAGAAGTAGGTTTGTTTTGCAAATTAAACGGTTTATTGGAAAAATTAAACAATATATATATAGCACACTTTTATGAATAAATTAATATTTGATAACACACTTATGAATATAATAGTGATCAACAATGGGTAATATTACAAGAGCACACTCTTTAATCAATGAGGAGTTGGTATAGAAAGAATAAGGTAGCAGAGACTACTTGTATGGTTTCAAGGAAATGCAAGATGGGAAAGAATGCAGCACAGAAATAAACTTGATATGGTTTCAACAAGAGATAATATGATCACTGTTTCCCTTGTGACAACTCACTCCCCCCCTTAGGCAATATAAAGAGATGGAAAGAAGAGCACACAGTTTTCAGGAATACAATCAAATGCAGTTCAAATTCCAGTTCCCCCCCGGCAAGCTTAGAGAAAACCGGTATGCTTTTAAACAGGCAAAAATACTTTTAAATGTGATTGCAATGAAGTGAAAATTATGCTAAAAAAAATTTCAATTCACTAAAGGAGATTCAGGGTAGGTGATAGTGACTTTGAATTGGGACAGGTCAACACTAGCAATGATTCATGAGTGATTATCAGGTTGAAAACGAAATTCAGCAGTTGCAAGCAAAAGACAGCAATTTTGACAGGAGCAAATTTTTCAATTCGCAGCACTTTTTCCGAGTGCATAAAGTGCGATTACGGAAAAACTATAAGGAGTTAAATTGACAGTTAAATCTTGCTTCTAGGACGTGCGGTTCAAAAGATACGGACGTTTTTGTGGAGGTAGATTTATAAAAATAAAGTAAATCTTTCAGAATGACAGATGACGCTTTTACAGATTTAAAATCACAGAATGGGCACACGATTTCTATGCAAGTCTGGTCAGGTTGAAATGGTTTAAATACGATTATTTTAAACTAAGAGATTGGTTCTGTACAATTCTTAGACTGGATACTCACTCCTAGTTTTGGAATGGAATGGGCCCGGGACTGCACTCTCGCTACCGGATGCTCAGGCACTGGTTCTGCTCACAGCGCGCTCTCTGGTCTGCTATCGGCACTGCACAGTGGTCTGGTCGGTCTGGATACAGCACTGCTCTCTCTGGATTTCGGTTCTGGCATGGGGTTCTGGGCTAGAAGCAAACAGCATGGCAAGGCTGTTGAATAGTTTGGTGTCATGATGCCTGCCCCCCGGAAGCCAGACCAGGCCCAGCAACCCCGGAAGCAGGCATCATGCCATTTGAAGCATGCCCAAAAACCCCAGTTCGGGGCTGTTTGGGTGCAGTCCTGGCGCCTATGGCGCCAGGCTCATACGGATAAAGTCAGTCCTGGCGCCATGGGCGCCAGGCTCATTACAGAAAACTTACCTAATGCAGACCATGCTGCATACTCACCTGGTGCAGACCATGCTGCACAAAGCCACAAGCCAAATGGGGCTTAGGAGGGACTAGTTTACCTAGGGAATACTTTTTTCTCGGGTGGGGGCTGTGGAAGAATACTTACCTGGGACTTCTTCCTAGGCTATTTAAACCATGCCCGGACAGCCACACGTGCTTCGCGTTATTCTGCATTCAGCAGCGTAACGCTCACCGTGCCTCCAGCATCTTCCAGTCTTCAGCCACGCCCGCTTCAGTCCTGGACCACCTGGAAACTAAAAGAAAGAAGGAGAAGAGGTTCAAATTTGAAACCTTACCTGAATTCTTGATCCATCGCGCCGTCGATCTTGAAGAAGGAGTCATCGCACGCGCATCGTCACGCACCTCGCAGCGCCGCGCTGCACTCACCATCCTGTGCAGCTTTTCCTCACTCCATCGCAGGCTCAGCATTTCCACAACGCTCTCCGATATCTAAGGGGACAAGAAAAGCCAGGTGAGCACGGGAATTCAAAAGGGCAATACAAACTACCCCCAAAGACTTACCGGATTACCACGGGGGTACTCACCTCATCTCGGGTCGCCGCAGTTAACTCTGCATCACCGCCGCACCCCGGCCCCTAAGGGGAAACCACTGGACATTACAAGCAACCCCCAAAGACTTACCTGATTTACCACAGGGGGTACTCACCTCATCGCGGGTCAGCGCAGTTAACTCTGCATCATCGCCGTAACCCGGCCCCTAAGGGGAAAACCACTATAGACTTACCTGACTCTCACCAACTGCCCTTTGGACTCTTCGTGGTGGTTAAGTCGGCAACCTACAAGGAATCGGAAAAAGTGAAGATCAGACATTTGAACTCTTACAAACTATTGGATCCTAGAGTCAATACTGGAACTCACCAATTCCTCCACACCAGTGAAGTAACTGGTCGTCTACGCACCCCTGCGCTCGATGCAGGACGGAGAGCCCACCTTTCTAAACCATCAGGTGAGAACAAGAGGGAACATCGGGAGTGGTTAGTGGGCAGACAACGGGAGTGGAAGGTGGGTTAACACTCGAATTACGGGAGGTTAATTCCCTTTCTCCTTTGCAGAAAGACATTCATACGAGCCGACAAACGAAGTAAGCGGGGGTGTCCAGTCAGTCATCTCGGCTCTACGTGGCACCAGGCCGGTCCAGATCGACGTCCCCGTGGGAACCAGGTGAGCGTAACATTTGGTTAGGTTGCTGGATTCTGGGGCCTCTCAAAAGGATTCAGCTTGTGGATTAGGCCTCTTTTCTCCAAGGTTCTAGAATTTGGTTCTGGAGTCTATCTGGAGTCTAAGTTCTGGAGCCTCAGGAGTCTGGAGTTTTTGTCTGGATATGGTCGGGCAGCGTGCTGCACAAGAATCGATGAGTAGTGGAAAAATGAGTGTCTCTATCTGGATCTCAGTGGTTCTTTTTATGTGTTCTCAAAGGGGGTGTGGAGGCTGACTTTCTATGCCCAACCCTCTGAGGATCATGATAGGTTAAAGGATGTACTGTCCTCTGACTGGAGAAGTGAGTAGTGAGTCAGAATGAGTCATCAGGTATCATCTTTATGGCTCAAGGAAAGAACACTCCCCCTTGCATTTACTTAGAAAACAATTTTTCATAACCAAACATGCTTCCCAGATACACAAGTTGTTGAAATTACATGTACACATCACAAATTAATTAAGACAGGTCTCTGTTCAACCCTGCTCTTTCTAAGAGCTTGGATTCAGAAACGACACATTTGCGATTTTCGTGGGTTTCGCAATATTGGTTTTGCACCAAACCTTACACAGAGGCACACACCCTCTCTGTGCATATTACTGTAAGTTTGCATTTTTCTAGTGTAGACACAGTGGGCCTCATTACACGGTAGGCGGTGAGCCATGGCGCTATTAGCGCCATGGCTCATGCCAGTAAAATACCGGCACCGCCTTGGCGGAAAGGGGATTTACCGCCCCACTCCAAGGTTGGAGGGGTGGTAAATCCCCTTTCCGCCATTGCCCTTCCCCATTTCTGCCCCATAGGGCTCTATGGGAATGGGGAGGTGCTAATTACGGCACCGCAATTTTGCGGTGCCGTAATTAGCTCCGAGGTCCCTTAGCGGGTTGGATTTTAACGCCTGCAAAAAGCAGGCGTTAAATCCCCCAACCCGCAAAGGGACCTCGTAGTAAGGCGGTAAGGATTTACCAGTATTTTACCGGTACCGGTAAATCCTTACCGCCATCTGTGTAATGAGGCCCAGTATCTACAATATTAATAAATCCAGGGTTTGGTCTCAGAGCATCCCACGGCATCCAACTTGGTCTTGAATTGTGAGTGAAGGTGTCATTTTAAGAATCTCAAAATTGTACATTTCTATCAGCTGGTTACAATTAGTTATCAGTATTCTTATGAAACATATATTTGCCTTCACTTCAGTACACCCATTGGTTTGTTCCCGCCCCTAGAAGCTTAGCTTGACTCAGAGGTCACATGTCTTATTTCTCCCAGAGCAGTTGTTGTGGTCACACCTCAAATCAGCATATTCTATTCATCCCAAAGCCCCCATTGTTCCTTCCTCCAGGCTTCAGGGAACATCTCCTCCCTCTTAATCAACAGGACCATGTGATATCCTGCCTTCTGGTGTGGAGTCCCCAGGTGTGAAGGATTCCCAGGGACAGCAAGCCTTTTGAAGTCTGAACTGCATCAGGCTACTGTTTAGCTTCTGAAATACAGGTCTCCTGTCAGAATTTAGATCACCAGCGCCGGTCAGTGGCAAGCACCGGTATTGCACCAATTTTTGACAGCTGTCTATCTTTAAAAGGGATTTTTACTTTGATAGCATATGATTCGTGCTGATATTGTATTGATGTGGATTCTTGCAGTAGAGTAATGTAGAACACCCAACAAGAAGTTGTATCCTTTTGGTGGTTTTGTGAGCCATGATTTTAGCAATTTTGACGATCAAGAAAATGAATTCCCAAACAGCTCTGGGTTGCTTTTGGCAATTAGTATTGCTATTTCCAAGTGGTTTCAGGCTACTGTGTGGGTATCCCAATGGTGGTTCTAGGCAGTGATCTCCTGTGTTCACTGACATGGCAAAAGTGGGTGGCAGCCTATTTTTCAGATTTTCACTGCGCAATTTTGGATGATCTCTGGCGAGCAGCATGCTTTCCGGCGGCCATTATGATGTTTCTGCTGCCAGCGAGGTTGTAGGGCTTGGATGAGTGGGTTCAAACATCCCACAATTCATATTTACAGGACTCTACAAGTCTCATACGGAAACTACAGAATTTCACATGGCATAACACTTTCCTTCTAGCAACTTTAGGTGTGAAGGCACTATATACTTCCATTCAGCACAAATGGGCTATGATTGCAATTGACTACACTTTCAGGAATGAATCAGCTTCCTATTACAACCACATTCAGATGATCAAAGAAATGTTGCAGCTGACATTGGATCTTAGTGTGTTCACCTTTGACAACAAGATATACCAACAAACTAAGGGGGTGGCCATGGGCACTAAGTATGCATCAGCCCTAGCCAACCTATTTATGGGCATGCTAGAAGATAAAGCAGTTTACCCGGAACCGTTCCACGGAGACAAAATCAAGATGTGGACATGGTATATTGATGATGTTTTTAGTATTATTGATGAAGCATAGATGATTTTCAGGATTTTGTGACATCTTTAAACTTAAATTGCTTCGATATCCAATTCACAGGGGATTGCAATAAACACAAAGTCAACTTTTTGGACCTGACAATACACTCTGATGGCCACAAACTACAGACATGGACATTTAGGAAGCCAACTGAAGTGAACTCGATGCTGCATGCAAACAGCTGTCATTTTCATTCAACTATACACAATATACCATCAGGTGAATATATCAGAGCGAGACGCAATTGTCAACATGAAACAAAATTTGAAGAGGAGTGTACCCTACTACAACAACGCTTTAGGAAAAGAGGTTACTCAGATAAATCTGTAAGAACGGCATAAGAACGGCATATAAAAAAACAACACTTATGAAGCAACAAGATACCTTGCGATACCTTGCGATACCGACCAAAGGTGAATTCAGATTCAAACATGGTAATAAGTTTCATCACTCAATACTGCTCTGATCATCAGAGAATACAGAAAATACTGAAAAGACATTGGTACCTATTGAAACTGGATGATCACATTTGCAATTTCGTGGGTGACCACCCACGTATGACGTATAAAAGAGCAAGTACACTTAAGTCCATTCTCAGTTCATCTCTTCTGCTAGACATCGCAAGGGACAATCAAGGCACATGGCTACACAGAAAAGATTTTGGTTTTAGAAAATGTGGCATATGCCCGCAATGTAAATATGCGCATGACCAAACTACGGAGTTTGAAGACATCAATGGTAAACATTGGACCATCAAACAGAGGATCAATTGTTGTTTATGGTATTATTGGCGTATGTAAGAAAATGTATATAGGGAGCATGAAGAGAGATTTGAGAATCAGAATACGTGAGCATCTGGCAAAGATTGGCAGCCAAGACCCATCGATCCATGAGCCGAACATTGGCAGAAGGTGCACCAACTCCACAATAAATCTGAGATCAGATTTATTGGTCTACAACAAGTGACTCTGAACAAAAGAGGTGGGGATAGGTTAAAAGCATTGAGACAAGCTAAAGCATGAGCAATCTGTTATTTCAATTCGACAGTCACAGGTCTTAACAGTGACCGTGAAATGGTGTCATTTTTGTAGCGTCAGCCCATTGTAACATAGTTTTCTAGTATCTCTATACCTGTAGTATCGGACAGGTCATTAGATGTCATTTCTTTGCCTGAAGTCTTACAGAAGAGGTGCAATGTTGGTAACGATTCTCAGATTCAGGTTCAACACTTTTTAGCAACACTGTGTCGTGATTGGGTGTGAGCACGTATTAGGACGTTAACATAACATGGAGTATTATGTATTAGATGTACAACCTTTGCTTAAGAAATTTCTATTCTTTAATTTGCACAAAGTAGTCTGTTAAATTATATCATTTGAAAGAATCAGCACACGGTAGTTATTTTACCAAATTTTAGCCGGCAAGGCAGGTAAAGTGGGCTCAGGGACCGTTTCAACAATGGCGGCCCCCATTTCCAAGATGATTGGCAGCCAATGACGCTTGAATCACGACAGACATTACTATAACGTGCTGTTGGACGCAGATCACCATGGTGACGTTACTTACATTGCCATGGTCACCGTGCGCAACACAGTTAACAAGATGGCATACACAGACGGCATTGTGCCTCTGCCAACGCGTGTGACTTTCTGTTCGCAGGAATCAGGTAAGCCTAAGAGGCTCCCGAGTTTGATTGCTCGTATTCAACGGTTTATGTTGAGCATAGTACCAACACGTTGTTGATATTCATCAAGAAGTAAAGCCACACAGGTTTAGGATCCGATTTGTGACAAGACACTTTAGCAACTTGGTTGTGTTTTTTATTGATCATAACGCGCTTAATGAGGGATGCATGTTATAGTGCACAGAATTTTTTGAATTAGGTCATTCTACACACGATAAGGATTACAATTACGACATGATGGTACTTAAGACTGTGATTAAAATTATTATTTTTTGTATGCTTTGCACACCCAAATCCACAGATAGTTTCACAACATCGTGATTAACCCTACCAAGAGACAATACAATACTTAACACGTACTTAATATAGGAAGATTTGTCATGTACATTTATTTCAAGAATGAGCATCTAGCTAATATCCATACCATTATAAACCTGATCTTACATTAACTTGATTTCAGACTTTATATTGGGGATTTTACCCCGTTACTACTACAGGGACATCGGTCCTATGGATTGTTTTCATGCAACTACGGGTAAGCATACCTGTTTGATATTGTTTTGGGCAACATGCTGGCCAGTTGACCATTATGGATTAATTATTATTAACCTAAATAATGATTAATTATTCGGCTTTTTCTCTTTTGTTTTGTTTCTTTATGTTTTGATTTTTGGAATAATGTGCATACATGATGTGTGTTTCTCTACACCCTTGAATCCTCCCTTTCACCAATCCCTGTTTCTCTGTCTTTCTGTTACATTGTTATCACCTTGACCTGTATATCCGTAATGTGGCATGATGGAATAATGCCCGCGCAATATGTTTGATTTCAACACTGGTTTTATGCTGATACTATGTTTTTGCGTAAACCATACACAATTATGTTAAACAATGTAATACACTTATGGTGATTTGCTGTGGATATGTTTTTTGCGTAAACCATACACAATTATGTTAAACAATGTAATACAACTATGGTGATTTGCTGTGGAATATTATGTAGCCCAGATTTGAAAAAGGCTCAGCAGAGCCGAAACATGTTATCGTATATGGGCTTCTATTGAATGTGTGACTATGCAGCATAATTAAACATACACACATCTTGATGGCGCTGAGTCCTGGATTCTTTTCTGTTTTACACTGTTCTAATATTCATTTGATAATTGGACAGGAGTCGGCCAGCCGGGTCGCTGAGGTATATCAAAAGATTGGCAGTGTACAGTGATACCTTATCTTCTCTGCCCTCCGGCCATCAAAATCCAGCCAACGACTTCGTCTGACGGAGCAGCGCGGCAGGGGTTCAATAGCTATTGCGAATAACAATGAATCTCCCAAATCCCATCCTTCGCCTAATTCCCCACAGGCTATCCTATATCACCGAATCAAAAGCTTTCTCAAAATCAATGGCTAGTAGTGCAAGGGGTTCACGAAGAACTAGTGCCCTCTCCAGCATCAGATGTAATCTATGAATATTAATATGTGTTGACCTGTCTGGCATAAAGCCACATTGGTCTGGGTGAATTAAAGGGGGGGGATCACTGCTTGCAGTCTAGTCTCAAGTACCTTTGCGAGAATTTTTGTTTCGCTGTTGATCAATGAAATTGGTATATAGGATTTACAAAGTTCAGGAGGTTTTCTGGGTTTGGGGATGACCACTATGGTGGCTTTGCGTAGATCAGGGGAAAGGATTTCCCATTCCTTGCAATAGAGGAACATTTTGTGTAGGGGCCTAGCCATTTTATCCCCTCCCAGTTCTTTCCATGTCTCGATGGAGAAGCCATTAGGACCTGGTGTCTTACCAGAGTGTAATTGGCAGATGGCCGTCACAATTTCATATTCTGTAATATCTGCATCTAGTTGTATTTTTTGAGTCTCGGATAGACAGAGAAGAGTAATACTATCAAGCACGATGTAATTTATTGGTATGGTCGGACTCTTATATAGTGAAGCATAGTAATCCACGAAAGCCTCAGCAATTTCGCGTTCTGTTTGCACCAGCCTGGTTTGTGCAGTTTTAATCCCCCTAACATGGCAGTGTCTTTTGTCTCGTCATTCAAGCCAGGCCAGTATCTTGCCAGCCTTGTCCCCGGTTTCATACATGTGTGTGCGCATTTCCCAATGGGCCTGTCTGGCATTGTCAAGGGCAACATTTCAGAGGCGTTCTCTGGCCGTTAGAAGGGACAGATGCATTTCGGGCGACCCCATAAGTATGTGTCTCCACAACCACCAACTCCATTTCCGCTCTTGACTTCCTTGGCTTCTCTCCCTTTACCCCCACACTGTCTTCCTTCCTGCCCTTAGCACCTGTTGAGGTTTCTAAGTTGTCCGCTCTAGAAAGGTCTCATACAAACAGGTGCCCCCTGCTCCTCTAGAACCATTAAGGACAACATCTCTTCTCTCGCTCTGGCTCTTGCTGACTTCTGAAACCACTGCTTCACCACCAATTTCCCTCTATCCCTCAAGCACTCCCTTCTGCACCCTCTCCTAAAAAAAGCCATCTGCAGACCCCTCATGCCTGGTTAACTATCGCCCTATCTTCACCACCTCAATCCTGATTAAACGCTTGAAGATGTTGGCCCTCTCCCAACTGGTCCTTCATACGGAACTTTTTGGTTGCTTCCACAAACATCAATCTGGATTCTGAGCATCCAGAGGCATGGAAACTGCTCTCCTGAACACCCGTGAAGACTTGCTTGCAAATCTTGATTCTAACTCTCCTGCTGTTCTAATTCTCCTCAAACTCTCCTCTGCTTTTGACATGGTCAACCATTCTATCCTCAAAAAATGTCTCTGTGATACCCTCTGCATTACGGACAGGGCAGAGGACTCGCTGACCTCCTTCCTCACTAACCGCCCTCTCCAGATGCAACTGGGCTCTTTCTCCTCCACCACCTCACTCTCTATCTGAAGGATCCCTGAGGGCTCTATCCTACCGCTGTGGCTCTTCAATATCTATCTTGCCCCTCTTGCTCACCTCATCTCCTCCTTCTCTCCTCACTTCCAGTGTTATGCTGATGACACACAGCTCTCCTTCAAACTTCCTTCTGCTGCCTCCTCCTCCTCTCTCATCCCAGATTTTCTGACCACCATCCAGACATGGTGTGTGGCTAACGATCTCTGTCTTAATTCCTATAAAACAGAGATCCTTCTCATTGGGACCCATACGCCCTGTTTCCCTCCTACCCTCTGGATGCCCTCCTTGGGCCCTCTACACTCACCATCTTGTGAGGCCAATAACCTTGAGGTCATCTTTGACTCCGCTCTCTTCTTCACCCCTCACATCTTGCACCTCGCCAAGAAGGCCCACTTCCAGCTTCACCTTGTGGGGTACATTTACCAGCCCAACAGAAATCCCTACATCACTAAAATGCATGTTAGCATTTACAAAAATAATGGCTGCACTGGGTCTGCTGAGCACATGTTCCCTTGCATTACAAAAACTGCGTTTTTAGCAGTTACAGAAGTAATGGCTGTGCTGTATCTGCTGAACACATATGGGGCTAGATGGAGCACAGATATCCCGAGAATTGCTGCATTTTATTTTCTCATGTGAGCCTAAAGAGAAATATTCCAAGGCAGAATGGGTCAGCGCTGCTATGCTGCCAGCTCAAGACTTGCAACTAAAAAAGAAAATGTTCTGTGTTTAAAATGACCTTGCAGGGGTGCTATTTCAATCTATGAACATTACACAGTTTGGTTCAAGTAAAACAGAGCCAGACCAATCTATATTCAAGATGAACACCATCAAATGAGGGCCATTCCTCCCTGAAAGTCATTGTTGTGTCAAGTAAAATCTGGGAAGAGCAGAGAAATTCATTTCCGGCCTTACAGCCAGCATTTACTCTTGTAACAGATTAACACGGGCAAAGCTCTTCAAAAGAAGCTCTCTCTCTCCCTTTGCTTGGTGTCACTTTCAAAGAACCCATTTCTTCAACATATCCCTGTGCACAGAAATTGACCAGATCTCTGAAAGCTTTCAGACAGCAAAATGTGAGGAAAACTGCATTTTGTTAAATGGATATAAAAATAAAAAGAACCTGTGTTACTTTGCCTTGCAGAGAAATGAAAGGACATGATGGAAGCTGAATGGGAAAGAATACTGTTAAATGCCCAGAAATACAACTGTACATTGGGGGAAGAAAAGATAAAAAATATATGTATATTTAATTCTGTGTATTTTATTTTCTTTACAAAAAGGACTTCAACAGCCTAGCTGAGGCAGGCATTCCTGTTAGACCAGTTTGGCGTAAAGGGCAAATTTCACACCTCCCTGTAATTTTGATACTGCCAAGGCAGGGGCCCTGTTCTATGGACTGTTAGGTGTGATAATTACAGGGTGTATCAGACTGCATGGCAGAAATGCTCCTAAGAACAAAGGAGGAAGCCAACTCATGTGTTTGCCTCAGAAGTCTGAAATCCCCTGCATTCAAATTGAAGGACTTCAAAGGAGAAGCCATGGCAACCTCTGTGCAAGGTTGACCAGTGAAAAACATTTGGCTGGGGGGTTAGAAAGGCTGCCCACTTTTGGGAACAAAGCCAGCCCATTTGATTTAAGAGACTTTTTATATTAAGACATGTATGTCAGTAATCTGAAAACTCAGTAATGTGAAATTATGAGGTTTTAAAGGTAATTTTTGCACAATTAAAATGAGACGATGTGGGTGATCCTTGCATGTGGGGACGTGAATGGCATTAAAGAGGCGATTCTGAGGAAAGTGTACATGACACAGATGTAAATGTTGATGTAAATATGCCAGACATTGATAGGCCTCTGTGTATACATTTTTTGAATTTTAGATTAAATATTTTCCATAGAAATTGTGAAGGATTTCCAGAAGGACAAAACAGCATCGTACAAACTTGAGGTTTGGAATGGCATATTCCTTGTAAAATATGGGATCTGCCCATCAAATTTTCAGCAGGATAACAATTGTAAATATAAGGGGTTTTGTTTCATAACTGATTTTGGCAAAAGTAGCTGTGGTATAACAAAGCACATCATAAAAACACCCACACTAAAACTGATGTCACATCCCTGGGTCCAATCTGCTTACAAGGATGCAGTGACATCCACAGCCTGACCTAGCCCATCTTAGAGGTATGTCCTGGTTATTTCCTCCCCCATAGTAAAAATCCTCTGATGTCATCCTGCCTATAAAAGAAGGAGGCATAGGGAGATTCAGGACATTCAAAAATCCGACATTCAAAAATCTGGATACAAAAATCCAACCTTCAAAATCCAGAGATCAAGACATTCAACATTCCACATTTACCCTGCAAGAGTCCAGATCCAGGCAGAACCTCCTTTGCAGGCAAAACCTCCTATCCAGGCAGAACCATTTATCCAGAATTAAACCCTACAAAAATCCTAATAATTCAGGGAGAAAGGGGGAAAGGCTGTGGAGCCCTTTGGAGAATACAGTGACCAGACTTGTCTTTCCCCAACTGATGAACCCTGCTGTCCACTGAGACCACACCCTGGTTGCCCTACTGTTCCCTTAAACGAGAGCCTCACTGCTGCGCAGTCACTAGACCCTTGTCCCGCTGTCCAGAGACACGGTTAGCTGTCCAAACTACCCAATTCAAGTGCATTTGGTAAGTATCACTCCTCCCCAGTAACCAAAAAGCTGCATATACCGCTCTGTTACCTTGTATTCTGTCCAATCCTTCAAGAAATCCTGTAAGCACCCTATTAACTTCTTAAATTATCATAATCCTCTGAGTAGCCTGTCCTTAGAAAAATATGTGTTAGTCTCCACATGTAGCGTAATTCTTTCCAAATCATTTCAGTCCTTTGTGTAAGTCCTTAGTACTATTTTGAATAAATGAATTCATTTCCCATAGAGATAAACGCGGCGTGAATAGGTTAACCTTGCAAATTAACTCCTTGCGTACTGTGTCTTTCTGTAAATATGTTGGGGTACATTTACCCACCCAGCAGAATTCCCCACCATCACCAATCTGCACTTCCGCAGTTTCCAGCAAAATGGCTGTGCTGGCTCTGTTGAGCACTATCGCCTTGCCTTAAATACTGTGTTTTGCAGTCACCAAAATAATGGCTGCACTGTCGTTGCCAAGAATATATGGAGCAGGATGGAACCAGGAACACACCAGGAAAGGCTGCCAGTGTGTTTCCTGATGTGCACCAAAGAAGAGAGTTGAAAAGAAGCGCTGCTTTGCTGCTAGCTCAGAATTTCCCATTGAAAAAGTAAATATTTTACATTTAAAATGTTGTCGCCTTGATGCTCTTGTTCATCTGCTCAACAATATACAGTTCTGATCCAGTAAGAACCAGCTATGCTCAGCCATATTCAAGTTGTGCTCTAGCAAAAGAAAGCATTTCTCACTGAATGACAGACTGTGTCAGGAATAATCTGTGAAATCACAAACAACTTTACTCCCAGCTGTACGGAAAAATGCTTGACTTTTTTCTACAAAATATCCCAGATAAACTCTTCAAAAGAAACCCTATCTCTCTGTGCGTATGTCAGTTTCAAGGGATCTTTATTTTGACAGATGTTTGTGCATTGGAAACAGGACTGGGGCTTTGGAAAGATTCAGAAACTGGATGTAAGAAGGCCACATTTGAAAGTGACATCCCAGCAGAATTAACCATGTGTAAAAATTGTTACTTTTGCAAACAAAAAAAATGTCTGTTTAAAAGTGTAATATTGAATAAGGCCCTGTCCTTGCCTAGAAATGTAAGGGGGTTTGGCTTGAAAACATCTATGGGATGTTTTATTTCAAAAGACTTGCTTCTGATTCAGAAAAACATTGATAATAAATAAATGCATTTGCTGTACTGGGGAACCAGCAAAACATGTTTATCTGCTTGGCTTCAAAGGACAATTGTTTGCTGGGAACAGGAGTTGCCATCCCCTTGGAAACTCTAAATGGACCAAGGTTAAGCATATCACACGCTCATCAGACTTTGTGTGTGGGCTTGGGCCTGCTAAAATAGATTTCAGGACACTTAGGTGTGAAATTGCAAATAGCATCTCCCCTCAACTTCAAATGGGGGGCTTCAAAGCCAACTCCAGAGCAGCCTTGGAAGTTATGCCCTTATTTGGGAGACAATGAGGGCCATCTGGCTCAAAAGACTATTTTAATTAATAAGCCTTATGATAATATGTGCATATGTATAACATTATAGAATTGTAAGTGAAATATTTACCACGGAAAATCACGGAAAATGATTAGAAGGATGAAAAAATGTCGTACAGACCTGGGAGTTGGACTGCCATGCTCTGTGTGAAATATGTAAGCTGCCTATGTAAGTTTCAAAAGTGCCACAACTGTAAAAAGGTACATGTTTGTGCCATAACTGGTTTTAGCAAAAGTAACTGTGGGATGATCCTATACATTGTAAAGCACACATCATAAATCTGATGTCATGCCTCTGAAACCCAACCGGCTGACAGCAAGGGGATAACAATCACCCCTGACCAATCCAGTTGTTAAAGGCATGCAGAGCCTAAGCCTGCCCCACCGTATAATCCTGTGATTTCATCCGCCTTATAAAAAGTGGGAGCTCACATAGACAAAGGACACACTCTCCTGAAATGTCCAGCTCCTGTGCACCCTGCGCATCCAAACATTCCAGATTCACCCTGCAAATACCAGACTCCAATGCCAGAAAAGGGGTTGTTGATCCTGGCCCTCCTATCCAGGCAGAGCCACCCTTCCGAACTAAACCCCATAACAAAATCCCAATAACTCTGGGAGAAGTGGGAAAAGCTGTGGTACCCTTTCTGAGAGTATTCTGTGAACAGTCCAGCTTTTTGCCCTACTACCTGAATGCCGCTGGGCCGTGACTAGACCTTTGCCCAGCTGTTTTCTGTGAAGAGAGCCCGCTGCCGTGACCAGTGACCAGATATTGCCTCGCTGTCCAGAAACTCGGTTGGCTGTCCCAAAATCCCAAACTCAAGTGCTGATTATGAGTATTACCCCATCTCATAGCAACACATAGTATACCCCAACATGATACCTTTTATTTGTTCCACCTTCTAGGTAATCCCATCCATACCCTGATAACTTGTTGAAGATAGTCTGAATCCTCTGTGTATTCTGTTCCTTGATTTTCTCATGTTAGCACAATTCTTCCATTCATTTCTGTCTTGCATAGGTCCTTCGTCATATTTTGAATAATTTAATGAATTCCCACATAGAGCTGAACGCGGGGTGAAAAGGTTAAAATTGCAAATTATCCTCGGAGTGTACCATGTCTTTCTTTAAATATCTAGCCACTAAATCTAGTTTAAGTGAAACTTGTCCTTTCCTCTTTAAACCAATTTTCTCTTTAACTGCTTTTATTTTTAAAACCAAATTTTCTTTCACCTGGAAATCTCATCTAGTTCTTCAGCTTGAGTCACTCTTTCACTTTCCCATTATCCCTGTGATATGCATCTATCACCCAGCCTAAAAACCGCATTCCGGTTCTGTCTATTTCACCTGTTTTTCAAACTGTTTTGGACATTTAAACCCGTGTAATTTAGCAAATGCAAATTCTGTGCATGTGATTCTGGCTGCACAGTGTTGTCACTTCAAAGTTGATTTTAGAATTGTATGCCCCTTGTTGGTACCTTGCAGTTGCTAGTGTTGTTACATCCCTGATACTGTGATAACTGATATTTACCTCATTTATTCAAACACACATTACATTAATTATTTACCAATTCCGAGTGTTATCTATGCAATAGCGAATGTTTTCAAACCCAATTTTGCCTCCCATTTCGTTTGCTGCCTAGTATCCCCGACTCTTCGCTGCTCCTTTCTATCCACTCAAAATTTGATTAGTTGGGGTTTGAGGGAGCATTGCAGGGGGAAATCTTAAGTCGGTGCCATCTACCTGAACAGTAAAATTGCTCCTATTCATCTGTGCTTTGGATATGTTCTAGTAGAAGGTCAACCAAGTGAATTTAATCAGTTTACATTGTAATTGTCAACCCATTGGTGATTGCTGCCCAATATTAAAATGTTGTGATTTTCTTTGCATTTAAAATAAATAAATATTGTATTTCCACCCACCAGCCTGGTTCATGGTCCATTGTGACCCGGGGTTTTTGTAAATGGGGTGTGAGACAGGTTGGGTGCCAGCTCAATCTGAATTCTAGGAAATAAAGAAAAAGTATTCTAATTGAGCGCTACATCCTAGGCAAATGGTAATGGTCCTGGTCTGGTGCGTGATGCCTGATTATAATCCTTAACAGCTTGGGGGCTCGTGCCGGGGATTGGGTAAGTGTTGCCACCTCTGACAGCTTAACACAGCAGACTTACCTTCAAGGTAGTGATACTTTGTGTGGCTAGAAAGCTGTGTTACGCTGTAAAAAGTGCCTCCCAAACATAGACCCTAAGTACCAGGCCTGTGTATAAAATTAAAGCTAAATCAACCCCAAACCAGACAAAAAGCAACAGAATACAGGTGACCCCTATATAAATAAATTAAAAAAGAAACAACATTTCCCAAAATGACCACAGTAGAGATAAATATGGCCAGGGAGCACCTTCTGCACAAATTATTTGTCAGTGGGTAATGGCAGCAGCAAGATGAGGTGGTCTGGCTAGAAGAGATGATGCAACAGGTCACCGCCACGGACATGGATGTGGCAGGACGATGGCCTATTACATCAAGTTTTGAGTGAGTTGTACATGACTCTGAAAATTAAAGAGGAGCAGATTAAAATTGTCAGAATCACAGCCTACATGTATCACCATATAGGAGTGATGCAGGCAAAGCATGAAGAAAATAGAACTCTTGTGCAAAACCAATCTGAACTCTTAACTCCAATCTAGACTGAGCTAAAATTAGCAGAACAAAAATTGCAAAAGAGCCAAGATTCTGAGGTGCAAGTTGAGAACTACATCAAACAGTTAAAAGAGGACTTGGCTCTACAACAGCAAAATAATGTAGACCAAGAGGCCCAATTCAAATAATGTAGAGCAAGAGGACCAATTAAAAGCCTTAAGAGTGGAGTCAAGAAAAGGTTGACTCTGAGGAAGAGAGTCAACTGAAATGAAAACAAGTGAGATACAATAATGTCAGCGCAGAACAAATAGTCATGTTACAGAATCAGATAAAAGAATTGGAAGAGGAAAGTAATACATGAATTATGAAAGAACTCCACTCCCAAGCAGAATTTGATCAAGAACGCCAGAAATTAAATGTTATCAAGCGACAAAGAGATGACCTTGCTGAACAGAGGGGTGCTGTGAAGCAGGAAAACATGCCCTATGTCAGGAAGTGAGCAGCCTAAAAATAGATCTACAGGAAAGAGAGTTAGGCCTCCAGAAACTAAATGAAATGAAAAATGAATATCAAAAGTTAATGAAGCACACCAGACGAGTAGAAAGTGCTCTGGAAGAGAACACCCAAACTAAAAATGTGCAAACTCAGGAGGTGAATCTCCTGCAACAAACAAAAATGGTCTCATTGTTCCCAAACCATACAAGTAGCGCAAAGAGACAATGATGCCCTCTGTGAGGAGAACAAGGGACTCCACAAGCAGGTAGCGGGTCATAGAGGCCAGTCAAGCCCTGATAGTGGAGCAAAAAGCTCAGACCTTTGCCTATTATCAAGAGGTAGGGGCTGAGAAGGAGAAACTAGGGAGGTTGGAGAAAGAGTATGCCAGGCTAAACCCAAACTTGAGAGACCCTGAAAAAGTAGGGAGGGACAAGGCTACCCCTGATCCCAGTGGGATACCCTCTGTACTAAGGGACTCTAACACATTTAATACTTGGTGCACTGCTGACTTCATGTCTACTGGTCCACATGAGCCAGAAGCCATGAGGCCTTCAGAATTAGATAGGCCTAGCATGATGCAGCTGACAGGTCAGCACGCCTCAGAAATTGATGGACAGCCATCCCTGCATAGATACAAAAACATTAGAGCCAATGACCAGGAAGCCTCGCATGAGGAGAAAGTCAGGGACCATTTGGTTCGATTTGCACAAAAACAGCATGAAATGAGGCCCCAAAAGAGCATTCTGAAGACATCCACCCAATCAGGGCAGTGGTGGGATCCTCCGCCAACCCTGGAACCAGGGAGGAGTCAGAAGACTACTCTCCTGTGCACCACAGGGGAGAAGAAACTAGGCCCCACCATCCTGCGAGCCCCTCACAAGCTCAAAGAATCAGGGAGCACCTAGAAGATCATGAATGGTCCTCAAACAGTAGCACCTCTGAGGGCGAGTGGACTCAGGTGATGCGGCAAAAGAAGGATAATAAACAAAAGAGAGCTCTGGTGAAAGACCCCATTAAGCAGATCAAGGCTATTAAAAATGTCATGACCCTATATCACAGAAATGCAAAATATTCTGCCTGGGAGCATCTGGAGCTATATGAACAGATAATGAACTCTTAATATCAAAAATAGCCAGAATTGCACAGACTTTGCCAAATGGACGTTCTCTCTGGAGTACTACAGCTTCTTTGCTGGGCTGGATGAGCAGAACCATTCGAGGTGGTCCACCTGTAAGGTGGCCATCTTGAAGTACTTTTCCACTCACAGAAACCCCCAGGAGGGTCGCAAAGCGGCCTACAATCTGCATTGTGGATTGGATCAGGCCCCAATCTATTTGTGCAGGAGCTAAAATGCTCCTTTACGCAAACTATCGGTGGGTGCGCACGAATAGTAGAGAATTTGTAACCACCTATTTTCATGCGCTCCCAAAATATATAATGACACAGCTGGTAAGGGATTTTCGTGACAACAGGACCCTGAACTGGGTAATAGAGCAGGCTACTTGGATCTACAAGGTCCAAAAACCTGCAGAAAGCAAAAACCAAACAAAAACCCCCAAAACAACCAATACCCCCGCTGCTGCTAAGGTGGCAGAGGTGAAGGTTGCCCCCATTTTGGACCTAGAAATAGGGGGCATGAAAACACACCTTCCCAAAACCAGCCCAATCAGAGGCAAAGAAGGCCTTCTGATCAATCAGCAGCAGGTGGTAGTCAGGTAGGAAACCCCACCAATGTGACCTGTAACTCTGCTAATTATATTAGTCCCAGGTATAAGGGCAACAGACCTATCTTGGGGTACGTATGGACTCCCTCAGCCCAAGGGGGGATCCAATGAGGTGAGTACTGGCCATGGAAACATCCCTCCCAACTTCCCTCAGGAGGACAGTAATCCTCCAGATCCTGGGTTAAGTTTCTTCCCCTGTTACCTTCCAAACCCCAACCTACAGGACAACTTTCCTTTCTCTCCCCGCTTTCAGGAGTCCAGACCACCCAATCCAGGAGAGGGGAGGCCAAGGGTGGAGGGTTACCAAGGGAATCTCCAGTACTCAGGGTACTCTGGGAGAAGGAATAGTCACCCTTCCCAAGAACAACCTAGGTTTGATCAAAGACCCCCGTACCAGCCGGAGCGGGTGTCCCAACTGGAGCGCCAGGCCCAGAACCTCACACAGGATTGGAGTCGCATGTTGAGGGCTCAGCAGAACCCTCAGATGAACATGGCGGCTCAGAACCCCTCAAACCAAGAGTCTGGCACCCCAGAATGGGAGGAAGACGGGTGCAAAGCCCTAGAGGAAGCTTCCTTCCTCACCCACGAAAAGCCGCTGGACACCCCGGAACCAGAACTAAAATCTCTTGCCCCTGAAAATCTGCAACCTAGGGAACAGAGGGTGGGTAGGAGAAACCAAGAAATCAAAAGACCCTTTTTGTGGAGGAAGTCAGTGTCCTCCAGTTTGAAGGGGAAGAATCCTTGGAGGATTCTGGGAAGAAAATCTTCTCCTTCATGGACAGGAAAATTCCTTCCAAAGAAAAATGGGTCCGAAGAGACCAGAACTTAGACTGGGTAGGTGTGGGGACCGATTCAGAATTACACATCCCTGAACCCGAGAATTGTCATCCAGAGAACAAAATATTGATGGAGGGATACTCCCCACAAACTGATTTTAGTGACTGCCACCAGGTGAAAGGGGGCAGCACAGAGCTCAGGGAAAAAGGGGATCTCGAAATCCCACATATTTCAGGATGCCAAATATTTGTTACAGATTCCCAGACTCCGGCACAGAAAACTGTCCAACACCCCACCGTGTCGGAGTCCAAAATAAGGAAATTGACCACCCAGCTTGCCCAAAATGCCCATTAGCTTTGCCCATTAGCTTTGCCCGTTGGAGGAGAAAGAATGTAGATTCTACGCCCCGTACGAGTGCAAGGGCAATGTGCATTTTTATCACTGGTGGACACTGGATCCCAAGACACTCTCCTGTCCAAAAGGGCCTTTGAGCAGCTAAATTCCGGAAGGGGGAGAGACATCACATCCCTCTCACCCCTCTTCCTGAACAACTCCAGAACTTCGATGGGAATGAAATTCCCGTTGAGGGGACTGCGGATCTGGAAATCAAAATTGGGTGACATAAGGTGAAGCACCCGGTCATAGTCGTGACTCCAGAGGGGAAACCATGTCAATTAGGTAATGACCTCCTCTGGAGGTTGTCTCCGCTCATAGACTGTGTAAATAGGCTCCTCTGGACTCAGACTAAGCGGCCAATAAAATTAAAACAAAGTGTCAACCATGTTAGTTTAAATGGCACATGCCTCATGATTGAACAAAAATCTGATCAGATTGAGTTTAATTTCCAGAATAATCAAATACCTGACAATACAGTAATTGCTGTAGGACAACAAACTGGTGATGGGAACTCCTCTCCATTCTTGAAATTCAACCTTCCTTCCAGTTCCAAGTGGCATTCCACACTGAAAGGAAATACTTTGAAATGTTATACCAATTCCCAATCTGAAAATCCAAATCCTATAGTCAAAAGCGATGAAAAACCGGGGGTGTGGCCAACTAGCACACGATGAGGACGTGATTCCTCGGTGCTCCGTGGCCGCCAGCTGAATCCTGAACAAATCCTGCAAAAATCATACCAGATTGAAAAGAAAAACATATTGACCAGTGGCGGACACCCGCGGCCACATTTGACGGCCGTGCGAGGCAGAACCGGAGTAAGGAACCGGAGATATCGCCGACCGAAGCTGCCTTCGACTGGTGCCAAACCCACATCAAGATGGCTGCCGAGTGCGGAGGGCGGTAGGAGTTGCCGCGGCTCGCCAACGGGGGGACTGTGATTCCCCTCCTCCCCTACTGCCGCGCCTCCTTGCGCACAAACTATTGAGGACTCCTGAGACAGGGGTTCCCCTTCAGCTGCCGACTGCTGTCATCCAACCACGGGACCCCTAGACCGTGCCAAAAGAAGATCTGGCCGCCAGCGATGAGACGAGAAACAGCGGCGCGAGGGCTCCATCCCGCCCGGACCTGGGGCACTGCAGACCCCGTGGCAGACACAGACCCATAACTGCACCCAAGATGAGCTGTGCTCGCGCACGGGGAGTGACGGATTGAAGCCTGGGAGGGGCTGAGAGCAGAGAGAGGCAGCAGCTCCCCTGATACGGAGACGGCCCGGATCGCAACCCTCGCTTTCCATCGTGGCCGGCTGTGACCAACGGAGGCGAGGAGTGCACGATCCCCCTCGATGGATGCTGTATGAAGCATATGCTCAGGTCCCTGAAGCGCAACCCCCATCTGGAGAGAAAGATGACACACACACCAGCCTGTAACTTTCCTGAAATGCAGGACTGCCGCCCAAGGCACTGGGACACGGCACCAAAGATGCCATCCCGGGAAAGTCGTGTGGTTGGAGGCAAACGACATAGAGCGCCTCGCAGAAATAGACGCTGAACTCTCCTTGGCTGCACCTCTAGACCCACTGCGCTGCCGCCACGTGTGGCCCCCCATCCCCCACTGTTGAACTGGAGAGCCTGAGGAGCGAACGAACAGGCCCTGATCCCCTGATCTGCTTCAAGGACGGGCCGGTCCGCACCATCTAGGCCCTGCGTGGACATTTGCCGGCGCTCCGTACTACGTTGAACGCCTGCCGACATCCCTATGAGAACCGGTAAGGAGAGGGGGAGGTGGGACACGGCTGCCGAACACTGAACTGAAGGAATCTCATTGCAAATAACGTGAGGAAAGTCTCCCCTACCCCCCAACCCCTCTTCCATTTGGCCCATGGACCACACTGGCCTAGCACACAGACAATTACTGCACCGGGAGAGAAGAACAAAAAGGCCCCGGTCGAGCCCTCAGGCAGCAGACACCCTGCACCAACTCCTAACTGTCAGGGAACAAGGGACAAGGGAAATCGCTTATCTGACTACAAAGAGAGAACCGATCACTCCGAAGAAATACCCAAACTGAATGATGCGAAATCCCCACAGACACTAAAAGGAAGCTGTACAGCTCCAGAGGCTAGCCCACGTTCAGAGCGAACCATTTTGCACGCAGAGTGCTAAAATGACACCTGCAGTAAAATGATCAGGGGACGACTGAGCTAACCAAACAGGGATCCGCGAAGATGTGGGGTACAGTCAGGACACTAATCTCCTTACAACCACACGGCGAGTCCCAATAAGAAAGTCAGCACCAGTCACAGCAATAACACGCCACAAACACCTGCTACAATGGGCAAAGACAAGATTAAAAAAGTGACCAACCAAAGCACAATGGAACAATACACAACTGCCACTCTACCCCCGACGGCGGAAACAGGCAGGCCTGATGACTCACAAAATCCTGCAGAAAACATCTCCCTAAGAGATGTGATGAACGCCATTTCCAACTCGCGAACCTCCATGGAGGTCAAAATGGATGGCATCTCCACAGAGGTCTCCCTGCTGCGCCATGATCTTCAGAAACTCTCGTCCCGCACTGGAGAGGCTGAGACTCGGATATCAGTCGCAGAGGAGGAATTGAGAAATGGGGGCCGGCAAATGAATAGAGCATTAGAACGCATCAAAATATTGGAGAGCAGGGTGGAAGAGGGAGAAGGCAGGTCAAGGAGAAACAACATCCGTATTCTTGGCCTGCCAGAAAACGCTGAAGGGGAAAGCATGGAATTGTTCCTAGAGCAATGGATTGCAGATCTATATGCTCCCAAGACTCTATCGAAATTCTTCTCGATAGAAAGGGCACACTGAGTTCCAACGGGCAGACCTATACCTGGTGGACCACCGCGAACTGTGGTAGTAAAAATCCTAAATTATAGAGACAGAGATGCGGTGCTGTACATGGCCAGGACAATGGGCGAAATAACATACAATGGCTCCAGGATAGGCTTCTTCCCGGACTTCACTAGGGAGGTGTAGAAAATGAGACAATCCTTTAATCCCCTTAAAAACGCTAACAGACACTGAACGTGAAATACGGCCTCCTGTTCCCAGCACAGCTAGAAATATATCATAATGGGACGACGACACACTTCACAGACCCTAAAGAAGCATGGACCTGGGCGGAGACCAATCTGAAACGGGACTGGGGCTAACGCAAAAGACGTGAACCGAGAGGAAACAGACCGAAGCTAAATGGGCCCCCACAAGAAATATTGCAACAAGACATGGAGGCGATACCACAAAGACAAGATGAATAAAGGCATGAGTGGACGAAAATGGTACGTCAACATGACACGAGATTAAGAGAAAATCACCTAACAGCTATAGCAACTGGCGAAATGAAAGCTGGCGGCCCACAAGCCAGCACGGCACAACCACCAAGTTTCGCGAAGTGCATACTGTGGTATTCCTAATACCAAAGAGACTTTAGCACTCAGTATTAATTCAACTAGTTAAACGTTTTGTTCAATGGGCGACAGAAGCTTCAGTTGGGGATGGAGTATGGGGAGGGGGAGTTGGGAGTTACACAGGTACAAAATTGGCAATTGGCGCAGCAGGACTACAGTCAGCAGTGTGCACATGAAGATCGCGAGAGATGACTATCCTCACATAGAACTAAATCCAAAGACTGATGCCCACAGCTGGAAATAAAGCAAGAAAACTCGCCTTCATGACATGGAACGTGAATGGCCTGGGGAACAGTATAAAACCAAGGCTAGTAACACAATACATAAATCGCCATGATCCAGACTTAGTGCTGCTCACTGAAACACATCTGGCAGGCACCGAATGCCACTTCTTTAAGAGAACTGTCAGGAATAAGGGCTGGTGCCGCCGGGGAGTAACTAAGTTTGCTTATTAAAGCATTGGTAATGAGAACTACATTTCCCAGCATTCCGGAGAGGACCTGTAGTTCAGCGCAAGTTGCCGCGCGTTGCCAGCTGCAAGTAATGAAAGGCAGCATAAAGCCAACACGCTCGCGCCCGCAGGTGTGGCTTATTTTGTGTTCCTGGATGGGTGCGGTCGGAGCGAGACGCGAGCGAAGCTTTCCTTACAGCCCATAAGATTTTGGAGCAAGACGAAGCTGGCGGACTGGCTGGCAGTTGATACAGCGTTTTCTTCAGACTCCGAGTGGTCCCGTGGGGCCGCTCGGAGCTCAGATAAGTAACGGGCACATTACGCTGGTAAATACTGGGAAGCAGGATGAATGCGGGCGGGCTGGCTGACAGTGGTTACGGCATTTTCTTCAGACTCTGAGTGGTCCCATGGGGCCGCTCAGAGCTCAGATAAGTACTGGGCACATTACGAATTTACAGCAAAGTGTGTGTTTTCAGTAAATCCTTGTTAAGGACTTCGATGCTTAATACTCGTGTGTTTTAAAGGCACACGGCAGAGTGCGGACAATGTTTAGGGTTGCTAAATCAGTAACATACAGTACAGGACATTCAGGGTTAGGGGCTGTTTGGGCACAACAGTGATCTGGTGTCCCTGTCTGGGCATGTACATTATGGCTATATGTGTTCAGTGTTGCTTCAGCTTGCCCAACGGGCCATGTGTCATGTATTTCATGTATGGAATCTAAGTCCATTGTTTGTGTTCATCTATGCTTGCTATATGTTTTTCTTGTTACATGTTCACACGTATTAAGGTGTGTTTATACGATTTAGAGGTAGGCAGGAGGCAAGATTAATAACGCATACCCTATGTGTTTGGTTGAGTACAAGAACTAGATAAGGAGGTTTTTCCTGTGCTTCCCCTTTCCTATCCACCTTAGGAGTTCCCTAACCCTCTATCCGGTGTTCCTACATCCCTATCCTATCCACAACCTCTTCCTAACTCCTCTTCCCCCCATTGGCTGCCACGTGGTATCCTGTGTATATAATCAGGCGCCTGTGCCAACCACGGGTGGATGGTCGAATTCATTCGGCTTCTGTGGTTCGGGGGAGAGTGTCGATTTCTCTTCTCCATTATTGTGTGCATTCTGACATAATAAGCCACCCCCATATTGGGATACTAAAACCACCCAAGCCAAATGGATACGACTCCTCCACCTTTAGCCAATGTGCTAAAGGCTCTTCAAGATATTCAGTTAGAATTAGCACAGACACGCCAAGAGTCAGACAACTTAAAAGTACAAGTACAAGGTTTGATGGCTCAGCAAACTCCCTTGGAGGGGGCTAGTGGGTCTAATGTTAGAGAACCATCTACTAGTCAAAATGCTACCGTTATTGTTCAATCTTCTAGTAATGTACCGTTAGCAGCACCTGAATGGTTTTCTGGTGATCCTCGGAAGTATATGATGTTTCTTACACAATGTAGACTGCATTTTCTGTGTAAACCCATGGCGTTTGAAACCATTCAGGCCAGAACGGCATTTGTAATATCATACTTGACAGGGGATGCGGCGTCCTGGGCAATGCCCTTGGTTCAAAAGGATGATCCTTTGCTGTATAGTTGGGATGGGTTTTTGGCAGAATTTGGAAGGTTGTTTGATCGGCGGGAAGTGTCTTTGGCCCAAGATAAAGAATTATTAGGGTTGAAGCAGGGTGCTAAAGATTTGGTAACGTATGTGACCTAATTTAATAGATTGGTGATTGAAACAGAATGGCCAGAGGCTAAACAAACAGTGTTATTTTATCAAGGATTGAAGGATGAACTAAAGGATGTCATTGCTCAAGTGGAGCCGTAACCTAGAACATGTACAGCTATGATAGATTTGGCATTGAGACTAGATCACAGATTGAACGAGAGAAGAGGTGAAAGAAAAAGACCGGAGGCCGTCTCGTTTGTGAGACCAGATAGAAGTAGAGGAGGAAGGTTGAGTGAGGTGGAACCCTTGCAGATTGGTAGTATCAGAGGACCTTTATCAACAGCGGAAAAAGAGCAGCGTAAAAGTAACAATCTATGTCTCTATTGTGGACAAGCAGGGCATTTTATCCGCAATTGCCCTAATACTCCCCAGAAAGGGGGCGGGGGAGACAAGAGCAAGAAGGAAACGGTAAAAGAGATGGGCCGGCCTTAGGGGGAACGCAGGTGTCTGGCCCGAGTGAAGTAAGGTTCCCCAGATGGGTAGCAAACACGGTTGGAAGCAAAACCTCTCATTTTTATATATTGGTGACATTATGTTTTGCGTTGTCCAAAAAAGAGGTATGGGCAATGGTGGATTTGGGGGCTACAGGAAATTTTGTAGATATTACTTTGGCTGAACATTTAGGATTACCTGTGCAAGACAAGGAGAGGGTGAAAGGTGTGCAGTCAGTGGATGGGTCCCTGTTGATATCCGGACCAATTCGGAAGCAGACTGAGAAATTGGAGATGATATGTGCGGCAGGTCATAGAGAGGAAATCACATTTGATTTGATAGCAGCACCTCAGTTTGGTGTGATCCTGGGAATGCCTTGGTTGAAAGAACATAATCCAAGAATTGACTGGGTAAAGCAGAGGTTGTGGTTCGAGGAACAGGAGTGTAAGGAACATATGTTATCAGAATTGGGGCCGGCAGCATTGTTGGTGGAAAGGAAACTAGATGTGCCAGTAATAGGAGTGCCGGAGACAGAGATCCCTGCCCAGTATATGGAATTTGCTAAAGTTTTTGACAAAAGAGGAGCGGAACAACTACCACCGCATCGACCTTATGATTGTGTTGTATTATCGAATTAGAGGAGGGGGCCAAGTTGCCTTGCAGTCGGATATATGCTCTCACTGAAACTGAAAACAAAAATCTCAGAGAATATCTTGATGAGATGTTGGCTAAAGGGTTTTATCTGATATTCAACTTCCCCTGTTTCTTGCCCCCTATTTTTTGTTCTCAAAAAGGAAGGCACGTTACGAACATGCATTGATTATCGTGCACTAAATAAGGTCACAATTAAGAATAGGTTTCCTTTACCTTTGATTTCTGTCTTGTTGGATCAAGTACGGTCCGCAAAGATTTACACTAAGTTTGATTTGAGAGGTGCCTATCACTTGATAAGAGTTAAGGAGGGTGATGAGTGGAAGACGGCCTTCAGAACTTAGTTTGGGTTGTTTGAGTACCTTGTAATGCCATTTGGCTTATGTAACGCTCCGGCGGCCTTTCCGTTTTTTATGCAAGAAGTATTGCGAGATTTCATTGACATTTTTGTTATCGTTTACATTGACGACATTTTGATATACTCAGATTCCCCAGAACAACATGTTGGACATGTACAGGCCGTGTTGAAGCATCTGCAGGAATACCAACTGAGTGTAAAATTGGAGAAATGTGTATTTCATGTAAAACAAATTTTTAGGATTTATTCTGACTCCAGCAGGAGTGGTTATGGATCCCAAGAAAGTGCAGGCAGTAACTGAGTGACCTTCCCCGCAGTGCATTAAATATATCGAATCATTCTTAGGGTTCACCAATTTTTAATCGGCGTTTCATTAGTAATTTCTCCAAGATAGTCTCTCCTATCACACAATTACTTCGGAAGGCAGTAAGATTTGTTTGGAATTCTGAGGCCGAAAACGCTTTTAAAGAATTAAAGAAAGCCTTTACTACAGCACCCATGTTAAGACATCCAAACACTGAGAAAGCTTTTCAGGTGGAGACAGATGCTAGCAATGTGGCCATAGGAGCTATACTGTCACAGAAAGAGGAGGATGGAGTATGGCATCCAGTGGCATTTTTCTCTAGGAAATTGACCGGTTTTGAGCAAAATTACTCCATTACTGATAAGGAATTTTTGGCCATTCGGGCAGCCTTTCTAGAATGGAAACATTATTTACTAGGGGCACGGCATCAGGTGGTGGTGGTAACGGATCACAAGAACTTGCAATATTTTAAAACTGCACAAACCCTGAGTCAGAGACAACTGAGATGGTCCCAGTATTTTAATGAGTTTGATTTTGTGGTAACATTCAGACCAGGAAGTAAAAATGGGAAGGCGGATGCTTTATCCCGACAACAAAATACAGACAATCTAGTAGAGGAAGTCAAAACAATTATTACCCCAGAAAAAGATATTGGAGCAGTCACTAAACATTTAACTGACCAAATAAAGAAGGTGTTGTCACCAAGTCAAATGCAGAAGTGGAAGAATATGGATGCAACACGAATGGTGCGGGAGGGGTTGCCTTACCATAATGGGCATTTGTACTTACCCACCAAAGAATTACAAGAAAAGGCATTGTATTGGTGCCATAATTCTCCTTTAGCAGGACATGCCGGGCAAAGGAAAATGCAAATCATGTTAGAGAAGTACTTTTGGTGGCCTACATTAAGAAAAGATGTGGTGAAATATTTATTACATTGTGAAAATTGTGCGCGTAATAAGTCTGAGCATGTAAAAAAGAGAGGGCTCTTACAACCATTGGCCACTCCTGAAAGAGCATGGACTCACCTGTCAATGGATTTCATTACTGACCTACCACCCGATAATCAGTTTAATACCATATGGGTGGTGGTAGATTTTCTGTCCAAACAAGCCCATTTTGTTCCATGTGTTGGAATTCCGGGAGCAGGCAAGTTGGCAGAGTTGTTTTTGCAACATGTAGTCGGATTGCATGGTCTGCCAAAGAGCATTGTGTCGGATAGGGGCTCGCAGTTTACATCCAGGTTTTGGCGTGCTTTCTGTCGGATGTTGGGAATCAATTGTGCTCTGTCCACTAGCTATCATCCCCAAACCGATGGGCAGACTGAAAGAGTGAACCAGACATTGGAGCCATACCTGAGAGGTTACCTGGGGGATGGCAGAGAATCGTGGGTGCAGGCACTGTGGTTGGCAGAGTTTACATATAATAACACTTTTCACAGTTCTTTGGGAATGGCACCTAATGAATGTTTGTATGGGCATGAACAAAACATGATACCAGAACAACTACCAAACACGGAAAATATGCCAGCTTTGCAAGAGCGGAAACAGTTGCTTCTTCAAGTCAGACAGAGGGCACGCACAAATTTGGAGAGAGCCAAAGAAGCATATAAAAGACAGGTGGATAAACATCGACAAAAGAGTCCGCAGTATCAAGTGGGGGATTGAGTTTGGTTATCAACACGCAATCTTTCATTGGTAGGATCATGTAAATTTATGCCTCGGTTTATTGGTCCTTATGAAATATGTAAGTGTGTATCAAATACTGCTATGAAATTGCGTTTGCCAAAGACTGTGCCGGTACATCCGGTATTTCATGTATCTTTACTTAAACCTGCAGCTCCCGGAATAAAGACCAAACGGCCTCCACCCATTGTACAAGATGGACAAGAGGAATACGAGGTTAAAAGGATTTTGGACGTGAAAAGGAAGAAGAAGCATCTATGGTACCTCATTCAATGGGTAGGTTACGGACCAGAAGACTGTTCATGGGAACCAGCAGAGGCCGTACATGCCCCCAGATTGGTGAAATTATTTCATTTGAGACATCGGCAAAACCGGTCCTGGAAAGAGGCCTGGGAGAGGAGGTATTGTCAGGAATAAGGGCTGGTGCCGCCGGGGAGTAACTAAGTTTGCTTATTAAAGCATTGGTAACGAGAACTACATTTCCCAGCATTCTGGAGAGGACCTGTAGTTCAGCGCAAGTTGCCGCGCGTTGCCAGCTGCAAGTAATGAAAGGCAGCATAAAGCCAACACGCTCGCGCCCGCAGGTGTGGCTTATTTTGTGTTCCTGGATGGGTGCGGTCGGAGCGAGACGTGAGCGAAGCTTTCCTTACAGCCCGTAAGATTTTGGAGCAAGACGAAGCTGGCAGACTGGCTGGCAGTTGATACAGCGTTTTCTTCAGACTCTAAGTGGTCCCATGGTGCCGCTCGGAGCTCAGATAAGTAACGGGCACATTACGCGGGTAAATACTGGGAAGCAGGATGAATGCGGGCGGGCTGGCTGACAGTGGTTACGGCATTTTCTTCAGACTCTGAGTGGTCCCATGGGGCCGCTCAGAGCTCAGATAAGTACTGGGCACATTACGAATTTACAGCAAAGTGTGTGTTTTCAGTAAATCCTTGTTAAGGACTTCGATGCTTAATACTCGTGTGTTTTAAAGGCACACGGCAGAGTGCGGACAATGTTTAGGGTTGCTAAATCAGTAACATACAGTACAGGACATTCAGGGTTAGGGGCTGTTTGGGCACAACAGTGATCTGGTGTCTTTGTCTGGGCATGTACATTATGGTTATATGTGTTCAGTGTTGCTTCAGCTTGCCCAACGGGCCATTTGTCATGTATTTCATGTATGGAATCTGATTCCATTGTTTGTGTTCATCTATGCTTGCTATATGTTTTTCTTGTTACATGTTCACACGTATTAAGGTGTGTTTATACGATTTAGAGGTAGGCAGGAGGCAAGATTAATAACGCATACACTATGTGTTTGGTTGAGTACAAGAACTAGATAAGGAGGTTTTTCCCTGTGCTTCCCCTTTCCTATCCACCTTAGGAGTTCCCTAACCCTCGGTGTTCCTACATCCCTATCCTATCCACAACCTCTTCCTAACTCCTCTTCCCCCCATTGGCTGCCACGTTGTGTCCTGTGTATATAATCAGGCGCCTGTGCCAACCACGGGTGGAGGGTCGAATTCATTCGGCTTCTGTGGTTCGGGGGAGAGTGTCGATTTCTCTCCTCCATTATTGTGTGCATTCTGACAAGAACTAAGTACAAGGCGGCGATCCACGCAGGCTTCTCCAGGGGCTCGAGAGGGGTATTAATCCTGATAAACAAAAGGACTCCAATCGACATCGCCAATGTGACCCAAGATCCTGGTGGAAGATTTGTTTTCATGCAGGGCATACTATGGAACCAAACTCTAGCCATACTAGCGGTTTACTCCCCCCCGGCACTCATGACAGCCTTGTTGGAAGAAATTACTCCGCTAATAGCCAATAATCCGGCAGATACACTAGTAGTGGTTGGAGACTTCAATGAAGTAATGAATATCACAGATGACCGTACACACAGGAGAGGGAGGAACCCATCGACACCAACCAAACTTGCCACTTTTACGTCAGCGCTGGGCCTTAAAGATGCGTGGAGAGACCTACACCCAACAGAGAGACAATTCTCATTTCATTTGGGCGCACACGCGTCGATGTCTAGATTGAACTACTTTTTCCTCCCTGGCGAAAACATTCACAAGGTAGCAGAGGCAACCTTACATCCCCACGGAATATCAGATCATTCCCCACTCACGATGATGCTGGAAACAGAGAGACCCCAGCCTCCGCCGAGATGGCGATTGAATGCATACTATCTAGGATTCCCGGAGCTAACGGAAAACATTCGGGAGGCGACTGCAAACTATTTCGAGCTGAACCAAGATTCAGTGGCCGACAAGGAGATAGTGTGTGTACAAGGCGAGTCTAAGAGGCGAAATACTGAGCTGGACAACTGCACACAGGAAGGCACATAAGAAAGATGTGGACGAGGCAGAACAAGAGATGAAACGCGCCGAGATGAAATTCACAAGTACGGGAGCGGAGATAGGCAGCACGTCCCTGCTAACAGCACAAAAGAAACTGCACAATGTGGCCCTAACATGTGCAAAACAAGCGCACAGAACCATGCGGGCCAGGCTCTACGAGACAGGAGATAAGGCCAGCAGAATGCTTGCATGGTTGGAGAGGAGAGAGGAGGGACATCACCAAGTGCGTCGCATAAGCACCACCAACACTGAATGGGCCTCAACTGACCCAGACATCGCTGAGGCATTTGCAACCTACTACGAAACACTATACGCCCCGCCTATGACACCAACAGATCCCAGCATACTGGACTCACTAACCATCCCAACTTTAAACGAAACACAGAAAATGCAGCTCGAAGCCGAATTTACTGAAGAGGAACTGACCACAGCCATCTCACAGCTCCAAAATGGGAAGACCCCTGGCCCCAATGGCTTCCCAGTGGAGGTATGGAAGAAAATTGGCGCCGGAGAGGTCGCATCCCACATGCTACAAATGTTCTTGAGCGCCAAAGAAAAGGGAATCCTTGCGCCAGACTTAAGGAACGCTGCATAGTGGTGATACACAAAGAAGGCAAACCAGCAGACGCATGCTCCTCCTACCGACCAATCTCGCTCATAAACACAGAAGCCAAAATACTGGCAAAAATACTGGCCAATCAGCTTCAGACAGTGATACCCTCCCTGGTCCATCCAGACCAATGTAGCTTCATGCCACAGAGATCCACGCGGATGAACATTCACAGGCTCCAAGCTGCCATTGAAAAGGCACCATCACTACAAGACTCACTAGCACTCCTCACTATTGACTTTGAGCAAGCTTTTGATTCGGTCCACTGGGAGTCTTTGTGGCACATAATGGGTACAATGGGATTTGGGAACCACTTTATAGATTGGGTCAAACTACTCTATAATGCCCCGATGGCAGAAATCAGGGTAAATGGCTGGTCCTCACGCAGTATAAAGTTTGGGAAGGGAACCAGACAGGGAGGCCCCCTTTCCGCGATGCTATTCACATTGGCAATTGAACCACTAGCGATTATGCTGAGAGGTCACGAGCTTGGAGGGGATTTCAATGGGCACAGAATTGGGAGGACAAAATCTCCCTATATGCGGACGACCTCGTGATCTATCTAAGCGACCCAGTAGCTTCATGCCCCATTGTCACAGACATATTAAATACTTACGGGTCCTTTAGCGGGTTAAGAGTCAATTACACTAAATCCTCACTGTTCCCGATAAAAGGACTAGAAGCAGGGGATCTACATAACTGTCCATACAAAACACCGCAAGAACAGTTTAGATATCTTGGCATACAGATCATGACAGACCCAACACAGTACGTAGAGAAAAACCTGCACCCGATAAGAGATAGATTCATTAATGATGTGAAACACTGGATATCCCTCCCACTCACCCTGCTAGGAAGGGCTGCCCTGTTCAAAATGCTGGCCTTACCCAGGTTCCTATACATCCTGCAGAATGCACCCGTGTATATACCAAAACTAGAATTTCGGAAATTAGATGAAACACTGAGGAAATTCTTGTGGAGTGGAGGACAACCACGAATCGCAATTAAAACTCTATAGCGTACCGTATGGGAGGGAGGGATCAGTCTCCCACACCTACAGACATACTACTGGGCAGCCCAAATGTCAGTGATAAATGACGTCCTACATAATGATCCAACGCTACCGCACAACAGAGCAGACACCCAAGTGATGCAGGGGACCACGCCAATAGAAGGGCTTTATCAAAAACAAAATCGCCCATTCCCGCTTACATTATCTGCACAGAGAACACGGATCTGGATGGATGTACATAAACACTTAGGTTGGGAAGGCAAGGTTACACTGAAACAACCCCTGTGGTGCAACAAGCATCTGCCAGTACTTAGGGAACTCCCCAAATGGGCGGCCTGGGAAGAAGCCGGGATAGGAAGACTAGAAGACATGATAGAGAACGGAGAAATAAAGAACTTTCAAGCCCTAAGGGACGAATTCGATCTTCCCGCCACAAAACACTTTTATTACAGGCAAATGAGACATGCACTCGCCACAAGTGAGTTGGACCTCCCCAA
Organism: Ambystoma mexicanum; assembly: GCF_040938575.1. Lineage (NCBI taxonomy): Eukaryota > Metazoa > Chordata > Amphibia > Caudata > Ambystomatidae > Ambystoma > Ambystoma mexicanum. Next base: position 845,497,266 of record NC_090937.1, read on the forward strand.
CATCCCAGAGTGTGCCCCGGTTGAAAGAAACATAGTGATGGAGACAATTGATCACAAAATAACCTCTACAATGTACAACGCAATTAACTCTTTTGCCACAACTGAACTCACAAGGCTGAAAGATAAATGGGAAAGTGACATGGGCCAAATCCAACCAGAGGAATGGACCATTGCTCTCATGTATCCCAGGGAAACTGCGATCTCAGCCAGAATTAGATTGATCCAACTGAAAATCCTGCACAGGGTATATTATCCCAGAGAGGCACTGCATCATTGGGGAAGAGCAACGGACCCCAAGTGTTTACGATGTCGCCAAACGAGAGGGACCTTCTTCCACATCCTCTGGGAATGCCCACAAATCCAAATATTCTGGCAGAAATGCTGCGACAGACTAGCAACAGTGACTGGTCGGGAGATACCAATGGATCCCAAACTGCTAATACTAGGGATAGATGAAGATATTGGGCCTCATTACGACCCTGGCGGTCAGGAAATAACGGTGGTGGCAAACCCGCCGCCACCGTTGTTTCCGGACCGCCTGATCCCGACCCCTGCAGGCGGGAGGTGATGTTCCCGCCAGGTCTGACCTGGCGGGTTTAACACCTCCCGCATGCAGGCGGACGAGGAAACACCGGCAGCATTACGAGATGCTGCCGGTGTTTCCATGATCCCGATTCCCATTGAGTCCCATAGGACTCAATGGGAATGGGGATTTACACCATTCCGCCTCCGTGATTCCCGGAAAACTGGGGTTGTAATGCCCCGGTAATTCCGGGAATCACAGAGGCGGAATGGTAATACGAGTCCGGCAGTAACCAGGCGGTTTTACCGCCACGGTTACCGCCGGACTCGTAATGAGGCCCATTGAGTTATCCTGATTCCAAAAACTTATGTTTGCAACATCCACAGGACTTGCAAAAAGGAACATAGCCCAATTATGGGGTTCAGCCTCATCCCCACAATATGAAAAATGGGTAACGGATGTAGATATGTGCATACCAATGGAAAGGAGAGTGTACACCACACAGGGGTGCCCAGGGAAGGCGAACAATATCTGGCAAAGATGGGAGGATATCTGAGAGCATGGCGCAAAAGAACCGAAAGCCTGCTGAACTGCTGAAAATTACTCACTCAGACGATCGTGATGAGCTTAGAAACCTGCACAATACAACAATATACATAGACTAAACGGAAAAGGGCCAAAGCCAAGTAGAAATGTATACCTGTATGTTTGAAAGTATTGACTAAGAGTTAATGTATTTGTTTTGTTCTGTCCAGACTTATAAAATAATAAAATATGTTATCCCCAAAAAAAAAAAAGTGATGAAAAACCAGTCCAAAACTTAGCTGACATTCAGAAAATAGTTGTTCCTCCCTATTCAGTTAAATGAGGGGAAGCCTGTTCTCGCCAGAGTGTGCCTGAATAATGGTAAGAACTTCATCAGCGAATCACTGTCCAGGAAACTCCCAAAAGATCCAACCATTCCCACATTTAAATTGATTGATACATGGGAAATGGGCCGGGAAACTCCCAATTCCAAACATCTCCTGCCTAGCAGGTGTATGCTCAAAATGTCCATAGGTGACAAAAGCATAGAGCATAATTGTTGGGTCGTACGAGATGTCCCTGCTGCATTCTACCTAGGAAGTGACATTCTCAATTAATTTGGACCTTATAAATTACAAGGCCTGGTCCCAACTGGGGGGGAATCCCACGGGCTTTGATGATTCTGGAAAGGCATTTCAGTCAGCTCAATTGCTGCCGTATGCGGTTGAAGTTCAAATTGGAGAGGAGGTCATCATCCCAGGACGGACCCTACAATTCCCACTTGACTTAAAAATTCAAAGAGGAGAGAAACTACAAAATCCAGACGCATATGTACACCTCAATGCCCATCTCCAACAGCAGGTGTTGGGGTTAAACCCAATGCCATCAGTCAATGTAGAGCACAACACCATTCCAATAGTGGTGGATAACATCGACCTTAGGAGTATCACTCTGAGTGCAGGCACCATTATTGGAATGGCGGTTGAGGACCAGCATTTTTCCATGGATTTACGAAATGAACTGAAAGGACCAATCCCCCATGACTGCTATGCCAATGATGATGACATACCACCAGAAAGGATCTTCACCCGGCAAGGAGGGAATTTCCAGGTGTACCCTTTCTGCCCTTACGGGGGGGAAGAGGTGATCTGTGACATTAGGAAGGATGAGGTGATCTTCCAGATTCACAATGACTGCCTCTCCTATCTGAAACCCTCTGTCCAGGTCAACACCTTAACCAGAGACCTCTACACACAGCTGGAGGAGGCAGCTGAGATGGGAAACCCAAAGTCTTTCCAGGCTTCAGACAGTTGGTTGAAGATCAGGTCAACCTCGCTGATGCCTGTGAGACTGAGGAACAAAAGCAAAAGTTGAAACAGGTGTTCTTAGATTTTCAAGATTACTTTGCTGTGGACTCGTACGACTGTGGTCGCACTGAGATACATACTACCTCAATTCCCACGGACCCTCGGATGACTCCTGTATTCATGAAGCAATATCGCTTGCCTCTCGCGTCTATGGAGTCCCTGACAGAAATTATCAAAAACCTAGAGTCCCGTGGTATAATTCGTCCAGTCCACAGCACCTTTATTAATCCGGTGCTGGGGATTTTAAAACCAAATGGCCAATGGAGACTTTGCACAGACCTTAGGGAGCTGAACAAACGGGTCCACATGTCCTGATGGCCTCTGCCCTACATTGACTAAGGGCTGGCCCGGATCCAGGGGTCAAAGGTGTATACCGCCATTGACCTGACAAATGGATACTGGACCGTGCCCGTCAGTAGGGAAGACCAGTACAAGCTGGCCTTTACCTTCGGGGGACAGCAGTACACATGGACCCGGACTTCCTTCGGATACATAAACTCCGGCAAGAAATTCAACATCGTACTACACAAGGCCATGCCCAACTTGAGTGAAAGGGGTAACCTGGCCTATGTGGATGATGTCTTGATTAAAAGCTCAACTGTGGAGGAACACATAGCGGAAATCCAAAATGTTCTGACCCAGTTGAGGGTTGCCAGAGCAAAGCTGTCCTTCCAGAAGGCACAGTGGTGTAGAACCCATGTCAACTTCTTGGAACATTCAATAACTCCTGAGAGTCTCTTTCCCCAGGTGAAGAAAGTGGAAGCACTACTAAAACTAAAAGACTCCACCACTCTGCGTGAGATAAGAAGCCTTCTTGGACTGACTAATTGCAGTAGAAAGATAATTGAGGATTACGCAGAGGTTGCAAGACCCGTGGTTCATCTGTTGAAATGGAGAGTCAAGTGGGAGTGGGGTCCAGAACAAATCGAGGCAGTGAAACAACTCAAAAGAAGTCTCTCTCAAGCACCTTCTCTAGCTTACCCTGTCAAAAACAAGGAGCTCTTCTTGGAGATGGGGTTCTCGAATACATGCTTAACAGCATTATTGTCGTAAATCTCCCCCCGTCTCACCTGTGATCGGGATCTCCCTTGTTCGGCCGCAGGACTCTTCCTGTGGATGGTTCGGGTCTTGAATAGGCTCGCCCGAGCCTCGTCAGGTTGCAGGACGCGTTCAGAGTTCCGGGAAGTTCGTGGTTCCAGGGTATCCAGGATTAGCGTAGAACGAGTGAGTAGGGGGGGGGAATACGGGAACAGGATAAAGGCAAGGAAGGAAGCAAAAGGATCAAGGAAATCAATGTAGAGAGTAATCACACGTCGGGTCACTACCGAAGATAGCGTTGAGAGGCGCGGACCCGCAGGGGCGTGACCAATTTATAATACGTGCCACGACGTGAGGGCTAGTGCGTAGCACGGAGCTTGGTACGGCCATGTTGGGAGGAAGAAGGAGTACAAGCCCTTCGTGACAATGACCATGAGGTCCAGAAGGGGCAATTTCGCCGGGTCATGACAGCATGCCCCCTCCGAAGACTGGTTCCTCCAGGCTTGCATGGGTGAATAAGATGGAATCTTCTGAGCAAACGAGGGGTCTTTAAATTAAAAACTGGTTCCCATGTTCTCTCGCTAGGGGGGTAGCCTTTCCACTCGACCAAATATTGTAGTCGACCCCTCCTATACCTGGAATCACATATCCTGGACACCTCATATTCCAACTGGTCGTCCACAACCACAGGTGTGGGTTTGAAGGGTTTTCGAGTAGAACTAACGTAGGGTTTCAACAGGGAAGTATGGAAGACTGGATGTATCTTTTTCAGGAATCCAGAAGCTTAAGTCGGAAGGAGACAGGATTGATGACCTCCTTTATAGAAAATGGACCATAATAGCGAGGAACTAATTTGTTTGGTCGTAGATGTCGAGGTAACATTTTCGAGGCTAACCAGACTTGATCGCCAACTGAATAGGAAGGTGATGGTCTTCTCTTAGAGTCCGCATATCTTTTGGTTCGAGTCTGGGCCTGTTCTAACTGATCCTTTGCCTCTCTTTGTATATCGATCAGCGTCTGAATCCAAGAGTCAAGGGTAGGTACCGGAGTAGATTCGGGAAGAACTGATGGTAAAACCGACGGGTGATAACCTTGACTGCAATAGAAAGGGCTGATCTTGAGAGCTGAATGATCTGAGTTATTGTAGGAGAATTCGGCTAAGGGTATAAGGAGAGGCCAATCGTCTTGAACCTTGGTGGCAAAACAACAAAGATATTGTTCCAGGGTTTGATTTACTCGTTCCATTGCCCCACTGGTTTGTGGATGATAGCCTGAAGAAAGGGCACGTTGGATTCCTAGAACACGACAGAGATGTTTCCAGAATTGTGAAATATACTGGGGTCCCCGATCCGAAATAATCTTGGAAGGAAGGCTATGAACACGAAAAATATGTTCCAGGAAAATTCCAGCAAGTTCAGAGGAAGATGGTAGTTTATACAATGGTGTAAAATGAGCTAGATGAGTGAACAAGTCGATGGTTACCATAATGGTTGTATATCCTCGGGAAGGTGGTAATTCAACAATAAAGTCAGTGGCAATAACTTCCCAGGGTCGGGTTGGCAACGTAGGTTGTAGAAGCAGACCCGCCGGCCTCTGATTATTGTACTTGTTCTGACTACAAATAGCACATGTCTTGATTTATTGAACTACACTGGACTTCATCCCTGGCCACCAGAATTGTCTTTGTATAAGACGGAAGGTGTTGGTTACTCCTCGATGGCCGGAGTGAAGAGTATCATGGCATAGATTCATTACCTTCTGTTGAAGTTCTTTTGTCGGAATGACCACTGAATTGTTCTTGAATAAATATCCTTCCTTGGTTGTCAGACGCCAGGGATTTTTCTTCGATATGTCCTTCCAGAGTTCAGATAATTGAGTCTGTGCTCTCATTTCTTCCAGGAGATTGATCGCTTGAGCTACAAAGATTGTGGGTGGAAACATTTTTGGATAGATCTTATCCTCCAAGGGAACATAGTCGGGACGCCGAGAAAGGGCATCGGCAATCAAGTTTTGCGATCCAGGAACATGTGAAATTTGAAATTGATATTGAGCAAAGAAGTAGACCCATCGAGCTTGTCTACTATTCCTGCACTCCATGGATTGTAGGACCTGAAGATTTCGGCGATCAGTACGGACTTGAACTGGATATTTAGCACCCAGGAGCAAATGTCTCCATTCAGTGAAGGCATAACGAATAGCCAATAACTCCTTCTCCAGAACTGAGTAGTGAGTCTCGCTGGTGGTCAGGGTCCGTGAGAGATAAGCAATGGGATGTTCCAACTTATCATCGGATTCTTGTTTTAAAACTGCTCCTATGGCGTAATTGGAGGCATCAGTTTCCACTAGAAAAGGACGATTTATGTCAGGTTGGGCCAGGATGGGGGCCTGAGTGAATTCTTCTTTCAAGCGTTGGAATGCCTTGTCTTGTGGTATAGACCAGTTAAATACAACGTCTTTCTTCAGGAGATTAACAATGGGTTGAACAATCTCGGAAAAGGTGGGAATAAATTTCCGGTAGAAGTTGGCAAGCCCCAGGAAGGATTGTATTTGCTTAACAGATGTTGGGGCGGGCCAAGCCAGTATGGCCTTCACCTTTGAAGGGTCCATACTAATTCCTTCTGAACTGAGGACAAATCCCAGATAGTGAACTGATGTGACATGAAACAAACATTTTTCTGGTTTGGCTAAGAGTTGATTTTCACAGACGTTGAAGTACTGCTTTTACATGTTCTTCATGTTTCAAGGAGTCCTTGGAGAAGATCAATATCTCATCCAAGTAGACGATAACATTGAGAAATAACATGTCACAGAACACCCTATCCATAAAACGCTGGAAGACTGCGGGAGCATTGGTCAGACCAAAGGGCATGACTAGGTATTCAAAGTGACCAAAGGGTGTTTTAAAGGCTGTTTTCCATTCATCTCCTTCCCGGATACGGATCAAATGGTAAGCACCTCGGAGATCCAGTTTCGTGAATATCACTGTACCTCTCACAGCTTCAAGGATATCCGAGATCAGGGGTAGAGGGTATCTGTCTTTCAGGGTGTATTGATTTAGGCCCCGATAGTCCAGGCAAGGTCTGAGCTCTTTGTTCCGAAAAAGGATACTAAAGAACAATGAAGCACCAGCTGGTGATTTTGAAGGTCTTATGGTGCCGTTCTCAAGATTAGTGTCTAGGTATTCCCGGAGGGCTCTCTTTTCGGGTTCTGAAAGGATAAACATCCTGCCAAAAGGAATCACTGCTGAGGGTTCAGTATCTATGGCACAGTCTTCGGGTCTATGTGGAGGTAAGGCTTGAACAATGGCAGTAGAGAGAATACATCAGCATACCCTTGATAGATCTCTGGAACTTGTACAATATTGGAAACCATGAGTGGTGTCTCTGGACGCCTTGGTAGACTTATAGGAGCTGTGACTGAGGTATCCAGGTTTAAACAATGGTTCATACAGAACTCCGAGCCCAGGAATAAGGATCCAGCCGTCCAGTTAATATATGGATTGTGCCTTTGTAACCAGGGCATGCCCAGAACCAAGGGGTAATGGGCTGATTTTATAATGTCAAACACAATCCTTTCTTGATGATGATTTATGGAAAGATGGATCTCCCTTGTTTGCAGACTTATGGGTCCTGAGGAAAGAGGTCTTCCGTCAATTGCTTCCACTGACTGTGAAAAACTTCTTGCTTCATATGGAATGTTATGGCTTCTTACCCAATCTTGATCAATGAAGACTCCCATTGCTCCGCAATCCACCAAGGCCAGTATGGGGTAGACCTTGTCCTTGGATGGCGATAAAAAGGCCTGTAAAATCACCAATTTGTTTTGTCCAGGAGAGTTCAAGGATGGAATTGATGTGGTGCAAACATCGCTCTCCCGAAACCTTGCTCCATTTAGGATCGGGAGCTGGTGTTTCCCGAGCGTCGGGGAGGAGCCAGAGGACACTCTTTAACTAGCTGTTTATCTGAGGCACAATACATACATAAGCCTGTGTGTATCCTTCTTAACCTTTCCTGCAGGGAAATTGGTCCACGAAAGGCTCCGAGTTGCATGGGTTCAGAATCAGTGCTCGGATTCTTGGCAGATTCGGTCCTTGTAGTATTCTCTGGGGAGTTTCTTTGAATTGAAACTTTATTCTTTTTCTTTTCGGCCTTTCTTTCTTGGATTCTGAAGTTTATTTGCATAGAGAAGTCCAGGAGGGCCTGGAATGAGCTAGGACGTGCCACTCTGGCTAATTCGTCCTTAATCTCTTCATTTAGACCTCTGCGAAATAAGGTAAAACTGGCTTCCAGGGGCCAGTCCGCCTCTTTGGCTAGCTGTTTGAATCTGGTAACATAGGTCAACATGTCTTGGGATCCTTGTTGGAAGTCGAGTAACTTCCCTTGAGCACCGTGGACCAGCTCTGGGCGTTCGAACATGGTCTTGAGTTCCGCGATGAAGCCTTCATAATCATCCAGGAGATCATCCCCTGAATTGAGTAAAGGAGTGGCCCATGTAAGGGCATTACCGGAAATATGCGATATTATGAAGCCCACCTTAGCCCTAGGAGTTGAGAAATAGTAGGGCTTGAAGGTAAAATGTACCAAACAAGAATCCAGGAATCCACGTAAGGTCTTTGTTGAACCGTCGTATTTATCAACCACTCCTCCCAATAGTACGCTGTCCTTGTTCGCGGAGTCACGTGACAAGACAAGCTGTCTTAGCGCCGCATTCTCGGCTTTTAAATTCTGCATTTCTGTGGAAAGTTCTTGCATTCCGCGCATCAGGTCCTGAATAGCATTCTCCATGGTAGAATCCGTATTGATCGTTCGGCGTCTCAAACTGTCGTAAATCTCCCCCCGTCTCACCTGTGATCGGGATCTCCCTTGTTCGGCCGCAGGACTCTTCCTGTGGATGGTTCGGGTCTTGAATAGGCTCGTCCGAGCCTCGTCAGGTTGCAGGACGCGTTCAGAGTTCCGGGAAGTTCGTGGTTCCAGAGTATCCAGGATTAGCGTAGAACGAGTGAGTAGGGGGGGAAATCCGGGAACAGGATAAAGGCAAGGAAGGAAGCAAAAGGATCAAGGAAATCAATGTAGAGAGTAAGCACACGTCGGGTCAATACCGAAGATAGCGTTGAGAGGCGCGGACCCGCAGGGGCGTGACCAATTTATAGTACGTGCCACGACGTGAGAGCTAGTGCGTAGCACGGAGCTTGGTACGGCCATGTTGGGAGGAAGAAGGAGTACAAGCCCTTCGTGACAATGACCATGAGGTCCAGAAGGGGCAATTTCGCCGGGTCAAGACAAGTATTATACCAAAAGCATGACAAGGTCAATAAAGTAATCTCTTAGACAAGCAAGACTTTATCCTCTGTGGAGGAAAAATTCAACGATTGTGAGAAGACACTCCTGGCAACGGTGTGGGCATTGAAAAATTACCGCCCGTTCATCGAGGGAGAGCACATCATAGTGGAGACTCCACACAAGCCTTTGCAATACCTCCAAAGCGACAGAATCTGGGCAGGAAATGTAAGTAATTCCTGAATTACCTCCTGGATTCTGTACATGCAAAGCTTTCCTGTGGAAGTCAGATACAGGCAAAACAAGAAGAGTCCCCTTGTGCAAGGTCTGGCTGACTTGCATGATTGTGCCAGAGAAAATTGTCTCGAGGACTAAAGTCTCAAAACTCAAGACAACATGGAGGCGTACCAGAATTCCCAGCACAAAGTCTATGAAGAAGACAAGTGCTAGGGGATGCCCACAGTTTATGTGGACGGGTGCTCCTACCATGTTGACAACAACGGGGAAAAGGAACTGGTGGCCGGCGTTGGGAATGCCTGGGTGAATGATGCCCAGTAGCCCTCCGCTGGGTAAAAAAATCGGTCCCCGCAGTAGTCAGGTGGCAGAGTTGATGACAGTTCACCAGGCCATCCTCACTGCCGTGCAACACCAACTCCACAAACTGGTCATAATCACAGATTCAGATTATGTCCGGAATGGGTTAGTGGAGCACCTGATCAATTGGAGAACCAGAGGCATGCTGTGCGCAGATAAGAAACCACATAAACATGGCAAGCTCATACAAAATATTGATGATCTGGTCACCTCTAATGGGATGACCATATATTGGAAAAAGATTAAGGTTTATTCCAGAATAGAGGGGCCAGACAAAACTGGAAACGACCTGGCTGATCAGTTGGCCAAAACCGGAGCCATGCAGGGGGATCTCCTTGAGATCGAGTGCCTGTTGGGGGAAATCCAGGTCACTGCTGTCACCAGGTCCCAGACAAATGCTCACAATGAACTCTCAACTGCCCAGTGGAGTATGGAGACCCCAGATGCTGATTTCTTCACAGCACAGAAAGGGGATCTGATTATTGGGAAATTTTACCAACACATTTAGAACCCTGTGAACTTTCCTCTGACCGAAACTGATTATATTTGGAAAGAGGACCTCAGGGTGTTCATGAAGTGTACCAAAATGTTCCAAATCCAGGACGGTTTGTTGGTAAGGAGATCCATCTCTGGATGTGACCAGTGGGTGGTACCTACCTCATTGCGAAGCCTGATGCTAAGTCACGCCCATGCCGCGGCCACAGCCGGTCATCTGGGGTTTCATACTACTCTAGAAATCTTGCGGGAGGTTGCATGCTGGCCACACATGGGGCAGGACCTCAACCAATATTTAAAGGGGTGTCTTGTGTGTGCACAATTTAAGCCAAGCTCACTCACACACCGAGCTCCCCTCCAGAAGAGGGGGATGATACTGCCTTGTTCAGATTTGCAAATAGATTTCATCGGGCCCATGATTCGTTCCTCTAGGGGAACAAGTACATGTTAACAGTAACATGCTTGTTCACCAAATGGGTGGAATGTCTCCCAGCCCCAAATTGCAAGGAAGAAACGGCATCTGCCCTGATTATCAACCACATCTTCTCACGTTTTGGCCTACCCCAAAGGATTGAGTGAAACCGAGGAAGTCACTTCTCCAGCAAAGTGATGACAAAGATGTGGGAGATACTTTGGGTAAAAAGGAAACTTCATATTGCATACCGCCTCCCTCTAGTGGGGGAGTTAAGAGGTACAATAAAACCTTTGTGAGAATTCTAAAAAGGTTTGTGGCATATTCAGAGCCAAGTTGGGACATCCGACTATCGCTTGTCATGATGGCGATCAGTTCTACACCATCTTCTGTGACCAAAAATTCTCCATTTGAGCTAATGACTGTACAAAAAATTGTGCTACCTCAGCATCTGCTCTATAGAACACAAGAGCAGACACTGATAAACGCCTCCACAACATATAAATATGTTGAGAATCTAAGAAATCATGCATGATTTTGCGTAAGCTCAGCGGAATCAGAAGAAATCTGCAAAGGGGATGAAAACTCATATGACTTAAAAACAACAAAAAAGGAATTCCAAGTAGGAGAGAGGGTGTACGTGTACAATTTTCAGAGGAACCAGACTAAGGAGCAGAAATAGCTCCCCTCCTGGCATGGTCCCGTTGAAATTGTAGACAACATTTTACCTGTCGCCTACAGAATCTGCTTCCCCAAAGGAGAGCTGTCAGAAGAGAAATGGGTCCACATTAAACAGTTAAAAGTTGTCACCCCAGACACACTTTTCAGCTGATAGAAGAGAAAAAGGAAAATCAAATAGAGGAGACATCTGGAGAATGAGAAGAAAGAAAAAGAAAAAGCAGAAGGGAATAGGTAGGTCGGTAGGTATATTTGTCTAACAGGTAGTACTTTTCTTCATTGTTATTACAAAAATGTGCAATGAGACCATGGTGTAAAAGTTCAATCATGTCTTTGCCTTGTTGAGTAATTTGTTTTCTGATATTGTTCAAAGACCCCTGATAATTATACATGTATGCCTTTTTCCACTGATGTCAACCTTCCGGGAAGACAGTCAGTGAAAGATTCTAAAACCTATGTTTTATCTATCTCCTATTAGAGTACTAATTCCATTCCCTCCTAGACCAATGAGGACCTCACAGGGGACTTGGAAAGGTAGGTAAGGAAGGAAAGGGGGTGGTGCTCCACACTCTCCAACGAAAGACAGAAAGGAGATCTTGTCATACTGCTCCCTGATGAAAGAAGAACTCTACCCGAGGAACCCCACTTTGCCCTACTCTCCCTCAACAAGTCCAGGGAAAGCAGGGGGCGATTCTGTGGGGTACATTTACCAGCCCAACAGAAATCCCTGCATCTCCCAACTGCATGTTAGCAGTTACAAAAATAATTGCTGCGCAGGGTCTGCTGAGCACATGTTCCCTAACATCACAAAAACTGAGGTTTTAGCAGTTACAGAAGTAATGGCTGCGCTGTCTCTGCTGAGCACATATGGGGCAAGATGGAGCATAGACATCCTGAGAATGGCTGCATTTTGTTTTCTCATGTGAACCCAAACAGAAGGATTCCAAGGCAGAAAGGCCCAGCGCTGCTATGCTGCCAGCTCAAGACTTCCAACTGAAAAATAAAATGTTCTGTGTTTAAAATGACTTTGCACTGCTGCTATTTCCATCTTTCAACATTACACAGTTTAGTTCCAGTAAAACACCGCCATGCCCATCTATATTCAGGATGAACACCATCAAATGAGGGCCATTCTTCCCTGAACGGCATTTTTGTGTCAAGTAAAATCTGGGAAGATCAGAGAAATAAATTTTCGGCCGTACGGCTATCATTTAATCTTGCAACAAATTAACACAGGCAAAGCTCTTCAAAAGAAGCTCTCTCTCTCCCTTTGCTTGGTGTCAGTTTCAGAGAACCAATTTCTTGAACATATCCCTGTGTACAGAAACTGACCAGAGCTCTGAAAACTTTCAGACAGCAAAATGTAAGGAAAACCGCATTTTGTTAAATTGATATAAAAATAAAATGAACCCGTGTTACTTTGCCTGGCAGAGAAATGGAAGGACATGATGGAAGCTAAATGGGAAAGAATACTGTAAAATGCCCAGAAACACAAATGTACATTGGGGGAAGAAAAACTGCAAAAATATAGGTATATTTAACTCTGTGTATTTTATTGTCTTTACAAAAAGAACTTCAACAGCCTAGCTGAGGCAAGTATTCCTGTTAGACCAGTTTGCCTTAAAGGCCAAATTTCACACTTCACCGTGATTTTGATACTGCCAGGATAGGGGCCCTTTTCTATGGACTGTTACATGTGATAATAACAGGGTGTTTCAGACTGCATGGCAGAGATGCTCCTAACAACAAAGGAGGAAGCCAACCCATGTGTTTGCCTCAGAAGTGTGAAATCCCCTGCATTCAAATTGAAGGACTTCAAAGGAGAAGCTATGGCAACCTCTGCACAAGGTTGACCAGTGAACGACATTTGGCTGGGGGGTTGGAAAGACTGCCCACGTTTTGGAACAAAGCCAGCCCATGTGATTTAAGAGACTTTTTATATTAAGACATTTATTTTGGTAATCTGAAAATGCAGTAATGTGAAATTATGATGGTTTTAATGTCGTTTTTGCACAATTAAAATGAGACCATGTGGGTGATCCTAGTATGTAGGGGACGTGAATGGCATTAAAGGGGAGTTTCTGAGGAAAGTCTACATGACACAGATGTAAAAGTGGATGTAAATATGCCCGACATTGATAGGCTTCTGTGTGTCCATTTTTAGGATTTTAGGGAAAATATTTTCCATAGAAATTGTGAAGGATTGCCAGAAGGACAAAACAGCATCGTCCAAACTTGGGGTTTGGAATGGCATATTCCTTGTAAAATATGGGGTCTGCCCATCTGATTTTCAGGAGGATAACAATTGTAAATATAAGGGTTTTTGTTTCATAACTGACTTTGGCCAAAGTAACTGTGGTATAACAAAGCACATCATAAAATGCCCACACTCGTTTTGTTTGTTTGTTTTGTTTTATTATTTATAATGCGCACCAGAACTAAGGGTATCAGGGTCGCAGAAAGAAACAAATGCCTTATCAAAAACAAGAATATTTTCAGCTTGGGTTACAGTGCTGTACAAATATATAGAATAAAGATGTAATATACAATTTATTATATAAAATAAAGACTGATATAGTCAGCCATTCCAGAAAGAGTCAGGAGGTCAAAAGGAGAGAACTTTAGATATTAAATACAGACATAGGTTGACACATAGATCAAGGTTGAGGGTGGTGCCGAGGATTATGAGCTTGGTTTTGTCATCATTCAGGCATAGACCATGGTTGGCCATCCATTCCTGGATGATGAGGTACACTCTGTTCACCAAGGCCAAATCCTTATCATAATCTCCCGTCAGCGGTATGAGGATCTGGTTATCATCAGCAAAGTTAGTGTAGGTGATACCAAGACCATCAAGATCATCAAAAAGGGGCTTTGTGAATATATTGTACATGGTATGGGAGAAAATGAGCCCTGTGGCACCCCACAGATGATGGGGATGGGGTCGGCAGATGCTGATGGATAGGAGACACGCATGGTCCTATTATTGAGGAAGGATTGTATCCAGCCTATTGCTTCTTGTGAGAGGTGTGCAGCCGAATCCAGGTGATTACAAAGGACTTTATGGGCTACCAAATCAAACGCTGCTGAAAGGTCGAGTAAAAGTAGCAGGGCAGTTTTTTCATTGTCCCCGAGTACGTCAATTTGGGCCTTGAGGTCTATCAGAGCTATTGTTTCGGTCCCGTGTTTGGGCTGAAGCCATACTGGCGGGTTCCTAAGAGGTGTGACGAGATCTGAGGCACGGTAAGGTATAACGATTTTTTTCTGGACTCTGACAGGCAAGTACCTGGCAGGACCACAACCAGGAATCATCTGACACACCTCGAATGTTGATCTCCAAGGAAGAACAACATTCCACGCATGCCAGTCTACGACAAGGTGGCTTTGTTCTAGGTATTGTTGTAGTTGGAGGTATGCTGTCCTGTCTAAGATTTTAAGCAGGAAAGAAACTGTGTTGATGGGTCTGTAGTTAGTGGGTATGGAGGGGCCTAGTGATTGTTTTTTAAGGAGTGGGAGTACCCAGGACTCCTTGAGGTGGCTGGGGATGGTGCCAGTGGAGAAGGATACGTTAATGAGCTTCGAGCCAGGGCTTATACACATTGCTACCAGTGGATGCAGAAGCCCAGATTGGTCTAGCAAGCTAGTTAGGATTCTTATCAGTGGAGACAGCAGAACAATACTTGGGATAGGTGGCTGGTTCAGAATGCTGCCAATAGGGTACTAAGCAGAGTTTGGCGTAGCATGCTAGTTCAAGTTACTACCAATAAGGTGCAAAGAAGAAAAAAAACATGGATCTGGCGAAGTAGGGTAGATCAGTCTAACGCTCACCTGGTATCCATGGGGGCGCCACAAGCGCTATCCCAGACCCCTCTCTGCTTGGTTATGTGCCAGACGTTGGGTAGCGCCTATAACAGGAGAATGGAGGGTTAAGATACTGGTTCTGTGATGGGTGGACTCACACCTCCCTCTGATCCAAATCCCCTCCCTTGGGGTTATTACTCACCTTAGGTTTTTGTGCATTGAACTCTCCATCCTGCGTCTCTGTGCAGGGGCGCGTGGTTGGTGCAGGCATTCCGTGGACCTAGTTGCTTCACTGGTCCATGTGCCCTTATGGCAGGTCCAGACCGGCTGTGACTCCGACTCTGCTTGCTGTCTTCCAGGTGAGTTATAATGTCTTTTCTGTCTCTATTCCGTCTCTTTATTTCCCTCCGTTTTCTCTGTCTTCTCAGTGTCTTGCTCCACTGCGCTGTTCCTTAACAATGTCTCTTTTTGTTTTCACAGGGATGGTTGCGATCTCGGAGTTGCCGCTCCGATGGCGAAGACCACAGTGAGTTATTGATGCGCGGAGTGCTGCGCTGTTTATTGGTGTTAAATGCTAACCTGTGTTCTCTTGTCTTCTTTGTACATGTTGCGGTGATGTTCCGGAGTGATGAGCGATCGAAGCGTTGCTTGCCCAGGTAAGTGCTTTGTTAATGCTGACCTTGTTCCTTTTCTCTTGCAGGTTGCAGTGAAACCCGGAGATGGGCGAGGGTGCTGCCAGGACTCGCTGCTTGCCCAGGTAAGAATTGTTATTAATGCTGTCCTTGTTTCTTTACCATTGCAGGTTGCGGCGAACTCCAGAGATGGGCGAGGTAAGCGAAGCGCAGGATGGTTTCAAGCAGGACCTGGACACGGTGAGCGTTACGCTGCAGGAGTGCAGAATAACGTGAAGCATGTTCTGCTGTTTGGGTGTGGTTTAAATAGCCTAGCTAAAGTAGTTCCAGTCCAAGTAGTTCCAGGCCCAGCCACAGCCAAAACACTAGACCGCATGGCTTGGTTCTAAAGAACTGAGCTATGTAATAGGCCTCCATGTTGGCTTAAGGTCCTAAACTGGTATTTCTTTATTCCTGATAATGAGCCTAGCACCAAAGTTGCCAGGACTGACTCCATGTATGTTTCTGATTGAGTTTTAATGCCCTTGCGGCCAGTGTGAAGGGCTTTAGCCCCACTACTGCCAGTGGGCTGTTATACATGAGGGGGTCAGGGGCATGGATGGTGACAGCACTCCCCCTAAGGCCCCTCTCAAGGTATTTCCTCCGTCTGGCCCTGGTTTGGTAAGATGGTTCTGATGAAATCATCTTACCAGGCGTGGCGCATGGACTTGCTTGCTAGGGTCCCATGTCCTGTCCTGAGGGCTGTATCCCTTCCAGTCCACTAAGTAATATAACTTGGACCTGGTGAGTTTAGAATCTAGGATGTCCTTGACTTCAAATTCGGGTTCACCGTTAACCAGTACCAGATTTGGTGGTGTTTTGACCTGAGTTCCAGGCTGAACAGGTTTTAAGAGTGACACGTGGAATACAGGATGGATCTGCATATTTGGTGGTAAAGCTAGTTTTACTGCCACAGGATTTATAATAGTCTTGATGGCATAGGGCCCTAAATATCTGGGACAAAATGTTTGAGTTCCTCTTATGGGCACGTGCCGAGATGCCAACCAGACTTCATCTCCGCCTTGGTAGTCTGGGTCTTTTCTTCGGTGCTGATCAGAGAATTGTTTCTGTCTTTCTTTGGCTTGGATCAAGTGTTCTGCCGCCTTTTTGAAGGCTTGAGTGATGGTCGTATGTAAAGTCTTCACCGCAGGCATTTCCAAGGCCATGGGGGTATCTAATTCGGAAGTATGTGGGTGCCTTCCATATACGGTATAAAATGGACTGTGTCTGGTACTGGTGTGTAGCGAGTTGTTGTAGTCATATTCGGCTATCCACAGCACATCCTTCCAGCTTTCTTCCACTTGATGTAACATGCACCGTAGGTATTGCGCTAGTGCCTGATTCGTCCGCTCCGTTTGGCCATCAGTTTGGGGATGGTGACTAGTGGACAGACGATTATTGATTTGGGCAATTGCACAACTCTTTCTTTAGAAGTTAGACACAAACTGACTCCCTCAGCCAGAAATCAGGACGGAGGGGAAACCATTTAATCGTACGATTTGCTGTAAAAACACCTTTGCCAGACTGGATGTGTTTGGTAGACCCTTAAGCGGAATGAAATGGACAATTTTAGAGAAGAGGTCAACAACCACTAGGATAGTGTTGAACCTTTGACAGGGAGGCAGATCTGTGATGAAATCGAGGTAGAGTGTGTGCCAAGGGGCAGGTGGAATTTCCAGGGGTTGAAGAAGGCCCGCAGGTCTTTGTTTCTGGGATTTATTCTGTGCACAAATGCCACATGACAGAATAAACTGCGTAATGTCCTTTCGCAAGGTCGGACACCAATGATTTGTTTTCACCTTGGCTAGGGTCTTGGCAATTCCTCGATGTCCTTCTATCAGGGGGTCATGATAACCAGAAATGACTTGTTCTTGTAGTGCCTTAGTCGGTAGATATAAATGCCCTCTGAAATACGGGAGTTGGTTCTTTGTTGTGTAATGTTCACCTTGAGTGGTCACTTCCACTTGATGTAACATGCACCGTAGGTATTGTAGTCTTGTCTTGTAGAGCCTCGGTGTTCATTTGGAGCCGAATTTCTTTTTGGAGTTCATCTAGAGATAACATTGTTGTAAATCCTAGTAGTTTCTCACCTGGAATAATGGCCACCGGGTATGGGGTTGAATATGCGTTCTGATCAATACCCATGCGGGATAGGGCATCAGCTTTTCCGTTCTGGACTCCAGGTCGGTATGTGATTATGAAATCATATTCTGCGAAGAATAAAGCCCATCAGATGATTGAGCCTTTGCCGTCTTGAGGTATTGTAGGTTGCAATTGTCGGTGATTACTGTGATGGTATGTCTGGCACCTAGGAGGTAATGCTGTCAAGCCTTAAAGGCTGCCTTGATCGCTAGGAGTTCCTTGTCTGTTATTGCATAGTTAAGTTCAGGTGTAGTAAATTTCCACGACCTAAAGGCCACGGGATGTAACTGGCCTGTTTCGGGATCCCTTTGGGAAAGAACAGCCTCCATTGCCATGCTGGAGGCATCTGTATCCACTACATATGGGAGATCTGGGCGGGGGTGTCGTAGCACCGGGGCTGAGGTAAATCTTTTCTTGAGTTCCTGGAAGGCTTTCTCCGCCGCTTCTGTCCATTGGAACAGTTTGTTGTTTGTTCGTAATAAAGAAGTGATCGGGTGCACAATCTGGGAGAAACCCGGGATGAATCGGTGCTAAAAGTTAGCAAAGCCGAGCATACTTTGGACACCTTTGACTGAAGACGGTGATAGCCAGCTAAGGATGGTGTCTACTTTGTTCATATCCATCCGGACGCCTCTGGGAGTGAGGACAAAACCAAGGCACTCGACTTCGGCGACATGGAAGGAGCATTTTTCAAGTTTGGCGTATAGCTGGTGCTGTCAGAGTTTTGCAAGGATGGGGCGAACGTGCCTGACATGGACCTGTTTAGAAGAGGAGTACACCAAGATGTCGTTGATGTAAACTAGGGCACATACATCAATCAATTCCCGTAGTACATCATTCATGAAGTACTGGAATGCAGCGGGGGCATTGCAAAGCCCAAAGGGCATAACCTGATATTCATACAGCCCATACATAGTACGAAAGGTGGTCTTCCATTTGTCTCCTTTCTTTACACACACAAGATGGTATGCCCTCCCAGCCCCCCCCCCCCCCCGAGGTCCAATTTGGTGTAAATTTCGGCATCCTTGACTTAGTCCAGCAGCACTGGGATAAGGGGTAGAGGATAACGGTTTTTAACTGTTACCTGGTAGTGCACGGTAGTCGATGCACGTTCTCAAGTCCCCCTCCTTCTTGGGTACGAAGAATAGGGGCGGGGCTTCTGGGGATTTGGAGGGCCGGATAAAACTTTTTGCCAGGTATTGGTCCAGATATGATTTCAAGTGGAGATTTTCAGGTTTGGTGAGTGCATACATTTGTCTACATGGGATTTGTGCACCAGGTACGAGGTCAATCTGCCAGTCATATGGCCTGTGAGTGGAAAACGTCTTGGAAATCGTGGTATTTGCTTGGTAGTGTACTTGTTACACTTAGTACCAACGCCTCTTTATCTTGGACAGGTGTCTCTGGGTCAGACGATGTCATTTCCACTTGGTAGCACACATGAGCACACTCATTGGAGAAGGCTAATTTCTTGGCTCGCCAGTCAATGTTAGGATTGTGAGCCACCAACCACAGCATCCCTAGAATCACCCGGAACTGAGGGTCCTTGATAAGGTCGAAGGCAATGGCTTCCCGATGTCCGTCTTGGCACAGAAGGGTCAATTCTGCTATGCGTTGCGTTACAGGACCAGAAGCTATCTCTGTGCCGTTGACAGTTGTGACCTTCTCAGTTGTCATTTTCTGACAGAGAGAAACCCCCATCCTTGTTGCCAGGCCTTGGTCTATGTAGTTACCAATGGCTCTGCTGTCTATGTATGCCTCCACAGCATGCATCTGAGACGGTTGTTGGTGACTTATCAAAATCACAGGCAGGGCAAGGTGTCAGGTCTGTGGCTCTTTTCCTTCACTTGACAAACGGACCTCTACACTTGCTGGTCCTGGAAGTTTTATGATTCTTGTTCTCCTCCTTTCTCTGTAGCTCCAACTTTTCTCCTAGGGGGTATTACGGGACATTCTCTGAGGAAGTGACCTGATTTCCAGCAGTACAGGAATGATTGCTGTTATCTCCTTTTGTCTCATTCGGCCTTGGTTAATGGGCTCCGTACCTCCCCAATTTGCATGGATTCCAAAGTCTTTTCTGATGAACGCGGACTGTTCTTCTTTGAGCGTACATACACAGTCCGATTCTCTGTTCTGGCTCGATCTGTCCTTCGATCTTGCAGCCTGTGGTCTAGCTGCACCACTAGGTTGATGAACTCTGCACAGTCTTTTGGCAGGTTTACCACCGTAGCTAGGACGTCTTTCAATTCCCCCCGTAATCCTCGATGGAATAAGGTTGTTCGTTTCTCCTCAGGCCACCCAGTTTCAACGACAAGTCTGCTAAAAGTGGCGATATATGTTAACAAATCTTGACTGCCTTGGCGGAGGAACAGAAGTTCATTATCCAGAGCTTGGCCCTGGGTATGTCAGGTGAACAGCTTCTCCATCTCCTGTTGAAACCCCATGAATTCCTGCAGGAGTGAGTCATCCTGGCTTACTAACGGTATGGACCAATCTGCTGCGCTGCCACTCAGATATGATAGAATGAAGGCAACCCACGACTGATCATTAGGAAAGGCTCTGGGTCTACAAAGAAAATGGAGGTGGCACTGGTTCATGAATACTGCATATTTTCTTGGGTCCCCCGTAAAACGTTACTGTGGGGACAAAGGAACTGCCCCAGGGAGGACCACCTGCACTGGATTTACGGATGTGGCTGGAACCGACAGAATACTTCCTGGCAATGGAGCCTGCTCAGCCTGTGTTTGAAGAAATTGTCTGGCTAATTCATCGGTGCAGTCCTTGGTGACAATCAACTCCCTCCTAAGGGCGTTGGTTTCTTGCCGGGCGCAGTGCACCTCAGTAACTGGGCTAGTTGGTCAGTCTCAGATGTTTCCATGACGCCCAGGTGGATGTTTTAATTGAGGCTTTGTGTTCTTTTATACTCGCCTGTTATCCACGGGGGCGCCACACGATATTGGATGGAGGTCTAAGCGCTATCCCGGACCCCTCTCTGCTTGGTTATGTGCCAGACATTGGGTAGCGCCTATAACAGGAGAATGGAGGGTTAAGATACTGGTTCTGTGATGGGTGGACTCCCACATCACTCTGATTCAAATCCCCTCCCTTGGGGTTATTGCTCAACTTAGGTTTTTGTGCGTTGAACTCTCTGTTCTGTCTCTCTGTGCAAGGGCGCATGGTTGGTGCGGGCGTTCCGTGGACCAAGTTGCTTCACTGGTCCGTGTGCCCTTATGTCGGGTCCAGACCGGCTGTGCTGTCTTCCAGGTGAGTTATGTCTTTTCCGTATTTATTCTGTCTCTTTCGTTCCCTACCTTTTCTGTCTTCTCGGTGTCTTGCTCCACTACGCTGTTCCCTAACAATGTCTCTTTTTGTTTTCACAGGGATGGTTGCGATCTCGAAGTTGCTGCGCCAATGGCAAAGACCACAGTGAGTTATTGATGCGTGGAGTGCTGCGCTGTTTATTGGTGTTAATTGCTAACCTGTGTTCTCTTCTCTTCTTTGTACAGTTTGCAGTGATGTTCCGGAGTGATGAGCGATTGAAGCGCTGCTTGCACAGGTAAGTGCTTTGTTAATGTTGACCTTGTTCCTTCTCCCTTGCAGGTTGCAGGGAAACCCGGAGATGGGCGAGGTAAGAAAAGCACAGGGTGCTGCCAGGACTCGCTGCTTGCCCAGGTAAGAATTGTTATTAATGCTGTCCTTGTTTCTTTACCTTTGCAGGTTGCGGCAAACTCCGGAGATGGGCGAGGTAAGTGAAGCGCAGGATGGATTCAAGTCCGGCTTCTTCACAGGTAAGTGTTCTTGCTTGCTAATGCTGTTCTTGTTCTTCTAGGTTATTAATGGAATCCGGATCTAGGGCTTCAGGATCGGGCCACCGGAGAAGCAGATGAGCAGGAGCTGGACACGGTGAGCATTACGCTGCAGTAGTGTAGAATAACGCAAAGCGTGTTCTGCTGTTTGGGTGTGGTTTAAATAGCCTAGTTAAAGTAGTTCCAGGCCAAGTAGTTCCAGGCCCAGCCACACCCAAAACACTAGACCACATGGCTTGGTTCTAAAGAATTCAGCTGTTTAATAGCCCTCCATGTTGGATTAAGGTCCAAAACTGGTATTGCTTTATTCCTGATAATGAGCCTGGCGCCAAAGGCGCCAGGACTGACTCCATGTCTGTTTCTGATGGAGTTTTAAGGCACTTGTGGCTGGTGTGAAGGGCTTCAGCCCCACTTCTGCCAGGGGGCTGTTATACCTGAGGGGGTCAGGGGCATGGATCGTGACAGCAGTTGCTACCAATGGGTGTAGAAATGTATAACAGGCTGGTTCAGATTGCAGAGATATATAACATTCTAGTTCAGGTTGCAGAAATGTGTGACAGGCTAGTTCAAATTGCTACAGAAAGGGTACAGAAGGCAGGTCTGGCAAGGTAGGCTACTTCAATTTTCAATAATAGGGAGCAGAAATGTATAACAGGCTAGTTCAGTTTGCTGCCAAAAGGGTGCAAAAACAGTGTTGGCAGAGTAGGCTAGTTCAATTTGCTAACAACATGGTGTAAAAACATAGGTAAAGTAGGCTAGTTCAATTTGCAATAATAGTTAGGCAGAGTATGCTAGTATGTTCAATTTGCTAACAACAGGGTGTAAAATAAGTGGTGCTCCAGCTGATAGAAGTTGTTACAAGGGCTGGGCGTATTGTGCATGCAGTGGTGTGCAGACACTCAATTCGGCGCATGCAGAGCAAATATCAGTTCGCGTACTATGGCAATACATGTGAGAAGGCCAGAGTCGGTAAGCAATGTTACCAATGACTCACAAACAATCATCGGATAAGCATAAGAGTCGTATTATGTTGAGTCGAGTAAGGTTTGCGGGCAAATGCAAGGTGTACGATGAGACAATAAAAGTATGTGATAACACAAAGATCATGCGCAAAGTGGTTAAACAGGCAGGAAAAAGTGCTACGGCTGCAAGCCAAATGCAATGAGCTGCTTGTACGGCCGGTGAATGTTATTGGCAAGACTTTGAGCAAGTGTCAAACAGTGCTTTCGAAAATAATGCAAACAATACAATGAGGCAATCGGATAGGCAAGAGGTGAATGCAAAAATCAGTGAAATGTTACAAAGAGACACTTACTAAGTACAGAGCATAACACGTGGAATATGTGGAAGAGGCATTCATAATATAATGCCGTTGGTCATAGGTGAGTGAGGAGCATGCTGAGGATTACAACACAGCAGTTAGCAAGTCAGGGCATGCCATGATGCAGTGGGCAAGGGTAGGGCCCGCTGTTTCTGTACGGTAATGCCTAGGTAAATGCGCAATGTATATTGGTCAGTCTAGTCAACACAGCTGAACCTGCGCATACGCAATATACAGTAATATATCACTGAAGTTGTGGGTCAAACGCAGGAGGTCAAATGCAGGAGGATAGATAACAACGGTCGGGGAGACCTGGGTATGGTAGTACATGTGATAACATGTGGTTGCATATACTGGCTGTAGGTGAGTGGGAAGCCACAATGGCCGGTGACTGGGCAGAAGAATAGCAGGCCAGCCAAATAGTGAAACTGTGGTAAAGTACTCACAAAGATGATGGATGGTCGCAGATGCAGGGTCCTTGGCCGACAGTCCGGACGGCAATGGACAGGCTTGGGACAGACAAGAGCCTTAGAAGGTGAGCCTTTCTGATGTCACTTACCTGGATCTAATCTGCTTACAGGGAGGAGGCGACATCCACAGCCTGACCTATCCTATTTTAGAGGTATATCCCTGTTATTTCCTCCTCCATAGTAAAAATCCTCTGATGTCATCCTGCCTATAAAAGAAGGAGGTATAGGGAGATTCAGGACATTCAAAACTCCGACATTCAAAAATACGGATTCAAAAATCGAACCTTCAAAATCCAGAGATCCAGACATTCAACATTCCACATTCACCCTGCAAGACTCCAGATCCAGGTAGAACCTCCTATCCAGGCAGAACCTCTGATCCAGGCATAACCATTTATCCAGAATTAACCCCTACAAAAATCCCAATAATTCAGGGAGAAAGGAGGAAAGGCTGTGGACCCCTTTGGGAGAATTCAGTGACCAGACCTGTCTTTGCCCAGCTGATGCACCCTGCTGTCCACTGTGACCAGAAACTGGTTGCTCCGCTCTTCCCTTAAAGGAGATCCTCGCTGCTGTGCAGTGACCAGACCCTTGTCCCGCTGTCCAGAGACCCGGTTAGCTGTCCAAACTACCAATTCAAGTGCATTTTGTAAGTGTCACCACTCTCCAGTAACCAAAAAGCTGCATACACCGCTCTGTTACCTAGCATTCTGTCCAATCCTATAAGAAATCCTATAAGTACCCTATTAACTTCTTAAATTGTCAGAATCCTCTGTGTATCCTGTCCTTAGAAAAATCTGTGTTAGTCTCCACGTGTAGCGTAATTGTCTCCAAATCATTTCAGTCCTTTGTGTAAGTCTTTAGTACTATTTTGAATGAATGAATTAATTTCCCATAGAGATGAACGCGGCCTGAATAGGTTAACCTTGCAAATTAACCTCCTTGCGTACTGTGTCTTTCTTTAAATATATAGCCAGTAAAATATAGTTTCAGTAGATTCAATTCATTTTGCTAACAAAACCGAGATTGCCTATGAAAGTGTTTCCTGTTTAAAAATCTGATTTGTTTCCTTCCTATAAAGAATCCCATACTGTCACCCATCAAGAGTCACCCTTTTACTTTAGTATCATACCTCCCAATCAGCGGTGGTAGGTCAGATTTCCAAATGATTTTTGCCTAGTATACCCGACACCTTGCTACTCCTCTCCACCCACACATAGCTTGGTTAACAGGGGTTTGAGGGAGTGTTGCAGGGGGAATGCATAACAGTAGTGCCATTTAAAAGTATTATCAAAAGTGACCCTGCTTTCATTCATTTTTGCCTTGATGTCTCTGATGTTAGAAAGTTAAATTAAGTGTATCATATGATTTTGCTGTGTAATTATCACCACACTGGTGATTGCTGCCCTATATTGAATCTGTTTGATTTTCATTTGAATTTAAAAATAAATAAATATTTCATTATTCCACACCGGCCTGGTTCATGGTCCATTGCGACAAAGGGTGTACGTCAAGGGGGGTGAGAGACGGGTTGGCTGCATTCTCAAAAATAGAATCTGAATGTAATGAACCTAAAAGCATTTTTTTTGTATGCCGCATCCCTGGCCAGTAGAAAGAGTCCTGATCTGGAGGGTGCCATATCTTTAAATCCGTGACAACCTCCTTAAAGGCATCCTCCCTTTCCTCACCTTTCCCCAGAAGCTCAATGGGCCTCATTCCGAGTCCGGCGCTAATGGAAAAACGATGGCGGTAAAGTAATACCGCCATCCTTTTCCGCCGTGGACTATTCTGCCCCATCACACCGTAATTACCGCCGCCGTAAAGTACGACGGCGTAAATAGCGGACCAGTGTCGCACGCCCGAGACACCACGTCGGAAATAACGCTAAGGCGTTAACCAGTGCTGATCCCAAGTAAAGCGGACACGGTAAAAACGGGCTCCACAAGGGCGCAAAGTACCTTAACGCCATGGCGTAATTACCGGCATCGCAGAGAAGGTGTTAACAACCCTGAACAGTGCCAGAAAGAGGAACAGGTGCACCCAATCAGCACAGGTGGAGTCCATAGAGTCAGGCACAGCACAAAAGGAGCACACCCACACACCACACCCACCCCCTCCCACACCAAGATGATACCAATTCTCGCAGCATTCATGGAGCTGGAGGCCCTGCTTGCAAGGCAGCAACTACGACAACATCAACAACAGCAACCACAGCCCCCACCACAGAGGATACACAGGAGGAGAAGGAGGCAGAGACAGGCCCAGCATGCCCTACCGGTGCAGCCACCATTACCACGCCGTCAGCCCCCAATTCCACGCATCAGACCCACCCCCTTCAACCTCACACCAGAGCAGATACACACCCTGTACCGGCTTGACCGGGACACCATAACCACCATAGTGGCCCTGATACATAACGACATAGTGAGCCTAATAGAAATCAGCACTGCCATCCCCCCTCTACTAAAGGTAGTGTCTGTGCTCCACTTCCTTGCCACAGGGACCTACCAGCATACAGTGAGGCACATGCATGGCATTTCACAGCCCATATTTTCCCGGATACTCAACCAAGTGCTCGATGCCCTCCTCAAGCACAGAAGGGACTACATATGCCTCCCCCGGACTCCCCAGGAGACATATGATACCAAAGCTGCCTTCCATGCACTTGCAGGCATGCCAAATTGCATAGGTGCCATCGACTGCACCCACGTAGAATTGGTAGTTCCCCATGCCATGGAGGTGCCGTATCGCAACCGCAAGCAATATCACTCCATCAACGTCCAGATGGTGTGTACTGCCAGTAAAGCCATCACACAATGCAATGCCCGATACCCCGGATCAACTCATGACTCCTTGGTCCTGCGGAACTCTACACTACCACGCTACATGGCGCGACATGCTGAACGACGTACCTGGCTGCTTGGTGAGTAACCGGAATGGGCCATGGCAGTCCATTGGGGCTGTGAGTAGGCTGTCAGCATACTCCACCCGGGTGGTAAAGGGTGGGGTAGAGAGATGCATACGGGTGGGACAGTCAACGCCATTGTACGATGTAATGGGGTGACTGCATCCTGGGACATGTGTGCATGGCCAGTGAACACCTGCTGCAATGTCAGATTAGCACAGTTCTCCACCATGATTGCACGAACACTTACCTTCATTCCACTCTCATGCAGGTGATGCTGGCTACCCATTGAAGCCGTGGCTCATGACCCCGGTCCGCAACCCACAAAACAGGCACGAGGAGGACTACAATAGATCTCATACCCGTACACGGGTGGTGATAGAGCAGACCTTCGGCCTTTTGAAGGCACAATTTCGTTGCCTCAGCCGGTCAGGTGGGGCCCTCATCTACAGCCACGAGAAGGTGGCCAAGATCACCATGGCATGTGCAATGCTGCACAACATGTGCATCCATCGGAACGTGCCACTGCCCCCTGACGTGGGTCTGCTACCACCAGATGAGGAGGAGGAGGAGGAAGGAATGGCAGGACAGCATCACGGGGCCGATGCATAGGAGGGACGTCACGTGCGACAAGCATTGATTGACCAATATTTCTGAGTCACAAGTCAGCTGAGGGGGTGAGGATGACAGGACATTGGGCACTGGGTGTGGGGATACATGTACTACATGCACTGTGAGACATTAAAAGACACATGCACAATGATCAATGTCCACTCTGTTTTCCAGGATACACCAAACTGTGTATTGTATAATCATGTGAAAACGTGTACAAATAATCCTCCACCCTCACCCCCCTCCCCCCCAACTCCCACGCACTCCCTCACCCCCCTCCCCCCCCAACTCCCACGCACACCCTCACCCCCCTCCCCCCCCAACTCCCATGCACACCCTCACCCCCCTCCCCCCCAACTCCCATGCACACTCTCACCCCCCTCCCCCCCAACTCCCACGCACATCCTCACCCCCCTCCCCCCCAACTCCCACGCACACCCTCACCCCCCTCCCCCCCAACTCCCACGCACACCCTCACCTCCCTCACCCTCCCCCCACAACAGCCCCACAATGGTCCCATCAATACTACATAGGCCACGTGTGTGGCTTCATAGTCAATGGGCACTCCCCGAGCCTGGGGTATCATTTTCGCATTGTGCGTTGTGACCTGCGGACCGGGCTGGTCTGCGTGGAGGAGCACTGGGAGGGTGGTTCCTCCTGCTGGGGCTGAGGTCTGGGGGTTGCTGCCTCCAGGGCATCAGCAATCCTGCCGAGCACCTCACAGAGCCGGTTTGTGGATGTAGTGATGACCTCGCCCAGAGCCTGCAGGTCATTGTGATGCACCAACCCTGATTCCCGGTTGTCCCGGAGAAACTCCTCTATCATGGCCGTGAGGTTCTGAGAGTGCACAGCTTCTGCGGCCGATGTGGGGGATGTGGTTGGCAGGCTTGGTATTGGGCCTGCAGGCCTCTCAGGTGTTTCGGCAGGGGAAGTGGGCTGATGTGAGACAGGTGTTACCCCTTCGCCTGTGAGACCTGGGCCATCACTCGACCCGGAGTCGCTGTGTGCAACCTGGCTGTACGATGGTGACTCAGGGCTGTAGACATTGGTCTCCTCCACGTTGACCACGGAATAGGATGTGGGGCTGTCTGGCACACTAAGGAGGCACATGGCAGCATTCTCCCCTGACATGCTGGATTCCTCAGGGTGCAGCGTGGGGCATGTTTCCGGCGGAACTGCAGCCATGTCCAGGTGCGCGGGTGGGGGTTGTGTACCCTCCATGGGGTTGCTGGAGCAGGTAGTGTAGTATGGGCCTTATGTCTGCCAGCAGGTATGCGCTGTACCCTGCCCCTGTCCCGGGAGGTACTTGGCCGGGAGCCTTCCTGCTCCTCACTTTCATGACCGCTACCTGTGGGGGGCAAGAGAGAGACATCATGATCAATGATCTGGGGGTCATCATGACTTCAAGCCTATGGTAACACATTGGGAGAGCAGCGTCTTGGTGATCTTTTGGTCGGTGAGTGAACTTGGCTTGGATGGTAAAAGCATACTGTTGGCGGGGTCAATCATGTTGGCGGAGTACTGTGGTGAGTGACATTGACCAGCTTTCTGTGTGGCATGGGCAATATGGGTGTCAGCCTTGCACCTGACATCATCCTGGGTCCCACTTGTTACGACATGGTTGCAGGTGGGGGGGGGGTCTACGAAGCAAACATGATGTGACTCTTTGGCCGACCCTTTGCGGTGAATTACATTAGGGATGCATGTACTGTTTGGACTCATGACACTCACCTGCATCAGCGGATGAGGGATCACCGCAATCCATTTCGCCAACACCTTCGATGGCTTCTGTGCCCATCATCTCCGCACATGTTTCCTCCCAGGGCATCATTTTGATGGGTGAGCCTGGGCCTCCTCCTGTCTCCAGGGCCTGCTGACGGTTTGCTGACAGGATGGCCCGCACCCTGAGACGGAGGTCATCCCAGCGTTTGCGGCAATGCGTTGTGCTGCGGGGGGTGTTCCCAACGGCGCTCACCCTCTGTGCGACCAACTCCCATATCTCCTTCTTTCTGAGGATGGTGGGCCTACGCATGTCGCTGCAGAATACGATATCTGCATGTTCATGCAGAGTGTTGACCAGGACCTGTAACTCATCCTGGGTGAATTTTTCTTTTCTGATGCGCGCAGCGCCCTTTTTCAGAACTTTAGGCATGATGCTGTTCTCTGTAGTATTTTTGGTCGATCTGAGTCCTGTATGGAGTCCTGTATGTCCTGTATGGAGAGGATTGCAATGGATTGTGATTTTAAATATGGCCGCCGTGATGCTTCCCGTTCCTGTGCGATGACGTTATTTCCGTTTCCGGTATTTAACGGTGGCCGTAATTTACGCTTAGCGTAAATTACGGTCTCCGCTAATTACGGATTCCATCGAAGGCGATGGTGTTAAATACGTCTAGGTTTATGGCGGTAAGGGGTTTGACGGGACCTTTTGCGCTATGCCGCAAGGGAGTTTACCGCCATGGCGGAATACTCGTGCACACGAAGTCGGAATATGGTGGAAATAGCGCCTTCCAACCACATCGTACATGGTATTTACGCCATGGCGGTAATTAGTGTTACTTACCGCCGGACTCGGAATGAGGCCCAATGTCTCCAGAGCTCTGGTCCTTTCTAGGCTGTACTACTACAACAGCCTCTTCCTCATTCTACTTTTTCTCTGTACGCCCCCTTCAGCTAATCCAGAATAGGGCTGCAAGACTTATTCTTGGTCTCAAGCCCAGGGACTGTATCTCCTTAGTACTAATATCTCTCCACTGGCTCCTGCCGGCCGGGAGGATCAAATTCAACACCCTCTGCATCATCCACAATGCTTTCTAGGGCCTGAGACCATGTTATCTCCAACTTTACCTCTCTAAATACTTCCCTGCTAGAGCCTTGTGCTCCTCTAACTCCAACTCTCTGCTCATCAAAGGCTTTTCCAAGCATGAAGTACGGGGCAGGTCTCTCTCCTTGGCTGATACCTGCCCCTGGAGCAGCCACCCTGCCCCCTCAGTCTTGAGCTGGACCTCCTGAAGTGCCGGAAACTTCTCAAAACTCTGCTTTTCTCTACCTCTTTCGCCCGTTCCCTTTCCTGCTAATCAGCCCACTGCCGGTGAGACTCGCGGGCTGGTCCTACATGAATCTCACAGGTTACCAGGCCCTCCTGAGCTGGTTTCTCCAAAGTATTTGTAGTGGGGATGATGTTGTGAGCAGATTTGCATTGGCAAAGATTGCATCTATAGTGTGGTCTGCTGTCTGCGTGGCTCCTTTCACCATTTGGCATAGTTGCATTATCTCAAGCTGTTTAGAAGTTGTAGAAGTCACCGAGGATGATGAGGTGATCATGTTTAATGGCCAGGATATTTGGGAGTGAAGTGTATTTTCAAGGAATCCCTGCGAATATGAAGGTAAAGTTTTGCTGATTGATTCAAATTGTAGTACCTTTGAAGCAATTTTGTCTCTGGGTTTCACCCTTAAGAATATATTTCAGCCATTTCTGAAAGCATAATTGATATGCAAGGGAAGGATACGTGAAAGAATGGGCCTGCTAATCCCTCGTTTATGCTAGAAAAATGTGTACATAATTCACAAAAGCGTCAATTTCTAACATGTGCACAAGCATTCAAATCATGCTGAAAGGGGCAACGGATGCACAAAATGGTAAGAAAGCATGTAAATAAAATAAGTGAGTGGGGTATGTAAGAGGTGGGTGGTCATGAAACGTGACAAGCCTGCCATAGTGTGCATGCAAAAGGGCATAGAAAATGAAAGCAAGATCGTCGTTTAAAAACAGGCCTGTCATGTACACGAGAAGAGTGTAAATCTTTCACCTGACAGATGATGCGGTCTTTTTGAGGTAGACTCTTTCCAGAGGTGTAGCTAGGATTACTTTCCAGGGTCGGCTGTGCTTCATACTCGCTGGCTCAGGACAGGGGCCCCCATAGCTAAAGGAGATATATTCATTTTATTGGGATGTTTCCATTCAAATGCTCTGACAGATCATGGAAAAGTGTGAACTATTCTAGGCCATTGAATAGATTTAACTGGTTAAAAGGCAAATGGCAAAATGCCCACTTCCACTGTACTTGAACATAAAGTAATATGTTTTATGATTGTACTTTCAACACACATCAAAAGAAACTGTTACACGGATAGCTGCTATTAGTGATCGACAAGGGAATACCTCTTGTTGTTGGGTGTTGGCATAAAAAAAATGAATTGCTAAAAAAAGCAGTTGCATTTATTGCAGTGTGAGTGACCTATCATTCACACTCACCAAAAAGAAGTAAAATTCACTGCATGATAGTGAGTATGAGTACCAATAGCTTAATCACATTTTAAATAATGAAGGTTCACATTACCCAACTAATCAGTGTTCCTTAAACATGGTATGTATAAGGATAAAAGAAAGAGTTGGCCCGGGCTGAATTCAAGCATTTGTATGTTTTCTATTCTGCAGCTGAAATTAAATGTATGCAAAGTAACTGCTGAGTATGAAAATTCCTGTTGAAGGTAGAAATGCAGAAAAAGCACAATACCCATTTCCCACCTGACACGTTCCTTCATGAACACTCCAGTTTTTTAAAAAAAATATGCCAAAGGAGAGCTCTCAGCTCATGTTTTGTAAGTCCTGACGTTTGCATCGCATGGCATTTTGTAAGTCCTGGACATATTATAAATGGAGGGCTGCGTGTACCAGAATGCAACATGAACAGAACCGAAAATCATGAACTGCTTCATTATTTCTCACCGGATATGGCACAACTTCAGACCTCTTCAAAATACCCATGCATGGCTGTGCATCTTTCAGAATTACAATTTAAAAGAGTGTGTGTGTTTTTCACCTGCTTGTTGTCGTTGTTTGATGGAGCAATCTGGTACAGTGCATAATGCTCAGGACATTTGTTAGTCTACAATTAAAGGTGTTACATCCCTTCCAACAGATGGCCAGTCAAAGCCTCCTGCTTGGTTCCCAGCTGTTAACATCACAGATAGTCCTGGGCTTCATTGGCATTTGTTTCAGCAACATGGTCTTTCTACAGTGCTCCCACTGCTTCCCTTTATGGCTGAGGGCTCCAGGTGGGAACGAGCACTTAATAAGGATGTGAGACGTCTGTGCATACTTGTCCTTTGCAGCGTGTCCATCCAACATCCTGCAGTCAGAAAAGGGAGATGCATCCCAACACGATTTCAACTCCGGTGCCCAGCAGCCATTTGCATTCACGGAAGGCAGAGAGACTGGTAACATGATTTTATTTGATTATATTTAATGGCGTAAACCAACTGCAGTCCGGGCTCTGCTGAAGTTGGCGATCTGATAGTTTATTTCTCTCCAGGTCTGTCCCGTGTCCTAACCTACTCTGACATCGCTTTCACTCCAAGGGCTTGCAAGCAGCACCAAATAGGGACGAGCAGAGCAAGAAAAATCCTGGCAAAAAAGATGGTAAGGCAAATGGCATTGCTTTATCAATGGAAAATAGTCAAAAGATAACACATTCACAGAGTAACATCATATTTTATTTTTATAAAAACTGCACACCCCCTTTAAGGCTGGAGAACTTTCAGCAGGTGACCCACGGGCTTGTCTCAGCTTGCACATGCGTATGCAGTCAAACCATATCCCTGTGCAAGGAATGGCCCCATTTGTGTTGAGAATGTCCAGAGCATCTCGTTCTAAAATAACACATTGTATCCGGAATTCAAACTGAAGTATAAATCTATGCACCTTCTAGCCCAACTTCCACAATACGACCCAAGACGACATAGACATGGCCCTGCTGCCATGAAGCCTGTCGGCAGCGATAGTGGTGAAATATCCAAATGGTACGGAGAACTGAATGGAAATGCTATAGTAGAAATGATGCTGACAGAAGGGAGGATATCACATCCAGTCCAGTGTCTGTATTCAGCAGTGGGTGGATGGATGCTGGAGGAAGCAGTTTTTAGATAGGAGATGATGATGGGGACGTTGGGCCTCATTACAATTACTGCCATTCTTGTTTCCTGCTACCATCTTCTCAAATGGCGGTATATCCACCAAATTACAAATGTCCGGGCCTCATTGTGATGCTAGAGGTAATAAATGGTGGTAATGAAAGGCGACCATTTCTACTGCGCTTCTATATTTAGCAGTAGTCAGAGGAAATATGTTCTTCTAGTAGCGTGAGGTCTTTCCCCTCCAGAAATGAAGGATTTGTCACTGGCCCTCTTACTCCTCCATTATTGCTTCCTTCCCAACATAATGGCAAATAACAGCAACTACGAATGTAGAGGGCTTGCCTCAAAATCCGCTGGGGCTAGCTGTCTTAATGCGTCCCGTGGGTATTATTCCTCACTAGGGAATACTGTAGGATTCCATTGGGCATAGGGGAAATACCACCAGCGGCAATTCCACAGTTGAACATTTCTCCATGTTTCTGGCGGAAATACCCTACAACCAACTTTCCACCAAGCCCATCATTTCACTCAGTGGCATGAATAGTGGTCATTGTGTTCTATTATTCTACTGCTACAGCCATGCTCGGAATGCGGTCCATTGTGCTATAGCTTGTGAAAGTCCTTACTAATTATGATTTCAAACATTTTTGGATTAACAGCACACGATTTGAAATCAATCTCATAGTCTATGAATTTAGTAGGAGACAAGCCACACTGGTAATGTCCTTAGAGGCTGTATGATAAACTGTTCTTCCCTAATCCATGTTAATGTATACAAATCAGCATACTGCCCGCTGAAACCAGTGAGACATTTTGCAGGATAGCACATTTCTGTAGACATCTTGGGATGCTTTCTAGCACCTATCATCGCCATTGCCTTTCCTCTCACGCTCATGTTTTTTTAATGATCAAAATAGGTAAAGAGAAAAGATGTGAGTACACATTCACACTCAGCGGCATATTGATTGCCAAAGGCAGAGATGTTCTTGTATGTGACACAGTGCATGTCTAAATCCAAGGGGCAGCAGAGCACTTCAGAGAGAGTATTCCTTGCAGCAGGAGGGCTTCAATTCAGTCCAGGTCACAGACACTACCATGTGCTCCGTTTTTGGCTAGTATGGTGGGGGTTTATAAAAGATCTATTCTACAAAAGGCCAAGTGCAAGATATTCCACATACTCTGGAGCATTTGCCTGAGCAGTTCAGGTATTCCACCATAATTACTCTACGACTAATCCCAGTGGGTTAAGTCCTAGATGGTTATCGCCTGGAAGGTGAATGGATAAGATAACATAGAAGAAATGTGCCACAGCATTCTCATTACTTCTTTACTGTCCATTGAATCTTCGTAGCCAAATCCAGATCATTAGGATGCCCACACTGTGTATCCTATTCGAGAGAAATGGACTTTCCCCTAGGTTTAGAGAAAATACATGTTTTAAGCAAGATTGTTATATGGGCTCCCACAGCTAAAATGTGTTATTTTATGAAAATATCCTTGGCTTTCACTCTCATTTTCTATGTGGCGGAGCATGAAATGGAAACATCAAAGCAAGTCTTGACAGCTCAATTTCCCACTCTGCTCCTTTTCCTGCAGTGGCAAGATGGAGGAAGGGAATGGAGCAGAGATAATCAGCCTAATCTGATATGGAAAGTTAATTGCATGCAAGGGACCACATATATTTACTTTTCACAAGACAGAAAGTAAAATGAAAGAGTAAAAGTGAGTTTGCCTCACTTTACTTTTTCCTCCCCTCCACCTTTTAAATCTTTGAAATAGCATGCAGGCGACGCCACTGCACAGGACTGTTAACCTTCGTAGACCAGTACATGGAATTAACATTGCATGTGAGATGAGGCGGTTTGTATTTCCTTGGTTCCTGTCCAATCCTGCCATAAATCGGGCACGGTGCTAGTCAAATTATTTTAAGTCTGAAAAATAATGTGAAAAGCAAATGAAGGCCAAGCTCTCTAATGCAATACATTGAAATTATGCTACCGGGTCGCAAGAGCAAAATTAACCAACACAACGGACAATCCTGTTACAAGCACAAAACACCTTGGACCTCAGTACAAGTGAGCCGGTCCGTAAATAAAGGTGCCGGTAACAACGCTACCGGAACGCTTTCTGGACAGGCTCACTGCAAGTCTGCCGGTAAGGGCTGTGAAGCCGGTAGTTCAGGCCCCTACCGGCAGGTTTTTCACTGAAGCACCAGGGTTTCCATTCCCATGGCGTCCTATGGGACTACACAGAAATAAGAACTAACATTGCTCCACCGCCTATGATATTCCGGTAGCACTGGGATGTCAGACGGTGGAAACGGTAAGGCCAGGTTACTGGCAACCTCATAATGAGGCACATGTTTTGGTGTATAAATCATATGAAATTGTTTAAAACGAAACGTCCAATATTGTAACATACAGAAATAATGTTTATATTCAAAACACATCAATACACAATGATAAAAGAGCGAGTTGAGTTAATGACTAAATTGCTTAATTGACGGATGAAGAAACTATTACACAGTTAAACATTTGTATACTTAGTAATTCCATTTGGCACACAAACAAGAGCACATATAGATACCAACAGTAATTGTACAATCAATAAAGACAAACAAGACATAACAACGAGAGAGATTAGCACAACATGGTCCTAGTGTTGCTGTATGTTAGCATTAGCAGTGTATGCTACACAATTTAACCCAATATCTAACCATCTGAACAATGGTATTTGTTCCATTATGGGTCTGGGTGATTCAAAAAGATTAGTATTCATCAATGCGTCTACTCAAGACCTTAGGTTTCAGCTCTCTGGTGCCCCTCAATTTTAAGCTTAGACTTCATCAGGACACTTGTGTGGATTCATGCCCTCTTGGATGGATTCCCTGAGTTGGTGCTCCGAGCACGAATGCACATGGCCATTTATTCAAGGTGAATTAAAGCACCAGTGTTGATTCTGGTAAATATCCTTAGAGTTACTGTATGTGTGTGGCAGCCCACCACGCAGTGTTGTAATTGTGTTCCAACCCGACTGCGGTTATCATGAGAACCGGAGTCGGGTCCTAGATCCTAGAGCAATAATGAATCATGCCTTCATCTCCTGGAAAGAGGTCTGCTATCTTTCAACACTACAGGCTAGTCAGAAAATCTAGCTTACCCACATAATCGGTTTACTTACTCTAACAGGGAACCCAAGATCCTGCTTTTACAGCAATTGACTTAATAGTGTTCATTTTTAACATGTTTTGGTTGGTCGCTTTATGATGACCATGTTTTGATTATTTGTTGTTCATAAGGTTTTTTATCTTCTTTTAATGACAAGTCTG
Source organism: Ambystoma mexicanum (assembly GCF_040938575.1). Lineage (NCBI taxonomy): Eukaryota > Metazoa > Chordata > Amphibia > Caudata > Ambystomatidae > Ambystoma > Ambystoma mexicanum. The sequence goes on from NC_090937.1 coordinate 845,533,146, forward strand.
CTTGTAAATACTTTGTTTTCTTGTTGAGTGGATTGAATTTACTGATGATCAGCAGATATTTTTTGAACTTATAAATATAAAATAATAAACAAGAAGCCTGGTGTGACACAGTAAATTGGATAGATCGACTAGTGGGAAACCTCATGTCAAGGGCACAGCTCAACTGTCACTCACATACCTAATGGGATCTTGGAACCTGATGGACTATTGAAGGTTTTAACGCACTGGGGAGACAATATTCATTATACTCCAACCCTCACAGATCTTCTGCCTGTATTTTATTCTTGATTTAAAACCCTATGCTAGCTGAGGTTTTAGTAGCAGAAGTGGGCGATACACTGGCCACAGGCCATGCATATATTTTCTTTTGTCCAGGACTGCTCTGCCGGGTGGTGTTGATTTGAAAAGATGTCAGGTGAACTAGCCTTATTCCTGCAAGGATATGAATGTTCAATGCAGGATATAGCTGTATTATGGGACGCATTGAGGAGTACGATCATTAGTTGTTCATCCCAAATAGTGTTTAGGAGCCTGGATTCAAATGACCTATTGTTTACCCATGCTAAATATTGTCCATGGACTTGATTAACAGAACCTTGGCAAGAATCGTTGTCCCGATATGCTCCAGGTGGAGCTTTACAAACAGGAACCATGTGTTTTGATTCCTTTCATGACAGGGCTGTTTACCCATATAAGCACCATTGCTTTTCCCATACAACTGTCTTCATTAACGGTGGCAGGAGGAATCCCTCCAATTGCTGGATTTGTTGTCTAAGTAATAAGGAACATCCTTGTTGGCCTGCTTGAAATAGTGGTGTGGTGAATACAGCATGCTTTCCCTCTTACAAGCAGGTTTTCATTTGCAGCATGTCCAGAGTGGATCACTTCTTCCACTTTTATACACTTTTGCAAAAATATGTAATCTTGGAGAAACAGAACATTTACCTGTTGTTTGTTTTCTTAAATCTGCCTTTGTCACGGTGCCTTTTAAGCACATTTGGGATAACTTCTCATCCCGTCTTCTCTTTTGGCATTTATACGTGATTTATATGTGAAGAACAGGTCGACAGGGGTTTAGACAGGGACAGTACAAAACACGTCACAGTAACTAAGTGTGTCAAGCAGGGTTACGTCTTTATTATATTCTTTTTTTTCCCTGTACATTGACATCGACTATACGAGCATTGACAACTTTGAGGAGGTTTTTCACCTATTGTGGATGAGGAAACTAGGTGTGTTTCTCTCTTGTAGATGAATATTGTTTTATAAAACCCCTGTTGGGGCGCAGCTACAGCCACATATTTTCCACAGCATCTACAAAGAAAAGGGCCATATAATTAAGCTGAACAATACCAAATCTATATTGTGTCATCACCACTGGAGTAATGCTTTATATCAATGCCTGATGGCTAATTTCGATTATTTGGGGGCTAAGGTGCAAAGGAAAACTGTTCAGAATGTTTAACATGCGTAAAGTGTAACCACTTGGGCAAGATATGGATGAGGTTATCAAATCTGACTTTAGTGGCAAAGTGATGACGAAATCTGCATTAGAGGGATTTATGGCCATAACTGTTGCTGCTGCAGCCTGTGATGTAGAAATATGGGCACCAGCAATATCACCACTTTAACGATGGTAAAGCATAAGTACTTAAGAAGCTTCTGGGTTTAAGGTCTCCAAAAATCCTGCTGTGAACAGAATTGGTACATTGGGGAATCACTTACCACACAACAATAAAGGTATTGCTATCTGGGTTAAGATTTGGTCTTCACCTTGGCTTCAGAAATATAACAAGGCACTGATCAATCTCCTGGGCACCCAAAATACTAACCAGCTGCGACCGGTGAAGCGTGTCAGTGATTTACTGATGAGAATAGATATGAAATAACCCTAGATTGTGTAATGTGTCCTCAAAGGAAACAACAAATTCTCCCCTCAATAAGTGTTACACAAGGGACTTGATCATGAATGGAAAGCCCGGACGACTCCTTTTCCATTATTTCTTGACTAAAGAGTGTGTGGGTTTTGGAGAATACTTGGAATGTATTAAATCGTTTTTTTCGAGGACTTTATTTTTTTAAAACCTTTGCCTTGGCACAATAACGTCGGCATCCTTTACTACTCATTGGCATATGGCCGCAAGTTCGAATTTCCAACACTTCTTATCTGTGAGGGAAAATGAGATAAATGTCCTCTTATTCTCCCCGCAAAACACCAAGGAAAGGGAATCAGTTGCTACCAATCCTAAATAATTTGGCAGTTCATGCAGTTTAACATGCTGCCATAATGTGAAAATCTACCTCATTGCCCCATGTCATTCCGGGCCATTCTGTGTTAATCGATGCACCAATGCATGGTCACCAGTCATGTCATAAACCTAACATCTCAGCATGACGAGGCCCATGTTTACACAGGAATATTTTCTGATGGTATATTAAGCTCAAATATGCGTAACATGGCAGTCTCACATCCCCTTTCATAAAATCCCACCCCTCAATTCTGGGCAAATAAAATTTGATTCCACTATACAGATAAGAGGTAGTGGATGTATAGGCTATGTAAATGCCACTTTACTGTAACCAATGGCCAGTTTGCATTTGTCTGCTATAAGTTTGAAGTCAAAGTAAGGCACTGAGGGTTTTGAATACTCTATTCTAAATGCACATGTATATTGTGTTCTCAAAATACTTGTAGTTTTGGCAAAACATACATGTGCGACTTCCACTAAACATGAGGGTGTTACTTGCAAGCTATATGTGTATGGGTGTGATATTGAATACAGCTAAGTATGCAGCTTTAAATTCACATGTGCATGTTTGTGTGTGTGCGTGTACTGTTTTCAATCTATTTGAGTGCATGACTTTCAATCTCTGTATGCCTGCACAGATTCAATGTCTGCATGTGTCTTTGGGCTGGTGATATATTATTCCCCAATAACATATACATTGTTAAAAGAGACTTTCCCTTCCACATTACAGATGCATCTGTGCATTCAACAATAAGGGATTGCAGAGGTTTGCACTTCACACAATTCTAATTAAATAGAATTGATTCCATACTCATGTTTTTTGTGCAAGAACCTGATCTATGACTATGGCTTCCCCCGGCTGTATTAATTCACAATATCACCCTAGGCAACAATATTTACCAAGGACACTATGATCCCAAATTACTCCAAACTGGCTAAAGCTCCTGATGATAGTGAAAATGATACTGAATTTTAGAACAGCAAGTCTGCATTATAGTTGCACCAAAAAGCATTTAGTTTTAAATATAGTTCCTCAATAGAAAGCATGTTGGGCTTTAAAGATGAAGCTCACTTGGTGACCCATTTAACTTGGATGACATAGGGCATGTAAAATATCCACACCTATGTTCCTGTTCTCAAACTGAATTCCCCGGATTTCCCTGTGCTTTACTTTCACAGATCTACACTAGTCAATCTATAATGACAGTTTGGGATTGATTGGGGTTTAATGTACTTTTTGAATGAGCCTTCTGATTTTGGATAGTCAGCTTGGGACACTTTCAGCCTGGATTCATTCCTTCAGCATATAGTCTCTTCAGGTGGCTGTCTAGAAACCAAATTACAAACATAGCCTGGTCATCCTTCTTTCAATGGACTGGTATCCAATCTGTCTCGGGGTCAGTCATAGAAAATATAAGCTCTTCGTGCCTATATATATAGTCCATTTGCAATGTTAATCTTTCCACATTCCACCCATATTCTCATTATGTCTGTGTGCATGAAATTGCATATCTCTCTGACTTCTCCTTTACCTTGTGACAGGAGTGTGGTTTTCCCAGCTCCAACGATGGGGGTCAAAAACACTCCATATGAAGAAATGTGCATTTCGTTCTCAGACCTATCTTTGAATGTGAACATGCAAGATTAATAAATCAAATATTGTCAAATTCTGTAAATCAATGTGCACATGTAGACACTTGAATGGTTGCTGTGAATTAACATCTGGTGAAGTTACTTATTTTTGCAATTTTTTTGCCCATTCAAAATGTGACACAGTACATATTGTTTTACATAATTTGGTAGATATTATTTCTACCTACAACATTTCAGACTTTCATGTTGATTTGAGCTTGCTTTGCAATGCAGCAATTACTTTGATTGCATAGTTGATTTAAGATGTCCCTCATGTAACTGTCTATTCATGTTGCGAATGTGGAGTCGGTGATGTTTTCCTGCAGATGGCAGTGTTGGTGCCTTCATACTCCATTTGCATGATCTCAATATGTGTTCCTAGCAGATGTATTTTGTTGTGCATCTAGTTCCATAACCTTTAACATAACCTGGGCTAATGGAATGTGTATGTAATGCCTGGAGTTTGATGAATGATGGCAAGCCCATTGAAGCCAAGAGCCCATATCTATTAGTGATGTCTGGCTGTGAATTTATTTGTATAATATTCAGAACAGCTCGCTTAGACCACCAATGCCTTTGTATGTATTATTTATGTTTATTATTGTGAATTCTTGAGCTGATTAGGCCTTGGAAGTTGAATCTGCAAAGGGTTTAAAGTTTCTCATTTTAAGAATTGTAAACTCCCACTTTCAATCACAAGACTCAGATGGGTCACATTAAATGTCAAATGAAATGATTCTGAGTCATATATATGCACATCCCATCACTGAAATTAGATAGTGGTGCCTTCCATAAGGTTACAGTATATTTTACATCTTTTTGTACTCAAAAAGACATAGTAACGATGATCATGAATATGAATCACATTTGTATTGTATATTAACAAATGATATCCAAATTATAAGGATATGTTCAATAAATACAGTTCGTTTGAGCTTCAGAGTGCCCTGACAACAAGTGTTTTGGGACTTAGGCGGGGTTCCCATGTGAATAACATATTCCAGGTGCCTGGGCCTTTAAGCATAGCACTTTTATGCTTTCAATATATATTCTTTGGCCTGCTAGTTTCCTTGTTCTTAGTATTTACAGTAAATTGGATTGAAAGGGGTCTTCAGAATGGTTGCAGCTGATATGTTCTGCTGCATTATCAAACAAAAAGGTCCTAGGCACGCACACATGTATTTCACAATTTTCCAGAGAATCCTCTTAAGCATGGTGTCAAGCAAAATGTGCAATCCGAAAACAAACTTTATTTTAACAATGTCTCTTTCGTGCTCTTTTGAAAAGGCTTTCTGTGATCAGCTTACTTTAGACCCTCAGCCTTTTCTCCAAAGTTCCCGACATGTCTTATCATGAGGCACAGTTTTCTGGAGTAGGCACTATGATGCAGGTGCACCCTTTAAAAGTAACAAGTCCATAAGGAATGTGGACATTACTGGAACCTGGTCTTCATTCATCATGTTACCCACAGCCAGTCTTTTCCTTGCAACATTTGAAATAAGAATTGAGGAAGGCTGGTACGGCTTGACTTTCATAAGAGAACCCTGAATACTCCAGGCGAGGCTCTTCATACTCTAACAAAGGGCAGCAATTGCTGCATGCTGAATTACAGCCACCACGTGAATTATACCATTACTGCACCCCCATCACTGTGACCTCCGAAAATGTCGACTTTTATTTTATTTTGAACCCTTTACACAACATATATATGTGGGGGGAATGATATTTAATGCAAGGAGGGAGGGCTGCAGGGTGGTCTCCCCCGCATATATTCGTGGTGTAAAGGAGGTCAAAATAAAAAATAGTCATCAATTTCAGGGGTCGCAATGATGGGGGTTGCAGTAATGGAATAGATTGCCACTGACGTGGTCAATATTTCATATGAACCCAAGGTGGAGTTTTACCTTTGCAAATTATTCTGTATTAGAAATAGGTGCAGGCAAAGGGGATCCCCTAGCACACTCACATGAAAATTAGGAAATGGTTACATTGTAATGCATTTCCTCAGCAACTGCAGGCACGCATTCAGTAGTGAAGAAAGGGCTATACTAAACTGTGAACCTTTATGGCAAATTGGACCAGGTACCATTTCTACTGGGCCATCCCTTGGAAAACAGACACCATAGGACATTTTCTAAGTTTACAAAGCAAATGATTTTAAGCTTTCTTTTAGGAAGTGTGTAATGCTGAACTTTGAGCCTGTAGTCCCGGGCTCAAATTCCCATGGATTTTATATCACAAAAGACTAGTAATCATCAGCTATGTGCATATGAAATTGTTGGATGACCAACTTGCACTCACATATGCATTAGCCCTCTCTACAAACATAGGTGCTAGGTGAACAGTGACAGTGATGGCCGTTAAAGGGCCTATCATCGACAATAAATTCCCTAATTTTCCATCCATCTTTCAGGTGTTGAAATGTAAAATTAATTATAGACGCAGCCTGAGGGCAGTACAGGGTGTTATGGGTCCTGAAGACAGATTTAAAGGCCTGAGCGCAGCTAAGGCATTTATCTAAGTTTGCAGGCCCATAAATCCAGGAAAGGCCTGTGGGGGGGGGGGGCGCTCATAAAACAGCTGGCATGTGATTGCCAGTGTGGCCTGCCAAGGTAATGGAGTGGTGGTCGGGGTCGGTCATGGGGGAGAGGCTGGGCATAATCTTCCAGATTTGGCCTGGGGAAGATTGCGGTCAGCAAGGGGGTAGAGCCCTCCAACCACCACCCAAATAAAGGTAAGGAGCTGGGGGAGGGTCCGTGATTTCTGGTGCTGGGCCCTGTCTGTCAGGTGCCACCCAGGTGAGGAGGTGAGCGACACTGGTGGCAGGGCTCTAAGCAGTGCTTCCACAATGAGAGGGGTTGTCACGCTAAGATCTCAGACATCAGCGCATACACAGCAGGGGGGAATGACACAGCATACCTGTATTGGCCAATTCTCAGGCCATAATGAAATTATGAGTCATACCAGCTTCTGTATCTCAGAAACTGACCAATGGGGGAGTGACGTGGCACTCCTACATTGGTCAGTTTCTGAGATAAAGAAGCCGGGATGTAACAAAGGAAATCATGTTGCTTTCTATGAACTGTTATGTCAGTGACAGAGTGGTACAGGTAGGGGCCTAAAAAGGCCCCTTTCTCCACTGTTCTTTGCCCAAATTCCTTTTTGATTACTTTTTTATTGATATGTACAAACTAAGTGAACTCACTACTTACATTCTCCAGCAAGCTCATATACAATATGGGGAATGATACAATTGGGAAAGAATGAAAAGGAAAGAGAAATAAAAATTGGTCAACAGGCCAGACAAAAGTGAGCATCCACTTAACATCATAATGATTCACAAAACATCAAAAATATTCATCCAAAGATTCCTTTTTTGCATTGACAGTGGTGACTTTCTCCATTGCTGTGAGCATTATCATTTCCTGACTTCACATTGATGTTTACTATTGCTCTTTAAGCTTTTCAGGATTTGCTTATTTACAATTATTAAAGGCCTGTTTATTTAATTTTGAAGTTCCAATGAAAAGGAGGGTGCAGGAAGGAACAGACCTAGTATGAAAAGGGGAAAGTGCCCCTCATCGTCTTTCCAATTCTTTGAAGGACCTCTTTCCAATAATAACCTACCTACATGCATTCCCACATGTAAAGGCGAGTGCCGCTAAGATGCAGAATTGGTCAGGTGGCAAAAGCTTGCACCTCCAAATCCTTAACGGTCATTAAAAAACATAGTGTACACATGTTTGTTGAGTGGAGCAAAGATCTAGCCTAATTTTAAACATGTTCTGACATATCTGTGCCAAATCCTGCTCCATGATTGTGCTTCCAAATTCTCCCTCCCAAATCTCCACGCAAGGACCCTGCAGCAGATTACTGGACTTTAGCTTTAAAGCGTTGTAGATTATTGATACTGGCATATGAGAGGCCTGGGATAGGCGTAGGACCCCTGGTGTTTCTTGCATTATGTTGTTTGGACGTGAAAAGGTAGGAGACAACAGAGCCGTCAGCTTAAAATATTTGGAGTATTTCAAATTGCCTAACGTATAACTGAACATGAAGCGCCAATATCCGTCATTGTATCGCCCTCTAAGGAATATTTAATTGTCTAAGTACCCAATTCAACATCTCATTGTTTAACATAATCATAAGGTTCCTCTACAAGCTAGATTATTTGACTAGAAGATATGTTTCCAGTTCCCCAGTCTAACAAAACTTGGCAAACGTTTTGCCAAAACTTGGCAAACTAGTAGCAATGTCACATGTCAAAGGTTTGTCATTTCTTAATAGACATCCTAGGGGGTGTGAGAAACCAGAATGTGACTTACACGCTAGTCCCCGGGGATCTGTCATCCAGGTGGCCAGGACACGGTCATCGCTTTTGGATCCAGTTCCTGGGGGTGGACCAGTGTGGGAGGATCCTTAGGAACTGAACACCCACCTCCCCACCCCCTTTCCCAACACAAACACTTTCTCACAGACAGCTCACTTTGAGAGAAAACAGACTAGCACCCGAGCCGTATAACTAACATTTCACAACACAAGGCTCAGGCAGAGTCAGGCAATTACTAATCATTACACACACCTGACTTCCATCAGACTTCCACACGTGGATAAAAGGTGGAGCACGAAAGCATACTCTGAGCAAGGCAACACACATGAGAAAGCAGCAGTTCCAAGATGGCAGTTTAATACAAGGAGAAAGACAGCAAGACCAGAAAGGGTTGCAAGGAGGGAGGTGCCCTTCATCTTTTCAGAAAAAAACGCTACTTTCACAAGCCTCATAGAATAAGAAATGTAAGACCGGGAATTAAAACTGAAGAAATGTACATTGTTTGTCGGAGGTACCCGGGGCTCTCCCACGTCAATAGCCAAGGCCGGGAGGAGTGATTGCTGCCATGGTACTGTCCTTGGCTCCTACAACAAAGCAGCGCCAGTAAAGTCAGCACAGCCAGTGAGTCGGGGAGACTGACAGAAGACCGGTCTGTGTTAGAACCAAGGTTGCAAGCGGCAACGTCGTTTGGAGAAATCTGAAGAGTACAGTGTGTGAAGCATATGTGATGAGCGACGCATATAAAATTGAACATCCAAGGAGGGTCCCATGTGATAAAATCGCAGCAAAAATTGCCGTGATTACAAAATATTGCGGCAAAAATGCCATGGTTTTTGTGCCGCAATCCATGTAAAGGATGTGGGGGACACCCCCGCAAACCCCAGACACATTATACCATTTAAGGGGAGCAGGGGACACCCCACAACCCCCACTCCCCTTAAATGGTATAATGGGGCATACCTTTACCGGGTCAAACCACAGCATTCTGCTGCAATTTCGTTTTACCGCAACATTTTTGCCTCGATTTTATTACCTGATACCCCAAGGAGTGACTGAACTTTTGAAGCCAAGATAAATACCACATACAGAGTGGTCCGGGAACCACGTGGGTGCTCCTTCAAAGGTCTCTGTTAGGTATCGAACTGAGAAGTAGCAATTGTGAATTGTGAAATTGAAGTGGTCGAGCAATGGGTCAAGCTAAACCCTGTGTACATTTGAAAATCGTCGATAGCTAATACGAACTTCAATTGGTCTGAGCTTTGCAGAGGGAGATTAATTGTGTAAGAGTAAAGATCTGAGCCTGGCTGTGGGGCAATCAGGGTAAACTGTGAGTCACCCAAGAAAGAATATTCTCAGAGCATAGGAGAAGGGGATCTGAGCCTGGAAGAGGGGGATTCAAAGTAATGATTGTGGTATAAAAAGAGATCTGAGCCCGGTTGAGGGGGATCCAGGGTGAGGATGAATCACCTGACTTTCTTGTTTGTTTTGGTATATCAGGCCCTCTGAATAAAGAGACTTTGGCTAGAGATGGCCCCGATGCTTGTAATGGAATTGTGTTCTCGTGCCGAAGAAGCTAGAGAGTGTGCTATACTGGAGTGAACAGCCTTGTCCCGTGCTGAAAACGTGGGAAGGGAGGCCAACAGCCTGAATATTCTGACATATCAGTTTTGTGAACACATTTCTTTTTCATGAACACTACCCCACACTATTTGTATTTAGAGGTAAGGATTGGAAATCTTTGTTTTAGTATAGGCACCTTTTATTTTGACGAGACACCACTAGGACTGTATTATTATCATTTGCTGGTCATAGCTTGCTCCCATCTGTAGATTTAGGATTAGATAGGCATTTATCACACCCTTGTTAAAGTCCAATAAACACCTGTTGAACTGTGGTCGCTTGTGTATGTCTTACAATTGATACCAAGCCTTCCTTACAGGGTCGTAGCACAGACAGATTCCTTCCCTATAATTGACCACTTTAGCATTGCGTTGGTAGCGACACTGTACCAAAAATCAAACTACATGAACTAGATGCCCACACAGTGCAAGGTTGCAGTGTTGTGCACCACAGGACAGAAGGAGACACTCGCCATTTGACACGTCACACATTGAGCTAGGTCCATGTAGTGAATCCTTTATAAACCAAGGACTGGACCCTCTGTGTGAAAGCTAGCACAGGACAAGGCTGTGGTGTTGTGCACCGTGGGACCGCAGGAAATGCTGGCCATTTGATACACCACACATTGCACTGTGTCCACGTAGCATATCCTTTATAAACCAAGGATTGGACCCTCTGCGGCAAAGCCCGCTCAGTACAAAGGCTTGGTGTTGGGAGCCATAGGACCGCAGGAGATGCTGTTGTTTGATACATTGCACATTGTGCTATATGCACATAGCGTGTCCTTTATAAACCGAGGATCGGACCCTCTGTGGCAAAGCATGCACAGGACAAGGCTGCAATGTTGTGTGCCACAGGACCACAGGATAAACTGGCCGTTTCATATGTTTCCACGCTGTGCTACATCCACGTTGTATATCCTTTATAAACTGAGTATCAGACCCTTTGCGGAAAAGCCTGCACAGGACTAGGCTGTGGTGAAGTGCACCGGAGGACCGCATGAGACGCTGGCTGTTTGATACATCATACATTGCACTACATCCACGTAGTGTATCCTTTCTGAACCGAGGATCGGACCCTCTGCAGCAAAGCCCATGCAGGACAAGGCTGCAGTGTTGAGCACCACAGGTGTTTTTGGTGACAAAGGAGTAGCTGTGTAGTGTTCAAGCATGCTGTGCAGCTGTTGACTAGCAGTGACTGGAAGGGACAGAGGTGCAGAGTGGGAGCATGCTGCGCAGCCATCGACCAGCAGCGACCAAAAGGGGTACCAGCATGGAGTGCATGCATGCTGCGCAACCATAGACCAGCAGCAACTAGAAGGAGCACCGGCATGGAATGTAAGTATGCTGTGCAGCCATTGACAGCAACGACTGGAAGGGGATACGGCGCATTGTGCGAGTACACTGCGAAGCCGCCGACCTTCAGCGACTGAAAGGTAAGGAAGGTTTGGGAAGTGGGAGCAGCCGCTACTGCTCTCTACAAAACTACACGGCCTTTGTGCGTAATTCCACCTAATTGTCTGACATAATGTACTCTGTCTCTGCACAACCCTAGGCTCTCCTCTCTAACAGTTAGCCTTCCTATGTGTTTGGTGTCCCTTATCTAGTTCCCTTCAATTGTGGTTACTGTGTACTGTGAACTGTGTCCCTTTAGGCTCTCTCCCACTCTCTAGGTTCCCATCCACTGTGGTTACTGTTGCTCTGTGAACTGTGTACATTTTGGCTCTCTCCCACTCTCTAGTTCCCCTTTAAAGTGGTTACTGTTGTACTGTGATCTGTGTCCCATTACGCTCTCTCCCACTCTCTAGCTCCCCACCCAGCTGGGGGTACGGTTGTATTTGTTGTGCCATCATGTCTGCCCCTCCTGTGTGTTTGCTACTGTGTGACCTCCACCTATGCACATCCTGTGTTAAGTGGGGCTGGGCTGTGCTTCTCTCCTTCTCTCTTTTGCTCCCTTCTCCTCCTACTTTCCTCCTTGCACCTCTATGGTGCTTTCAATTTCTCCTATATTCTCTAACTGCTACTCTATCTCCTATCCTATCCCTCTCACTATGTCTGGAAGAAATAAGTTCAAGAGGGACATCCTAGTGTCCCACCTTGGCATCCCTATTGCTGATATCTACATCAGTGCTTTCTCCAGATAGACTCTCACCGACATCCTCTTTGTCATTCCCTCACCAGACCTATGGACCCCTCATATGGTCTCGGCTCTCTTTCCTATCTTTCCCTCTCCCATTAATGGTGGCAATCAGTGGGAGGTCCTCTTGGCCTGCTTACACTCCTCCAAGATCATCATTAATGTCTATCTGAATGGCAGTGTCTTGGTCCAGGGCCCAATCTCCTCCTTTTCAATAGGCTTCTCCCACATCTTATGAACTTCCTTCCATCTCCTGCTACTCCTACTAGCACCTCTGGGGCTCCTCTGTCATCTCTGTCTTCTGCTGCCTCTCTGGAACTATCCTCATCCCCGCTGGCTACTATGCCACCTCCTGCTACTACCTCTGCCCACTCTCGGGCTCCTCTACCACTTCCGCTGGGTGAACCTGATGCCTGTACCTCACCCCGGAAGTCCTTCAAATGTGGCAACCTGCTCCATATCGCTACTCTTGCTCTGCTGTCAAACACTCCTCTGACATCCGCCACCTCCTCGAAGAACTTGACCTGGATGTCCTCGCTCTCACTGAGACAGGGATCACGGCCATCTCCGTCACGGGTTTTGACACTCTCCTCACTGATGGCTACAAGATCCTCTCCAAACCCAAATCCAACCAACCCAGAGGTGGAGTAGGGCTGATCGTTCTGGAGTGGGTCCCTGCTTCTGTCATTCCTACGCAGGCATACTCCTCTTTTGAATGCCTGGTCTGCAGACTCTCTATCTCTCCTGGATTGAGTGAGCACCACTGAATAGAAATTAGTTATGTGTTATCTATGCACATGCGATGGCATAACTGTTCTAAGTAGTTATTTGGTCCTGTAGCCAGAAAAAGCTCCACTTGCACAATGGAGTGCAAAACGTGTCTAAGCATTTTGTCTGGGTTGAATAACCCAAACGTCTGGAAGAACCTATGTGAATATATCACTTAAAATATACATTTATACATTCTTTTATTTCATTTCTTCATACTTGCAAAAATGAATCTTTCACAAAAGCATGGATGTATATAAAAAAGCATGGATGTATATAAAAAGCAGAAGTATTTATTTCTCAGAGACATAGGATTTCACTGAATGTCCAATGCTTTCTGGTCCAAAGGATCATTTTCAGGGACCAATTTCGTCCTATATTGTCTTCACTTGTCACTTCTGTGGGCAATTGATATCTTTGGCCCTCATTACGACCCAGGCGGTAAGTAATCGAAATTACCGCCATGGCGTAATGAGCGTTAACGCCATGGTCCGATGGCGATAAGAGCGCCATATTACGACCCATCGCGCACGAGCATTACGCCATGGCGGTAACGTAAACTACGCCATGCCGTAAATAGCCCTTACCGGCCTCGTTAACAGCGCAGGGTGACCTACCGCCACCCATCATTGCGCCGACCGTAGTCAGCGGTCACCGTAATTAGCGGTGACCGCAATTAGGCGGAACCGGAAATAGCGTAATCGCGGCGGAACGGGAAACAGCACAGCGGCCATCTTAAAAAACACAATCCATTGCCATCCTACCCAACCACACCACAACCAACCCTCAAACCCTGTCATTCCCATAACCCACCCATTTCCTCACCCAACCATGCCGAAAGTTGTGAAGAAGGCATGTGACAGGCAGCGGCAGGAGCGCCACAGTCGTGAGGAACTGCAAATGCTTGCAGACACGCTCTAGGAGAAGGCCGATGTTGTCTTTTCCACTGAGATGACCCGGCCAGCCATAGGCCGCAAAAAGGAGGTGTGGGAACTTGTGGCACAACGTGTCAGTGCTGTTGGAACCACCCCACGCACCTCCAAACAGTGCCGCAAGAGGTGGGACGACCTGCGGATCAGGGTCCGGGGCATTATGTCTGCCAACCGTAACCTGGCCCTGGGAACTGGCGGGGGAGCACACTCCCCACTGAAGATGCAGCCATGGGAGGAGACATGTGCCTCTCTGATTGGCATTGAGTGCATCGAAGGTGTCGGCGAGATGGAGAGAGGGGCCCCGACATCTGGAGACACAGGTAGGTGCCTCATATCCAGCCTTGCAAGACACCCTGATAGACTTGCACGTGACAATCACAATGTGGCAGACGCAACACATCAGCAGATGAGCCACACCCTGCGCACATGCAGCATGTACACTGTACAGTAGGCAGACACACACCTGCATGCAAAACCGAACCTAAAGGGAGGCAACCTGTATGTCACGGGCTACTAACTCCACCATCTATCCATTACACTCTTCACAATGCCTGCTCAATGTCCGCTGAACCATCAATAACAGTCACCCTCCTCTGCTCCACCACAGGCTCGCAATCGGACACTGGCAGGGACGACAGCACCAGCACCGCAGCCAAGAAGGCCAGGAAAGTGGGAGAAGGGAACCATGCATCCACCTCTGCTGAACCCAGGCTAAAACCACGCCAGGCTGAAGAGGCCAGGGCAGCAAAGTCCCCCGAGGAAGGGGTCGTGACAGCGCCTGCAGCCCAACAACACCCACTGTTGCCCACTGAGGGCAATGTGTCAGCAGGGAGCAGTACTGTTGGGGAGACGGCAGCCACCGCTGCCTGCTCCGATAGTGATGTGGAGGATGACACTGGACTTGCCCACAACACGCAACTTCACTCAACACACCTATCCCCAATCAGCCATCATGGAGATGAGACCCAGGGCCAATCGCCTGCTAATTCATGGCCAGCAACTCCAAGCCCATTGGGAGTTGGGGAAGATGGGAGTAGTCCCATTGGTCCCCCATTGGCACCCTCCATGTGGCCAGATTTCCAGCTGTCGCTGGAGCAGATTGTCAACAGGCAGGAAGTACTGGGCACACTACTCACGCAGCATGTTGCAGAATGTGGAAGTGCCAGTGCAGCCATGGAGAGGAGTGCTGATGGCATCAGGTCTGCCATCCAAACTGCCAGCAGGGACATAAGCACCGAACTTGCTGCAGTGCGGCAGATGATGAGCCAGCTCATCCAGACAATTGTGGACACATGCCGTACTGAGCAGCCCGGTACATCCTCAGCTGCAAGTTCAGCACAAGCCTCTCCCGTCCGCAGGTCATCCAGGACCCTGAGGAGCACAGGCAGGGGGGCCCCAGGTTCCGGGAGTGGGGGCAGTCAATAGTGTGCAAAACGATACACACTTCACCACGGGCACTGTCACATGTTTGCAGGGTGTTCAGGGGGGAGGTGGAGGGGGGAATTGGGTATGTTGGAGTGTTCAGGGGGGAGGGGGAGAGGGGAATTGGGTGTGTTGGAGTGTTCAGGGGGAGGGGGAGGGGGGAATTGGGTGTGTTGGAGTGTTCAGGGGGGAGGTGGAGGGGGGAATTGGGTGTGTTGGAGTGTTCAGGGGGGAGGGGGAGGGGGGAATTGGGTGTGTTGGAGTGTTCAGGGGGGAGGGGGAGGGGGGAATTGGGTGTGTTGGAGTGTTCAGGGGGGAGGGGGAGGGGTTCTGTTATACCTATTCAGAAGAACAATACACTTTTTCATTTCTCACAAACGAAATGTGTGGACATTGCTCATTGCGTATGTGTGCTTTATTGTTTTACAGTCCACAGTGTTGACATACCAGACACACACAGTGCCCCAAGTGCCATCCATATGTTACACACACGCTGTGTGTGCTAGAAGTATCGGTCAATGACATTCTGACGCATTATATGCCCCTCCTGTGCATCGCTGCCTCCCTGAGGTGCTGCCCCATCCCCATCATCATCATCATCCCCACCTTGTGGTTCTGCGTCAGGGGGCAGAGGCACGTTTCGTCTGATGCACATATTGTGTAGCATGACAGATGCCATGACGATCTTTGCAACCTTCTCATGGCGGTAGAGGAGTGCCCCGCCAGACCTGCTGAGGCAGCGGAAACATGCCTTCAGTAGGCCAAAAGCCTGCTCTATCACCACACGGGTACGTGCATGGGCACGGTTGTAGTCCTCCTCATGCTGGTTCGATGGGTTCCGCACTGGTGTGAGGAGCCACCTCTTCAGGGGATAGCCCGCATCACCTGTAAAATGTGAGAAATGAATGTGTCAGGAACGAGATTGATTTGTGAACATGACGCACAACCATGCCTTGATTCCGACTGTTACTGTGCACCAATTAGAGTTGTGCTAATGGATTTACACTGTGCAACCAGTATGTGTTCATGGCTCTCATGTACTGTTTTGCATGCAAAAACACAATGCAGGGGGGACGATTGCCTTGTGAATGGCCATCCACTGTGTCTGTTCAGGCCGTCATTCATGTGACCTTGCACGTGTCCTGTGAGCTTGAAGCTCACATGATAGCAACATTGATGTCTGGCTCATTATGACCCCAGTGAGCATTACTGGTGTCAATGGGGACAGTTTGTGGGTCTTGTAGTGGTGCATTGATGTTCCTGTCTGTCATGTGCCTCCTTTGTGCGCAGTTGTGGGGGACAGGCCTTTCAGTAGTTGGTGCATGGTGACGTGCATGTTGGTGGTTTTCTTTAGGGTCAATGCGGTCACAATTTGCACAATGCACTTGCAGATGGTTGTGTCGTTTTTGGGATACACTTTCATTCACATGTTGCGATGATTAGGTCAGGCATAATGTGTACACTACTCTGTTGACGTCAGTGCTGCCACAGGGAATGATCTGGCTACTGCTAGTTGCACCCATGTGACGTATGCATCACCCCCCTGTATCTGCCAGATGAAATATGCATTGGTACGTCATTCAACACCCACTTTGCATTTCCATGCTCATGACATTAGACTCACCGAGTAGGTAGGATCTTGGGCCTGCATGTCGTTCCATGTAGCGTGGTATTGTGGAGTTCCGAAGGACCATTGAATAATGGGTTGATCCGGGGTATCTGGCAGAACAATGTGTGATGATCCTGTTGGAGTCACAGACCATTTGCACGTTGATTGAGTGGAAATGTTTACGGTTGCGGTACGGTACCTCCATGGCATGTGGGACCACCAATTCAACATGGGTGCAGTCAATGGCACCAATGCAACCAGGTATGCCGGCCAGTGCATGGAAACCCACTTTGGTGTTGGCAATCTCCTGGGCAGACCGTGGTAATGAGATGTGGTCATCTGTGTGCTTGAGGAGGGCATCGAGCACTTGCATCAGTGTACGCGAGAATAATGGTTGTGATATGCCATGCAAGTGCCCCACTGTGTGCTGGTAGGTGCCTGTGGCCAGGAAGTGGAGCACGGACACTACCTTCAGTAGGGGGGGGGTGGCAGTGGGTGTTTCAATCATGCTGACGATGTCGTTGTGTATCATGTCCACAATGGTGGTGATGGTGTCCCGGTCCAGTCGGTACAGGGTGTGGATCTGCTCAGCGGTGAGGTTGAATGGGCTGGCTCTGATGCGTGGGATTGGGGGCTGCCTGCGTGGTGGCACTGGCTGTGCTGGTGGGGCTTGCTGGGCCTGCCTTGCCCTCCTTCTCCTCCTGCGTCTCCTCTGTGCAGCCTGTTGTTGTTGTTGTTGTTGTTGCTGTTGTAGCACTCCCATTGCTATCAGGTCCTCCATCCCCAACATTGCTAGTCCTATTGGTATCATTGTGGAGTGTGACTGGGTGTGGGAAGGGGTGGGGTGTGCTCTTTTTGTACTTCCTGAGTCTGTATTGCCTTCACCTGTGCTGTTTCTTTGCACCTGTGGCAGCTGCATTCACTTTACATGGCCCTTTACGGTTGGTTCGCGATGGCGTATTTAGCACCATGGCGGTAAGGTACTTAACGGGCTGGGTGATGGCGTTAGGGGCATGTCCGCTTGGGTCGGCATTCGCGTACCTTTCCGCCATGGCGCTAAGTACGGTGTGGATGTTCGCGTGCGCGCGCCCTTGGCGCAGTCAGCGGCAGCGTTAGCTACGATGCCGCTAATGACATCGTAGTTTACGGTCACGGGTCGTAATCGGCCCTAGCGGAAGACGATGGCGGTAATCGTTTACCGCCATCGTTTTTCGCTTTGCGCCAGGGTCGTAATGAGGGCCTTTGTGTCAATTTGTGGAAGATTTCACTTCATTGCGGTCTGTTTCTATGACCTTGTATCCTACTGAAGGATCTTGTCTTGGTTGAGATCTTTGACTTTCAATTAGGTTCTTGCCCTGGTGGCTTTGATATTCTTGAGAAGCGCCTGCTTGGGACACCAGGACCTTCCTTTGCTGGGCAATATAGTACCATTGATGGTGTCTTGAGTCCTACTCCTTCATTCCACATATTTCCTTCAATGATGGGGAGATGCAGTGCACAGATTTTGAAACGATAGAGGACTTTAGGCAACAAAGTAATTTTAATTGCTGCATTCTTACCCAAGAGCATCACATTTAGTATATTCCATCTTTTATAATCAGCAATAATGTCCTTTATTTTTATGCATGTCTGTTTCCAAAAGGTGCACAGCATCTCTGGTGACAGTAATTTCCAAGCAATTGAACTTATCCTTGGCCCAGAAAAAATTATGTTCTGAGAACAAGCTCTTGAAGCACGTTCTTGTTACTGAGAACATTTAATGTTTCATTGTGTTTATTGGATAGCTTACTGAAGCCTTCCATAGCCTTCGACAGACCTCAGGGTCAGTTGGGATCGAAAGTTCATTGACACATAATTCCACTTTAGAAACACACTTGCAAATTGCCACCCTCCTAGTCCCCTTATTTGTCTGAATTTAAAATGACAATGTCCATCAGAAAAGTTTTAAAAGAATGGGCAAAAGAAGGAAGCCCTATGGTGTTTCATATTGAACATAGAATTCTTCGGACCATACACATTTATCGAGTGCGGTGATGGCACACTACATGGAACTAAAAGCAAGTTTTCGAAATCAGGATTACATTTGAGTCTCTGTGGCACAATGCACAAACAAGTCAAGCACACGCTCTTGAGGATCGTCTCTCCATCTATACTTATGGCGGCTACCAAGATAAAGTGATTATTTTCAGCTGTGTAATATCAATCAACCAGATGAAGTGATTTTTTTGCAGCTGTTTAATGTCAGTCAATTCTCAAATATGATCATGACTGTTCCTTCCCTGGGCAAAACCTGTATGATATTTATCATGAGTGGAATGCATCAAGGCACAGGGCAGAACGTTTGGCTAAAACATTAGCCATTATAGCTAATATTTAATAAGAAGATTGGGCAGAAGATGGCACACTATGTGAGCACCTCGCCAGGTTCTTTATATTATGATATTGAAAACAGGTGAAAGGTTGTCCACATAGATTTAGATTTCAGTAATTCACCCCTTCCAAAAACCTCTCAATAGATTCTCTGCCATGTAAAGACAAGTAAGTCTCTCAATGGCTGGAGGAATTCCACTGGGACTCCATCCGGGTCCTGACTATGTCACACCGTTTTTATTGCATCCAAGTACATTTTAATTTTTGACCCAACATTCTAGCACTCCTGCCTCTTCCATGATCAAACTATAACCAAAATAGTGATGGGTGGAAGGTTTTGAATAGATCTGAGCCACTGGCATTGCTCAGGGCAAACTTCCACACCACGCTTTTTAGCTCGTCCGAGCCATTGCAAAAGGGGTCCAGCCATATGCAAATCAGTCATGTACTGTCTCCAATGGGAGCAGCCAAGCCCGAACTGCTAGGCCAGGTCCCTTCTGCACAGAAACACAAGCAACCCCCAGAAATGTTTAGACATGTGCAGCCTTGTTGGGCCTCAGTGAGGTGCTTGGTTCGTCATTTAATAACTTTTCTTTTAAAACAAAATATATTTAGTATTTATAGCAGCGCACCAAGCCCACAGGTACCAGGGCGCTATTTACAGTAAGTGCAAAATGTGTGCCCACTCACACATTAAAATGTACAGGTGGACTCCTGTGGCCTCCAAAAGTCCTGTGGACTCCAAAATGGGGAACAACAGAATGGTCCACATGAGTTAAACCCAAATAGTCCCTTCCTGTTACCTCATGCTGTAACAGTAAATCAGTTTTCTGGTATTACTGGTGGTAATACCACAACAATCATAAGCCCTACTATTTATATAACTCAAATATGTGACATCCTGTCCACCCTTTCTTCTTTCCCATCTGCTCCCTCCTTCCTCTGCTTGTCATCTCCACACTTTCCTCACTAACTCGCTTCTCCCTCACCTTCCAGTAAAGCTCTCACATATCTCCCAAAAAGCTAACCCATCATGTGCTCCCAATAAAACCTTGTCATACACCTAAAGAGCTTGCAACTCTCACCCTGCTCCCTGCTTTCCTCTTCAATCTGCCACTCTCCACAAGTATCTTCTGTGCCTACTAAAATCAGCCATGGTCATCCCCAAAATCAAGAACAACAAGGATGGCCCCAACAACCCCTCCTATCCCACTACTTCATAATACTCAACGAGAGTTGTCTTCACACTCATTGTCAACAACCTTGAGGAACACTCACTCTCTGATCTGCTTCAATCAGGTTTACAAAGAATACCACTTGCATCCATGCCTCAACATTTTAATGGCTGCCCACCACTCTCACCTCTCAATTTGTATGCAGAGAAGAATGCACACTTGTATTTTCTAGGTGGGGGGTGAAGGGCAAACCACTGAGAACACCACATGCATTTAGTAGGCAGTGAAGAATGCCAAAGCACTGGGAACCCAATGTGCATTTAGTTTTCAGAGGAAAGGCCATAGTAATGAGAACCCGGAAAACATGCGGGAAAGAGGAGGCCTAAGCACAGAGAACCTCACGTGTAGTTAGTGCCTGAAAAAGGCCAATGCACTGATAACCCAACATTATTTTAGTAGCCTGAGGAGAATGCCAAAGCTCTGAGAACCATATATGCATTTAGGAGGTGCAGGAGAATGCAAGGCACTGGGAAACACATTTTGAATTTAGTAGAGGAAGGAGAAGGCCAATGCACTTAGAATCCATTTGTATTTAGTGGGCAGAGGAGAAAGCCATGGCGCAGAGACACCTATAGGCATTTTCTAGGCAGAGAAGCTCATTTAGTAGAGGGATGAGATGACCAAAGTGCTGAGGAACTGAGAACTCCTTGTGCATTGGGAAAGTTCAAAATATGAATGAACCCAGTGCATTTATGAGGTGTACGAGATGACCATAGCACTGTGAACCCCACATGCCTTTAGTAGATAGAGAAGGCCAAAGAACTTAAAACCAAACAACATTTTGTTGGGAGAGGGGAAGGCTACACAACTGAGAATCCACAAGCATTTACTAAGCAGAGGAGAAGGACAATACATTTAGATCCTACATGCATTTAGTAGATGGCGGAGAAGGCCAAAGCACTGAGAACCTCACATGTATTTTGTAAGCACAGGAGAAGTCCAAAGGACTGATAACCCAAATACCTTTTGTAAGGGGGGAAGAAGGCCACATCCCTGAGAATCCCACAGGCATTTATTAGGCAGAGGAGAAAGCTAAAACAGTGAAAACGCCACTTGCATTTTGTAGTCAGAAGAGAAGTTCAAAGCACTAGGAACCCTTTGTGCATTGTTCTGCAGAGTGGAAAGATGAGGCAGTGAGAGGCATACTTGCATTTTTGTAGGCATGAAAAAGGCCAAAGACTAAGAATCCCATGTTTACACAAAGGTGAAGATCACATCACTGAGAACCCGAAGTATTTTTAGTGGGCGTAGAAGGCAAACACACTTAGAACCTCTTGTGCGTCTCAGTAGGATGAGAAAACCAAAGCACTGAGAATGCCAAGTTCATTTAGTATGCAGAGGAGAAGGCAAGAGCACTGAGAACCTTACATGTATTTTGCAGGTGGGGATAAGGTCAAAGCAATTTTGAGCAGTCTGCTTAATGAACGACAGAAATGAATATGCTTAACATGTGTGAATTTGAATCCTGTACTAGCCAAACATTGTAGGCCTTGAGACGGAATATATCTGTAGGATGTTCAGCCATCCATAAAACAGGTCCCACAAGAAATAATGCCTGTTACTCCATTCATCACTATTCACCCTGCACATCCACCATAACCACGCAGCAGGAACTGAGAGATTTGCCACACCCGAAGAAGAACCTGCTCAGCCTCTTTGAATCTGAAAGCATTAATGTGGAGCCCTGTGAAAATAATGAAAGCCATTTTGAACAACCCAACAACACTGGCACTAGGAAACTAACTCACTCAGAAATAACAGACACAAGATGCCTCCAGATCAATGAACGTTCTGTCTCTAAACACTCCTCTGGCATTTTTGACAATCTCTTCAAAGACCAAATAGACTTACTCTTCATCACAGAAACCTGTCTCTCAGATGATCAGTCCACGATTATGCACAGGAGTATCCCATTAATCTTTAAGATCATTTGTGCTAATTGCAACAATAGGAGAGGAGGGGGCATAGCGCGGGTGCACAGAGACTCCTTTGTAGTCTCAACACCCTCCATTGACCTCATCCCAGACTGCGATTCCCTCACTTTGAATTGCTCCTACACCATCTCTCCCACCCCAACGCTACATTAATCTTACTCTTAATCTTCAGACCTCCCTCCTACAGCTCACATTTTGCTGACAAACTCATTGACCCCCACTGTCATCCTGTCTGTAGATCGCCCACTACTAATTATGCTTGGAGATATCAACATCTGGCTCAGGATATTAGATTACGCTATTACAAAGTCACTTGGTGCAAACCTTGCTGCATTACACCTCAAACAGATGCTTATGGTTCCCACCCACGTGGCTGGATACATCCTGGATGGAAGTTTTGTAATGAAAACATAATCACGGTCTGCTCCCCAGCGCACCTCCCAAGGGGAGAACACGTGTCTATCTTGTGTACAATATTCACAGGGACTGCCCACCTCAAAGGACCTTCAAAAAAACCACCAACCAAGGCCAGACCATGGAAAGAAATACACATCAACTCCCTACTAAAAAGACTAGAAGCAACCAAATGTATAGTCCCCACAGATGGACCAAAAACTACATTGGATGCAAAACTCCAACACATGCACAACTGGATTATCTCTGCTTTGGACGGTACTGCCCCTAAAGAACTTTTCAAAAACTCTGATAAAAATAAACATGCCGATTCACCCCTAGACTAAATCACTTGAAAAGGAAAAAACGGGAACAGAATAATATCTGGAGGAAAAATAATCTACACACCAGCCAATTCATCTACCATCAAGAGTCACACCTTTCCAAGGCTGAAGTACCCAAACCAAAGAAAGCGCACTACTCTATCACAGAGAATGATAAATGTAAAAGATTATCAAAGAATTCCAAAACCTGACAGACTGCAGTGCAACCTCTACTCCTACACAAGATTACTGCATACTTCAACTAAAAGATCATTGACACCCAGGATCACCTTCATAATAAAGGATGATTCTACCGGCATGCCACCCATGAGATCCCATTCACACTTCCCACCACCTCCTCTCTATTATCTTTCTGCCTTCTGTCTGCAGAGGACCTACAAGCTACCATTGACTAATGCAACCCATCAGGATCTCCTTAGGATCCATGTCCCCCCATTCTTTACAAATCTATCATGAAATCTCCAAATTGAGTGCCCGTTTGAGTATCCCTCTTCAACTACTCCATTAGCATGAGAAGAGGTGTAATTTGCATACATCAGACCTTTGCTGAAAAGCCCAGTGCTGACCCTAATAGTCCAGCCAGCTATCTTCCCATCTTAAACAAGCTACCTCATTTCCTTTTGTACCAGTTTGAGGCACATTTGGTTTCATGTTTTTTTAACACATTTGACCGCAAATGTAGATGAGTGTCAGTTTAGATATTCTTTGCTGTGAAATGCGGTAAATAAATGTAACAAATGGGACTCAAGCTAATTGCTGCCATGAAGCATCATAGATCCATCTTAAACATGCCTTTCATTGGGTAACCGCTGTAAAAATCCAAATATCAGACTCTTCAGGATTTCATCGAAACAAACCAACTCCTGAATGAGACACAGCACGGATTTAGACCATCTAGGAGTACAGAATTTGCTCTGTGATCCCTCGGGGATACACTTAATAAAAATGTGGATGAAAACTCAGAGAGTGCGCACATCCGGCCAGACTTCTGAGACGCTTTTGACACCATCAGTCAGGAGGTCCTCCTTAAAAGACGGGAAGACAGTGATATTAAAGAAACAGCTTTACACTGAATAACCTCATTACTCACAGGTAAACCACCATTTTGGGACGCTACAATTCCCAGCCTCACCCACTTATCTGTGAAGCACCCTAAGGGTCCACTCTCACACCTGCTACTTTTCATCATCTACATGACATGCCTACTAGACATCATCAACAAATCTGGTATTTCCTGCTAAAACTACCCGTATGACAGACAAACAATATAGCAAAACAAAACAGGTGATGGCTAGAATGTTTTGAATTAAGCTTAACCTCTGGTATTGCTCTGGAAAACCCTCCAGACCATCGTTCTTGACCTGCTAAGTCTTGGGAGGATAGCTCAGTGGCACCCTGCTTGCCTTGGAAGCAAGACGACACAAAGCAAAAGGGGTTCGATCCCCGGGTCCGCACTTAGAAACCTCTGGGATTTAGCGTGTTATAAATAAACTGTCATCATTACAAAAGAGGAAAGACCATATGCGAATCACACTTCATGCCAACCCAAAAAGGGCAGTCCATCCCAAACTGCTAGGTCACATCCCTTTTGCACGAGATCACAGGCATCACCAAGCATGTTTCAGCCTTGTTGGGCCTCATCAGTGAGGAGGAACATGGGTCTCCAGGCACTGACGTCTGAGCATATTCGTCCAACTCGGGGGACCACAGCAAAACAAAAGAGGTGATGGCTAGAAGGTTTAGAATTAATATTGACCTCTGGCATTGCTCTGCGCAACTGTCCAGACCATTTGGACAAAATGGACAAAACATGCTCCTAGTCACTGGTTAATGCTGGCTAACCAGGAGCTGCTTTTCGCTCCTGGTTATCCAATCTTAATTTCGATCCCTGCCAGTCAATGTCCTACCCTCTTAGCTATATTGATAACCTCTTCTAGATTGGCATCATCTTTCAGCCAAAGTTATTGGCAAATCCTATTATTTCTCCAATGAATCGTGAATTGATCATGTATGTGTTTGTCCAATGTATTTCCAAAATTATAAGTTACGGTCAAATGACCGAGCACTTCAACATATTCTTCCACATTGTCACTGTTATCCTTCTAAAGAACGCCACAATTGTTTTGTTCCACAATTGTACACATCCTGGGGTTAAAATGAATATCGAATTTCAACATGGTTACTTCCAGTTCATTCATGTCGTCAGTGTCCACATTATGAAAGTCTGTTAATGTCTCGAAGGTTTGCAAATCCTCATATCTATCAACAGATATACCTTCCTATCTACAGCTAAATTTCTCCGACATGCAGCCCTCACATAATGTAGAAATAATGTTTTCAATTGAGCCCACTTTAATTTCACAGGTCCTGGAAGAGTAATTGAAAAGGTCTGGAATTTTGGATGCAATAAGATTAGATGGTATTTGTGGCACAAGCAGGAAGGAGGCAGTGAGAGAGAGGATTAGGGCTCTGAGGATGTCACCTCATGTAGTGATGGGAGGGAGTCAATTTGAGATGAGGGGGAGGAAGGGAAATATAAAAATGTGTCCCTCGTGTCTAGAAAGGGCAAGAGCATGCAAGGTTGATGTTGAAGATGTGAGGAGGAGATTGGACTTGAGGGAAGAAGAGTTGTTGGAGAGTGCAAATGAAAGGAAAGACTGCAAAAATGACTGACATGTGTAGGTGATTGTGTGAGAATAAAAAAGGGGGTTGTGAGAAGGAAAAGTGATCCATTGTACAGTGAGCCAATGCAAGTAGACAAAGTTATGAGAAGTGTTGTAAGGATCAAGGATGGTCAAGTGTAGAATTTAGAAAGGGTTACGATGGTGAAGAGATGTAGAGATTTGAGCAGTGATGAGTGAGGGAGCAAGGGAGGTGTGTTATGCCCTGTGCTGGTAGCTAATGGAAGTAAGTGAGATCTCTGTGGAATGTGGAGTGGGTGTATATTACGTTTGAGGTAGTGAGATTCCATGAACTCCATTGGCAGGGTGAGCTGAGGGTTACTGGATGGCTGAATTTTACCAGGACATTCTGATGCCCCTCTCATGCTGGGATTAGATACAAAGTGCTTGGCATCAATAGTTGTAATACATGTTGACCCATGATGAACAATGTGCTGTGTGAGAGGACCTGCATCTCAGTTTGTACATGATTTGTCTGCACACCACCATCTGTAGTCTAGAGGTTTAACACTCAACTTGAAAAGGGAGTAAAGGAGTTGGGTTGGAACTTCTACATCAATGCTTCTTTTCTTCTCTTTGTATTTATTTATTTATGTATGGCCAAAAATGGCCCATAACAACCTACCGTTAAATCAAGCTGTACAAAATGCCATTTTACAGTTCAAAAAAGGAATGCTGGTATGCAATACTATTTTTAGACCAAATCTGGGAGGGACTGAACTTTGGCACTGTGAGAGTTGAATGTTTTAGCTGTAGCTCACCAGCCTTCTTTGTTTATCTCTTTAAATAAAACACAAAGCAATCTTCATTGCCGGCAGACATTTATTTTAACATAGACCAGAGACAGTTAACATCTTACCCTCCCCCAGAGCAAATGACTGACAATTACAATACTTTTGAATTTAGGGTTGAGAAATGTCCTCTGCTGAAAAGCAGCGATTATGCAAGATGCCCCACGAGTGGCAGAATGCTTGGGGGTAGTTGTCCTACAACGCAAACAGGGGAGTGGAGAGGAGTTGACTGCTTGAAGGCAAGTACAAAAACAAGCGATTTGTGGAATTCCTGCACAGTACCCACTATAAAGATGTCCTGGAAGATGACTGATTATTTTACATATCTCTCATGCATTATATATTTTGCCTTGTTTTTTGTGTTGTCACTTTTGATTCAGTTTTAATATTAATATTGAGAGAGCCATTCATATTTATATTACTTAATTTATTCAACTGATGTGACCCAGGACTACAAGTACAAAAATGCATCTGGCAGGGAAATGAAAACCCACAATCATGTAGTCATTTTGTGGTGGGATTGGCATTGACTAGCCACACCAGAGCCCTCCAAATATGTTGTTATTCAGAATTAACTGACAACGGAAATAGTTTTTTCGCTGCTCTCCAAAATAACAAAGAAAGAGAGAGCTTTGGTTGACTAAAGGGGGGCGAACCAAGGAAATGTTTATGAATTTTGATTAATGGTGTCCATTTATAGGGCCAGCCCATGGACAAACTAAGATTAAAAAAATGCAACGTTCAGTCCATAGCTTTATTTTTGAAAATAACATTTTAAAATTTCTCCTTCTTGTGATGTATTAATAACATTGAGCAGGTGGATAAAATATTCGGCTCATTATTCAAAGAACATTTTAATATGGGGCTATGCATAATGCTTTTTCTCATATTGAAATTCTCGCTGATCATAACTTTTTAATATTCTTTTGTAGTTTGGTCAATTAACAGGGCTTGCCCAGATAAAGTCATGCCATAAGAATGTACCTAATGCATGCGTTTAATGGCTGATATAAAAATAAAATGCAGAACATCAAGTATGAGGCTTGAACGCCTCACTTTTGGTTACATGCTTCGCCAATGAGATGTGTAACCTTTCGCCCATCAGTGACCTTACTATAGTGTGCAGATGAATGCTTGCATATGTGAGAACGGTACCCCCATTTTCATTGTGGATAGTACCTGCAACACCCTCGACAATTGTGGGATGACAATAAAATGCATTTTAGTGCTACCACAGTCTCAAAAACCCATCAGCAAAAGCGAAGAGACCTTCATATATTTTACTGAGGCTTTTATGATATTTTATTTATACGGAACCATACACAAGTGTTTCAAAGCGCGACGAGGCAGGGGAGGGGAGGGTAGGGGAGCGGGGGGGGGTCAACGATCTTACTAGCCCCAGTGACATTGAGATTGTGCAAGTGCAGGGGAGAGGAAAGGGGAAAAGTGCCTAGGGAAGGGGAGGAGGAGCAAGTGCAGGACATAGGATCACAACATCATGAGACAAGAAGTGAGGTTAGCAGGTGGCAGTGCAAGGTTAAGTGCAAAACAGCAAGTAATAAGTAGTGCAGGTAGGGGGGACTGTAGGGTTACAGATACAGCCCCAAGTGATGTACCTTGGGGCTGATGAGCCACTTTATATGTAAGTGTAGGTGATACAGTGTGGAGAAGGAGACACATGCACAATGAGTAGCCACATATTTAGGAAATGTGTTAATATCGAAGTAAACTACAGAAGTTGAATGAACCATGAAAAGGTCATCAACTGCTGGAGAGGTCTGTGTGGAAAAAATGATTTTGTGTATGCACACTCCACTGACTACTATGAAATACTGTTTGGGGTTGATGGATTTCCCATATAAAAGCTTGCTGAAAGAGCACTGGTTAACTACAGTGAGCCAAACTGAAACAATATATTGAATTCTGACATGCCCATCAACAGTGCAAGCCCCATGCAATCATTGGTCATGTAGGGGAATAGAAACAGTGAACGAAGTGTACTGAAAAAAGGAGTGGAACTATTGTCTCGGCAAGGGAGAGGGTAGGCGGAAGCATAGTGCAACATGTTACAAGGTGTTGTGGCTGGGGTATTGTGTGGGGTGCATTTAAAGGTTCTAGAAAGAAGCCCCTCTTACCTGAACAGCAGAAGTTGTACACTGCAACCAAAAACGGCCTTGCAGTGCTTTTATTCCATCTGAATAACAAGAAGGTATACAGTGCAACCAAACATGGCCTTGCTGTGCTCTTTTTTCATCTGAATGATAAGACGTTATACACCGCAACCAAAAATGGCCTTGCTTTACTTTCATTTCACATGAATGACAAGAATGTCAACACTACAACCAAAAACGGCTTTTGCTTTCCCTTTCACATGAACAGCAGCCCTTTAAACACTGCACACGAAAAAATAGCTTGGCTTTTTCTTTGTGTTCATGTCAAATTAAAGAACCATGTGAAAGGGGGCCTGTCCATCATTATCAAAGGACCAAGAGAAAATGTAAATTCACCCACGAAGGGGAAATTAAAGACTCCTGTGAACTGCAAGACAGGATTTTAAACATTAAAAGCAAAAACGGCCTGCACATGTGTGAAAAGAAAAACGTCTTCAAAAAGCCACATTAGAAAGGATAGCACTGCTTACACAGAAAATGCCAGGGAAATATGAAGTGGGGGGTTGCCCAAAGCTAATGTATATTATGTCCCAGCCGACAAAACTCCAGTCACCTTTGAAGAGGCAATTACTGCAGGAAAAAACAGTTCTCTGGCTGAAGGCAGGAACTTCTTAATGACAAAGCCCCACTTCCCACTGGATTTCACACCTCTCCTCTAAACAATCCCGCAATAAAATGTGATGCTGTTAAGGGAGTCATAATTCCCTGACTGCAGACATGAAGACAGGAGCCCAGAGATTTCAAAGAAGGCAATCCTTGACTAAAACATGCCAAGAAGCTGTGAGCCCTTCCTGCACCCACTTCAAAGGGCAAACTGCCAATTTCAAAAGGACTCTTAAAAATCTCTGGTCACAAGCTGAGCCCAGAGTGTAAGTGATTTCAATCCAGCACACACCCAAGTCAACGCCTAGCATGTAATGCACAACTGAAATCCTTATTTATTTTTGTCTAAAAGTTCTTTATTCTGAACGATGTACCACTCATATCACACCTTCATCCTGGAACCCCCCACCCCCCGGTCACACTGAACCAGGAATCAGGCTGGTTTGCAAAGGTAAATATTAATGTATGTATTTAACTTTTATCACAATATGTCTTAATAGGTACACAACAATCATCAATGGGGTGATGTAATACTGAATGATCTCTTTAATACACAAGGAGGAAGTAGTGAACAAAACAATTCAACACAGAAAATAATACTTGTGTCTGGTTTCAGATTGGATAGCACTGTGATTAAAGGTTCCCCCTGCACAGCCCTCAACCCCCCAATATGCAATGTAAAGAGATAGGAAGAGAGAGCAGGTATTCAGGAATGACAGAATTCAACAAAATATCAATCCCACTTTCCCCCAGCAAACACAAGAGAGAAACGGAATTGACTGTCTTTTTGAATGCCTTTTAAAGTTATCCTTACAATGAACTGGGCAAAAACACTAAATGTGGTCAAAATGGCTGAAATTGTTATAAATTCTTATGGGAGCCACTTTGGATAGTTGCACACAAACACAAGCAATGATTTAATACCAAGAAACAATTTGAAATCTTAAAATTCAAGTCGGAGGCAATTAAAAGCTGTTTTACACGTGTAAGAATTTCCCAAAACTAGAATTTGCGGCAAATGTTTCACTACGTGATAAATTTGACTACTTCGGAGACAGATTTTTTACCCAGCAGAGGGTTCTGGGGCATCATTCACCCATGCATTCCCTACACCGGCCACAAGTTCCTTTTCCCCGTTATTGTCAACATAGTAGGAGCACCCATCCACATAGACAGTGGGCATTCCCTCACACTGGTCTTCTTCATACACTTTGTGTGGGGAATTAAGGTATGCTTCCATGTTGTCCTTGATTTTAAGACTTTCGTCCTTGAGACAGTTTTCACTGGCAAAATCATGCAAGTCAGCCAAACCTATGTGTGGATTCTTCTTGTTTTGGCCATATCTGACCTCCACAGGAAAGCCTTGCATTGACAGAATCCAGGAAGTAATTCGGGAACTACTCACATTTCCAGCCCAGATTCTGTCACTTTGAAGATATTGCAAAGGTTGGTGTGGAGTCTCCACTATGATATGTTCCCCATGGATAAACGGGCGGTAATTCTTCAATGCCCACACCGTTGCCAGGAATGCCTTCTCACAATCGTTGAATTTTTCCTCCACAGAGGATAAAGTCTTACTCGCATAGGAGATTACTTTATTGACCTTGTCATGCTTTTGATATAATACTGCAGTCAAGCATGTATTTGAGAACCCTGTCTCCAAGAAGAACTCCTTGTTTTTGACTGGGTAAGCTAGGCAAGGCGCTTGTGAGAGGCTTCTTTTGAGTCGTCTTACTGCCTCGGCTTGTTCTGGACCCCACTCCCAGTTGACCCCCCCCTTCAACAGATGTATCAGGGGTCTTGTGATCTCTGCGTAATCCTCAATGAACTTTCTGCTGTAATTCATTAGTCCAAGGTGGCTCCTTAGTTCCCAAAGAGTTGTAGGGTCTTTTATTTTCTGGAAAGCTTCTACTTTCTTTTCCTGGGGACATAGACCCTGAGGAGTTATCTCATGCCCCAAGAAATTGACACGGGTTCTGCACCACTGTGCCTTTTGGAAAGAGTTTTGCTCCGGCCGCCCTCAACTGTGTCAGGACATAACGGATCTCCGCTATGTGTTCCTCCACAGTTGAGCTTTTGACTAGAACATCATCTACATAGGCCAGGTTACCCCTTTCACCCAAGTTGGGCAGGGCCTTATGTAGAAAGATGTTAAATTCATTACTGGAGTTGATGTATCTGAAGGGAGTCTGGGTCCATATGTACTGCTGCCCCCGAAGGTAAAGGCCAGCTTGTATTGGTCCTCCCTACTGACAGGTACAATCCAGTACCCATTGGTTAGGTCAATGGCAGTGAATACCTTCGACCATCGGGAAGTATGGACCCGTTTGTTGAGCTCCCTCAGGTCAGCACAGAGTCTCCCCTGGCCGTTAGGTTTCAAAATCCCCAGCACTGGATTATTGAAGGTGCTGTGAACTGGGCGAATTATTCCACGGGACTCAAGGTTCTTAATTATTTCAGTAAGGGAGTCCATTGATGCGAGAGGCAAGCAATATTGCTTCAAAAACACTGGAGTCATGCCAGGGTCCGTGGGAATTATTATTGTGTGGATGTTGGTGTGACCACAGTCATATGAATCCACCACAAAGAGATCTTGAGAATCTAAGAAAACGTGTTTCAATGTTTGCTGTGTCTCACAGGCATCAGTTAGGTTGACTCTCTCTTCAACCATTTGCCTGAAGCCTGGAAAGACTTCCGGTTTGGCCATCTCAGAGGCCTCCTCCAGCTGGGTGGAGAAGTCCCTGGTCAAAGTGCTGATTTGGACTAATGGCTTCAGGTGGGGAAGGCAGTCCTTGTGGACTTAAAATATCACCTCATCCCTCCTGAAGTCACAGGTCACATCTTCCTTACCATAAGCACAGGAAGAGTACACCAGGAAATTCCCCCCATGCCGGGTGAGGATCCTGTCTGGTGTTGTGTCATTGTCGCTATCATGGTCAAAACATTCCTTGGGGATTGGTCCTAACAGTTCATTACCTACATTTATGGAAAAATGTTGGTCATCAACCGCCATTCCAATAATGGTGCCTGCGCCCAGAGTGATACTCTTTAGGTTGCTGTCCACCTCTATTGGAATGGTGTCGTGTTCTATGTTGACTAGTGGTGTTGGGTTTACCCGCAACCCTTTCTGTTTGAAATGAGCACTGAGGTGGACATAGGCGTCAGGATTTTTCTGTCCCCTTTTAATTTTTACTTCCAGTGAGAATTGTCGGGTCCTGAATTTCAACTGCATATGGCAGCAGTTGAGCTGACCTAAATGCTTTCTCTGCGTCATCAAAGTCCATGGGATTACCCACTAATCGGGACCAGGCTTTGAAGTTTATTAGGTCCAAACTAATGGCAAAGCGATTGAGAATGTCACTGCCTAAATAAAATGCAGCAGGGACATCTCGCACGATCCAACAATTATGGACTATGCTCTTGTTGCCTATGGAACTTTTGAGCATACACCTGCTAGGCAGGAGTTGTTTGGAATTGGGTGTTTCCAGGTCCATTTCCCATTTGTCTAACAGTTTAAATGTGGAAATGGCTGGATCTTTTGGGAGTTTGCGGAACATGGCCTCACTGATGAAGCTCTTACGGTTGTTCACACATACTCATGCGAGAACAGAGTCCTTCCTCTCACTTAACTGAATAGGGATGAATAACTGCTCTCCAATTTTCTGAATATCAGCCAAGCTTTGAGCTGATTTCTCATCTTTTTGGACTAGAGGAATAGGATTTTCTGATTGTGAATTTGTATAGAATTTCAGAGTGTTTCCTTCAAGTGTGGAATGCCACCTTAGACTGGAAGGAAGGTTGATTTTCAGAAAGAGAGGACTCCCCATCACTAGTTTGTTGTCCTACTGCAAATACTGTCACGTCTGGGATTTAGTTATTCTGGAAGTGGAACTAAATTTGGTCAGGTTTTTGTTCAACCATGTGGCATGTGCCATTTAAACTTACATGGTTGACACTGTTTTAATTTTATTGGTCGGTTAGTCTGGATCCAGAGGACCTTGTTTACACAATCTATGAGGGGAGACAATCTACGCAGGATGTCATTCCCTAGTAAACATGGTGTGCCCCCTGGAGTCACAACTACGACGGGGTGCTTCACCTTGTGTCGCCCAATTTTAATGTCTAAATCCGCAGTCGCCTCGACAGGAATTTCCTTCCCATCAAAGTTTCTGAAGTTGTCCAGGAAGAGGGGTGAGAGGAATTTGGAATTTCTCCTCCCTTCCCGAATTCAGCTGATCAAAGGCCCTTTTTGACAGAAGGGTAGCTTGGGATCCAGTGTCCACCAGTGCCAAAATTGTACCTTGACCCTGTATTTGGACCGAGGCATAAAATCTTCCCTCCTTTTCCTCAAGGGGGCAACGATAATGCACATTTTTGGCCAAATGATGGGTTAATTTCCTTGCTTTGGATACTGACAGAGAGGTGATTTGGGCAGGATTTTGTTTGGGATCTTGGGAACTTGTAAGAAAAAGGTGGCAGCTAGATATGGAGAAAGTTTTGAACTCTGGTTCTGATTCTGGGCTGCCCCCCCTTTTTGGAGGCAGTCACCAGAATGGGTTTGAACAAGGGGATTTTCGTGCTGGTCATTCTGGGGTTTGATGATGGGCGGTTTTAACTCGGTCCCCACATCTACCCAGTCTGGATTTGGATCCTTTGGGACCCATTTTTCTTTGGGAGGAGTTCCCCCATCCCTGAAGGAGAAGATCCCTTTCCCAGAATCCTCTGAGGACCCCTCTCCTTCAAACTGGAAGATGTGCACCTCCTCCTCAAAAAGGGCCTTTTTAGGCTCTTTATTTCTCCTACCCACCCTCTGTTCCATGGGTTGCAGACTTTCGGGGGCAGGAGATTTTGTTTCCGGTTCCTGGGTTTCCAGGGGCTTTACACACGTGTGGAAGGAAGCTTCCTCTAAGGCTTTACAACCCCCTTCCCTTGTGCCTCCTCCCTGGGAAATGGTGGGTTGTCGATGTTCTTCCCCCATCATTGTTCTGGAGCACCAGACCCTGGATTTGAGGAGTTGTGGGCTGCCATGCTCATCTGAGGGTTCTGTTGAGCCCTGAGCATGCAACACAGATCCTGTGCCATGTTCATGACCTGGCGCTCTAGTTGGGACACCCGCTCTGGCTGGTACGGGGTCCTCGGGTCTACCCTGGGTTGAGCCCGGGAAGGGTAACTATCCCTTCTTGCATAATACCCCTGGTTACGATAGTATGGGTACCCCTCCATCCTTGGCCTCCCCTTTCCCGGATTGGGCTGTCTGGGCTCAGGAAAGTGGGGAAAGAAAGGAGGGTTATTTTGGGGGTTGAAGTTTGGCGGGTACCGGGGAAAGAAATTTGGTTCGGCGTTTGGGGGATTACTGCCCTTCTGGGGAAAGTGAGGAGGGAAGTTCCCTGGGTTTCCTGCTGTCTGGTTGGATCCCACCCTTGGGCTGGGGGAGTCCACACATAGCCCAGGATTGGTTTTTTGCCCTTGTAGCATGGGCTGATGTAGTCAGGGGAGTTAGGGGTCCCATTTGTGGGGTTGCCTCCCTGGCTCCCTGCTTGGGATTGGCCCAAGGGCCTTTTGGGTTTGGGGTTGGTTGGATTCTGCGCAGGAAGGTTTTTAGCCCCCCCCCCCATCTACAGATCTAAAATGGGGTCAACCTTCACCTCTGCCACCTTAGCAGCAGCAGGGGTGTTGGTTGGTTTGGGGCTTTTGCTAATATATTTACTTTCCAGCGGCTTCTGAACTTCATAGATGCGCGTTGCTTGTTCAATGACCCAGTCTAGTGATCTTTTCTAATGAAAGTCCCTCACTAGCTGGGTCATCATGTATTTAGGGAGAGCATGAAAGAAGGTGTTCACAAATTCCTTACTGTCAGTGCGCACCCTTCTAGTGGTCTGCGCAAAGGCACTTTTCAATTCCTGAACAAATTCTTGTGGGGCCTGGTCTTCCCCACATTGTAGGTTGTAGGCAGTCTTGCGGGCCTCTTGAGGGATCCTATGAATAGAAAAGTGTTTCAGATGGCCGCCCTATAGATGGACCATCTGGAATGGTTCTGATCTTCCAGCCTTGCAAAGAAGCTGGAGTACTCAGGGGAAAATGTCCACTTTACGTACTGAATACAGCTTTGGCTGTCCTTCAGGTCGAAAGTCTCCATCATATGCTCAAATAATTCAAGGTGCTCCCAAAACGAATATTTGGCATTTTTTTGGTCGGCGTGATGATGCTCCTAATAGCCTTTATTTGCTTTAGGGGATCCTTGAGTAAAGCCCTCTTAACTTTGTTAGCCTTTTTAGTTCTGGTCACCCTGGTCGACTCATCCTCTGACTCAGAGGCACTGTGACCAGGGGTGGCTGTCTGATCTTCTAGACTCTCCCGGATTCTGCAGGCTTGGGAATGGCTGTCAGAATGTGGGGGCCTAGTCTCTTGGGACCTGCGGCACTCAGAAGAGTCTTCTGACTCTTCCTTGCTCCCAGGATTGGTTGAGTACCCCCCACTGTCCTAGCTGGGAAGAAGTTTTTAGTATGCTCTTGGTGGGCCTAGTCTCATGGAATTCCCCACCAAATTTTACTGCCTGATTTCTTGGTAGGTTATATTTCTGAGGATCCAGTTCTCTGATTCTCCCCTCACTGGAGTCTCCCTGATCAGAGAAGATGGCCCTAGCACTTGGGAACCTGTACATAGATGCCCGCCCATCCATTTCTGGGAGGCGCTGACCTATTAGCCCCATATTTCCCATTGGGTTGACGTCTACCATCCCCATGGCCCTTGGTTCATGTGAGCCAGTGGACATGGGGTTGGCAGAGTCCATGGAATGGAAGGGATTAAAGTCTCTGGCGAGAATAGGGTTCCTGAGGTTATGCTCAGGGGTTTCCCTCTCCCATCTGACCTCATCTCTTTCAGCTCCTACTCCCTGATGGCATGCAAGAATCCGACCCTTTTGTTCTTCTATTAAGGCCTTACTGGTCTCTATTAATTGTTCCTGCATGGCTATCAGTCTATGAAGCCTGGCATTTTTTTCACAGAGAGCCTCATTGTCTCTCTGTGCTTCCTGTCTGCATTGGGAGTATTGGGCCAACTTTTGCTGCAGGAGACTCACCTCCTGAGTTTGGTCCTTACTGGCCTGATTATTCTTTGCCAGAGCATCTTCCACCCTCCTGGTATGCTCTAACAGCTTTTCATAGTCCATTTTGAGTTCACCCAGTCCCTGAAGGGCCAGGTGACTTTCTTCTAACTTGGTTTTTAAATGGCTGACTTCCTGGCCTAAGGCGTCCCTTTCCTGAGTTAGAGTGCCCCTTTCTGCAGCCAGGTCGTCCCTCTGTTTTTTGAATGCACCATCCTTCTGGCGCTCTTCATCAAACTCTGTTTGTGATTCTAGGTATTTGATAATCAATGTATTATTTTCCTCTTTTAAGGATTCTAGGCGGTTTTGCAGGGTGACTATCTGCTCTGCACAGACTCTATTCTAGTTCAATTGCTGCTCCAGCTGTTTTAAAGAGTCCAACCTTTCTTGACGCTCGTTTTGCAGTGTCTGTATCTGGGCATCTTGCTCTGCATTCTTTTGCAGTAAGAGCGTCAGTTCTTCTTGCAGTTTGGCGGCATACTGCCTGGCCTCTGTTTCAGCTTCTTAGCTACTCTGGAGCCTTACTCTGGAGCCTTTGCTCTGCAGAGTCCAGATTAGTCTGGATTTTCTTTAGGGATTGTTCTTGCCTCTTTGCCAGATCTAGGTTTTCGGCATATTTTTCCTGTATTACTCCAATGTGGAGGTACAGGTAAGTCTCTATTTTGGCAATGTTACATTGCACTTTTTTTTTTACTTTTGGGGCCATATACAGTTCACTAAGTGCCTGGTGTAATGGACCCTGGTCCTGCCATATATCTAATTCTGTGGCAGTGACTTGTTGTTTGATTTCCTGAAGCCAGACTTTCTCATCCTGCTCTACCCATTCACCCTGACAAATAATTTGTGCAGTAGGTGTTCCCTTGTAATATTGATTTCCACTAGGGTCGCCATGCCGGAAATATTAATTTCCTTCTGACTCATCTCAGGGTTACTTTACTTTTGCAAAACAGGCCTAACTCCTTGGAATATTTCTATTGAAGGGTGTTTTTACAGTGTAGCACAGTATGGTAGCCCAACAAGGTGTATGTTTCCCGTCAGTTAGCACGCTGTGTTAGACTGTCACAAGTGGTATGTCTAATTTAGGATCTCGTGACAAGCCCCCAAGCTGTAAGTGATTCAATCCGGCACACACCCAAGTCAACGCCTAGCATGTAATGCACAAATGAAATCCTTATTTATTTCGTCTAAAAGTTCTTTATTCTGAACGATGTACCACTCGTGTATCACGCCCTCCTCCTGGAACCCCCCCTCCACCCTCAGTCACACTGAACCAGGAATCAGGCTGGTTTGCAAAGGTAAATATTTATTTATGTATTTAAATTTTATCACAACATGTCTTAATAGGTACACAACAATCACCAATAGGGTGATGTAATACTGAATGATCTCTAAGTAGTGAGCAAAACAATTCAACACAGAAAATAATACTTTTGTCTGGTTTCAGATTGGATAGCACTGTGGTTAAAGGTTCCCCTTGCACAGCCCTCAACTCCCCGATATGCCATGTAAAGAGATAGGAGGAGAGAGCAGGTATTCAGGAAAGACAGAATTCAACAAAATATCAATCCCACCCCCCCCCCCCAGCAAACACAAGAGAGAAACAGAATTGACTGTCAAGCTGTCAGAATGGCTTTTAAAGTTATCCTTAAAATGAACTGGGCAAAAACACTAGATGTGGTCAAAATGGCTGAAATTGTTATAAATTCTTATGGGAGCCACTTTGGATAGTTGTCCCGGGAGGATAGCTCAGCGGCAGCGTGCGCGTCTTGGAAGCAGGACGACACGAAGCAACAACAGGCTCGATCCCCGGGTCCGCGCTTGAAAACCTCTGGGTGTTTAAGCGCGTTATAAATACGCAACTAAGAGAAAAAAAAAAAACAATTACGCAACTAAGAAAAAACAAACAATCCCTGTAACAGCGCCTCGATGCCTGCGGGCTGTGTGAGCGCTTTATAAATGTTAAATAAATAAACAAACACAAGCAATGATTCAATACCAACAAAAATTTGAAATCTTAAAATTCAAGTCGGAGGCAATTAAAAGCTGTTTTACACGTGTTAGAATTTCCCAAAACGGAAATTTGCGGCAAACTTTTCACTGCGTGATATTCGTGATAACGGGAGAACCGTGTTGATTTGGAATGCGGTTTTACGTGCGATTTAAAGCAATTGAGGGAGTTATGGACGTTTTAGTAGAGGTCATTTTTTCGAGATAGGTGCAAGAATGGAAAACGGGAATGGACTTTTAAAATGACAAAAGGGTTTCTTACACTAGAGGAAGACTGTGACCAAGACCAGTACCACACAGGAACACAGCCACTTGATCAGAATGACTGCCTGCGGAGGAAACTCGCCTTCTTCAGATGAGAAAAGATCAGCGCAGAGATAGTTTTAGCAATACTAGTACAGGAGGAAGATGGGATGGTTTGGATAGAGAGTTCAGACAATTCAAAAATACTGCTAACAACACAGGTTCTGGAAACAAGATAGGATGGGTTTAAGATGGTTGTTTGGGTCCGCCTCTTTTTGTCTCCCTGCAGTTCAGGAGCAGTCTCCTCCCCGCTTGCTCTTGGCAGAGGCCATTTACGACTGTCCACACACCTCACATTTCCATAGTTGCAGCTTTTCATTGTTCCTCATGCCTCTGTAGACAAGATTATTCCTTCCCCATACTTAGAGCATTTGTGTGATTTCCTGCGGAGGGGGACAGGGGGGAAAGACCTTCCTTCTATGAGAAAGCATGTTATTCCAGTTTGGTAGCTTCAGCCAAATTTATTTTAATTATTACTCTGTTGAATTGTTCCTTAGCTTAAAGCAAACTTGTTGTATCAAATCACAGCTAGAATACTCATTCAAGATTTTAAACCATGGGATCAAAACAATTACAATATGGGTTACTATCAGTAACATGCCTCTTAGATTGCAAACATTTGATTTCAGTGTATACATGTTAAAGTTTAATCAGGCAGGCTCCTGACAGCTGTCATTCAGGCGGCCCAAGGTACTGCACCCAGAGATTTTTGACAGATCCACAGACAGGCCACTTTTGCTGTGGAAATCCCTTTATTCTTTCAGCTTTTCAGGACTTTGTAAGTTCACAATGATTTCTTAAACTAAGTGAATTTCTTAAACTAAGTGAATTGTAGCACCCAGCAAGAATTTTGGATGTTTGAGGGTGTTCTGTACCAGCATTCTGCAGTTTCAGCAACAAAGAAAAAGGGATTTAAAGCAAGATTCTGGGTTTCATTTAGCAAAGCACTGCTTTTTCTTTCTGTACTCCATTTTTACTGGTTGTGGAGCCCAGTGACATATTTCAGGATTGAGAGATCTGTTCCACCACTGACAACATGGGTGGTAGATTGGGCAGCCATCTTTTTGTGTTTTGCAAAGCGCGATTTTCAGAGGTTTTGGCGCGCACAAGGGTTTTGCTGCCATTTTGCTGTTTTATGGCACCATCATAACACAGTGCTGCAGCATAGCAGAGCAAAAGTGGGTCAATACATCCCACAAGAGGAAGACAGATGGCTGTGGGGGATGAAGGGGCCCTCCCACAGGTGGAACAATACACTCCCAAATGACATTAAAAGACTGATTTCATTTTTAGGCACTTTGCACAGCAATCAGAATGAGGATTAATTTAATTTCATGCCATTTATCGTGTAATTTCCAGGCGGTTTTAAAGATATAATTTGCATTTACCTGGAAAATTGGGAACTGTAATGGCCATTTAGACTAGGTTTCTGGCTGATCTGAACATGTGACAATTCTGAGATTTGATGAAAAGGTCGATATTGAAATTAGGAACATTCTTGATCATTTACAGGTTCATAACTGTGTACATTTTATGAAAATGACAGAAATGTGCCACATGGCCATGCTTCATCGTACGGATTTGGCGATCGGCTAATCTAAGTCTCCATGACCAGCTAAAACCGCATATCTGTTTCATATGGCAGTGGCTAGCATAATTATGAAGTTGAGATACATACTTAGTTTTTGCCAAAAAGTGTAATGAGAACAAAGAATGGTAATAAATGCAAACAGACAGATGGTGCTCTCCTCTCCTGAACAATTCTTGCCAGGGGGCGGAGAGAGGGATGGTAACTGTCCTATCTGAGCAGCAGGGATAATTACAGGGTACTCCCTCTAGATTGTAAAGTTAGTGATGTCATTTTGGCTATATAAAGGGGACTGCACTAGGTCAGAGGGGCAGACACAAAAACCGGGAGACAGGAGAAGGAGGACGTTATGTTATGTGCCTCTGTCCTTGTCACTGAAACCTAATTTTCCTATTGTAAGCTAAACCCCTTCCCTGAGCTGCCTGTCATTGTAAGCCCCAGTATAAACGAATTTCCATTTGCCACTATATTTTCCCGTTTGCATTTCCTTTTCTCCCAAAACCAGTTTTCCCACTTCATTTGTATTTTTCTTTATTTTCCTTTTTTTTATTGTTTTGGTTTCCATAAACATACAGGAAACCTTTACAAAAATAGATTATACAATCAAATTAAAACCGTTCAGTTTTACATTTACAGATAAAAATAATGGAAATTAATCCTTATATAACATCCAACATATTCTAAAAAAAAGGAAGAGCATTACAATGTTCTTGATATGTTCCTGTACTTTAGATATCAATATAGCACATCAGTAAGCTTGTACAGGTTTACCATTCATTAGGACAATCTCTAGCCCTACAAGCCAGTACATATTGGTTATGTCAGACCGGTTTACTTCATTTTGTCCTGGAACATTCAATTCCCACATGTATCAGGTTGAGATCTTACAATGGCCAATTTTAGTGCAATTTGTTTCTCAAATTCACTGAATTGTATCAGGGCAAATTCCCTCATTTCGCCCTGGAACATTCAATAGTCCACATATTTCAGATAAAAATCTTACAATGGCCAGTTTCAATATAATCGATTTCCCATGTAACATGTTCTGGAGAGGAGCACCTGCTACCGTTTTTGAAATATTTCAGATAGCATCAGTATAAACACATTCTTTTTAAAAAAAAGAAATGTTTTATTGAATCAGCTGAAATGAATCAACTTTTCAATTTACAAAATAACTTTACAAAAATTCTACTTATCTAAACACATTCAGGATTTGAGACGAATTTACCAAAAGCATTCAGCCTTTGCGGCTTTAAGAAATCACATTTTATTAAGAGATGTTTCAGAGTTTCTCTCTCAAGTAAACTTTTGCAGAACCTACATGGGAAATGTTTCACTACATCCCCAGCTCCCACTTCCAATATTTCCCCTATTAGTAGAATGTTAAAGCAAAAGCTTAAAAAGGTGGCACGCCAGTTATGATTGGTAAATTTCAATAGATATGTTTCCGGATGACCTGTTGCTTTCTATTGTTCCCTGGTGTGCTTCGTATTCTCTAAAATGTCCCTATCTCCTAAGTGTAAGCAACTCGAATTTCCTTTCATTCTGTCCACCAGCAGTTCTGAGTAAGAATCAAAATCCCATTCTGCCATTTTGCTAAAAAAAATGGTTTTCATTTTCTTTGCTGGTTTCCCATCTTGTGGTGGTGGGCTTTACCCCAAATCTGATTTCATCTCTCAATTCCTACTCCTTGCTGCTGCCTTTCATTCAAAGGAACCAAGTTAAGTTGATGTTTGGGGGTGATTGTTGCAGGCGAGTGCTTAACCGTTGGTGTTATCATTTTGTAAAAATTGTTCTTTTCTTCTGTGTTGCATTTAAAGACCTGTGTGAACTGTAATAGGATATATTAACATAATTGTTCCGTAGAGATCATTGCATTGGTGTTGCCACGACATTGGTGGCTGCTGTATTTTGATTATTTTCCTTTTTCATTCAATAATTAATTAATAAATATCTTATTGATACACACCAGCCTGGTTCCTAGTCCATTGTGACACAAAGGACTAGGAACCAGACCGTTGGGTGTTTATGGAGGTTGGCTGCGAGAAGAGTTGGAGGCCTACTCAAAAGAATCTGTGGTTTTATTAAAAATAAAAAGTGCTTTATTGTGCACCACATCCATTGTAGGGGAAGGAGTTCCCTAGCTGGTGTGTGCCATGTAATAAACCGTGACAATTGCAATTGTCTGTGGTTCATGGAATTATTTGCATGTAAAATGGGGATTTGCGTACCATTCTGCCCGCAAATCCCCATTCGTCAAACATGCAAATAATTCCATGAATCAGGGCCTAAGAGACCAGTAACTAAGGCTTCTATTACAACGTTGCACTTGCACAGGGACATGAATGGACAAATCCTCTATATAGAATGGTGAATATGGCTGTAAAATGTAGAGGCATGGTAAACAGAAAAAAATACGTTTTGGGACACCACTGCCAACCGTTCCCGCTCACTTCGATCATTGAATTGAAATGGGGACATGTTTGAAATGTTGTACTTATGTCGAATGCTGACATTTTCAGGGCCTAACTGGTTCCCCTCAGCCGCCGGTGTCCTCTTTGAATATCTGCACTAAATCGTAGGTATCTGCTGCCAGTACTTCTTTACTGACGATAACGGGACTGGCTCGCTTCATTGACCAGCCCGCTCATTACATTAGTCATATTTACATTGGGAGGAGTTTTAGAAAGACACAGTTTGTACTGAAGAACAGTTATTTTCACATAGGCCACAGACATTGAACATCTTACCCTCCCCACAGAAAATGGCTGTCAATTACAGTCCTTTTGAATTGAGGTTTCTGAAATGGCCTCTGCATAGAAGCAGTGATTATGCAAGATGCCCCACGAGTGGCAGAATGCTTGCTATGGTGGGGGGTAGTTGTTCATCAATGCAACCATGGGGCTCGAGAGCCATTGACTGATTTACGACAGATACGAAACACGGACTGATGTTTTACATTTCCAGCCTGCCATTTTTCTTTTTGCCCTGTTTTTTTGTGTGGGCAATTTTGCTTCCGGGTTAATATTAATATTAAAATAAATAGGAATCCCAATAATTAATGTATTTCACTGATGTGACCCAGGACTACAAGTACTAAAATGAAAGCCCACATTGTTGTAGTAAAGGTGTGATGGGATTGGCAGTGGCCAGCCACACCAGAGCCCTAAAAAATATGTGTTATTCAAAATGAATTGGCAAGGGAAATAGGTTTTTGGCTGGTAACATCAAGGAAAATAGTGTTGTTTGACTAAAGGAGGGCAAACCCAGGAAATGTATATGAATTCTGAATAATGATGTCCTTCTACCGGGACAGCGCATATTAGATTTGATCATATAGGATGGAATTAGGGTCACATTTGAAATGGTTGAATTTGATCCAATGATGACACCTTTTGGGACTCACCCAGTTCTATCAGCCTAGCCGTGCTGTGCTAAAAAAATGCACAGCATGATTTAAGTACCTTCTGTCAAGTTTGCATGTATTGATGACGACTTGTTCCCAGTTTCTGCATTTGATTCTTTGTGTCCTGTTAAATGAATTGGTTAAACCAGCATTCAGTCACATCATCAGCATTTAATGGTACCTTTACTTAAATGCCTGAAACATGAATACAAAACAGAGCATCTGTGATGAGGCTTGGACCCAGCAAACTTTGCAGCTCACTTCCCTCGACCCTTGTGTTCTAACATTTTGTTCACCAATTCTCTGGTTAGGGTTTGCACCTGAAAACTTATGTGCCTCAGAACGCTGTACCAATGTGCACAGTGAACAGTGCATGCATGTGCAAGCGCTTTGTACCACCTTGCATAACAAGGAGACACAGTGTTGAAATGATAGTCGCTCCCACTGCTGCATTGGCCACGTATTGGTGATATTTTGGGGCCAAATTGGTCTATGAGCTAGCCATTCAGATGATATGGAGCACAATGGCTTAATGTTGATGTTGCTCACAAGTACATTAATAGCGACTACTCTACAAAACTCACAACATATAAGTCTCTGAAGATCATCTGTTTTACTAGAATAAACACCAAACATATATCAAATCTGCATAAATCCTTCCCTCTGTGGCTCATAATCAACTCAATGATATATAGGTCGACAGGCAAAATCACCATCCAAACTCCTTGCCATGAAACAAACGTAGGCATTTACTGCTCTGTGACCGTTATTAGGTGTTAATTGTGACCTCAAGATTTATTGCTTCTCTGAGTGCAGTGCAAACCCCTTCTTCCAGTCTGTAGTTCATAGAAGACGCCGAGGCTCTGATTTTGAAAGACCCTTTGTCCTAGTTGTTTTCATTAAACGTTTTAAAAGACACGTTTACTGTAGTGACCAATTATGTATACTTTCAAATGTGCAATGTGCTCTTCATTTGGGCTTCCACTTGTCTGGCTAGGGGCCACACGGCAAAAGGGGGTCTGTATTCTCAGAATGTATGGGGGATTACCACGGT
This sequence comes from Ambystoma mexicanum, assembly GCF_040938575.1. NCBI lineage: Eukaryota > Metazoa > Chordata > Amphibia > Caudata > Ambystomatidae > Ambystoma > Ambystoma mexicanum. The sequence goes on from NC_090937.1 coordinate 845,577,826, forward strand.
CGGACTGGGACGTCATATTGTCTCGTGCACCAATGAACAAGTGGCCCACAGTTGCACATGGCTATTAATTCCTTATGTGACACTAGTACCCAAGGTGGAGTTTCTTGATAACATGTGTGTGCAAATTGTGCATTTTAAAGAATATTTATTCAACAACACTGGTGAACACTACTAGCCACATAGTGAAGTAACTAATGCAACTGGATCACATTGGCCAGAAACGTGATCCACTTTGACCCAGAAAAACTGGCCCACACCAGGCCCACACCAGCATTTTGTGTTTTTGGTTTGGCCATGGGCCTATTGCCCTACAGGCCAGTCTGAGCCTGGGGATTACAATCTTTTTTTTCAAATTAGTGATAGCTATGAAAATCAAAGGCTGACTTCACTCAGCTATGTCACTGATCCTGGGGACAGAGGTTAAACACATCGTTATACCAAACTCTCAAGACAGTTCACTGGGGACCCCTGGTGGACTGTTTCATGATAATGTCACATAGATTTGCAGCTGGTTGAAACATTCACGAGCTAGCTCAATGAGGTAAGATCTTGCTGTGACAACTATTTGCAGCCTGCCTGGCAGGCTTGAATCCCTGCTTGAATCTGTCCCTTTTATTATTATTATTATTAATTTTATTATTATTATTATATTATGTAGGACGAACACGGATGTATCAGCAGTGCTCCACGCTGACACCGGGGTAATGTCGGGCATGGCTGCAGGCATAACAGGCAATCTGGCAAGCAAGATGACGCTGGAGCACACCATTACTCCACACCCACTCCTCTGAGCTCAATGGTCTGTATCATCAGGATCACAGGTGGCTTTGCGGCAGCCCTAGAAAGCAGATGATGGGTAGCTTCGGCCTGCTGACCTCCCACACACGATTAAATCAGCCCCCGAGTTATTGGTGCAGAAACAAAATAGGTCACGTTTCAGTAAATGTGCCCACTGCCCTACATAAATGTAGCTCTGCCACCGGGGGCTTTCTATATCTTCGGCACGTCGTATTAGATGAACAAGTTACTTCTTACCTTGTAACGTTCTTTCGACGGGATGTTCCTCCGACGTATTCCTCATCTTAGATATCTCCTTCCAGCTCTGCTGGCCTCGGAAAATTTTTCTCTAGAGGGCGCTGCGCGTCGACGTCCTCCGAGTCGATGTCCCTCGACAGCCGCCGTATCGACGTTGACGTCATCCTGCCTATAAAGGCCACGCGCAGCGTCCGTTGCTCAGTTCCGTTTTGTAGCCCACAATAATACTTTCTGGACTAGACTAATCACCCTGAAGGAGCGTAAGCTGCAACAACACGGGAAGTAGAACTGCGGGGATGGATGGGAGGGTCGATGAGGAATACGCCGGAGGAACATCCCGTCGAAAGAACGTTACAAGGTAAGAAGTAACTTGTTCTTCGAAGGGATTGTGTCCTCCGACGTATTCCTCATCTTAGATAGGCTCCCATAGCAGTATTCTATTATTGGAGGAGGGAGTACTGACTTCACGCTGTCTTCTATTGATGAATAGAATGCAGTACAGCCCTTCCAAACCTAGTCTCTTGACTGGAGGAGGAATCCAAATTGTAAAAACGTGTAAAGGTATGGACAGACGACCATGTAGCGGCCGCACAGATGTCTTTAACCGGCACGCCTCTTTTTAGGGCCGATGAAGCTGCAATACCTCTGGTCGAATGAGCCCTAAGGTTTTGAGGGGGCTCTTTCCCTGCCAGTTTATAACATTCCAGAATGGCTAGAATGATCCATCTGGAAATGGTCTGCTTAGTTATTGGTAACCCCAGCTTGTGACCTGCGTAACCTACAAACAGCTGGTCTGCCTGTCTTATCATGGCTAGTCTACTGATGTAAAAACTTAAAGCCCTTCTAGGGTCTAGCCTGTGTAACCTCTCTTCCTCTTTCCCCGGGTGAGGAGGAGGATAGAAAGATGGTAGGGTAATCTTCTGAGTGATATGGAATTCAGAAACCACCTTTGGGAGGAAATTAGGCTTCACTTGCAGGACAACTTTGTCTTTGTGAAATATTGTGTGAGGGGGTTTACAAGAAAGAGCTTGTAATTCGCTCACCCTTCTAGCAGATGTAAGTGCTATTAATAAAACAGTTTTAAGGGTAAGGAATCTTAACGAACAAGAATGGAGTGGTTCGAAAGGTGTGCCCATCAGGAAAGTTAGTACTAAGTTTAAATCCCATAGGGGAACTTGGAATGGTCTTGGGGGATAAACATTGATTAACCCCTTTAGAAACTGTATTACCAAGGGTAATTTGAAATAGGATGGTTCTTCCGCAGTGCGCTTAAAGATGGATAGCGCTGCGAGATAGCCCTTAATGGTGCCAACTTGAAGGCCTGAATTCGCCAAATATAGAAGGAAGGACAAAACCATTGGTGTACCACATGAAAAAGGGTCGATATTCTGTTCTCTACACCAGCTGCAAAATCTGTTCCAACGGCAGCGGTATAAAGACTTTGTTGCTGGCCTCCTTGCCGAAAGCAACACCTCCATAACATCATCAGGGAGGTCCCAATCCTTGTACCTCAACCTTTCAGAAGCCAAGCGTGAAGGTTGAGGGTTTTCATGTCTGGATGGAGAACCTGACCTCCCTTCTGTGAGAGTAGGTTCTCTCTGAGTGGAAGTCGAATTGGAGGGCAGATGGACAAGTCTAGAGGTCCGGGTACCACGTTCTCCTGGCCCAATCCGGCGCAATTAGGATCATGGTTCTCCGGAATCTTCTCAACCTCCTGATCATTTGAGGAATGACAGGGACCGGTGGGAACGCGTACAGAAGCGGAAACTCCCAGTCCACTATGAACGCGTCTCCCAGAGCTCCTCTCGGGAGAAATTCCCTTGAGCAGAACAGATCGCATTTCCTGTTGACGCTGGTGGCGAACAGATCCACCTGAGGGGTTCCCCAAAGGGCAAAGATCTCTTGAAGGACTTCCTGAGCTAGTTCCCACTCGTGGGAGGCTGTGCTCTGCCTGCTCAGAGCGTCCGCCGTCAAGTTCTTCTCTCCGGCTAGGTGAACTGCCGATAGAGAGATTCCTTCTTGGATTGCCCAAAACCAGAGCTGCATCGCCTCTCTGCACAGGGGTAGTGATCCTACGCCTCCTCTTTTGTTGAGGTAATGCATGGCCACTGTGTTGTCCGTCATTATCAGGACGTTTTTCCCTTGTACAGCTGGCAGGAACGCCTTCAGCGCAAGTTTGATGGCTCTCAGCTCTAACAGGTTGATATGTAGTCTGGACTCCGATGGAGACCAACGACCGCTGATGGTCAAGTCGCTGGCGTGGGCTCCCCACCCCGTGAGTGAGGCATCCGTGACTACTGTTATTTCCGGCCAGGGTTGCCAAAAATGTTCTCCTTTCAGAATGTTCTCCTGACAGGCCCACCACTGAAGGTCTCGAGCCACCCTGTCGGGAACATGAAGAAGATCTGTCATTCTCCCTGAGAATTGTGACCACTGAGTCCTCAGTGCCCACTGGAGGGATCTCATTCTCAGGCGAGCATCTGGCACTAGGAAAATGCAGGATGCCCTGAGGCCTAGCAACCTCAAAAAGTCGAAGGCTGGGAGACGTTGGGCATTTTGAAACTTGGTAACCATCTGTAGAATATCTTGAGCCCTCACCTATGGTGGCGAGGCTTTTCCCAGGGAAATGTCCAGGATCGCTCCCATGAACTGGAGTCTCTGCGATGGTATCATTTGTGACTTCTTTAAATTGAGGGAGAAGCCCAGTCTGTGAAGGGAGTGGCACACGTGATTTAGTTGGATCTGAGCTTGTTCCGAAGAGACAGCCCTGATCAACCAATCGTCCAGGTAGGGGTAGACATGAATCCCTTCCCTCCTTAGACTTGCCGCCACTACCGACATTAACTTGGTGAAGACCCGCTGGGCGGAGGTCAGCCCAAATGGCAGCACTCGAAATTGATAGTGAGAGTTGCCAATTGCGAACCTCAGGTATTTCCTGTGTTTGAGATGGATAGGCACATGGAAATAAGCGTCCTGAAGGTCCAGAGATACCAACCAGTCCTGGAAATGAAGGGCCTGGAGGATCTGAGAAAGAGTGACCATCTTGAATTTGTCTTTTCTGAGGAATTTGCTCAATTCTCGCAAGTCCAAGATGGGTCTCAGTCCTCCGTCTTTCTTTGGAATGAGAAAGTAAGGGGAGTACCAGCCCTTGTTCCTCTCTGCTACAGGTACCGGTTCTATGGCACCTTTCTCTAGGAGGTCCAAAATTTCCTGCAAGAGGAGCGGATCTGGAGCTTTCTGAGAGCTGATCCCCGGTGGATGACTCTGAGGTATGCGTAGGAGAGGCAGGCAGTAACCTTGGGCAACTGTTTCCAATGCCCAAGCATCTGACGTGATAGCCTGCCATTCCGCCAGATGTTGAGTCAACCTGCCTCCTACAGGTGTCCTGTGAGGGAAGTCCTCAGAGTGGTTTTGGGGTGGCTGATGCAGATGCCGATGGTAAAGAGGCCCCTGCTGTTGCTGCGGCCTTTGAATATCTACCCCGTCCACCTCGGGTAGTTCTTCTTTGTCCCCTTTGAGCCGGTCGTCCTCTACCTCTTCCGAATGCGGAGTAGAAGCGAAAGGACTTGCCTCTCGCAGAGGTTCCTGTGGGACGAAAAGGTGTCTGACGGATTACAGCGCCTAGGGATTTTGCTGCTGCTTTTGAAGTTTGCAGTTTTTCTAAACTGTCATCCGCCTTTTTCCCAAACAAAGAAGAGCCATCGAATGGCATGTTCAAGAGCCTGGCTTGCATATCTGGGGCAAAACCAGACTTTCTCAACCAAGCAAATCTCCTGGTTGTTTTACTTGCCGCCATTGCTCTGCTGATACGGTCAGCCGAATCAATGCCCGTCTGGAGGTATTCGCACATAGCGTCTTTACCGTCCTGTATGATATTCAGGAACGCCTCCCTTTCTTCTCCCTCCGGGATGCAGTCAGCCGCTGTAGAAGCACACTCCCAAAGTGTATGGCTGAATCTAGCAAGGGTGCAAGTAGCATTCACAGATTTTAACGCCATGCTACATGCCGAAAAAACTTTCTTTGCCATAGCATCATATTTTTTTATCGTCCCTGTCCTGTGGGACGGTAGGATAAGCCGTCTTGACATCGGTAGAAGATGCTGCCTGTACCACCAGACTTTCTGGGGATGGGTGTTTTGACAAAAACTCCGGGTCTGTAGAGGATACGCTGTATTTTGTAGAAAGTCTTTTATTTACTGCCGGGACGACATCTGGGGTTTCCCAGTTTGTCATAATCTTCCTCTGAAGAGCTTTATGGAAAGGCACCACAGGATCCTCCTGTGGGCCTTTATCAAGAATATCCGTGAGGTCATCTTGTTGGAAAGATTGTGAAGGTGCAGACCACCCCATAAACTCTGTGATCCTGGCCATTAAGGCTCTATAGGGGGTTTCAGCATGCTCCCCCGGGTCTGGCCTAGCAAACTCCACCTCAGGGGAAGTGTCTAACCCACTTGCCTCATGTAAGGAATCATGAAGATCCTTTAACCTGCGTTCTTCAGAGGAAAATTCCTCTCTAATTGGGGTTACAGGTCCCTGCAACTCAAATGTGTCTTCCTGTTCAGACAATTCACCCTCTTCCAAAATTGAGGACATAGTTCTCAATTGTTCTGAACTCATAAAGGGAGTAAATCCCATTTTCAAGGCTGAGGGTGCCGAACTTGTCATTATCGGCCTCGAAAATGTCGATGTCGTCGACGCCGAAGGCTTCGAGCGTGGCGTCGAAAACAAAGGCGGAGGCCTCGATGACCTCGACAGAATTGGGATTCTACTCGACAATCTCGAAACCATCGTCATCGAGGACCTGGGGATAGTCACCGGGTGTGTCGTGACCGTGACTTTTCTTGGCGTCGACGCCGGTGTCGAAGCTGGCGTCGAGTCGACAGACCCGTGTGTCGAAGGTCCCTTCGACAACGGCGTCGAAGACACCGACCTCGGCGTCGACGGAACCCTCGTCGACGGCGTCGACGGAACCTTCGAGGAAGGTTTGGAGGTCATAGTCCTACTCGAGGGTTCGAGACGCGCTCGAGAGGTTTCCTTCGCCGGGTACTGCGACTCGCGGCGTTTTTGACCTAAGGGTCTTTCGACCAGAGCATCGCTCTCAGCAGTCTTCGAGGGGGTCGAGGCCGCTTTCTCGAAGACGCTCATCATATTTTTGCGGAATTCCTCCCATTCAGCCCGGGGACTATGTTTCGTGGGGCAAGGGATTCTTTTTGGCGAAACAGAGGAAGAGGAAGACGGAGAAGGGGATCTTCGACGTCTCCTCTTCGAGTGCTTCGATCTTGAGGAGTGATGGGACCCACTCCGAGACCTGGAGCGCGAATGGTGATGAGGAGACGAGTGTCTCGACTTCGTCGACGAAGAAGAAGCTTTAAAAGTATTACCTTTCTCCAGCTTCACCCTACGCTCCTTCAGGGCCTTAGCTGTCATGGACATACAGTCCTCGCACTCTGAACAATGGTGTTCAGCTCCCAAACACCACAGACAAACTCTGTGAGGGTCAGTCAGTGACATCTTTTTTCCACAATCTCGACATTTTTTGAAGCCGGATCGAGGAGTTGTCGGTTCCGACGAGGAAGCCATCGAGTACGGATCGAATAACTCGAGGTAAATAGGATTAATCTGACAAGAACTGAGCAACGGTATTCCGAGGCACTGAGTAAGCGCGGAAAAATGGAACTGAGCAACGGACGCTGCGCGCGGCCTTTATAGGCAGGATGACGTCGACGTCGATACGGCGGCTGTCGAGGGACATCGACTCGGAGGACGTCGACGCGCAGCGCCCTCTAGAGAAAAATTTTCCGAGGCCAGCAGAGCTGGAAGGAGATATCCAAGATGAGGAATACGTCGGAGGACACAATCCCTTCGAAGGGTGGATTATTTAAACAGGCATGCATTGGCACAGCCCTTCTGTTTCCTATTTCAGACACGTAGAAGCTAGTTTATAAAGTCTCCATAATCCTTCCAAATAACTTAAATGTAAATTGCTTATGTAAAGCTCACGCATCATCCATACCTTCCAAATATTTGCACCCACCTATAGATGTATTCTTGGAAAATACGTCCGTAAGCCTATGGAAGATTTTTCTCATGCTTAATTTAGCTAGTTTCCAAAAATTCTTTCATGTGTGATGTTCAGGTTGCGTGATATGATAGGTTATTTATAACGCGCTTAATACTCGGGATCGAACCTGTGTTGCTACGTGTCCTATTTCTTCCAAGGACTGGGATATCCTCCTCAGCCAATCGTTGCTGACATGCAGACATACTTTACTGTATCTTTCCATAACAAATGTGTCTACTATATAGAGAAAGCCAAGCCATTCTAACTCACATCATTATATCAGGTGTTTTGTTTAGAGGCACCAGTAAGTTAACACTCACATATTAACAACGGTTGGCCTTTAAAGGGTTTCAGTCAAGCAAGACACATTACAATACATTTTGCATGACAAATACAATCTAAAACAATTAAATGATAATTGAAATATTGGAAATAATGGAAATATTCTTTGTATGGCGCTTTGGCAAAAGCACCATATAAATGACAGACTACTGTTTTCCTTTATATGCTAGCTCTCTTCATAATATTAGTTCATAATGTGCAGGCAACTCAGTCTTAATGCCAAGTGGCTACTTGTGGAGAAGTATCAGCACATGACACAACATAGCAAATGTCGTTTTGCACAGTGTGATATTTCTTGAATGGTGTGCCTCTTCACAAGTTACATTCCTTGAGTGGTCCCTTTGCCCTTTATATCCCATCTAAATATATAGGACTACAAACATATAACATCACGAAGTAAGTCACTTTTACGAGCATTCCACATTTTGAATGTGCTATCCCTTTTACTCAAGGATCCCCTTCGCTGTATATACTGTATATACTACGCCGTGTTTTTATAGGACAACAGACAGAACATCTTGTTCCATATGCCCAACACAAACGCAACTGATTTTCAATGAAACACAGGTGCACTGGTTAACCAAATCAGATCAGAATATTTTTTTGTTAAGCCATATAAGAACACGTTATATCAAATGAGTAAAAGAAAACACTTCATGTACAATGTATTACCTTTTTAAAATTGCAGAACCAATTATAACATGGTCTAACTAATCTAATTTCCCAATCATCTAAATCCAGTAAAACAAGGTCTGCCAGTTACCGTTTTGCTGCCAGGATCAGTTGGATCAACTGTGTTACTTATGTCGTGAATTACTTTCTGTCAACCCAAAAAAGGGAAAATCCCAGCCCATCCCATTTCAGTTCAAGTTCCAAGTGGTGACTGGTCTGTTCGAGTCATTAGTATTTCAACCCACACCTCCAATTTAAAATCCTTTTGGGACATTCCTGGTTCTCGGCAAACGGCAACTTTAGTTGCCTTATAGAGCTAGTATGCGTCTGTGAGGAATTTCATCTATTGAGTGTGTAGAAGCCCAGGCTTTTAAAAATGTTTTATTACATATTAGCAGCCAGGGCAGATGGGGATGGGCGGACTGTCGGCCTCCCTGCCAATCATGGAACTCGGAAAACACAGGCTTTACCTTATGCTCGAGTCTCCTGATCAACAGCAGGCCGCCACTTTCCATGCTGGGAATCAGGTAAGTGTTCCCTGCCCCCTCCCCCACCTCTCTCCCCAATGTAATCCACCCACACTCCCCTCCCCCACACCACTTATATTAGGCTGCGTGGTCCCTTGCTTTTTGCCCGGAACACTCTGTGTTCTGGCATTACCCCATCATAACAATGGCCACAATGGAATGGGAGAAGACCTATGTGTAGTTCCCTTCTCCCTTGACCATGGTGGCCACCTTGGTTTGCAGGGTTTTTTTAAGTTAAGAAACAGGAACCAAGTAACTGTAAAAGCAACTGGCCTGGGCATTACCTAGCCCGCTAATGCCCCACGCCCGTCATTGTTTATTGCTGAAATGAAATAAAGCGGGCTATCCATCTCAGAAACAGCGTTCTGCTAATCATTAAGCTCATGCTAAAAGCATAGTAGGAACATGTGCCTTGCTGCATCAGTCTTCTAATCTGCAGCACCTACCATTCTGTGACACAAAGGAGTTTTAGAGGTCACATATGCCCTGTATGACAGCTGCTGTGATACAAGGTCACTGAAGACAGAGGTTGCATGTAACTCCAGCACCTCTGATCCAAAAACATGCTAATTTCTGGCATATCCACGTGGTGGCAGAGTTATCTCTAAAAATATGCCATACCTGGTTTTGGTATGGTAACTGAAATTGCACACAGTTATTAAAGCTACATCAAGTTGCCATCATACTTATGTCATCCCTGAAAGCTCAGGTCAGCTTTGGTAAGTTTATGCAGATTCATGCCAGACTGCCTGCCTTGACGTCAGCAAGCAACACAAAAGGCAGGAAGTCTGCTTCTTTTAATCCTCAGTGTGGTTGGATAATGCATACCCTCCAGCCCAGGAAGATCTCAGCAGGAGATCTCCTGGGATCCTTGCTACAAATAGATACACCCATAACAAAGGCCATCCCTTACACCAGTGTGTTGCATACCAGAGGGTTTTTGAAGTATCAGGCTTGGGAAGGGGGTATGGTAAGAGTAGCCAGAAAGAGCCTAATGGAACCAGGGACATTTTCATCATCTTGCTTTTCTGTGGGTCGGGCTCTATCTCCTTCCTGTCAATTTCCTGCAAGACAAAGCACCTTGTTATGATGCAAGAAGACAAGGGTCACTTGTCGCAATGGCAAGGATTGACCTGCCCATTACAGCAGGCTTCATTTTGTCCAATCCCCTCTGGCCTTCTGCGTTATAAGGAGGGTCACCCACTCCTTCCTTGATTCCTTTTTTACTTTCAGGAAGAATAGAATAATTAGCTTTGGCCCTGTTGGGAGAGCAGGCCTTTCCAAAGGCCTCTGGTTTTGACGAGACGGCAGGTGTTACAAGGCAAAGGCAAACTCTGTTCCCTAAGCATACTCACAGAATATTGGTGGCGACTGCTGTCGCACCACTGTAGGTAAAGGACTCCTGCAGGTGCCAGCTTGCCTCCCCTGTATGGGAGTGAAGAGGAAAAGGATTTACCCTGTTCCTGAGCCCCTGGATTGTGAATCACAGCACCAGATGAACCAAATCAGCTGGATTCCTGTGTTCTGCCACTTTTAACCATCCTCAAGCCAGAGTTCACCACGTTTGAATGCCTTCAAACCAACCAGGGTCCAAGAAGATTGTCACATGTTCTGAACCTTGAATCGCTGTGTTGCTGCATCAAACCAGTTTTCTGCCAAATCGTGCTAGAAGAGCGCCTCCCCTGCCTGACTTGAACAAGAAGCTCACCACATTTATTTAGTGGATTTAATTTTGCTGTAATAATTCTGTGATGTACGGCAGTTGTGTCTGCCTTCTTGTCCTAAGGCAGAACCGAGTAGCAGTGATGCCTTTCCATCGTATTCTAATATCTATAAATCGAGAAATACATTATTAGTGACATAATGCAGGCAGTAGGGGCAGCATCACAGGAGGGAATTGTGCAGTACATTGGCGTATCCAGCAGGTGGCAGTCAACCTGCAGAGCACCATTGAGCTGTATCTGTTGTGAACATTTGATTTGGAATTTCGAGGAAGGTTACAATTCGGCTCCAGAGATGGAACACCGGAGATTATGAATCTACTCAAGAGTAACATAGCTATGTAGATAGTGTTAGCCATGTCGATAGGAAAACATGAACTCCACAGCATTATTATTATTATTATTATTCATATAGTATTTATTTAAAGCATAATTAGTATACCAAATTTTTTAGAAGATGATATGTATCCGAATAGTGCATGGTTATTTTGCAGATGGCGAGGGAATTAGAAAAAAAGTAAGGGAACCGCAGCAGTAAAGAAAGCTGGAAACAATGTAGGTACATGAGATATAGGATGAATTCTCTAATTATGTCTCATACTAGTGGCAAAGCTGCGTGTAGCATCTGCCACCCTAGTCCAGATGGTGTGTTGCCTGCTGTTGGAGTATTTATTTTCTCTGGGACATGCCTTCAGCACAATGCATGCAAGGCATGGCCACATGGAGCTAAAACAAGCAATGTATGACAATAGAAGACGTTGTTTTTAGTATTCCTGAATAATTATAAGGCTGCCATTTCTCATCAAACGATTGTGTCTGAAGAGTGACCTTTGATGTTGAATTTAAAAGAAGCTCATAAATATCATTTATCATTTACTGTGGCTCTTATTTTATCATGGAACCACACAGAGAGAAGAAAGAACATTCCTGAAACCATTCGGACATATACAGCCTTATTTTATAAGGAATGTAAATTGCCTGCCTAGTAAGATCACAAGACCTAGTAAGAACATTTATTTTGTCCCCCTTTGTCTTCCTCTTCCTTGTCTTGTCATGCCTAGAAACACTTGTGTACAGTCACTTTATAAATGACTTATCATGTCATATCATATCATGCAGGGAGCCACACATGTTAGCACTTACGTGCTGTATAGACTCCTGCAGATGCAAATTCACAAATTCATCTCCATCTTGAGAAAAAAGTAAATGCTGCCTGGTAACGCCCCCGCTCCGAGGCTCCTCAAAAAGCGGGAGGTCACCATCTTCCCCACTGGAATTCAGCAAAGTGCTCCTCCCGACCACTGGTCCCTTTCCACTCCTTCCACCCACCTCTGCCTCAATTTGTATATCCCCACACCCCTGCCCCACTTAACTTGCTCCCTTGCCGGCGTTGGGGAACACTCAGTGTTCCTGACGCATCTCCTTCTCAGCAATGGCCACCATGGAAAGGGAGAAGGGACTATGTAATGTGTAGTTTATTTCTCCCTAGTCAATGGTGGCGATCTTGGTGTGTAGTTTTTTGTAAGTTAATAAACAGAAAACACGCGGTTTCTCATCTTGAAAACTATTAGCATCCCGGTGTAACATGCTGAGATGCTGTTAGCAATAAACCACTCTCTCGGGCCTGTAACTTACGCCCCAGGCATTATCTGACCCACTAATGACCGCCACCCCCGCTTAAAGTGTCTAAGTGGAGTTATGTTAGGTAGGAATGGTAGGATCACAGTCTGGAAAATAGAACATGTCCTATGATGTTTGAATTATTTTTTTCCAAGCCTTTTCAACCCCTGTTATATATATTTGGTTTGAGGAGAAATATAATAAGAGCAACTGAAGAAGTTGTTTGAATTAATTTATGTAAGAGGAAATGTAGTGTAGCTTTAGGCTGCTTCACATTGAATATTGATGTACTGATGTTTTATTTATTGGTTATTTGTAATGCACACTATAAAGCAAAAATTGGGTTTCAAGGTGCATCAAGACAAGAGGGATAGGAATGAGAAAAAAAGTTATTAAACAAAAAAACAGAACTGTTTTAAAAGGTCTTGAAACATTTGTAATGTGCAAGTGTTTTAGCATGAGAGCAGGGGAGAGGAGAAGGAGGGGAGATGAAGGAAGGGGGTAGAAGAGAAGAAAACAAACAAAATCATTCTGACCAGGTTGTGAGACGATTTGGAATGTGCAAGTGCTGAAACATGAAAAAAGGGGTAGAGCGGCAGGGAAGTGCAGTAGTGGAAGATGGGGAGTGGTATATTTAATACAAAACAAGTTAAAAAGTGCAGAGACAAGTAGGAATGTGTGGTTGCAGACTGGAAAGGACCCGCCTCAAGGAATGAGGGGCTACATCAGGCATGCAGGCAAGCAATTAAGAATAAGCAGGCAACTGGGAAAGCCTTGACTCGTGATATGAGGGGTTACATAAAAAAGCATGGATTCTACCCCTGATAAAGAAACCATGTCTATGCCCGCTGACTGCAACCAATTACAGACCTATCACAAAACCCTGTTCCTGCTAACGATATTGGATAGGGTTGCTTAAACTCAAATTTCCAAATATCTAAACCAACATCAGATTCTGAATAAGTTCCAATCTGGCTTCAGACAGCACCATGGGTTGTAAACTGCCCTCCTCGACATTAAGGCAAAGTTGCTGGATACCATCGATGAGGGCCAAGTATCCCTGCTTATGATTCTAGATCTTTCTGAAGCCTTGAACCTGGTGGATCACTCTATATTGACCATCACGTTGAGGGAAGTGGCTACCTTTTCCATGGATGCTGCACAGTGGATAGGGCCTTTCTTAAGTAATATGCAATACAGACTGGTGAGCGAAGACGGCGAGGCTAAGTCATTTACTCTATTATACGGTGTACCTCAAGGAGCCTGCATCTCCCCATCACTGTATAATCTCTTTGTGGTCCCAGTCTTTGACATGCTGAAAAGGAACGGTATCACAATCACAAATTATGCAGATGACACGTAATGTGCCATCCCGCTTACTGGAACACACAAGGAGGATGAGCTCAAAGTCAACCTAGTTTATGATATCATCCAAACATGGATGATTCAAAATGGGTTGGCCCTTAACAAGACAAAACCGAACTCATGGTGGTTGACTCATGGAAGAAAATTCAAAACATGGGCCCACTTTATAAATGTTTTTCCATCGTAGAGTTCAATATTGAGTTTCAGAGCAAAGTAAAAACTCTCGGTACGGAACCTGAACATGAGGGCACAGATTAGTGGGCTTGTCTCGGTGTCCACCTACTACATCAAACTACTTGCATCACTGCGGCCTTTTATTTCACAAAAGAACACAGAGACAATTGCACAAGCTATAATCGGCTCAAAAATGTATTATTGTTGCAGCCTGCTTATTGGTATCTCGCAAGCTGATTTTGATTGCCTCCAGGTGATACAGAACAGCGCTGTAAGGTTGGTTACTGGACTCAAATGGAGTGACCATTTTTCGGAGGCAAGGTGGGGTCTGCATTGGCTTCCGGTGAAGGCCAGAATTCAGTTCCGTATTCTTTTGATTACACACAAATTCTGCATGGAACTTATGCTTTCCTACCTAAGGGATCAGATGGTTACAAAACACAATGCGAGAGCCTTAAAATCAAAGGATACCAACCAACTAAGGACCCCCCGCTGCAGCTCTAATAAAGCCCTCAAGGGAACTTTTTCTAACGCCACCCCTAGAGCCTGGAATGCCCTTCCGGCTGATCTTAGGGACATTAAGTCAATCGAAATTTTCAAAAAGAAATTAAAAACACTTCTTTTCTGCTAAGATATTGTCCTAGGTAACTGCCTCTCTTGTTAACACTTCCATTGTAATAATGTGAATGCTAACTGCCCCACTAGCGTGGGGATTGCTCTTTTTGTTTGTCTTTGCCAGTGCCCGTAAGCCCTCGGGTAATTGGAGCGTGGTACAAATTCATATATTATACAATACAATACATCCAGCATGCAGTTGACAGTGCAAACTGGAAGGTGGCTACATCAAATTAGCATGTACTGGTAGGTAAATTGCGACATTCGAACACCTACGTACAAGTGCAGGGGGCTATATCGAATCAGCAGGTACAGGTAGGTAAATTGCGGCATTTGAACATCAAGTGAGCAGGTGTAATATGGTCAGATGAAGGGAGCAGGAGAAATGTTATTTTTCTGAGAAGGGGTTTATGCCCCATTTTGGTGTTTTAAAGAAAGTGTTTGACATTCAGAACATGCATGTATTTTATAGAGAGAGTCTCTATGCTGCACTGTATGTTACGTTATGGTCATCTATAATAATAAATAGGTTGCATGTATGTATTCTTTGTTTCTGTTTTGCTGTACCATTTAATTGATGCTATGCTGTCAATGTGGCTTTGGTAAGTTCTTTATTCTCCCTTACTTTCATTTCTTGAAATACAGTGGTACTTCTGCATACTACAAATTGTGTGGCACCATTTGCCACAGGAGTTGAAAATATTTGCTAGTAGTTTTTGATTAGGAACAAAACGGAGTTTAGTTGGGACAATCGGGATGTACACTGAGGTGTATGCTGTAGAAACACTCAGTGTACTAGATGCAGTCAAAATGGGCAAATGCTCACAGAGCATTAGAAAAGGGATTTTTCTGAGAAGGGTTTCATGCCCACTTTTGGTGTTTTAAAGAGTGTGTTTGAGTGGCACTTAAACATGCATGTGTTTTAAAGAGAGTCTCTATGTTGCACTCCATGTTACGGTGTGGTTATCTATATAAAAAAAATAGGTTGCATTTGTCTTTGTTGTCGCTGTTTTGTTTACCATTTAAGTGATAATCTGCTGTCAATCCGGCTTTGGTAAGTTCTTTTTTCTCCCTTACTTTAAAGTTGTGTGGCACCATTTGACAAAGTAGTTTAAAATAGTTGCTACAAGTTTTTTGGGAAAATAAATAGATTTTAGTTTGGAGAATCGTGGTGTACACTGAGGTGTATGCTGTAGAAACACTGAGTGTACTAGGTGCAGTCAAAATCTATACATGCTCACAGACCAGTAAAAATATGATTTTTCTGAGAAGGATTGTATGCCCTCTTTTGGTGTTTTAAAGAGAGTGTTTGAGTGGCACTCAGAACATGCATGTGTGTGTTTTAAAGGGATTTTTTCTGTTTACAGTCAATCAAATTGCAATTGCTAAATATAGAAAAAGGGAAGATTTCCTGTAAATAAGTACACGTTGTGCCAATGTTTAGGCATTTTCACATGTTAATAATTCTGGATTGATACTGCGACTTCATTTTGACACTTGGCTGCTATGTAGGTTTCAAAACCTGGACAAATGTAACAGGGGGAAAATATTAATGATAAATGTAGGCTTGAAAATACCATTTTGCATCAGATGCATAGTCTACCTTTTTAAAAACTTGTTTGTTTATTATATGATATGATATGATATGGCATTTGTAACGCGCCTATACACAAGTGTTTCAAGGTATACCACACACTAGGTTACAGAGGCACTTGAATGTACTCTACTGTCTTGATCCTTACCCTCTCTAGACCCTCTCTAGACCCAGCCACACTATCTACACCCTCTCTACTCCCACGCATGCACCCTAAACCTACGCTGTCTACCTCGACACAACCACCCTACCCCATCCTCTCCACCCACTGTTCTCCACACTGTATACTCCCACACACCCACCCTACCGCCTCTTTATTTCCATACACCCATCCTACCGCTATCCTCTCTACCCCCACAGTCTCTCCCCATCTATCCTACCTCATCCTCTCTACGGCTATCCACACACCCACACTACCTCCACCATCTGTACCCCCACTCTTTCTAACCCCACCCACCCTACTCACACCCTCTGTACCCCAACCAACCCACCGTACCACCATCATTTCAATGCCCACCCACCCACTCAAACTCTTTTTTCCCTAACCCTGCATAGCCACCCTACCACAATCCCTGTACTTCCACCCACCCTAACCCCACCCTCTCTACTGACACCCACCCACCCTACCCCCACACTCTCTACACCCACACTACCTATACCCACTCTACTGCTACCCACCCTACCCTACACTCTCTACCTCCATCCATTCACCCTATTTCCATTTTCTCTACTCCCAACCACTCTACCTCCACCATCTTTAACCTTACTCACGCATCCCAACTCCAACCACAGTGGGATCAAAATCAGTTGATACAAACTGGGGATCCAATATGTATATGGCAAATTCTGATCCGACAGAGAGTGAGTCAAAAGATGATTGGTATAGTCATACACCTTCCCTTCTTAAAACACATGCATCCCCTAATTTACCTGAGTCTGATGCCTCCCTTGCTAGCGAGGAATTGTATTCTAATTCTTTTTCCATCAAAGCAACCGGTCAAATAAGAGAGATTCCCTGTAATCAATTGCCCCTTAAGATGAATATGGGAGTACATTTTGATAAACTCTCAGGGCAAGCTATTATCCATAAAATACAGTCACTAGAAGGAAATATATATCATCTATATCATCTATTGTTTTCCACATAATTATATTATCCCAGGAAAGGATATGCATTTGCTCTTTCTAATGTTAGAAATATAGTTTTCTGTGTATATATCTGCTTAGATTAAGCCTGATGAAGGACCAAGGTTCAAAATATATCCTCTGATTGCTAGTGTTAAGGAGTTAAAATTCATAGCATTACATCTTTCAACCAACCCTCAAGAAATACTTAGAGGAGACAGAGCTCGGAGATTCATATATTATGTTGCTTGGGAATCTTTGAATCAGGAAAGGAACCAGACCCCTAAATACATCTTGTAGATTAAAACCAAGTACTAAAAAGACTGAAACCAAAGCAGCTAAACAGAAGTCATTTAAACAGGAAAAAAGGAGGAAAATATGTTATACTGCTATGAAAGGGAGCATATAGCAAAGGAAGAAGTGTTTTTGTCCACCTCTTGAACCCCTAACCAAAGGAAGATCAGGTAGATTAGAATCTGAGAGAAACCTCAATATAGATACCAAAGGTCTACCGTCTGACAGAAAATTGGTGTTAGGCAACCCAGGGAATTTTTCTTCTACTAATTATTAAAACGTGTTACCTTCCCCTCGAAAGATATCTCAAAGAACACTGACTGGCTCTTTTGAAGACAATTCGTCTAATACATTGAAGATGTGGGGTTTTCTGAAAATCTTGATCCCCATAATTTGAATTGATTGTGTTGTGGGAGCTTTGAACACCCTGTCTATAGAAACACTTCTCAATTTGTTTTCATCTTGAAGGA
This sequence comes from Ambystoma mexicanum, assembly GCF_040938575.1. NCBI lineage: Eukaryota > Metazoa > Chordata > Amphibia > Caudata > Ambystomatidae > Ambystoma > Ambystoma mexicanum. The sequence goes on from NC_090937.1 coordinate 845,595,440, forward strand.
TGAATCAAATGAGGAAAAATGTGAAATGTCTAATGAAAGTATCACACCCAAACATTCTTCTCAGATCTTTGATCAAAATAAAAATCAAAAAATAAGATATTTAAAAAAATACAAATAAATTTATGCAGGATAAATGAGAAAATAATTGTCATTAACTTCGTATGTGTGTAGCTGGCCAAAATAAGGTGGCATGGCGAAGTCTTACCATGCACTCCTTATCATCACCCAATAATATAATGTACTTATTTTCTTCAATAGGTCTTGTACAGTAAGGTTTTGAAACATAAGGTGCAGGGCGAAAAACAGCCCTGACACATGGACTGTAAATTTTAATCCAAGAAAACAAAGTTCCCAAGAAGGGGGAACTCCCTTGCCCTGCACACTAACTGATGGTCAAAAAAGGCAAACAATCAATATATAAAACTTAATACTGTCAAAAGATATTGTTAATCCCTATAACAGGCTTAAAGTCGAAAGTACATTTTTAGAAAAAAGAATTCAAACAATTTATACTCAGTAGCATTAAAAATTCAAAAATATATGTATTCATTGTGTGGCCCAACGCATTTCGAGTTACAAACTCTTCCTCAGGGGGCTTCTCACAATTCTATAAGCAATAATAAAAAAGGAAATTGACTTAATATAGGTATATATCTGTATGACTCGTTTTGTAATATAAGAAAAATAAACACTTTTACTGAAATTGTAATCCTGATGATTAATACAATTCCTTTCTTTAAAAAAAGGATACACACAGATTTGAAAAGAAGTATTTTAATGATACTTTAGAGATAATTAGAATATTGGTTAATACATTTTCGAGTAATAGAAAATAGGATTCCACAGGGCCCCTAGTGTTGTAGAAACACATATCTGAATTGTGTTTCTAGGTCTTTTTTTCCCCTGAACAACCAAGCTAAGTGGTAGCTCTGATTGATTGCAAAGATGGTCATTTTAGACAGCCCTTTGAGCTACCCCACTGGTGCAACACTGCACAGTTTAAACATCAGTTTGTGTTGTTCCTGAGGCACTTCAAAAATATAGTTCACCATTTGGTTGACACCTTTATGATGGTATTGTGCAGTTGTAATTAAGCCTCTGTGCAAATAGAAATATTAAAGAACAATAGAATTTAAAAGAAAACGTTGAAAGTTGTAGTGTATATTAGGAAATTATGTTATTAACATCTTATGTTTGTAGGGGGCCAAAACAAGGACATAAACAGATTTTAAATGACATTTCCAAGATAGTGTAGCTTGTAGTAAAAATGCATATATTTAAATACATGTAACCTTTTACTATCAACCTATTTTTTCAAATAATGGTACGACTAGACATTAACACGGTTTATGCACTCAAAATAATTGTACAATGTTGGCATATCTGTATATTTAACTTTTGTAAAACTGATAACATACTTAGGTTATATGTCTCAGTTTCTTAGTTATGATTGCATAAACTACCTTACCTACCAAACTACCTTTGAAATGTTTTAAAATAAAATAAAGTTTGTACAGAAATGATACATTAGCTTTGTGCATATAGATACTTATTGGATATTCTTAATGTACACAATTTGTGTGAAGAGAATGTATAGTAGTAACTTTGGCAGGTGCACAAACCAATGACATTGCTGCAAATCTATTTGGAATTTGCTCATGCAAAACCAGGTTCGCAGTTACCTGAGTGCTTTGTATAGCTGCCCTACCATTGCAGTGTTGTATTCAAACATACCAACAATAGAGAGGAGTATCAGCCTTTTTAGATTTCGCTTTAGGATGCTTTCAGAATAGGACTGCGAGACTTATCCTTGGCCTGAAGCTCAGGGACCGCTTCTCTCCAGCCCTAAAATCTCTCAAATGGCCAGTGGTTGCAAGGATCACATTCTAGACCCTCTGCTTCATCCACACAACTCCCTGGGACCTTGTTACATTCAACTCTCTCCCTAAATACCTCTCTGCTAGAGTCCTGCAGTCCTGTAACTCCAACTCTCTGCAGATCAGACGTTTCTCCAGCCAGAGAGTGGGGGGTCGCTCTCTCTCTTCAGCAGGAGCCTCCCTCAGGAATGGCTTCCCTGTCCCTCTCTGACTCGAGCTGGATGGATGTCCTTAACTTTCGGATGCTTCTCAAGACCTCCCTTCCCCTGCTAGTCTCCTCATTCCGCTTCAACAGGATGCCTGTGTCCCTTATGAGTCTCAACGGGGGCCAGGCCTGACCTCGTCCAGTCTTCCCCGCTCACCCCTTCCTACAAGCACTTGCCCTTGGGAACCCTTCCCTGACTAACCTTCCGAGGCTGGTCCACCCCCTGCACTTGCACTATTGACCCCTACCTCTGAATCCCCCTGGCACTTGCCCTCCTGGGCACCGCCTAGCACTTGCCCAGCCCTTTGGGCCCCCTCCCTCCAGCACTTCTCCATCTTTCACCCTCTTCATATATCATCCCTGATATCCTGCCTTGACCCCTCCCCTGCACATCTTGATACTGCACTTGCACAATCCGAATGTCACAAGGCCTAGTATGACCGTTACAAAATGATTTACTATTCACAACCTTAATTGGTTACATACTCGGAATACATTCAGTATTCGTACAGTACTATTATGAAAGAAAAACAATGTCACCACTCTTCTTTATATTTCCATTATAAAGTATATTGCATTGTCTTTCTCAGATGCTATGATGAACAAGCGGAGAAACTCAGACATCCATGAAAGAAGCAATTTTGAAGAACACATCTTGCTTTGTACAGTGTTTTCAAACGTTTTTTCTCTAAAGCAAATAAGTTTTAATATTTTTTTTGTGAATTGCATTAGTGATATTAACAAAGGAAATGTTTAAATTGTGCTATACCAAAACTTTTGAGATTCAAGGAAACAACTTTAGTTGCAAGGACGTTAAGGTACTTAACTCAACAACACCCCTGAAATTCAGCTAAACCCATCTTAACTTTGTTAAGCCTGTTGTACAGCCTATTACCACAATGATGGCATCACAGATGACATCCCTGATGACATCCCTGGTGACATCACTGTTTACACAGACATAACATAATATATGACTTAGGTAGAAAAAGGTTTAATTTTCTACATTACAATTTAGGCTGTGACCTTTGCCATGGCTAAGGCTGTGGCCCTGATTGCCGCCCTATAGTTAAGGTGAGACAGACTCCCATAGGAACCCCTTAAAACTCAATTGTTAATAACTTTTGATTTGAGTAACGGATTTGACCGACATTTCAAAAGTGATTAGGGACTTGCAGGCCCCCCTCCAGACTGCAGTTTCATAAATATATGATAATAAATAAGAAAGTTATTAAGAAGACAAAAACAAATTCCAAAGTTGTGGCCTACTTCCCATTCATTTTCCCATAAACAAAGAAGGTCAGTCTTTGCCAAGGTGCACAGCCCAAACCGCTGGATGGATTTGGACCAGGTCTAAAACAAACTGGCCATGAAGCGTTAACTCGCGATACATGCTGAGTTTGGGGTTAATCCCTGCAGTAGACATTTAAATATTTGACAGAGAAGGGGTGTTCCCTTCTCATAAATAGATAGCTATATCTCGGGGATTTACCCAAAACTGGGTGTTTTTAGAAGTGAAACAGCTGCCATCTTGTTTTTCTCTCAATGTGAGAGATATTCAAGGTTATAGCTGAGTATATGGGAAAATGAAACACAGGAAGAAAGCCATTTGCAGGTCAAAAAAACATGCAATTGCCATTAGGCTAGATGTGGGGGTGGGTGGTGGCAGAGGGCAACAAGTGAAATTTGGGAGTTGGAGGGGGTCTAAGGACTGAGTTTGCAACTCAGGGCTTTCTGTAGCCTGAGCTATAGCCACAAATAGCCAACATCTCAAAGAAAACTGCGTCACAGAAACAGTATGTGTTGTGCGGGGGAAAGGGAAAGGGCAAGGGAGGTGAGGAGCTGACACAGATGAGGAGGGCACTTTGTGAGGTAGGAAAGCATTTATTTCGGCCTTTTTTCTTCCAATATTTGTGGCTATAAAGGACCTAGAATAGTTCAGTACCCACGGTTACATGTTTTTTTTTTAAAGATATTTTTACAGTTATACTGAAGAGGGGGGTAAAAAATGCCACTGACACAATTGACATTCAGGTCTCTCATCCATGCAGTAACCAAGACAGACCCTGCTTTGTTTCAAAGCACAGAAGGGGCAAGCCTCCTCAAGCCACGTTGCCCGATATATGAATCAACATTACAAGACCACTTAGAGAAACGGGCCAGCCCTTTTCCTGCTTTGTAGCTAAACAGGGTCAATCCCACTTATTGCATGGAGGGGCAACCGAATGGGCATCCAAATTATGATAATTTTTTTAAACCATTCTACTTTCAGTCCTTGAATGTTTTGCACTCAGTGACTATTTTTTGCCTGTTGCAAAATTGCATTCTGTTATTTGTAGTCTCCCAGTCAATAATAATTAGAACAAAATTATATTTGTACAGCAATAGTGGGTTTCCCATCCGTGTAGTAACTGGGATGACCCCTGCTTAGCTTCAAAGCGAGGGAGGGGTCACGCCCTAACGCCATGTGGCCTAATAAATGAGCCCACCTTACAAGACCACTTAGAGAAAGATGGCCTTAGGAGCTGGATCCGTCCTTGCTTTGAAAATAAGCAGGGTCAGTCCCGGTTACTGCATGGATGAGAGACAGTTCACAGTCCTGAATGCCATTTGTTTTCTTAGTTTTAAATATCTCATAACACACACTATCTGCATTATTATTTTTTAAACTGTGCTACTGTCAGTCCTTGAAGGTTTTGCACTCAGAGACCATTTTATTGGCTTTTGCTCTATTGCATTCTAGTATTTGTAGTCTGACAGTCAAGATGGGTGGAATAATGCCACAACTGTACACTGTTTGCCTAATATAGATCTATAAGGATTGATATATTTGAGTGGCGTACTATGGTATGCATACTTTTCAAGTTCGCTTTATAAAGCAGAGTATTGTTGAAAGCCTGACATGGGGTTGAGGTGGGGGAAATGATGAGAGGGCAAGTAAGTCATGAGTATTTGTCCACAATGTGGCCAGAGAGTTTGCAATCCTGGACACTGGTGCAGTTGTTTTCCCTTCACTGTGGCTGCTTTTCAGGGCACCAGTAAAGGACACATGTGGGTGGACATCATAACCTTTTTTCAGAGGGCAGACAAAACCTCTTGTTTTTGCTTATTTTTTTTTTAGGTTGGAAAGCTTGCTCAAGTATTTGGATATCAGGATTCTACTCAGGTTGTCATGTTTGCAGTGCAGACACTTATCCAGAAGACCACAAGCACTTGTTTTGTGTTGGGATTTTGTTTTCCATGGGATATTTCACTACAGATTGCTGAGTTTAGAAGGTGAGCATCTTTTATACTTTGCCAGCATATTTATTGGAAGATTTCCTCCCTCAGGTTATTCTTCTGGTGTTCATTACTTTTTTTAAAAGTCCAATGCTATTTTGTCTAGCGCATTTTCTTCTACGGAGGAGGTCAATTGAAGTACATTTGTATATTTCACTGTAAAATATATGGTCACTTACTCTGCATATATTCATGGGAGCCAGCTTTTGTTGTTTGCTATGGGGGCAAAGGTACCTGTGCACATGTTATTCTTGCAGCTGATCATTTTTTACCCTTTTCCGTGCTGCTTAAATGCGGTTAGGTGGGGTTTTACGATCTATCACAACAGTCACCAAGAGACAAGCCATAAAACAAGGAGCTTGTAGCATGCTGCTTAACCAAAGTGTGTGATCCTTAGAAAATAATTTAATCTCACTGCGTATTCACTGAAAACATTGTCAGGGTAATTCATAGAATTTCGCAGAAAAGTGTCGCAAGCGGCTGGCGCAGAGTGTCCGCGTGCGATTGACTGCGCCAGGCACGTGCGCTAAAACCGATTTCCGCGCACAGCGTATTCATGGATTTCAGGCTTCCAAACCAGCCGTGGCACAGAGAATCGCAGCGACCCTGCAGCAGCGCCAGTAACGCCCCCAAGAACGCCCTCGCGCAAGGAAAAGCCATAAAAATCGCTAAATCATCGCAAAGGGCTGCGCTAACCCTCCACCAGTTCACCGGGCTGGCAAACAGCAAACGCCAAGCGGGGACCGTGTATTGCAGGGGTGCGCGGGAAGTTCCACACGCGACTGGCCCCGTGCAAGCAGGGTACGTGAATTTCAGGGGTGCGCGGGAAGTTGCACGCGCGATTTCAGCAGGGTACGTGCATTTCAGGGGTGCGCGGGAAGTTCCACACACGAATGGGCCAGTGCGAGCATGGTACGTGTATTCCATGGGTGCGCGGGAAGTTCCACACGCGATTGGTACAGTGCGAGCAGGGTACGTGTATTTCAGGGGTGCGCGGGAAGTTCCACACGCGATAGTCCCAGTGCGAGCAGGGTACGTGTATTTCAGGGGTGCGCGGAAGTTCCACACGCGATTTCAGCAGGGTACGTGTATTTCAGGGGTGCGCGGCAAGTTCCACACGCGATTTCTGCAGGGTATGTGCATTTCAGGGGTGCGCGGGAAGTTCCACACGCGATTGGCCCAGTGCGAGCAGGGTACGTGTATTTCAGGGGTGCGCGGGAAGTTCCACACGCGATAGTCCCAGTGCGAGCAGGGTACGTGTATTTCAGGGGTGCGCGGGAAGTTCCACACGCGATTTCAGCAGGGTACGTGTATTTCAGGGGTGCGCGGCAAGTTCCACACGCGATTTCTGCAGGGTACGTGCATTTCAGGGGTGCGCGGGAAGTTCCACACGCGAATGGGCCAGTGCGAGCATGGTACGTGTATTACATGGGTGCGCGGGAAGTTCCACACGCGATTCCATCAGGGTACGTGTATTTCAGGGGTGCGCGGGAAGTTACACATGCGAATGGGCCAGTGCGAGCAGGGTACGTGTATTCCATGGGTGCGCGGCAAGTTCCACACGCGATTTCATCAGGGTACGTGTATTTCAGGGGTGCGCGGGAAGTCACACACGCGAATGGGCCAGTGCGAGCAGGGTACGTGTATTCCATGGGTGCGCGGGAAGTTCCACACGCGATTTCATCAGGGTACGTGTATTTCAGGGGTGCGCGGGAAGTTCCACACGCGATTGGCCCAGTGCGAGCAGGGTACGTGTATTTCAGGGGTGCGCGGGAAGTTCCACACGCGATAGTCCCAGTGCGAGCAGGGTACGTGTATTTCAGGGGTGCGCGGGAAGTTGCACACGCGATACCAGCAGGGAATGTGTATTTCAGGGGTTCTGGGGAGTACTACACGTGAATTGGCCGTGTGGGTCCTCCCAGGTGTACGCTCCACAACCTCCACGGCCCCTGCAGGCAGCCCACACCACGGGGGACTACCCTGCACCCCTGCTCATGTCCCGCAGGCAGCCCATCCACCATGGGCATGCCCCCCAGCCAACCCACATGTCACCTTGCACTACTGATCAACAATGCATGTCTCCCACCACCCCCACCCCCCAGCACTGTGGGGCACCTGCCAGCAGGCCCCCACCCATGTCTCCCACCACCCCCACCCCCCAGCCACCAGGGGCAGCCTCCACCAGGCCCCCACTCATGTCTCCCACCACCCCCACCCCCCAGCATCCAGGGTCACCCTCCACCAGGCCCCCACTCATGTCTCCCACCACCCCCACCCCCCAGCATCCAGGGTCACCCTCCACCAGGCCCCCACTCATGTCTTCCACCACCCCCACCCCCCAGCAGTGCAGGGGCAGCCTCCACCAGGCCCCCACCCATGTCTCCCACCACCCCCACCTCCCAGCAGTGCAGGGGCAGCCTCCACCAGGCCCCCACTCATGTCTCCCACCACCCCCACCCCCCAGCAGTGCAGGGGCAGCAGGCAGTCAGGCAGCAGCAGATGGCAGGTGGGAGCGTGCTCGGGGCTCTGGGGGGCAGTAGTTCGGCCTTCTGGGCAGGAGCGTGGTCTTCCGTGTGCTTACGCGTGGCCAGCTTGGTACGGAGTGATTTGGCACGTGAAAATCCTGCACGTCAGCGTGAAAACCGAGGAAAGGCCATAAGCGCGTAAGCGCGTCAGCACGCATACGCGATTCTATTGGACCAAAGGCCCTCAGCGCGTAAGCGCGTCTGTGACGTGACCCGCACGGGTGTTTCCCACACAGCACGTGATGACAGAGCACACGTGGAAAGACTGCACGTCAGAGTGTCATCGCGTGTGATTGGTGGAAATGGCCCTACACGCAGAAGTGACAAAGCGTGTAATTGGTGGAAATGGCCCTACACGCAGAAGTGACAAAGCGTGTAATTGGTGGAAATGGCCCTACACGCATAAGTGACAAAGCGTGTAATTGGTGGAAATGGCCCTAGCGCGTACACGCCGCGTAAGTGACGCTGGACGTGTGGGCCTGTATAAAAGATACGTGTAGAACACCATTTCCTTGTACGTGCTTTTCGTGGAGAGCGAGTGGGTGAATTCTGTACTTCTTGTCGTTTCACACGCGATTTACTTCACGGCGTTTCAAGTTCGTATTCCCTGTTACCTCTGACAGCTTTTTCTCTTTTTTCTCTTTTACTGGTTTACCTGGGCCTGTTCCCTCAAACAGTGTTCCCTTCTACTGTTGTCCTGTCTCCTCAGACAGCGTACAAATCTTCTTTTGGCGGGGGTGTTGCCAACCAAACGCGCTCCTTTTTCACGCTCTCTTACCTGGCAGACGGTGAGTCACGCACGTATCTAACATCTGTGCTTGCCCCGTGTGTAGCCTACCCCTTCAGAGGTCATTCTAGGCTGCGTGTGACACGCATACGTTCATTCTTGTGTTACTGGGTGCCACAGCGTAGTGCAGGTTTTTCTTTCTGCACACGTGGTCTAGGAGGGGTTGCGTGCACGTCATCTCCCTTTTTTGGTGCTCCTGTGCGTAGCGTGACCCGTCATCTTTCCCCAGGGGTTACAATCAGCCTTGCAAGAGCACTAGGGTACAATTACCATCTGGTACCCAACCCCTTTGACCCCCAATTGCCCAGGACAATATTTTACAGCCACTCCCATACGCACATTAACATCAGTGCCATGGCTGGGAGGCGAGGATTCCGTAAGGGTGGCGAAGGTGGAAGAGCCACAAGTGGTGGCCGTGGTGGATCCGGTAGGGGACGTGGTCGTTACTTGCAGGGTGAGCCTGTCCCCCCATGTGTGGAGGACCAGTCAAGGGCACCCATAATCCCCCCACCCCCCCTCCCGTTGAGGCTGATGTGGCTGACACCATCCATGCTCAGCCCTTGTTGGACCAGCCCATTGTGGCACCAGACCTGGCTGACTCCATGGCTGACTTCCAGGTCAGCAGGCCTATGACACGTGCGCTGGTGCACGTTGATGTCACCATGCCACGTGCATCTGGGGCAGCAAGGTCATCTGCTGCACCAAGTAGGCAGGGCGGAGAGGCTGCAGGGGCAGCTGCGGCTCCATCCACCCCAGCCCTCACACACCCAGCCCGGACAGTGTCAGTCCTAGTCCATGCTGCTGACATTCCCCCTGACACCATCACACTAGAGCCAATGCCTGCACCAACTCCCATGCTGAGTGTGCAATCCCACACTCCTGATACAGAGTCCACCAGGGCTAATGCCCCTAGTGTCCAGAGCGGCGCAGGACACTCAGGATCACCACCACCTTCCAAGCGGAAGAGGAAGAGTGCTCGTCCGGCACAGGCTGATGCCCCAGACACGGCTACACAGTCCGGCCCATCCAGGAAGCCCAGCTTCACGGATGACGAACTGAATGCACTTGTCGAGTATGTGTCCGCACATGACAACAAGATGGTCATTGTTGCAGGATCCAAGACTACACCTGCACAACGCCAGGCACACTGGCAGACCGTTGCGGACATCGTAAGTGCCCTTGGAATCGTGAGGCGCACAGCCAATGATTGCTATAAGCGCTGGAATGACCTAAAGCGCAGGGCAAAGAGTAAGCTGGCCTCAAGTCATGCCGCAACTCTAGTGACTGGAGGTGGGTCTCCAGTAGTAGACATGGAACTCACTCCACATGAGTCAGTCGCTGGGACCTACGTCACGGAGGAACAGATCCAAGGCTTGGGAGATTTGGCTGATTACGAGGCATTGTCCGGTGAGTGCACATGCATGTGTGTGTCATCCATGTGCATGGTGTGTGTGAGGGCTTCTGTTTGTGTGACAGGTGAGAGTGTGTGCGCCTGAGTCGTATGGGTCAGCCATGTGCTTCATGCAATACATCCTGCGCAGCTGCATTTGGCCATAGCAGTATCCCTTCTGCCAACAGTAGACATCTAGCCCAACTGCACGCCAGTTGCCCTTGAAGTGTCACCTTGCCACAACATTGTTGCTTAATTTTTCACTGTTCATTTAGTCAGATTGTTTGCATTCCACCACTTTTACTAGGCATGTCGCAGTCCTCTAGTCACATGTCTGACATGGCTATGGTAAAGTGGAGTGACTTTGTTACCTGGATATCATTTGTTCAAACATGTCCCTGTGCAATTGCACCATTTCGGACTGGCAGCTCCAGGTGAAGAATCTGACCTGTTTGAATTAGAAAAGCTATTACATGCGGGAACTGGACTGAATGAATAGGTGCTGCCCTCCTCTCCATCTTCACTCAATAGCAATGGTACATGCCATCTGTGTGATGGCATGTGTGTTTCACCTGGCAATCACAGGCCAATGTGTGATGCCACTGCCAGGCAGCATGCAGAAAATGTGTTCATCTTCCATCTTGGTGTCATCAGTGTGTGCCATTTGCCTGCCCTTCATACGCAGTGAGGGTGCATGCATGGGAGGGTTTTAGTCATGTGGGACATGTGTCAAACAAGTACTGGTTCTCTTGCTTCTCAGCCCTCATTGTGTGCCATGGTGCTAATGCCTGTTTCCATTTCTTTGTTTTTATGTCTTTGCAGGGGAAGACGCACCTGATACTGCTGGGGTTGTGGAGATGGTGCAGACCCAGGAGGGGTCCGAGGGCCGACCAACCACCAGTGAGGGACGTGGTGTGGTGGTGGGTGAGAACCCACAAGTGCTGCAGGTCCTGCTCTCAAGGGGTGTCTCTGGCTGCACCTCCCCCGAGCTGTACTCAGGTGTTGATTCGGATGAGACCTACGTGCCGTCGCAGGTGAGTGTTCCAGGGAGGGATTCTGTTCTGTCTCACCCACCTGCACCAGGGTCAGAACCCTCAATGGGGATGTCAGTGTTGGCAGCTACGCCTTTGGTGGTTACGGATGCAGGGTCACACTCCGCGACATCTGATCCTGTTCCTGGGCCAGCAGATCAGAGGGGGAATGCAGTCCTGCAGCCTCAGGCAGTGCCGGCACAGCAAGGCGCAGTTCGCCTTGCCCCAGACAGGTGTGGTGCCCGCCGACGTGGTGGCCGTACGCCACCTGGCAATACCGCATGGGAGCAATCCATTTACGGTATGGCAACCCAACAGGCAGCATCATCCGAGATGATGGCTCAGGCCATGGATAGGGTGGCCACTTCCATTGTCCCCCCTGAAAGGCTGATGGAGCGACTAGAGCAGGCAACCGACTCCATCTGCCAGTCACACAGGGAGGACATGTTGGGGTCCAACAGGGACAGGCGGGCGGCACTGGCGACTCTGCAGGAGGCCATCTCCATTGAGTCCCAGGGCCACAGGGAAGCCCTGAGGCAGGAGCTCCTTCACCTCAGGACGACTCTTGTTGAGCTTGAGGCTTCAACACACCAAAGGACAGAACAGCAGCTGGAGCGTCTCACCCGTACGCTCTCAGCTGAGATGCAGGCAACGAGGGCGGAGGTCCGGGCATCCCGTGAGTTGTTGCATGGGGACCTCCGCACACTCATCCTCCAGAACCAGACCTACCACACCGCATGCTTGCAGCCATGGAGGAGCAGACTAGGGCCTTGCGTGGGCTGCCTCCCATAGTGCAACCACCTCCGGATGCAGCTGCACAGGGTGATAATAGCGACAGCAGTGATACTCCCACAATAGGGTAGCCGTGTGGGCCATGAGCCCATGGAGGTGTTTTTTTTCCCCAGGATCCACGCAGGTGGGTTCTGGTGTGCATCCTGTCCTCGGACCTCCTGGGTGGCCCCCCCAACTCCCCTGGGCCCTTCAATGGCCATTTTTTATTTTTGATTATTTTTATTTTTATTTTTATTTATTTTATTCCCAATTTTTTTGGGACGATTTGTTGGCTTCCGTGGTTCCTGTGGGCATACGCTGCATTGTGGCTGGGCACATGCAGGCTTGTAATGTATTTGGTTCAGATGCTTGGGTTTGAGTCACACACACCCCTCCTGCTTCCCGTTTCCATGGGCTTGCAAAGGGTGTGCCCAAGTGACAGTGAATTACACAGTGACGTTGGACTCCCATGAGCTGTGTGGGCAGTCTGTAGTCAATACTGTGTATACATTCCTAGTGCATATTGCTGTTGTGTTGTACACTGCATGTTGCATTGATGTGTAACTCATCTTCTGTGTCTACCTCCCAATTTGCAGGTCCCTTCCTCATGTCTACACAAGGACCTCTAGTCTGGAGATGTGGTCCATGTTGGCAGCAGTGCACCTACAACTCTACATGGCGCCAACACTGCACAGTTGGTAGTGGTGGGAGTGCAGGCATTTCCAGGTGGTGAGACTACTAATATTTAACATTAGTGATGTCATGTTAATGGTAGTACGTGCTCAAGTTTGTTGTTGGTCCGGCATTACTGTGAGCATTTCAGGTGTTGCAAGTTTCTAATAGGGACACTGTACATTGTGACACTAGTGTCATGTTGTGGGGATTACTTTGTTTACCTGCAAATAGCATGACATGGCACGGTGTGTCGTGTGGCGGTGCTGGGGTTGGGTTGGCTGACATGGCACTGTCCTCTTGTTGCATTTTGCAAGTGGGTATTCATTTTAGCTGCTTGAATGTGTAACTTCACAAAACTGCATTGGTGGTGTCTGTGTGGGTAGGGATGCACACATTGTGACACTTCCAGGTGAACAATCTCAGGCTGAAATGGTTTTCACGGTTCTTTCTCCAGACATTCAGGATCAGTGTCAGGTTGAGTCATCATTGATTGTCAGATGGAATGTGCCAGGGCAGTGTGCACTCCACAGGGGTGTGATTTCTATGTGAAGTAATTAGCCACTAGCTGTGTACGGGCTGCCTCCCCCCGTGCCCTTTCCCCTCCCATGCGCAGCGGCTGTGCATGTGGTTGGGGATGGGGGGGCACCACCATGTCCACGGCCAGGCCCCGGCGTGTTGCAACGTTGTGCAGGACACATGCTGCCACTATGATCCTGCACACTACTGGGGGAGCGTACAACAGCTGCCCGCCAGAACGGTCAAGGGAGCGAAAGCGTGACTTCAGCACTCCGAATGTGCGCTCCACTATGCCCCGGGTTGTAATGTGGGCTGCGTTATATCTTACCTGGGGTGGCGTGGTGGGGTTCCGAATTGGCGTCATCATGTGGGGGCTGAGAGGGTAGGCACTGTCCCCTGTGGAGGTGGTGATTGGTATCATTGGTGGGGTTGTGACCTTGCTCAGTATCTGACATGCATGCATGTGCAGTGGCATTCATACTCACCAAGCAGCCATGTATCGCCATGCCGCCCAGCTTCTAGGTCCCGGCTTAGGGTGGACATTCGGTAAATGAAGCTGTCGTGGGTTGACCCGGGATAGTTGGCATATACTGAGGTGATGATTCCCTTGGCATTACATACTACCTGCACCTTGATGGAATGCCAGTGCTTGCGGTTCCTATAGATGTGCTCAGATGCCCTGGGGGGACGTAGAGCCACATGGGTGCAGTCGATGGCACCTAGCACTTTGGGGAATCGTGCCACAGCGTAAAAATCCAGGGCGGCAGCATGCCTTTCTGCAGGGGTTCTGGGCAGGTATATGTGCCTGCGGACTGATGGGCGTGCAGTGATGATGTTCAAGACCTGGTGTAGGCAGCGTGACTGGGTGGCCTGTGATACACCACCCACAATGGCACTTGTCCGCTGAAATGATCAAGTGGCTAAGAAGTGCAGTACATTGAGGACCTTCTCCAGGGGGCTGAGTGCTTGGGAGCACAGGGTGGGTGATGTGAGGTCATCCTCCCACTCACTCACCAGGTCCAGTATGATGTGTGGTGGAAACCTGTACCTCCCATGCACCTGGTAATCAGGCATCCCGAAAAGGCTGGTTCTGGGTGTGAATATTCTGGCCCTGACTATCCTCCTCCTCCTCCTTTGGTAGGCCACGCCCACTGCTGCTAGGAACGGTATGTTCATCCTGGGTCTGAGCTTGTTATTTTGTTAGCGCGCAAATTAATGTGTTGCGCGTGTTGTAGGCGAGCGTGTGACCCGCGCACCCCTGAAATCCAGTACCCAGTCCAATAGCGTGTGGAAATTCCCGCGCACACCGGGATACAGGTGCGCTGACGTACTTGCGTGTGTAAGTGTCCGCGCACACCTGATATACACGTACATAGGCCAATCGCGTGTACGCACACTTTTGTCCAATTACACGCGATGACACCCTGACGTGCTGTCCAATTACACGCGATGAGACTCTGCCGTGCTGTCCAATTACACGAGATGAGACTCTGACGTGCTGTCCAATTACACGCGATGAGACTCTGACGTGCTGTCCAATTACACGCGATGACACTCTGACGTGCAGTCTTTCCACGTGTGCTCTGTCATCACGTGTTGTGTGGGAAACACCCGTGCGGGTCACGTCACAGACGCGCTTACGCGCTGAGGGCCTTTGGTCCAATAGATTTGCGTATGCGTGCTGACGCGCTTACGCGCTAAGGGCCTTTCCTCGGTTTTCACGCTGACGTGCAGGATTTTCACGTGCCAAATCACTCCATACCAAGCTGGCCACGCGTAAGCACATGGAAGACCACGCTCCTGCCCAGAAGGCCGAACTACTGCCCCCCAGAGCCCCGAGCACGCTCCCACCTGCCATCTGCTGCTGCCTGAATGCCTGCTGCCCACGTGCACTGCCATTTGCTGCCTGCACATCATCCAGGGATGCTGTTGCTGTGACCACCCCTGCTGGAACCGAAGACTCCCGACTGCAATTCCATCGCTCCACAGCCCAGCCCCAGGACCCAGTTGCCCACCCACTCCTGCCTCTGGGGTTGTCATGTCGGGGCAAACACCATCTGTGACCACTGACAACCCCCGGCCAGAGAGGCAGAGGGGCACCAGCTTCAGTGCCACCGAAGTTGGTGTCCTGGTGGAGCAAGTCCTGGGGCAGTATGATGCCCTCTTCGGAAGTTCCCGCGCCGACAAGGAAGGACGGACTCGGATCTGGACTGACATCGTGACTGCCATCAACGCGGAGGGGGTGGCAGTCCGGGACTTACAACATGTCAGGAAGCGCTGGGAGGACTTCAGGTCCAGGACCCTGAACAAGGCCCGGCGCCTCTTGAAGGCAGCGGATGCCAAGGGGCGCCGGGGCCACTTGTCGGAAGAACAGATGGGGGTCCTGGAACGCATATCCCCAGCGCTCCACGTCCAGGTCCTAGAGAAGCAGACCCGTCTGGAGTCGAGCGGTGAGTGTACATGCATCCTGATTGTGAGCAGTGCGTGTGGTGATTATTCGGTATTGTGCCAGTTGCACATCTGTTTGTATGGGGTCGAGTATGGGTGGGGGTGTACAGGGCCGTGGGTCTGACACATGCGAGGGCTGTAATGTGTGAGACATGGATAGTGCTTGTGTGTGTGGGCTTGCATGGCAAATGCAGTTGTGCGTGCACACATGTTTGGATGAATGTGTATGTAAGTAGACATGTCCGTCATGTCAGGCATGTATGTTGTTTTCGGTTGCATGTATGAGCACTGTGTACATGTGCATGTGTGTGTATTTGTCAAGGGTGCAACAGTGATGCAACATGGATGCATGTGACAGCGGTATGTGGAAGCCTGATTGGCAGATGTGACATGGATGCCCGTCTGAACAGTGCGACACTTGGCAGAGGTGTAGACATGCATGCAAGTGTGGTGGTGTGTGTACATGTGTGGTGCACTTCCTGTGTTGCATGTGATGTCTGGCTCCCCTTTGGCTGCTGATGCTGTTGTATGTGTAGGGATGGTGGTGGCAGTTGCGATATGGCTGTGGTATGGCTCATGTGTGCGAGTTGCAATGACATGTGTGTTGGGGATTGTGATGACATGTCTGAGGTTTGCCAATGCCACTCATGTGCAACTGTCATGCGTGTATGTGTCCATTGTACAGTGCCCTGATGCCTGTGTTTTGTTTCTCCCTGTCTGCAGCGTCAACTGATGAAGAGGGCGGAGAAGGTGCTGTGGAGCACAGCGGCGGGGATCCGACCGCCAGCCGGAGACGCAAGGCCCGGCTCCCCTCCCGTGTTGTCATCTCGTCGGGGAGTGAGGAGTCCGGTGCCGGGTCCCAGGCCGCAGCTGCCAGGAGGAGGTCCAAGAGGCGGAGGTTGCAGTTGGACTCCTCGGCAGCAGAAGGGGCAGCTGGGACCCCACAGGGCCCAACAGGGGAAGATGGCACGGAGTCATCCAGGTTGGTGGGTGGTTTGGTGGAGGAGGGGGTCGTGCAAGCACCAGAGACGGGGTCTGGAGGTGGGGATCCCACTGGTGCTAGTGGTGCAGTGCAGGACCAGGGACAGGAGGCAGCACAGGCGGCCGCGGAGGTGCCTGTGTGCAATCCTGTCCCCGATCCTGTCCCTGCATCATCTTGCACCAGCAGGGATGCCTACGTCCAGACCCGTTTTCAGGCAGGGGATGAGCTGACGTCAACTGGCCTTCCTCTGCCTGCGGACGTGGTCATCCAGGTCCGGGTTGAGCCTGTCCTGGCTGGTGTGGCGTTGCGTCAACGGGCCATGCAAGGTGACCTGCAGTCTTTTCATGGAGAGACTGCACGTCATCTCGAATGGCTCGTTGACCACGTCAGCCTGCTGGGACAGGTCACCCAGGCCGGATTCCTCCGTCTGATGGGGCTTGCTCCGACCCCCTCCTCAACTGGACCCCCTACGCGCCAGTCGTCCTCTGTGCCATCTTCCCACCCATCAGTCACCTGGGTGCCCTGTGGAGCTGCCTCTGATGGTGCGGCCAGGCTGGTGGAGGAGGCATCCCTGCCACAGTCGGGAGTCGGAGGTCCAGCAGGGGTGGCCACATCAACAACTGCACCCCAGCCGGCGGAGGATGTGCAGGCAGCAGGAGGCAGTGCACGGGCAGAGGCAGAGCAGCAGCAGCAACATGGTGGGAGACATGAAGGCTCGGGGCTTTCGACATCGGAGGGGCAGGCATCGGCCGGAGGGCAGGGGGACCCAGGACAGAGAGTGTCTTCCGTGTGGCAGCGGTTGGGCCACGCCATAGGTGCGGAGCGGCGGCGGGCGGAAGAGGCGCGGCTCACAATGGTCACGGCGGAGAACTCCATGCGGAGGGCCCTGAGGCGGGCCGAGTGCCTCGAGGCAATCCGCAGGGGGTTGGAGGAGGACACGGCGTCGTCCCTGCGGACCCTCGGGGCCATGGAACTGGACCGCCTCTGGGACATCGAACAGGAGTTCAATGATGCCCTGGCCCGGGACACCACGGAGTGAGCCGCTGGACTTGCCCGCCGCCTTTGTATATAGTTCTTTAGTTTTAGGTTTCCTTTCTTTCTTATTATGATTTGGAGTCGACGGACACTGCTCCACTTTTTGTATATAGTTGATTTTTAGGTAGGTTTTTTAGTAGGTTTCCTTTGTTCAGTTGGGCTCATGGACCCTTGGTAGTTTTTTACATAGTTCTTTATTGCATGGAGATTTTTTTACTTTGGCCAAATATTTTATAGATTCTGATTTGCAGTTTTATGTTTTTATACGGACATGCAGCTTTTTTTTTCTCATTCACATTGTAGTTTATTTTCTTTCTTTGGCATTCTTTATTTTTTTCAATACAATTTAGTTTCCATACTTCACTGTGTGGTATCATCTCATTGGTTTCATGCATGTCATGTTGTGTGTTTTCCCATTCAATTGCAACCATTGTGTGTGACGGACATGGGTTCATTAGCTTCATGAACATTGGGGGTGTAACATGTGATTTCCATTTCGATGTGGGTGAATGGGTTACTTGGTAGGGCTTTTTGGCTGTGGAGGCTGTCCATTACGCACATGATTGGGGATTGTGAGGACCTGGTGGGGGCTGCCCATGTGGCAAGGGGGTGGGGGTGGTGGGAGACATGAGTGGGGGCCTGGTGGAGGGTGATGCTGGGGGTCGGGGGTGGTGGGAGACATGAGTGGGGGCCTGGTGGAGGCTGCCCCTGGTGGCTGGGGGGTGGGGGTGGTGGGAGACATGAGTGGGGGCCTGGTGGAGGCTGCCCCTGCACTGCTGGGGGGTGGGGGTGGTGGGAGACATGAGTGGGGGCCTGGTGGAGGCTGCCCCTGGTGGCTGGGGGGTGGGGGTGGTGGGAGACATGAGTGGGGGCCTGGTGGAGGCTGCCCATGGTGGCAGGGGGGTGGGGGTGGTGGGAGACATGAGTGGGGGCCTGGTGGAGGCTGCCCATGGTGGCAGGGGGGTGGGGGTGGTGGTAGACATGAGTGGGGGCCTGGTGGAGGGTGACCCTGGATGCTGGGGGGTGGGGGTGGTGGTAGACATGAGTGGGGGCCTGGTGGAGGCTGCCCCTGGTGGCTGGGGGGTGGGGGTGGTGGGAGACATGAGTGGGGGCCTGGTGGAGGCTGCCCATGGTGGCAGGGGGGTGGGGGTGGTGGGAGACATGAGTGGGGGCCTGGTGGAGGCTGCCCATGGTGGCAGGGGGGTGGGGGTGGTAGTAGACATGAGTGGGGGCCTGGTGGAGGGTGACCCTGGATGCTGGGGGGTGGGGGTGGTGGTAGACATGAGTGGGGGCCTGGTGGAGGCTGCCCCTGGTGGCGTGGGGGTGGTGGGAGACATGAGTGGGGGCCTGGTGGAGGCTGCCCATGGTGGTAGGGGGGTGGGGGTGGTGGGAGACATGAGTGGGGGCCTGGTGGAGGCTGCCCATGGTGGCAGGGGGGTGGGGGTGGTGGTAGACATGAGTGGGGGCCTGGTGGAGGGTGACCCTGGATGATGGGGGGTGGGGGTGGTGGTAGACATGAGTGGGGGCCTGGTGGAGGCTGCCCCTGCACTGCTGGGGGGTGGGGGTGGTGGGAGACATGAGTGGGGGCCTGGTGGAGGCTGCCCCTGGTGGCTGGGGGGTGGGGGTGGTGGGAGACATGAGTGGGGGCCTGGTGGAGGCTGCCCCTGCACTGCTGGGGGGTGGGGGTGGTGGGAGACATGAGTGGGGGCCTGGTGGAGGATGCCCATGGTGGCAGGGGGTTGGGGGTGGTGGTAGACATGCATTGTTGATCAGTAGTGCAAGGTGACATGTGGGTTGGCTGGGGGGCATGCCCATGGTGGATGGGCTGCCTGCGGGACATGAGCATGGGTGCAGGGTAGTCCCCCGTGGTGTGGGCTGCCTGCAGGGTCCGTGGAGGTTGTGGAGCGTACACCTGGGAGGGCCCACACGGCCAATTCACGTGTGGTACTCCCCAGAACCCCTGAAATACACATACCCTGCTGAAATCGTGTGTGGAACTTCCCGCGCACCCCTGAAATACACGTACCCTGCTGAAATCGCGTGTGGAACTTCCCGCGCACCCCTGAAATACACATACCTTGCTGAAATCGCGTGTGGAACTTCCCGCGCACCCCTGAAATACACGTACCCTGCTCGCACTGGCCCAATCGCGTGTGGAACTTCCCGCGCACCGCTGAAATGCACGTACCCTGCAGAAATCGCGTGTGGAACTTCCCGCGCACCCCTGAAATACACATACCTTGCTGAAATCGCGTGTGGAAATTCCCGCGCACCCCTGAAATACACGTACCCTGCTCGCACTGGGCCAATCGCGTGTGGAACTTCCCGCGCACCCCTGAAATACACGTACCCTGCTGAAATCGCGTGTGGAACTTCCCGCGCACCCCTGAAATACACATACCTTGCTCGCACTGGGCCAATCGCGTGTGGAACTTCCCGCGCACCCCTGAAATACACGTACCCTGCTGAAATCGCGTGTGGAACTTCCCGCGCACCCCTGAAATACACATACCTTGCTGAAATCGCGTGTGGAACTTCCCGCGCACCCCTGAAATACACGTACCCTGCTCGCACTGGGCCAATCGCGTGTGGAACTTCCCGCGCACCCCTGCAATACACGTACCCTGCTGAAATCGCGTGTGGAACTTCCCGCGCACCCCTGAAATACACATACCTTGCTCGCACTGGGCCAATCGCGTGTGGAACTTCCCGCGCACCCCTGCAATACACGTACCCTGCTGAAATCGCGTGTGGAACTTCCCGCGCACCCCTGAAATACACATACCTTGCTCGCACTGGGCCAATCGCGTGTGGAACTTCCCGCGCACCCCTGAAATACACGTACCCTGCTGAAATCGCGTGTGGAACTTCCCACGCACCCCTGAAATACACATACCTTGCTGAAATCGCGTGTGGAACTTCCCGCGCACCCCTGAAATACACGTACCCTGCTCGCACTGGGCCAATCGTGTGTGGAACTTCCCGCGCACCCCTGCAATACACGTACCCTGATGAAATCGCGTGTGGAACTTCCCGCGCACCCCTGAAATACACATACCTTGCTCGCACTGGGCCAATCGCGTGTGGAACTTCCCGCGCACCCCTGAAATACACGTACCCTGCTGAAATCGCGTGTGGAACTTCCCGCACACCCCTGAAATACACATACCTTGCTGAAATCACGTGTGGAACTTCCCGCGCACCCCTGAAATACACGTACCCTGCTCGCACTGGGCCAATCGCGTGTGGAACTTCCCGCGCACCCCTGCAATACACGTACCCTGATGAAATCGCTTGTGGAACTTCCCGCGCACCCCTGCAATACACATACCTTGCTCGCACTGGGCCAATCGCGTGTGGAACTTCCCGCGCACCCCTGAAATACACGTACCCTGCTGAAACCGCGTGTGAAACTTCCCGCGCACCCCTGAAATACACATACCTTGCTGAAATCGCGTGTGGAACTTCCCGCGCACCCCTGAAATACACATACCCTGCTCGCACTGGGCCAATCGCGTGTGGAACTTCCCGCGCACCCCTGCAATACACGTACCCTGATGAAATTGCTTGTGGAACTTCCCGCGCACCCCTGAAATACACATACCTTGCTCGCACTGGGCCAATCGCGTGTGGAACTTCCCGCGCACCCCTGAAATACACGTACCCTGCTGAAATCGCGTGTGGAACTTCCCGCGCACCCCTGAAATACACATACCTTGCTGAAATCGCGTGTGGAACTTCCCGCGCACCCCTGCAATACACGTACCCTGATGAAATCGTGTGTGGAACTTCCCGCGCACCCCTGAAATACACATACCTTCCTGAAATCGCGTGTGGAAATTCCCGCGCACCCCTGAAATACACGTACCCTGCTCGCACTGGGCCAATCGCGTGTGGAACTTCCCGCGCACCCCTGAAATACACATACCTTGCTGAAATCGCGTGTGGAAATTCCCGCGCACCCCTGAAATACACGTACCCTGCTCGCACTGGGCCAATCGCGTGTGGAACTTCCCGCGCACCCCTGAAATCCACGTACCCGGCCAAATCGCGTGTGAGACTTCCCACGCACCCCGGTATACACGCACACGTATTTTTTGTCAGCGGGTGTCCGTGTTTGTGGGTACCCCTTTGCACGTCATTTGTCCTGGAGGGCCACAGTATAGGACATTCATCATGGCAGTATATAGGTGCTATTTGTTGGCGCACCTTTTGGCGCACATTTCTTACAGCCGCAGAGATGCTACCGCCTGCTTTCTTGTGGCGGTCGTGTTTGTGCCTGTGTGCTGGTTTGAGCGTGCGCTTTTTTGCCCTATTCTATTCCATGAATACGTGTTGTAGGCGAGCGTGTGGGTGTTCCGCGCACTTGTGCCCTGTACTTCCCCCGTGACGCCCACGTTTTGGCAAGTTGTTCCCCATTCCGAGTGTTACGCCCGTGTTCCGCCTACTTTTGTTGCGTGCGCCGCGCTATGTGCGAATTTCGCTGTGGCCTGTGCGATATTCGCTGTGACCTACGCTGTGGCCAACGTGCGCCGCGCACTTTTTTATCGCACATCCGCTGGTTTTCTCGCGCACGGACTTCCATGAATCGATGTGCGCTGCTTTTCGTGCGATTTTCGCACTTGCACTGCGATTTTCGCTATTCCACTGCGATTCGCACGTTTTTGCCCACTTGCGCCACGCTAATTATTCCATGAATCGGCCTCTGTGTGTTCTCAAAGCCTGCAATCTTTTATAGATAACAATAACACTGTCAAAACAGGACAACATCAGTTTGTGATTGATGAATGTCTTTGAGAGATGGGTTGGAAGTGTTTTAAAATATAGAGTGGCCAAACACCATGCAAATGGTATGATATATGTTATGATATGGCATTTATAACATGCCTATACACACAAGCTTTACGGCACTGTGGTCTGGAAGTGTTCTAATAATCTATGGAATAGCAAAACCCTTGAAATTCATGGAAAAAACTTTATTGCAGGGATGTTAAGGTGAGCAATACATTGTAACAAAACCTTTGAAATTCAAGGAAAAGTCTTTAGTTGCAGGGACGTTAAGATGAGAACTTAACGTAACAAAACCCCTGAAATTCAGCTACAGCCACATTAACTTCACGCCCCCTGTAGCACAGCCTATGACCACAATGATGACATCACAGACTGCATCACTGATGACATCACTAATTACATGTTGTATGAGAACAATGATGACATTACAAATCGCATCACTGATGCGATCACTGGTGACAACACTATTAACATTGTATATAACTGATTATATCAATAATAGAATTAGCTATAACATCATTTAGGCCATGGACTTGGCCATAACAAAGGCTGTGTTCACTGGCCAGCACCAAAGGCCATAGCTAGTGGTCTCTTAGTGTTAAAAAATACCAATGTATATGGTTAAAAGCCATGCCTAGTAGCCCATCACTGTTTTAAAATAAACGGTGAAAGCTGAAGTCAGTGGCCATGGGTAAAGGCCATAGCTAGAGCCCATTAATATGCTTGAATATACAGTTGGCACAGCCAAAGGCTTTATATGTTTCATTTTTCAGGTGCTGCACACAGGCTGCAGCTCACATGTTTATTTTATTTCTTTGCTTTCTTTTCTTTTGTATAGATTTCACTCCAGGTGTTAGGTGAGAGAGGATGGACCAATAATTGGCCTTCCTCCAAAAGTGCGATCTTAGTGCTTACTACATGATCCTGGTGGTCTACCAGTTTTTGGAAGCACTAATCACGCTGTGAATGTAACAAGAAGACTGATGAAGTTTGTGTTGAACTTTACCCCATCTAGGCGCTCCAAGAGTAAGCACAATTTTTCAACTGAAGTTTGAACATTTCTTCCCAAGAAACCGTCACTATCCATAGACGGAGAAACATGTATTCAGGGTCATACTTTACTTTATTTTGCCAAGTTATTTTGAGAAAGAAGACACATTATATGTGTTAAGTCATTATGAGAAACTTTATACGAATCAAAGGAATACACTTCAGCTTTGAATTGATGTAATCAATGAGACATTATGAGTTGGGCACAAAACAGCAGATTTCCATCTCTTCATTTACTTCCCAAAGGCGATCTGTTATATGTGTTGCTACTTTTTAAGTCAAGTGTTTTATAGTCACCTTACACCTTGCAGTATCTGTCTATAATTTAGATGAAAAAAAACTCCAAAACTCTTTGATCAAGATACATCTATGTGTGTTAGCGTATTAGAGCATGCATGGCCTAAACAGATGGGAATTGTTAGTGGTCAACCTGCAGTCCATATTCAACTCCAATGTTATGCTTGATCTCCATATCTCTATTGTTATCTTGTATCTGATCGGCCAGAATCACAAGGAGCAACGGCTGATTTGTGAGAGTTTTCCGGATCATAGATTTGGCAACAAAGTTGCCAACCAGAGACACTTCACTCACACTATGATAGGGATACCCATTCCTGGTAAATATGATCTTTTTTTAGTTGTTTAGACATTAGGTTTTTGAGTTATGTGCTTAACATTACAGTTTGGTTGGAGCACTAACTACAAGTGGCTAAGTAGTAAACTGCATATTCGACTACTGTTTTGGTTAGTGACAATTTTGGGTTTCCCTATGGATCACCATCCCACTGTGAACCCCCAATTGCCAGCGTGGGAGTTTCGTTGTAATGTATGGGGGGTGAGATAATGTGCGTAACATTAGTCCTGTTTTTATTTCTGCAGGTCTTTCACTTTCCTAGATCCGGAGAGACTTGTTACAGCCTGCCCGCAGGGAGAATAGGAGCGTGGGTGAGGTGATTTTACCAGAAATCCTGTCACCATCTCCCCGCCCTCGTGGACAGGTGGACAGGACCATGTATTGTATATAGCAGCGGCAGGCAGCGTAATAGAGAGATAGAGCGTCATCTTCATGAACATGCAGGGCATCCCGGCCCTCCGTGCAGAAGAGGTCCATTGAGGGCTGTACCGGGCCTGCTTGCGCTCTCCCTTCTCCAGGGTCGAGGAAGCGAGCAGCCGAGTGAGGTTGGCAGCCCAGCGCGGGCTGGTAGCGCCCGTGTGTTTGCGCCAGTCGATGAGATAGGCGGTAGCGGACGTTGAGTCTGCCCTTCCCCTCTCCATGCAGGAAGTAGGAGCGGAAAAGATTACAGAGCCGGCAATATAGTGCCAGCTGGTGGAACTATAAAAGTATATTGTCTCGCTGCATTCAGCCTTGGCGGCATATGTCAATTTCCTGTCACATCTTAATGAAGAGAACGTTGGAGAGTGTAAAGGGGGGTTATGGATTAGCAGGGTATTGCTGATACTACAGTCAGCGGCGTGTTCACGTAAGCAGAGCTAGACAAAGGGAGAAAAGTAGAGAAAGACTTGAGGGTAGGGACGCCTGTATAGGCTACTCTTCGTTTTACTGTGGTACGTTGGAAGCAGAATTAGGCTGGCAGATCTTGTCAGATAAGAGGTAGCATAAAGGCACTCCTCCTGACTTTGCTCCTTAGATCCCACCTCACTGAGTCCCCCAGCCCGGTGTTACGCTCCTCGCAGGTGTTTCAGGGGGTATCTAGGTAACGGCCAATATTGCCCCAGACCACCGCAGGGCTTTAATGAGGGTGGTGTTCTCTCAGGACTCAGGGTTCTACTTGATGGGTGTTCGCTCAGTATGAGGGGGCACAGACGATAGCCGGAATCTGATGGGAAGTGTTAAAACAATGAGAGTTGGTTATTTATCAAATGTGAATAATCCTCGCTCGCATATGCCCCTCATGAAGTGAAAGATTGTTAATTTATCAAATGTGACAAATCTCACATGCATATGCCCCTCATGAAGTGAAAGAGTGTTTAATTTATCAAATGTGACAAATCTCGCACACATATGCCCCTCATGAAGTGAAAGATTGTTTGTTTATGAAATGTGCCGAATCTCGCACACATATGCCCCTCATGAAGTGAAAGAGTGTTTCATTTATCAAATGTGACAAACCCCACTCGCATATGCCCCTCATGAAGTGAAAGAGTGTCTATTTATCAAAGGTGACAAACCCCACTCGCATATGCCCCTCATGAAGTGAAAGATTGTCTATTTATCAAATGTGACAAATCTCACACGCATATGCCCCTCATGAAGTGAAAGAGTGTTTCATTTATCAAATGTGACAAACCCCACTCGCATATGCCCCTCATGAAGTGAAAGAGTGTTTCATTTATCAAATGTGACAAACCCCACTCGCATATGCCCCTCATGAAGTGAAATATTGTCTATTTATCAAATCTCGTTCGCATATGCCCCTCATGAAGTGAAAGAGTGTTTCATTTATCAAATGTGACAAACCCCACTCGCATATGCCCCTCATGAAGTGAAAGAGTGTTTCATTTATCAAATGTGACAAACCCCACTCGCATATGCCCCTCATGAAGTGAAAGAGTGTCTATTTATCAAAGGTGACAAACCCCACTCGCATATGCCCCTCATGAAGTGAAAGATTGTCTATTTATCAAATGTGACAAACCTTGCTCGCATATGCCCCACATGAATTAAAATATTGTCTATTTATCAAATCAAATGTGAGAAACCTTGCTCGCATATGCCCCTGAAGTGAAAGATTGTCTATTTATCAAATGTGACAAATCTCACACGCATATGTCCCTCGTGAAGTGAAAGAGTGTTTAATTTATCAAATGTGACAAACCTCGCTCGCATATGCCCCTGATGAAGTGAAAGATTGTCTATTTATCAAATGTGACAAATCTCGCACACATATGCCCCTCATGAAGTGAAAGAGTGTTTAATTTATCAAATGTGACAAACCTCGCTCGCAAATGCCCTCTCATGAAGTGAAGGTGTCATGTATTTACCAAATGTGAATAAGCTTATTCACAAAGGCTCCACATCCCTGTGAAACAGTTGGTTACTTACCATATGTGAAGGATGTTGCTCTAAGGTACTCCCATCAAAGGGAAAACATTTATGTGGTTATCCAATGAGACTGATCTAAGTCATAAGTGTTCCCACTGTAATATTTGTTGATCGGTTTATCCACCTTGAGTGGTCTTGCCCCTCCCAGCGACCCCACTGGGGGTTAAAGAGAACTAGAACTATTGGAGGAAATGATAGAGTGAATA
The DNA here is from genome assembly GCF_040938575.1 of Ambystoma mexicanum. NCBI lineage: Eukaryota > Metazoa > Chordata > Amphibia > Caudata > Ambystomatidae > Ambystoma > Ambystoma mexicanum. Next base: position 845,622,072 of record NC_090937.1, read on the forward strand.
CTAAATGTCTGTGCATCAAATGAACTAGAGGATATTGTAAATGCCATATTACTCGGGTATACCGAGGAGCAGATCAGTTGGTCTATTACTGTTATATAAATAAGGACTTTTAGTCTATCCAAATCACCTCAGGCTGTGTCTGTTTATTTAAACTGGTGCAACCATAGAACGGCTAGCCACTAAGGCTGGGCTGTCAATAGGGAAAAGCCTAAACCATCCCCCCTGGGTTCACATTCGCACATGTGTGCGGTAAGGTGTAGTATCCCCTTGCTCAGGACTCTTACAGGTTGCTGTTCTTTCCCCCACCCCTAGGGAGAACTACCTCACACTAGGAAAACAGAGTTGTTGTACCGATCTCACAAAAGGTCACCCTGACTGAGGTCTTTGACCCTGTACATGCCCAGATGTTGAGACCGGCCCCTTCTGTGTTACACCATCTATTTGTGAGCCTCTTCGAGGCTGGAAACGAAGCGGTCATGCAACTGCTGTCATGCATACTGCTTCTAATTAGAAAATCGGTATGACACAAAATATATGTCCCTTACATGCAGCCTTCTTTGCATGAGCAACATGCGACATAAATAGTATAGCAATTCAGTCACAATAAACATAAATTGAGCACAAAAAAAAGCCATTAAAAAAACTCCCAACACAACAGACAAAGGGCAGAAGTGCAACCAAAAAAAAAAAAAAGAAATCGGGGCAACAGTTCATCAGCCTCATTTTGTTACAAATCTAAATGGCAAGCAACAAACTAACAGTAGCACTTACGTGCTGTTTGGCCCCCTACATGCACTTCAAGTTTCCTCTCTGTTTCATGAGCAAGTAAACTTTGCCTGCAAATTCTGCTTAACAAGCTGTGTATACTAATGGATTCCTTGGGTATGCACCTGGTTTTGAGCAGGTGCAAAACCGAGGTAAATTCCACTGGAATCTCATGTGGGCGCAAAATGAAGTGCTCACACAAGACTGAGAAGGCGAGCAAGCCTGAGATCTTACCCCTGCTCCATACCTTTCCTCTGCCGTGTGTCCGTGTCCACGTGAAAATAGGGCAACGCGGAAAATGGAGGTATAAATGCAGTACGCGTCACCTTTGCATCTTCTTTTTCCACTCCTCCCCATTTCAAATGAGAATTGACATGACCATAAAGACCACAGCAAAATCCTGAGGTTACACACTTCGCAACATAGCACATGTTGTTCATCACATTGTTCGGTCACGAATACGGCTACGTGCAAAGTTAAAGATTGTGACATGTTTGTTTTAATTCAGACTACAGTAATTATAATTTGAATTTAAAACATATAAAATATAGAGATGTTAAATACATTAATACATATATAATATGCCCCATAATATCTATTGTAAGCTCACATGTGTATTAGTGTGCTATGCATTCATTAGTATTTCGAATAAAACACACTCTGCAACGAAATATAAAGCACAAACACAATGAAATATGCACACAATCTAAGCTGCCAAACATCCCCACAGGAGAGCAACTTTTGTGAGAGGCCATGTATTGCACAGCTACTGTAAAATGGATGTAATAATGCAGTACGTCTTGCTTAATAATGTACACAGTGTATTTCCACTACACATATTTCGGCAATACATATCTTTTGCTGCATTTTTCCTTCATTACATGAAGCCAGACACTGTGGAACACACGTATGGCATTTGTTTCATCCCCGCTGACTACTGTGAGTCACTAAAGAAGGCCCCCCTGGGATAAAGCCGTTCTTTCTATAAGGAGGAAATTGTTACAAAGCTGGATGTGTGGTGAAATGTTCAAAGACCCATCATGGCACTGATTCCTCTGTTAGGATCAAAGAATGCTGCTGGCCGACGATCTTAGGCCAAAAACAAGTCTAATATGTCTGGCTTCTCAGACAGAACCGCAAGTCCAGCCCGCCATTTAATCAGAATGTCATTTTAACAGTAAGAGCATAAGCGCCTGTTCTACAGTGGCATACACCAGGATTGAAGTCAAAAAGGTTATTTTAACACATTTACTTTAGAAATCCTGTCACGTATTCCTTCACTCGCGTGGTTGTGAAACAAAGCCCAGCTCAGTGGGGCCAATTTTCCCAAATGCAGAAAACAGGATTATTGTATTTGCTGAAAGTAGTGTGTGTCTGCAATGGTATTCTCGTACCAAGTAGCAGTAACGCTGTCAATGTTCCGTCTTAAGTGCGGAAGTGGTTGACTTTCAAGCACATATTATTTTCATTGTGCGCAACTGACCAGTGAGATAAGCCATTTTGTGAGCAAACCCAGTTAGTGAGATATAATCTCTGATGATTGGAGGGTCATTTTTGCCTTCCCAACCTCTGCAATTCTTTACAAATCTGAATAAAAGGTGCATTTTACAACAAGTTTTCCAAAAATATAGGCAAAAAAGGTTTATATGTGATTATAAGGAGAGCTCATCAATCAGTCCAAGACTCCAAGATGTCAAGTTCTGCCACAGCACCTAGCAAATATACTCCTATGGACAGAAAAATATGTTTGAGAGGGGATGATGGAGTATGGCCAATTGCTCCTGTGGATAATTGCCACTCCACCTCCTGCCCTTTACAGCCGGTCAGCATGTTGGATGCAGTAGCCTTGGAGTAGGAGGATGTCGAAAACATGAGGGGAGGGTGGATTAAACCATGTTTCAGTGATAAACAGGGCATCATGGTTGTTGTACGACATGAGGTCAGCGATCTCTGAGGTCTTTTTCTCAGCATGTCCTTTGATGAGGCCACCGGCGATGAGGATACCTAGGGAGGACTGATTAAATAGGTGGTTGGCAGAGCAACTGAATGGGACCTGGTCACATGACCAGCAGCCTACTCAATGCTGTCTGCATGGAGCTGGCCTAGACTCCTTAAGAAGAGGCTTAGAAGGTGCAACATTTGGAGGTGGGTGGAGCAATTGGGTGTCAGGGACTGGTCACATGACCAGCAGCCTACTGATGTCTGCCTGGAGCTGGCTTAGAGACCTTAGGTGGGACTATAGACCAGCTCATTGTTTTTCCCACCCTTCCTCTTGCCAGCCTTGAGGATTTTCAGTAAGAGCCTCTCTGAGGTTTCACATGGAGCCCCAATGAAGACAATCGTATAGATGTGTCTTTAAAGGCAACAGCATCAGTTTTAGGAAGTACAACTGATGGAATGCCTTCTCTTGTACCTAGGGCCCCCTCTTCTGCAATTCACTGTCATCATTTAAACACCCTTGCTCACTGTTCCTAGACAGGCACAGCTCCACCTCACTGATGAAGCCCAGCCAGCCCGAAACACGTGTCTTTGGTTGCTGTTGGTACTCTTGTTCAGAAGAGAATTGCCTAGCATTTCGGTGCTGGACTTCCCTTGGGCAGGACAAAGACTAATATGTTGTGAATATTTCTCTTCTGTGATAGGGATAGTGAGCTACACAATCTGGTTGAGAGTGGCCCATGACAGATGCCAGTAGAGAGACTCCCAGAATCCCCCTGTTTTGCATATTAAAAAGTAACGTTGGGTCTCACCCTAAGTTACTAGGGTAATCCAGACATGGACCACTTGCTCACTTATCTTAGCGAGGCACAGATCCACCTCACTGGTGAGGCCCAGCCAGGCCAAAACTTGTGTCTGGGGTTACTGTTGGTACTCTTGTTCAGAAGAGAATTGCCTAGCATTTCGGTGCTGGACTTCCCTTGGGTAGGACAACGACTTATATGTTGTGGATGTTTCTCTTCTGTGAAAGGGATACTGGGCTAACACATCAGGTTGAGACTCCCCTGCAACTGAGGCCGTTAGAGAGACTCCCAGAACCCCCGTTTTGCATCATTTAAACAAGATGCATGAGGATGCTAGCGGCACTAAACACATGATTATATCAAAAAGCCATCAGCAGCTGTGTTAGCAAGAAACAGAAGGTGCAGTTTCCTAGCCTTTACTAGAGCTTACTTTACTTGAATGCAAATAAACAAACCCTTTCTGTAACTGTTCTGTACAGCCCAAACACCTAACTTGGTTTTCAAAAGTTACCGATTTGTTCTTCACCCTAAACAGGTTCTCCTGTGCACCTCCCCTCTCACCCTTGGATTTTGTGAGGGCCTCGAATACTAGTTGAGAGATCTCAGTAAAAAGGGAGGGATTGTAGCAGTAAACCCCTTGCTAGGCTATTTGCATGTGCATGATGCAGGTAACACATATATAAAGCCTCAACATGATGTTTTGTGCAGTTTAAGAAATTGTCATGAACATGCATACACACAATTATGTTGCAGTAAAGACCAGATTGTTTGCAACATCCCTTGATTTTGAACAGGCGTATACAAGTGCACTATGAAATGATTTTTGTATAGCAGTGCATTACCCTAACATTTGTTGAGGTCTGTGCCATCTGGAACTCTGAAATCTTGGAAAGCATGCAGAGTGTGTGAAAAGCAATGTAGCTGTTTGAATATTGATTCCCCAAATGCTATATATAAGTATTGCCAGGCATATTCCATCCCCATAATCCTTTGCAGACCAAACAGATGATTTTGCAATGTTGTTCTCCACTTATGAGGTAATGCTAGCAATGCTAAAGTCAAAGAGACTGAACATGTTTGCCTACTCACAATCCTTAGAAGGAAAATTAATATTTCATTTTTATAATGCATTAACTTGCAAGGGTACTGCTTCAAAGCATCTATTTCACATAGGTGCAAAGATTAGGAATCATGGTTTCAGGTGCACTTCCAAGTAGCCTGCTAATTTACTATCAATATCTGATATTGGTGTGAACAGTTGGACTCCTAGGTGTGGTGGACATTTTTGCCAAGGCACTATTGGCTAAAGAATTTCGGGTGCTTGAACGTTATTCATATTACAACCAACATAAAAATGCTGTGGTTTGTGCCTTTTTTCAGTTCTTGAGAAGGTGGGAATTGTCTGTGTGCACGGCTAAAATTCTTCTGAGCTGCACTCAGAGGAATGCTAGGCAAGCGCACATGCGTGAAGCTTAAGGGGAACATTGAACACCATCCCAGCATTTGAGTGTGTATACCAAAGGTATTGTAGGTCAAAGAACGAGAAGAGTAGTGTTTCATAGAATCATATTTTATAAGCAAAAACCCCTCAAGATCATGATTCTTGTTATAAAATAGGCGAGCTGTAGAGCTGTGTACAAACGCATATGCACACTAAGGCCCACCTTCGACCCCATGCCCTTTAAAGCAAACTGAATGGGAAGCACAGAGTTGCAAGTCAACATCCACACTATGGCCCTCCTTGAGAGTTTGCCAGTATCCCGCCGGTATTACCGGCAAGATACCGTCAAACTGCCCTTACTGTCTCCACCATCCGATATCCCAGTATTACCCATAGGACTCCATGGGATGGGATTGCCTGAATCGCCGGCACCGGTATTACTGGTGCCGGTGATTCAGGAATTACTTTGGTGGTAGGGGCCTGATCTACCAGCGGGTCAGGCCAGCCGGGAGAGCCATGGACCCCACCGGCAAACTTGAAGTGTTCCGGTCTAGGAAAAATGCCAGAGCCAGGATTACTGGCATTTTTCCAGCATTTTTTCCTGACCGGCACACTTGTAATGAGGCCCTATACACCTACAAAGTAAGCAATCCTGATAGGACAGATAGCATTGACAGATAGCATTCACAAACTAAGTAAACAATGTCAGAGCAAGCCAGCGGGAGGGTCCTTGTCAAGGAAAACAAGGGAAAGAACAATTAAAGCGAGGCACAAACAAGACTAATCAATCTCTATTTCATGAAGCACTTTGATGCACTCTGAGAGCTGTATTTACACAATCTGGCAGCAGTAGAGAAAGGGAGCATGTCACAGCTTTTCACTGAGCAGGTGTTTTATCGGTGTCCAACAATGAACTGGGCATGTGATGGAGTAAAATAATCATGGTGGCAGGGTGGAAAGAAAGAAACATGCCATTGTGGCTCCAAGCACATGTCACTTGGATCAACTGCACATCCAACACTCCTCACCAACAATATAGAGGCAATAGCACCACTGACATACCCAAATTCCACAGAACACCTGAGGATGATGGACAAAACTGCCCCAGTGTCAGGTAAGTGTACATACAGAACCATATAACTAGTGGCATAGTAAGCTTGGGTGAATCTCCTCAAATTGCCTGCACGAATTCCTGCAGGCTCAACCGCCGTATTTGGGTGACTCAAGAACCCATGAAAGAATGGTGACAAAAGAGACATTTTCTCATACTCACAATACAGTAGTAGCAGCCAGCCCAGCCTTGAGAAAGACCAAGGAAAGGTTGAAATGTGTTGGCCCAAGGGCATTTGGAACATGTGATAGTTATGAATTGGCATTATAAAACCTATATACTTTGACAAACCTTATGAATACATAAGTCGTCTTTTTCTCAAGAGGATTAAATAAATCATATTGCTATTCTCGACTACTCAAAAGCCTATGAAACTCAGTTATGGATGTATAATCTACTAATCATGCGCATGTGAAATGGTACATTAACTCTTACATAATTTTTGTTTGTAGGTTGTTGGGCATCCCCCATGCACCCAACATAGCAGCAGATCAACAATTCACACATACTCGAGCGCAGAGAAACAGAACTCAACATCAAACTCTTCAATTTATGTTTTTGGTACTTTTGAAGCCAGATTATTTAGGAAACTAGTTATTTTTATTTTATTAGTGAAACCTGACGTTGTTTCTTATTTAAAGAAAAAAACATTTTTTTTTAAAATGTGAAGAGAACTTTGTTTTTGTTGGGAAAAATGTCAGGAAAGCATGGGGAGGAATTTGATGTGGTGATGTCTGTGCAGTAGTACAGGTCTGGATACAGAGATGGAAGTGCAACTCTTATCCTCCCGATTGGAATATGAAGAGGGGGATGCATGGTCCATCAACAATCTCAGGCTGAGTCACACAGATAATATGCTTCCTCCAGCAGATGATGCTGCTGCAGATGATGTTGGTGGAGGAGCCCGAGCTGGTGGCACAGCCAGTAGCACATGGGTCAGTAGGAGAGCTAGTACCATAGGTGTCAAGTGGAGGTGAGCCAGTACAGCAGGGGTCAGAACGAGGTGCAAAGACCAGTGAGCCTTCAAGGAAGGCCCAGGAGTTCCTCTGAAAGAAGGGCAGGAAGACAGGCCCCGATTGCCATCACCCTCTTTGGCCTGGGATTACTTTAAGATGTCTGATGGTGTTTTAGCAGCAGAAGCTGAATCCATGGAGTGCAACTTGTGCCCAGGGTCTGTTATAAAGGGGATGATCTCAGCTACTCATTCACTGGGTACCATTGCAACATGGTGAACAACATGGATCACATTTCACAGGTTGTGTACAACAGGTTCCACCCATCCCAATCCCATACCAGCGATGATGATGAGACTTCAGCAGGGACCTCATTGAAAGTCACAGGGGGACGTCAATTCCATCATAAACACATGCTTGTCCATTCAGTGTATGAGCCCTGAGTCTGGCCAATACCAGGTGCCATTTCAGTGTGTGGGGGTGCTGGATCAATGTCCCAAAGGCAACGTGTCTGAGACCATAATGGCCAGTGCACAGCAATAATTTAAAGCATACCACCATGAGGGCATTTGAAAATGCCCAGAGTTTTGGTGTGGTGGTGTGGCCCTAGGGGAACTGTGTAAATATTTTTGCTTTCCTTCTGGAGAGGAGCTATTTGTGTTTTTTGTTTTTGTTTTCTTCTTCCCTCGTTAAAAAAGTAACACAAAATTGCAAATGATCAACATTTAATATAACAAATTTAAAATGTAAAAAACACCACAAAAAATAAAATGTTAAACTTTTTTCAATTTAGTCTGGTTAAACGTATTGGGTATTGAAGAATGAATATTCAAGTGAGGGTAGAAATGTGAAAAGCAGGTTTCCTACTACTTTTAACAGTGTACAATTCATTTTCATATTATTTGCATGTATTTATTTATTTATTTATGTATTACATTTTTTAAATGCCCAGACCTGAGGGTATCATGGTGTTGGGACAGTACAAAGGTGCAAATAACAGTACATTGTAGTTACCTAGGACGGAGGCCGAGGACAGCAGTTACTCATATTTATCAAACTACCAGGTCTTGACAAGTTTTTGGAAGGTGGGGAATTATTGTTTGTTTCTGTTGAGGGCAGGCAGTGAGTTACAGAGGGTGGGCGCTGCAACGCAGAAGCTGAATTCACCTGCTCTTTTCATCTTATACTGCGGGGTACGCAGCAAGATGCTAGATCTTAATGCCTGCACATGGTATTTGAGTGATGCAATTGTTGAGGTACAGGGGAGCTTCATTATGAACACAGTGGTGGCCAATGGCCAGGGTTTTAGATTCCACTCGGGCTTTGATGGTTAGTCAGTGGGAGTCCCGTCTGGTGGCAGAGATGTGGTCAGAGAGTTTGAGACCGAGGGCAGAGGGTAGAGCTTTATTTTGGAGTAATTGGAGTTTGCACATGTTGGCTGATGAGGTATCCATGAGTAGTATGTTGCAGTGGTCCAGTTTGGAGACGCTCAGAGCATGTGCAAGTGTGAGACAGTTACTCTGTGAGAGGAGCTGTCCACTCAGGGAGATAAGTCTGGCAGTGTAGGCGGTAGATGATGATCGGGCATTGATGTGTTTGGACATGTATAGGTCTGCTTCAAGGTAAAATCCCAATGTTTTAATTTGTTTCAGGACAGGGATGGAAATGCCATCAATGCAAAAATTGGTGAAGGTAGCATCCAAGTGTCTGAGGCGGTGCAGAGAATCAATGATGAGGAGCTCAATTTTTTAATCATTGAGGCACAGCTTATGCATGGCCATCCAGTTCTGAAATGTGCTGTAGACTGCATTGATTTTTATAGTGTCAGCATTATGATCACTTGTGAGAGGGATGAGAATGTATGTATCATCAGTGAAGTTGGTGTAAATGATCCCTCTGGCATAGAGGAGATCAAAAAGGGATTTTGTGTAGATGTTGTAGAGGGTGGGCAAGAGACATTATCCTTGTGGCACACCGAGCGGGGCAGGGATGGCATCAGCTGCAGAATCCCCTATGAACACACGTGTGGTCCGATCTCTACGAAAGGATTTGATCCACAGAGTGGGTTACAGGGAGAAATGGAATTGCTGGCTAAGGTGTTGCCACAGGGTGTTTTGATTGACAAGGTTGAAAACCGCAGAGAGATGAAGCAGGAGGAGGATAGCTAGTTTGCCACAGCCATGGATAGAATCTATTTGTATTTTTAAGTCCAGTAAGGCCGTTTCTGTACTGTGCTTAGGACGAAATCCAGATTGCATTTTGCTGAGAAGTTACTCAGTTTACTCTCCAAGAACTGCTGGACTTTGGTATAGGCTGGGCAGTCCAGGATTTTTAGTAAGAATGGTACAGTGGCAATGGGTAATTAGTTGGTAGGAATTGAGTGGTGTAGGGAGAGTTTTTTTTAACAGTGGGGCAACCCAGGCAGATTCGATGGTGGAGGGAACTATGCTCATGGAGAAGGAGACATTGGCAAACTCTGTGATGATCGGAGTGAGTGTAGGAGCACATAGCTTCACAATGTGGACTGGGCAGGAGTCACCTTGCAATTGAAGGGCGTAAGCATCCTAATAGAGGCTGCTACTTGCTCCTGGGTGACTTGGCTAAAATGTAATAGTGGGGAGTTAGTGGTGAGGACCCCGACAGGGGGGGCATCAGGCTCAAGCGTAGATGCTTTGTTGGCGAATAGGGCCCTTTTAGCACTGATTTTATATGGTAGTGACTCCATTTTATGAGTGAGGGCATTTTGTATTGTGGTGAACCAGTCTTTATCAGAGCGTATATCGGCGATGGGAAGGATGGGAGTTTCCAGTTCTCTGAGAATTGAAAATAATTCTTTGTTGGAGCTTGCATTGGTGATTCTATCATTGTAACTATTAGATTTACAGGCAAAGACTGCTGTAGTTAAAGTTTGCAATGGCGAGAGTCTGGCGGTTCTTGGGGGAAGGGTGTTTTTGCATAGATGTTCTTGACGCTTTTTCCCTGTGTAGGAGGACCAGTTCCTCTGAGATGCAGCATTTGTTTCTCTAGGGATAGACCCTGTAAATATGGACAGTTATCTTTCCTAACACAACATACACAAATACGTAAGGATGCATGTACGTTTAGCCTGTGGCAACTGTTTAGTATGACTTCCAGTAATTTGGTAATGATGTATTAGCATGAGTCCCACTATGTGAATGTACTCAGCTCATATCTGACAGTGGTTCACCGAGCATCTCCTCTCTAATCTGGCTCATGTCTGCTAAGAGAGACATCAAATTTCGGTTTTTGCCCACTCCTGCAGGCGATGAAGGATACAGATATTTAGTGTGTGCCCGCTCCAGCGAGAGAGGAAAGATGATAACATTTGTTTGTGCCCTCACCCAAGTGAGGCAGGAGAGAAATAAAAATATAGTGTGCATGCACACGCCTGCAAGAGGGGAGATATGCAAATATGGAGTGTAAGTCTATGACAAGATGACCGATCTGCAGGAGTATAAGGAGGAGTAGAGGTTAAACCACCTACTCAGCCCAGATACTTCTACAAACCAACAGTGATCCCAAGCATAAAGGTAAAACAGGCACAGCCCAGATATATACCTCCCTCACCTTTTGTTGTAACATGGGATGAGGGAAGGCTATAATCTTAGAACGGGTTTTAATGTGAGATAGTAGCAACCCAAACAGCAATAGTACAACAGTTCCAAAATAAAAGAATATCCAATATATTTATTTATTTATTTTTAATTAACAAATCAATTATACAACTAACCATTAAAATCACTATTAAGTACCCAATCCTGTAAAAGAAGACAGAGGATGCAGAACGTAAATGTATATGTACTCTCAACTCTTTGAACTCTTGTTCAAGGAGGAAACAGGCCTAAAATGCAACAATGTTGTGCTAACAGATATGTATTGGTGGCAAAAGGATCTTATCAAGCCTCTAAGACTTCCAAACGTTGACTAGGGGGACAGGGTCACTTGAAAGTTCCAGATTCTAATCTGTGGTTCGACGGAGTTGAACCAGGCTTTAAACTGTTGTGCTTACAGGAAGTACCAGGTTAGAAGGTGTCAAGACGCATTGATCGCAGGGGTTGAGTTAGCTTGATGTGGGTGCTCCTTGTGGCTCAAAGGTGGCAGCAAATGATTCAGTTTGATGGATTACCAAGAGTGGTTTGTCAATTGAGCGTGGTTCAAAAAGATGAGAACCACCGGCTTGGGTCAATGAGTGATGTGATGATCCAGTGGTTTGTGTAAAGTAGTGATGCAAAGTCCTGGTGGATCGATGCTTGATCCAATGCAGCGGTTGGAAGTCATCTGCACAGTGCGCTGTTCCTGGAGTCGGATAAGTGATAAGACTCTGCTAGGGCGATACTGTGCCGAGTCAGTTCAATGACTCAAATAGCGGTAGTGGGAAGTTCGAGTCAGTGCCAAAGGCAGCACTGATGGGTTCCGTTGGTTGGACATTGTTGAACATGATTCAAAAGTGGCTTGAATCACTTTGAATGGTGAAAACAGTGATCTTGGCTCTTCTCACTCTCGAGATGCTGTGAAATACACTTAAGGGGGCTCCAGGACAAGGTGAGACCTTTTCAATCTCTGCTATCCCAGTTTAGGGAGATTTGCTAGAAAAGTGTTAGGCCTTGGTCCTCAGCAAAGGACCCCAAAATGTGCCTTGGGAGTGGGTCAGGAGCAGATTTTGCCACTGTGTTGGAGTCATCCTTCTTCAGCTTAATGGCTGAGGGTTTTGGAAATATAATCTCCCCTGAAAGAGGTCCAAATGAATTATTCCTAAAATCCTTGAAGGTACAAAAGGAAATCCAGGAAGGCGTGGGCGACCCCCTCTTTTATAGGGAAAATTACATAGTGGATACAATAAAAGAAAGATTATTTTAAGGGGTCCGATTCCAGTACTTGTGACAAATGGTAATTGCCTTCTGCTGTCATACCCAGGGTGCCATGTTCTGAGGACGTGTTGGGGACAGGAAGAAGAGAGATGCCCACAGAAAAGTAAGACGTATGAGACATTCCTCAAACCCACATGTGTTCCCTGGCTGCCCTAACTCCACCCCTTTCTCAGTCTGCAGCTTCAAAGGTTCTCTGATGTACAGCCCCCTAGTGTGGCACAGGCTTTAGTTATTGAATTTGTTGCTTTAAGCCTTACTCTTAGGGAATCTTCATGTGGGAGATCCCAAGCCAGAAAAGGAAGGAGTTATCTTTCCTCCAAGAGAGTCAAGAGCAGCACGTATTTTGCCATGTCGTTCCATTCACTGGAAAGCAGACAGGCAGGTTGCTGAAATCCACATAACCCCCAATAGTTGTCTGAGCTCACAGTAATGACACTGGTATGCTATATATCAGATGTGTCTTTAATAATTATGTGAACTACTAACCACATTAATAGAATAGGCATGGTTTATAATTCCAAATTTTCCTGCCAACATTGTGGGTTGTTAGTCATAATTATGATGTTTTGAAACAGAGGTGTAGACTTAAATGTAATCTCTGCACTGTGGTGACTTGGCTGTCACAGCAACTATCAAACGCTGTACCTGTGACATCTGAACTTACTCTGTGCCACTGGAAAGCAGGGCTGCCGATCAAGTCACTGATGCAGTATTAGAGAGATGTGCACTATGCATTTGGCAAGGGTTGAATGGGACTTCATTGAAGGCTATTTTGAGCACATGGTGCAAGTTGTTTTGAAAGCCACCAAGATGAGATCATCGGCAGCCTCAGCACATTCATCCTGCAGACTTGGCTCACCATGATGCGGTCAGGGCAGTTAAGTAGAAGGATGTGAATGCACATTAGCAGCCTGAGTGCAATAATGAGTTGGATGTTGCTGCAATGGATAAGTGGGCAGAGGCCAAACAGAAGTGTGCAATGGTAATCACATGTATCAGAATTGTAGATGCAATGGAGGTGGTTGCACCTGCTTCCCCAACATTTCCTCCAAATGGTCTAAACGCATCGACACTATCGCGGTCACCCTGAGCATAGACGACAAGAAGCATCTAAAGGGGAATGTGTCGTAAGAACTGTGTTGATATCACATACCCTTACTGCCTAATAAAGCTGAATCTCGAATAAACATCGTGGTTACAGTGTGCACAAAGTCAGGCAAACACAACATTAGAGCAGCGTGGAAGATGAACACAATCTTCTCCCCCCACAGATCCTTCCTCGAGGCCACAGTTCATGCACACAATGGCTGAACAAAAAATGAATAGGCCCAGGAATGTCATGTTGACAGCATCATTCACAGCGGCGTTCACATGAAGGCCACCCTTTTAAAAAAATCATGGGTGTAAGAATGCCCTACCTCCAATGTTTCATTCCAGCGACCATATACGGATTGGAGGCAGTAACAATCTGCAATTGGGATTGTTTGACAAAGGTTGAAAGTACTTTTTGGAGGAGGATGTTGGGCCTCAAACAATGTGTGCCAATAGAAATAATTCGACTTGAACTGGGGTTGATGTCTATACGATCTAGGGTCATTATCAAACAAGCAATGCTGTACAAGGACTTCACAAAAGGAACACTTAATCAGCTCCATTGGGGAGGAGATGGCAATTGGCAACCAAACAATGTATGTGATGCAGATTAAGCAATACCTAGAAAACGTTGAGAGGACCCCTAATTTGGATGTACATTTTTACGATGCCAAAATTGCATCACTAGAAAGATTGAACAGTGGGGCTGGGGTAACAACTTTGAACATCTGTGTAGTCTAAAGACATACGGCTTTGCGACTTATATGAACCACACATTTAAGAAACCTCAAACCTATCTGTCCTTATGGCGATTGATAGACTTGAGAAGGTTGATAACGCGCCTGTGTATGAATCGCTTACCCGTTTTGACTATAACGGGACCTTTGAAGAAGATCCCCGAGCATGAGAGAAGATGTAGAATTTGTGAAAGCGGTATGCCCGTTGAGTCTGTTAAACATCTGTTGACGGGATGCTCTGAACTGGCCACATTACACTTAAAATACTTGTGCCCATATGTACGCATTGTTGATACTATTAAGGATTGGGACTTTTGGCTCTGCTGTTTATATATGCACTTAGCACTTTATAGAATATGGTTGGAAGTAATCCCGAGGTTACCCCGAGATGATTAGCGGGATCAGGGCTGCTCTTATATAATTAGAGCCCCTATTGACTTGCTATGTATGCTGATACAACCTGGGATCTCTGATGATTTATAGGACCGGATGGACTATTTTATCAATTCCAGAATGAGCAAATGTGATACAAACGTGAATTCTTATGAGTGATATTTCTATAAGTTTAAAGGTAAATGGTATTTTAAATGCTATGAATGAAGTTAGGATGCTGTAGTAAATGTAAATATAAACATATTATTAATAATTATGTTTTAAAGTGTGAAAAGTTTTAATTAACTGCAATACATTAATAAATAAACAATACATTCACACTTCACAGTAAGCCAAACGTTCTGTGTCTATGTTTCTGTGCATGGTAGCATTGTGTGCATTAGACCACAACATCTGCTCAATGGACGCAGGACACCACATCAGGGTACTTTGCACAGAAGCAGATACATCTCATCATAGGTAAAGCCAACCACTCAAAAGCGCATGCCCATGTGTAGTATTCATGAAAACAACGTGTTTTCCACAATGGCAAATAGAGCAGTACTTTTACCCAAAGTGATGTATGCCCATAATTTACTTTTTTACTTTTTTTTTTATTTGTAACGTGCCTAAGCCCACAGGTGTCTAAGCACACAAAAAGACATTAGACAACATAAGGATGACAGGACATATGCAAATAAATACCAAATCCGTGCGGTAGGGGATCATAACAGACTAAGATATCAGGTGAACAGGAGAGTCTTTAGTCTCTTATGGAACACCGAAAAGTTCCTTCCCACATGATGATCCGCAGGGAGAGAGTTCAAAGCTGCGGAGGCATGCACTGGGAAAAAGCGGCCACTACCTCTTGCTCTTTTAGATCTGGGACAGATTAATCTGAAGGTATTAGAGACGCAGGTCGATCTGGTCTCCTGTTGTTGGGTAAGGATCAGTTTGAGATAGGAAGGAGCTGTGCCAAATAGACATTTGTGGACCGTGATGTTTTGCTTGAACTGAATTCTGGGAGGAAAAGATAACCAATGAAGAGATCTCCTAAGCTCCGAGGTATTTTTAACAATCCGTACTGCATTGTTTTGAAGATCCTGTACTTTATGCAGAGCGAGTTTACTGCCCTGATAAGAAGAGCATTGCAGTAGTCCAGGTGGGGCAGAATATTAGCTCTTACAAGGGTTTCGCAATTTCTTGAGGACACATAAAGCTTCACTAGCTTTAGTAACCTCAGATGGTACTGTTTTTTTTTTACAATGCTGTCCACCTGGGTTTCAGCTCCCAGAGACGCATTGAAGATCACTTCGGGGGTCTTTACCATTTTCTGAATAGGAATAGCATGCCCCTCAATATTAAAATTAGAGAAAGAAGAAACCAGTGTTCCTCTTGCGAGAGAAGAACCAAAGATTAAAAGTTCTGTCTTAGAACTATTCAGGTATAACCAGTTTGCTGACATCCAATGCTTTACTAAATTGTATGTTTTCTGTACCTTCACCGAGTCATCAAAGTAGTCGCCTGTAAGTTTTATCAAAAGCAGGGCGTCATCAGCGTAATTAGTGAATAGAACACCTGATTCATCAAGCAGATTTCATAGCGGGTGAATATAAACATTAAAAAGGGCTGGAGACAGGCAGGAGCCCTGAGGCACACCAGAGGTAATGCCCAACTGAGGGGAGGATGCTTGGTCAAAAGCTACCCTTGACATGCGGTTACAAAGAAAAGAGCTGATCCAATTTATGGCTTCTCTTGTGCATGAGTCAGTCATCAGCAGGGTTGATAGTGGTCTTTCGTGATCCACTAGGTCAAATGCTGATGATAAATCCACGAGCATGAGGATGCCAGATTTGCCTCTGTTGACTGTATCTAGCATTTGTGTCTGAAGATCAACCAAGGCACTTCATTTATATGGGCAAGAAGTGAGGTGCATTTTTGCAGGTCTACCTCCATCTCATCAACGGAGAGGAGTTTAAAATTGAAAAGCAGACCAGGCTCTCTGACCTTAATGTGCACCATTCAGCGCTTGAGGTGCACATACTCAAATATATCGATGGCACTTGTACAACAACATCATGCTGAAAACAGACATCAACCAAAAGTCACCCCCAGCCAGCATATCATCGAAAACGGAGAAGGAGAATTCCCACCATCAATGCAGTATCATGGGAGCATGGCGCTAACACAACATGCACCACCATGATAAGACTGTATTAGCTGGATCTTCTGGAACCAAACAAGCCTACATGTCACAAGGCTGGAGATGTTGGTGGCAGACACAGAGCCTGAGGAAAAGTGTGGGGACCTCAATGCACAGATATTTAACACACTCACCTGGCTCAGAGGCTTCATGTGTGCTGAGTATGGCAGCATTGTGTGTATTACACTGCCATGTCTGCGCTATGGGCATAGAACACCGTGTTTGGGCAGTGTACAACAGAGGCAGATACGTGAGCTATTATTCAAAACCAACCACTTCCAAGTGAATTCAAATGTGTAGTGTGCTTTATAACTGCATTTATTTCACAGCTACACATATGCCAGTACCATTATGCAAAGAGATGTGTGCACATCAAGAGCATAGACAATAATAGTGTCAGTAAATATAACAGCTAGCATAGCTCTGAGGAAAACCTGAAACACATTCTCATTCACATCCTGTTAGTGCACTTCCGGCCCACGTTAGTGCTGGTTGATATCTTGTTGGAGGCAGAGGACACGTGGTACCAAGTGTGCATTTGCAAAGGGGGCTGATCATGGAGGGCAGGATGGTACAATCACACAAGGGGCTGAGCAGAGTCTAATAAGCAGTGCCTACACATGAGGCTGTGCAAGAAGCAGGGATTCAACATGCAGAGGTGGGACCGTGTGGAGAAGGAACTACCTGCAGTTGTGAGTGAGTAGTGCCCATAGCACCAACTACATTGGGGCATTGGGTGCGGAAGGCAGGGATGAGGAAAGAACAAGAGGCTGAGTAGGGACTGTTCATGGTGCTGGGATGGAAATGCAAAAAACAACTGGACAGCAGGTGAAGCAGTGAGTGCCCGCCCCCTGCAGCAATACATCTGAAACAATGACTGCACACCAGGGCTTTCTGTGCAGACCCTTTAAAGCCCATCCACTCAAATTAATTCAGGGTTAGGGAGCCTTCTCCTCTGATGTCTGCCCCTAAAAAAACACACAAACAATGTTGTTGGTCTTTCTAAACCCAAACCCACCTTCAATTATTGTTGGCCCTCTTCCTTCTCCCTCCACTTAAGCTCCACCTCCTGACGTTCAAATCATAGGTCTGACTCAAGCTTACATGGACTTTACAAGAATCATACAATTGCATTATGCCGATAATACCCATCAGCTTCCTGAACAAGTTCAATGGACGATTGGAGTGACATGTTTCTGGGATAACTAGCACTAATAGATACAAATACATCTGATGGAATCAACCAAACCCTGGTTTTAAACTGCCTGGATTATTTCAATGATCTTTGCTACTTGACACACCCCTCAACAACTGTTTTCTTGACATCATGCATATTCGCAATCTCCAGGCCTGTGTCAATCACGGACTGCACACGGGCAACTTATGACACCGTTTTCCTTGTGAGTCTTGATAGTTAAAAATCCCAGAAGAGAGTTTTTAGGCTCACATCACTTTCCACTGAAGCGTGTGTTGGCTTCTGCTCAGGAAGGGGAACTTTAAACTACAATCATGCATTTTTGCTTACCATGATTCTTTAAGGATTAGTGTATTTAACTGGTTGGTTTATTTTGTGATTTGTGTACTTTTTCTCTATTAAGCAAGCATTATTTTACTCGTTAGAGCTAAATATTAGTGCATGCCTGTACCAACTAAAGCGCGTAAAATACGTTCAAGTGATGAAAGTGCCTACTGGGTTCAAATCTCACATTCAGCATTGAAAGTGTGTGATCGTGGGTAAATCATATTATCTGTCAACATGCTGTGTTTTTAAAGTGTTTAATTCACACGTGGCCGCTATTCAAAAGCAGCCATAGTCTGCTGTTTTATATAAATTAATAAATGTGGCAATTCATGTATTGCACACCAACGATGTGTCTATTGTCACACTTCTGGTAGCTTCTTGTTGTGAGGGATTGGCATCAGGTGTGAAAAGCGTAGCTTTTTTATTTTGATTAAATAATACAATTGCATGGGTAATTCCATTCCATTTCAGAAAAGGAGGTCTGCTAATCAGTCTACTAATCAGACACCCCTCAGGAATCTCCATGCAATTAGCACAGTGTACACCTGTGCCCAACTGCACCAGCCTCTGGTCTGCAGCCACTGTCTTTAGTAACACAGAGTATATTCAAAGGTTTTCAAGTGCCCTGTTGTACAGCTGCTGTGACAGCAATGTCACTGGATACACGGTGTGCATTTGAATCTAGCCCTGATCCAAACCCTTCATAATTATGAGGAACTATTAGTCTGGTGGAGGGTACTCTCTAATAATGATCCATAACTGGGTTTTGGGATGGAGATTGATAGTTCACACAATCATTAAAGCCACATCTGATTGGTATCATTCGCATGTCAACCCTGTAAGCCCAGATAGAGAGTAAGGTGGCGAACACCAGAGATGTATTGATTTTTATACTATTCGGGGTATCTGAGTTAAGTATTTAATACTTTTTAGGTGCTGGGGAGGATAAAATAGCCCTGGCACAGAGCCACCATATATTGATACTATACAGAAAAAAAGAGGATCCAATGTTGGAACCCTCCTGTCCCTTGCACACCTTACAATCCTGTCATTAGACAGTTAAATCATTGATTTAGAGTAATAGAGTAATCAGTAATTGGCAATTGATTAATCACAAAGGTTAAATAATGAAACAATTATCAGTTTAACTGTATTACCATTTTTAATGGTAACATAAACAAAAGCAATTTGGTCATAAAAAGGAGTACAGTTCAGTTAACACAAAATGGCTGACGTGTTTTGAGAAAAACATTCTCTTCTTCCAGGGCCTGACGTAATTTCTGAACAGTGAATTAAAAATGGAGAGCAAACCCTGTAAACCCAGCCCACCTATGGTCAGGCTGTGTGCATTCTCAGACTGCCTGACTCTGCTTCCGCCAGCAGAACAATAGGCTAGGGAGCTGCCTCTCTTTCAGGAAGTCAGGTAACATTACACCTCCTTCCAACCAACCAAGGAAGCTCCCAGAAAGATTATCCTGGGAACCAAGCTTCAAAGTGGCACACCATAAAAAAAGGTCCAGCCTCATACGAGGGTGTTGCATACCAATGGGCCTTTGAAGTTACATGCTTAGTAAGGGTTGGGGTTAGGACAGTCAGGATGATCAAAAGGCCTGGAGAAAGGATTCCTCCATCTTCAATTTCTATGGGCTTCTCTTTCTTTCCTGTCTCCTACACTTCCTCCAGAGCACATCACTGTGGGTATGATGCAAGAAGGAACAAGTTGCCTGTTAAATTAACAGGGAGTGGACCCCTTTAAGCAGACTTGCTTTCATCCAATCATGATTGGTCTTTTGCCAAGTTCTTAATGGTGTTGGTTCAACTAAGAATATGTTGACTATACTTTGTATAAACCATATTTATGTAAAATAATGTTTTGTGATTTTTTAATCATGTTGAGTACGGGCACACGTCAGATGCAATGTATCATTATGATGTTCCATTCTCATATGCAATGATGTCATCACACATCGATGTGTATGCGTGCCGTAAACAGGGCCGTTTGCAGCTTTTTGTGCATTATAGCCTACCATGTATGCATGTTGGCAACAACTTACCTCTGGCAGCATGAGGTTTGAGCTATCTTGCACCAACCTATCCAGGTAATCTTGCACCTATTTCAGGGCGTATACATTTGGAGATTAGACTGCGGTTTTGACAAATTTGAAGGACATGTTTTGTTAACACGTTTTTCAAATTTTTCCAGATAGTTTAACTGCACCTACTTTTTGCTCTCTGCTTTATAAACATATCCAGTTTTTCCTTCATTCTGGTCCCTATTTTTATTTAGATCTCGAAATTGGTATTCTGTTTATTTATTTATTTATTTATTTTTACATGTGTACAGCGCCTAAGCCCAAGGGCATCACGGCGCTGTTGCAGACCAGTTACATTTAGTGCTTAGGGGGATATATGTAGGGAAGATGGTGGGAACAAGGCAGAGTTCAGTTGAAGAGCCAGGTTTTCAAGTCTTTTCAAAAGGCTGTGTAGGATTCTAGCACAGTCATTATTTATTGGCTATCTGCTGCACCTTTGGGTCAGGTATTTGGATTGCCTATTTTTTCTTAGCTTTTTACTTACATTTTCCATATGTATAATTTTGATAGTGCACTGACACGGAATTTTGATTTTCCTTTTACAACCCATATTTCAAATGTTTGCCTATCTCACAAAGAACAATCATTTCACCTGGTACATCTCGAAACCAGGAATCTTCTCCCCCTTTCAACCAACCATATAATTTCATGATGTACATATATGAGAAAGCAGAGGATCACTATCAAATTTGTGTTTTGTACAACATTGTCCTGATGAAGGACCCAGTAGGACTGAAATGTGCTGGCCAAAAAGTGTCTGGCTGCTGAATTTTGAAGAAGATGTGACTAGATTAAATTATAATGAAAACACATTTTTTGAATGAATATTGATTATTGTTTAACAGTAAATTTAATATAGTGTTTACTACTAAGGGGCTGAAAATACTGAGTACATGTTCCTCTGTCTCTCTTTTCACAGTTGTCTGGATCATTCATGTGCATCGAAAGTTCCCTGTCTAGTGCCAAATAATATGAGTGAAGTGAAGGCGGTGCTCATTACCTAATTTTATAATTGTATGGGCTGTCATTTCAGGTAATGTCAATGCATATCCAAATGAAGGGGCTGCTATTCTTTACCTGCACATGGCCTCACAAATTCTTCAACCGCCACAGTTTTCCCCCTTCTTGCTTATAAAACTGGAGGCAGGCAAGCTACATGGGGCTGGGAAGCGGGCAACAAATATGGGTTTCCTGTTATAGGAGGGGGAGAGGCAGGAAGGTTGGCATGAGTCTTGTGTAATAAGTGATGGGGAGACACTATGTTGGCTTCTTACAGCCAGGCCTGACCCCATGAGCACCTCTCAGAATTGAGAAAACAGTGTTGATGCACTCACAGTATGAATGCAAAATTCATAGTTTGTAATAAAGGTCCTCCACAGGATACTTTGTTTGGAGTGAACTATTGTTAGAAGTATAGTGGAAATAAATCGGAATTTTAGCTTAAAATGATGAAATGTTTTAGGAACTATATTAGTTTGAATGAATGAATGAATGAATGAAGGATGTTTATTTAAAAGAATTAATTAAAAATGTTCAATGATTTTGATATATTTTTACACTTAAATCAGAATAAAATAAAAATAATGATTTAATATATATAACCTCCTGCCTTGTTCTCATCAGTTTTTCTCGCTACCCTGGCACTAGTTTCTGTTTCATTACCTCCACAAGACAGGCCTGGCATAAGTAAATACACGGAAGACCCTTCAAGTGATTCGCTGACTGCTAACATCTGTGGCTGGGACTATGTTAGTGCCCCCAAAGCCTGCCTGATTTTGTTTGTGGGCAGGGCGCCAGCCACCTTGTGTTGACTGCTGAATACCCATCCAATTAATCCTGGGGGCATTCCATCTATAGCAGGGCTTCAAACAGCCATGAAGATGCTTGATCCTGGAGGTATTCAGATCATTGTAATGGCCACATTATCCAGACCATTGTTTTAAGTTTTGGTTGGTAAAATGTGTTTTCTATGCTATATTGTCCAGTTCTTATCTGATTTATCACTCAGCTAAATATGTGCTCTTTTTAGGTGGCGCTATAAGCTGGAACTATTCCATTACAGTACAGAAAGGGAGAAATGGCATCTGAAGATGGAAACAAAAATTGTAGGTGTTATTTGGTTATTTGCCCACCCATGGACTGCCCATGGTCATGCTAATCGCTATGGCCATTCCTGCCCGTTTCTTGGCCCTCACCGCCAAAACACCTCCTCGCTCGCTGAACTTGCTTTAAACAAGCCTTAACATCAAACATGTGTACTCGAAGTGGCTGCCAGTACTTTTTTAAAGCATACTTCTGAGATTTAATGACTTGGAGCTGTAAATATGCTACTGGTGTAATAAAAACGTGTTAACTAGGTTTGCCTTCAGCCACGATTTATAAGTGCTATGTTATTTTACTGCAGGCCTCTTTTATCGAAGCCCCTTTCACAGGGCCCAGTTTTGGTGTTGCGGGGAAATAGCATCTTCTTGGCAAGGCACTTTCCTCGCCATTCCCAATGCGGAGGACACCCCCGCAAATCCTGTTCCCTCCAAATGCCCACCTCCCCCAATGGCCTGTTGCTTGTTTGGTGGGAGACACCCTGTGAATCCCAGATCCCCCAACCCGCCCCTGCCATTCCGAAATCATAAAACATTTACACACACTCAGGTACCATACATATATTCTCCCATCCCCAGTTGCCCTGCTTACCTCTCTGGCCGGCACGGTGAAGACGCTTTCTGCTCCTTCACCGCTTGCACAGTAACTGTGTGCCGCGCTGTTCCCTCCTGACAGGTCCCTGTTCGGTGAAAGCGGCCTGTGAGGGAAAACTATTGGGCACTTCCGATTCATAAGAGCTTTGCGTTTCCTTCACTGAAGTACTATTAAAAACAAGCATTGGCACAGCCAATAGTTTCGGCTTGTCTATAAGTATTAAGCATTTGCCAGGCACTGCTATTAGGTGCCCAGGCACTCACACCATTGTACACCTGCTACCATATACCCACAATACCATGCACAAAAATGGCTACACATATCTGCAAGCATACGTGAACATTGCGTGCTTGTGCTTGAACAATGTCCATATTGGAGTTGCGCAAATATTTAGGTTCATGCTCAGGGCAGCCACGCGCGCCAGTCTGATCCATGCTGACCCGAGCCTTCCACGAATTTGGAGCGCAGGCCACACGCTCATGGAAGGACATTTATCACGCTCTTCCGAGGAGTGCTCGCATTTGCTCGACGCGACCTTCCTGGCTCCCCGCTCGGCGTGTATTGATGGCATTCGGAACAGGGCATTGTCATATTATGCTAATCAAATATTGATGTAATCTGAACTTGTTGACCTGCATCTTGCTTGCAAAACCTACTACTCGATATGTGCATGTCAATTGTGTAGAGGCACGATGCGTACTTCACGCAAATGCTTTGATGTATTGACTGGAAAAAGAGAAACATGACGCACCCTAAGAGAACTCGGCCCGCAATGTGTAACATTCGATGCATTTTCAAACTACAGTAACCTGCACTTGCTACACTGTAAGAAGGCTTTGTCAGTGTAGGTCAGGGGTCTGCAACCTGTGGCTCTCCAGATATGTTGGACTATGGCGCCCGATCCCTCAGATTGACTATTGGCTAGGAATGATGGGAGTTGTAGTATAGGTCTACTTGTAAACTCATTGCTGTTTACGTACTGTAAGTCTAGATTGATTTCTCATTGGTTGCAGGATACAACTGTATTAACGTAACATAAAAGTGGCTGCAGTGTGGACAGTCTGCGTAACAAATATTTGATGGGGGAGGGGGCAGCCTGGACGCCTTAGGGTAAAATGGTTGCCCGTATTCAGAAGATTTGGCACAGTAACATATGTATTCGAGTTACACAAGTTAGATGAGATTCCAGTTCTTGCGCTTATATTGAAACAGTCTATACATGTTTCATTCCTTAAATGTAGCACTTCTTCAGGACTCTGCTAAGATATGGTGGTGGTGTCTCCAGTACAAAGAATCAATTTGGTGAAATATGGTGTATCCATAAAATGGATGCCACAAAAGTCCTGATGTGGCCAATGACCAAATTACAACTGCTCGCAGTACACAACACTTCTGGTGTGTACTCATGTGCGCTAATGTAACATAACAGGGGCTCTATGCACATATATAAATATTAAAAAAATAACAAAGCTCTTGTATCTATATTTGCATCTGTGGGGCAGGGGCTGCTTCTCAGCACAGTCCATGCAGCCATGGGTGATATTATGTCAAAATCATCTTACCCACAGCGGCCTATTTTACTCCGCCTCACTTCGAACAAAGACATAAAAGTCTCACTCCAGAAGGAGGCCCAACAAGTTCCATTATAAAGAGTGGTGCAAAAGGCACTGTGATGTCAACATTTAGAATGAGAAATGCCACAGTTGGCAACATAAATTCATAATAATAATCCAACGCTCAATGCTATCCTTAATCTTAGTTTTGGTTTAAACCATGCAGCACGTTTTCTATTTCAATCATCACAATATGTTCCCAAAATATTGTTTAAACTTTGAATTGTCATTCAACACCGCTTATTAACTTTTCAGCACGGGCAGTTCCTCCATAATGGATGATGGTGTGATCATCCAACACCCATTATGGAGCATTCAGGCCAGCTGCTGAGCCATTTTGATGGCAAGCAGAATGTGCCTTTTGAAAAAGGAACCTGGGGCATACCAACGTGTGGAGGTAGGGACGCAATTGTCACTCAGCCTCAGATGGGGCACATGTGTCTAAATATGGAAACATGATGGTGCATTCCTGTCAAGTGACAGGTGGTCTTATGGACACCCCTGCATCAGATCCTATGCATGTGCCCAGACCATCCGGTGGTGTGGTGTGGACTGGCCCTTTGTGGTGGGACCAAGCCTAATTTGCATATGGCCTTATCCCTTTCTGTAATGGCTTGGTAGGTGAAGAACGATGAGTCTGGGGGGTGGCCCAGAGCAATTGCCAGAGGTTTAAGATTAATTCTAAACCTACCAGCCATCACCTCTTTGTTTTGCTTTGTGATTTGGATATAGATCATGAAGCTAGGTAACTGGCACACCCTCGTCCTTCTTGACGTATTCTGATGCACTATTGTGAGGTCACTGGAAAAGCAAAATATGATACTGTGAGACGAGGTCCATGCCACCCTGTTGAAAGACTAGTAAACAAGTATGTGTGTTTGTTTTTACATGGTATTGCTGTCTATGTGTGATAGAAAGAATGTCACCACATGTTAGTGGGGGTATACCTGATTGTTAGCTCTTTCTTTATCAAAATGAAACTGACCTAGCAAATGTTCTCAGGCAATGTGAATATGTCATGTAGTAATGTCCTAGTGGCAACGTGAAAATGTTTTGTAGAAAATGTAAAGCTCAAAATCCTCAAAATCACTGGCGACCATGACTCAGATTCTACCAACATCGATCGTGTCTTCAGTATCATGCAGGCTTGGATGGCCACCAATCAGCTCTGCCTGAAGGATGGAAAAACAGCGCTCCTTATTGTGGGCTCCCCACATCACCTAAAACTCCTCAGCTCCGCCTTCTCTTCCTTTTGCATAGATGGTTATACCATCCCTGTATCCGCCCATGTTAAAACACTAGGCGTTTACCTGGAGGATGAACTAAATATGCAAAAACATGTTAAAGCTATCACCTCCACTGCAGCCAACTCTACCAAACTTATAAACCTTTCTAGAAAATTCCTCACTTCCAAAAAATGTCTTACCTTAGCCAGTGGCATCATAGATATCACACTAGACTACTGCAATGCTATCCTAGCAGGGACCTCCACCAAAAACATCAACAAACTCCAACTGCTCTAAAATAATGCCCTCAGAGGAGTATGGGGCTTGAAGCGTTCCAACCACATCTCTTACATCAGACAGTAGGCACACTGGCTTCCCATAAAAGCCTGCATCAAATTCAAACTTCTCGCAATCACCTACCGCTGCTTACACAATACTGCCCCCATACCTTACCAACCATATCACCAGGAAACACAACATGCACAATCTCCGCTCTTCTACCACATCAGCTTTGAACATACCTAGATTTGCTAGAAAGTGAGCTGGGGGCTCCTGCTTCTCCGCCATCGCTCCCACCCTGTGGAACGCCCTCCCTCAGCAGATGCAAGACGAACCTTCCTATGCACTCTTCCGTAAGAAAGTAAAAACCTCACTGTTCAACAAATATCTTTAAAATTCTGGACTGACCTACCTGCTCTGAACTTAACTCACTATCTATGATGTAGCGCAATTACCTTCTCTGTATGACTCGCGTCCTAAGATGTAACGTAACCACCCTATTCTGTATGACTCACGTTCTATGTTGTAATGTAATTACCATACTGTTTCCATCGAGTCCTAACGATGTACCTTTAGTGCCGTGATAACTCTGGCTTTGGGTGCTACCAACCAATACAATAAATAAAATTAAATAAATAAAGCTACTCTGGGGACATGTACTTGGAATGATGTCAAACTGCCAAATTACATTTGTGGGGCAACGCAAATCTGCCATGATAATATTCTTAAGTAAGGCAACACTGGTTTGCCCATGGAAACTAGTGTGGTCCTATTCTGGAGGCAATGTGAATCGGGTAGGCATTTCTGGGGAAAATGCTAAACTGGCATGGCACTTTTCTGGGAGTGGTGCAGAACGCATGCTGACAATGTGCTTACGTGGGGGCCAACTGGAAGCGCACCCTTGAACGTGGCATGACAACCTGTGATGCAGTGTGGCAGTGTGAGCCTAGCTTGGTTATGAGGAAAAGGACATGATAGCACTTTGGGCTAAACAGCACCATGTTGTAAGAGTACTGTTGCATATTTTAAAAGCACCGCAATAATGTTTGCCCATTGAGAAACCTACTCTTCAATGTAACATTTGGGCAGCACCCTCATAACAAGGCCAGTACCTTGAATTATTGACCCACACTCAGTTCTATTGTGGCAGTAGCATGTGTTGTGTGGTGGCCCCATTCATTTTTCCCATATCAAGTCGTGTTTCATTTTATTGTATGTGAATTAGTATTCCATGTACAAGTAACAATGATGTATGTTATATCCAGGTGATTAACTGCTTAATGTGTTTATTGTTCATCGTATGTTGTATGGATGTTGATCTTGATTTGTGCATGCATTCTATTGTCGTGTATGCTATTCTTGTTTAAAAGAGTCAAACTGTAATACCCTCGGTGCGCCCGATCAGAACTGACGGTGAACAACTTGCCCGTCCATTTTCTTGACGGGAAGTGTGCTGCAAGTCGGACACTGCGACCCACATTCCGCTGGCCCGCTATCCTTGTTCCCGCCGCCCTGGGGTAGTATTTGCACGAACACTCATTGTCAGCTCGAGGGTGGACACTGCTCTTGTTGAGGTATAGTTACTCACTCAACACCTGTAGCCATTGCCGGGTATCTGTTTCCCAGCGACAGTGAAGGGCTGTAAAATTCAAACCCAGAAAGAAAACGTGACTTCTTCCTGGGTGTCCCCAATGGCGGGAAAGAGACACCGAGATCCATCCGCGCCATCTCCTCCAGCCGGGGAGAGACGCTTTACATATGAGCGCCAAAACATAGCGGGGAATGGAAGTTTTAAGAAGTGCTGAAAATCAGAGGACACTGCAGCGCGGCACTGAAATAGCAGAAGAGACGCGCCCGAAAGGCAACACTGCTTTGAATGTCGTGGGGTCACCCTACGGGTGTGCATTCGACGATTAGACACGTACACAGACACCAGGAAAAGGGCCGTCATCACACAAACCGAATTTCAAACCTATCCTAAAAAGCACATCACACAAGTGCGCCTTCATACAAGCCTGTGCCCCTCTCTTAAGCATCTGTGGAAACTTACAGAACGCAACGAACTCAACAAGGGGGTTTGGGGGGGCATTAATACACCTCCCCGCTGCGGGAACCCCCGAGCCTGAAAGGTGTTCCTGGGCTCCCTGCAGTTTGGCGCTGGTGGGAGCAGCCTCGGGCAGGCAGCACTGCGTGGGAAACGCAGTGTTTACATCCCTGGCTAGCAGGTGGCACCGTATGCTAATCAGACACTCCAGAAACACTCCTTCCCGCCACTAATGAATGCAGACACCCAGCAGAACACGCACGGGTCCACCGTCCACCGGGCTCCAGAAAGTCCAGGAGCAGACCTCGGAAAGGCACCTACCTTCCGTCACTGTGTCCAGGGCTCCGGCATCTCTGGTCGGCAACAGGGCGGGCGCACAAATGGGGAGAGAAGGAACGAGTCGGCAGACGGATGCAAGGATTTTCACATCGATCCATGCTATTTCTCCATCTCGTGGGTGTGGACGCTGTACAGAGGCAGTGAGTGCCACCCCCGCAAACTCGGCATCATTACAACTCCAGGGAGCAGGCTCCCACGAAGTCACCTACCATCATATCACCTTTAAATTAGCCATCTGGGGCGGGTTATTGAGCTTTTCTCGAAAGAAATGCAATTAAGAACAGAAAGCGCACACAATATTTTGCACTGAGACGCTCTTATGTTGGAAGGGAAGCTACACTCTCCTCTTGCTTAGAAGGTTTCAAGCTTTTGTTTGAAGGTTAGCGCCATCCTGTGGTCGAATGGATACTGCAGAAGACTCGTGGCCTTTTCAAACTGCAGCTGCCTGACTTAAATACATTACTGCCTTGCTGGCTTCCGTAGCTTCCTTCCGCGCCACTTAGTTTTTAATAGCTTATTAATGTGTTCACTTCCTTTTAATTACGTTTTAGAATTAAAAAAATGGCGTCTTTAGGAAACGAACATTCACGGAGCATAGACTTGTTTCATATTAAAAAAGACGGCTACTGCTATACGTTTAGTCTGCGTGGGGGAAATTCTAGATCGCCAGTTACTACTGCTTTACACTGCAATTAGTTGCTGGCAGGACAGGTGGATTTTGGGAGAATCTAGCGAAACGTCTATTTCCTTCACGATTCGATTCCTTTGACTGGTTGATGATTAGTGTCTAATGGCGTTGGTTGATTGTGGTTTGCTGTTTTTTTGTTTTAATTAACTGTAATTTCCATTCTTTCGCTGCGTCAAAAAAAGTGGGCGAACCACCTGGACCCATTAGCAATCATCTATGACTGGTTACCTGGAATCACCAGGACAGAAAGCTCCTCCCTAATAACGAACGGCATGACCGAGATTGGCAGAATCCAGCATCAGAAGCGCTTTTACGGCAACACAGTTACAATGATAGCACTTTCTACAGGCAGCTGGCGCGTAATACAGCGGTGGGAAAGCGGGTGCATGTATAATGAATTGTCGAGTGCACTCCTAATAGGAATTCTGCAGCTCCCTCCCCTTCAGTTATAGGGGGATAGCGGCAGTTTCAATGCCTTGATGTGACAGCCAGGGGAATTTCATCTGCACATGTCTTGGATCACGCAGCTAAACACGGATGTATAGTATCTGAGCTGTAAGAAGGTGAAGGCACAGGCTCTGCCCGGGGGCGGACAGGCTGGTGTGACGGTTTCGGAGCCTGAGTCCCACTGGGGCATGAGCACACTCCAGACGCAGTCGTTAGCAGCTCCTCTGCCCAGCCAGGTCCAGGCCAGCTTCACCAAAGGTGTGAGGCATGACGTGGCCGATGGGACTGGCGCGCGGTTTTATATCCACTGGAAGTGTTAACACAGCACGCCAGAGAGATGTCAATCATGCGCCGGTCTGACTCGAGCAAATGGATTGCGTGCGACGCCCGAGTGCCTGCACAAAACGCACAGCAGGTCAGCAATGCTCATACAAGAAATCGAAAAATATTAGCGCTCCCCTCAGGTGCATGCCGACATGCGCATACGGCGCTCTGCTAGAAAGTGGCGAGCAGCCCTCTGCTCCTCCATGTACCATCATTTTGAGCGAGTAACATTACATTCAATATTCGGGAAAGGTAAGCATTTATTGCGAATAGACATCTCAACATTTGAAGGAAGCATTCGAACCATTGCTAGCGTGACAGAATGCACGTGCCCCACGACAATGGGGAGCGAGAAAAAAACACCAGAAAAAAAGGAGAACAACAATTAACACGCATTGACAATGCCAATTGTTTTGGCGTTTACTGATGTCATTTGCATTTCGCATTTATAGGTATCAGTGTGCAAGGAGGAGGGTTCAAAGTTTCAAAGGAGGATGCGATAAAGGGTGCGGGTGTGCAAGAGAATGAGAAGGAAGGAGAACAGAGGGGCCTTCGATGATGAGCAAGAGGAAATATGAGTGAAAAAGGTTGAGCGTGAAAGGGTAAGAAATAAAGCAAGTGTGTGAGAGGAAGGATGGGAGGGGGTAGAGAGAGTGGCAGTGAGGTGGGTGAGTGTGCTGTAGAGAGTGTTGGGTGCATGGTGGTAGAGAAAGTGGGGGTAGGGTGGGTGGGTGAGGGTAGAGTGGAGGGGGTTGGGTTGGGGTAGAGAGAGTGAGTGTTGGTTTGGTGGAGCTAGAGAGAGTGAGAGTAGGGTGGGGTAGAGAGAGGGGAAGTAGGGTGGCTGCGGTAGAGAGACAGGGTAGGGTGGATGGTTGGGGAAAGAGAGAGTTGGGGTATGGTGGCTGTTTGGGGACTAGAGAGTGAGGGTTGGGTGGGAGGAGGTATGGAGTGTGGGTAGCGTGGGGTATAGAGAGGGGAGGTTGGGTGGGTGGGGGTAGAGAGTGGGGGTATAGTGGGTGGGGTTAGAGAGTGGAGGTAGGGTGGGTGGGAGAAGAGAGAATGTGAGAGGGTGGGTGGATGGGGTAGAGAGAATGGGAGTAGGGTGGGTATGTGGAGTTAGAGAGAGTGCAGGTAGGGAGGGTAGGCAGGGACGTCAATTGGGGTCACCAGAGGTGGCAAGAGCAACCTTTGCCATTTTCCCAGCGACCTCTGGCATAATTCTGTGATGCCTGGCCTGGAACCTGGAGCTTGCATTCTTTTATAAATAGTTTGCTACAAACTATTAATAAAAAAAACGAACAAGCTCCTGACGCCACCGACCCCAGACCTGGCCAGAGGAAGCAGAGAGTCGCGCGGCGGGCCCGGACGAGCTATGGTTGCTAAGTTGCTACAATACCACTTCTTGTCCAAAATACCCTGAGCTCTTTAATTGGTTGCCGAGAAGTCCCAGCGCAGAAGGGCCATTCATTGACTTTGTAGAATGTGCTATTTAAGCTGTCACAGTCCCTAAAAACGGTTACAC
Organism: Ambystoma mexicanum; assembly: GCF_040938575.1. Classification (NCBI taxonomy): domain Eukaryota; kingdom Metazoa; phylum Chordata; class Amphibia; order Caudata; family Ambystomatidae; genus Ambystoma; species Ambystoma mexicanum. Next base: position 845,653,167 of record NC_090937.1, read on the forward strand.
TGCTCCACACACATGCTCGTTCTACCAAGAAGCGCCACGAGGCGGTTCAGTTTGTGAAGACTCACTATATAGGATAATTAATTCGAACATTCATGCATCCGCCCATTACCCAACGAAACATACATGTAAATGAAAATTGAATAACAGTGGAATGGGTAGTTATTATCATAAAGAAATGTAAACTGTGCTCAGGACAAAATCATACAACACGGTCTCTGCAGTAAGCTAGGAGGGAGTGAAGCTTCCTAGGGGTCTTACCTCTCGAGAGGTGCGGGGGGCACTTTTTTTTCCTCGGTGCGCTATGCGACCCTGATGAAATGAGCGACTGTGGAACATGCAGTTAATATCTCACCAGGAACCCACGTGCCGGCCTTTTCAGTTCAATTGCCACTTTAGGTTTCTTTTACTCAGCGCTTAGTGATGCAGCTTCCTAGCACTGTACATGACAGGTATTACAGTTATACAGTTTAATGGGCTTCACAATATCAATGCCACAAGGATAAAGTACGAGGCAGCTGCCCTCACTTGGATTTTGAAATCTGACCGGGATTTCAGCAGCATTTCCTCACTCCCACTGAGCTATGTGGCGCCTGCTTATTTGTTAATTTGATGTCTTTTTTATTGTTTATGCTATTGGTCATATTTGCTTTTCCAGCCTGCACAATGGTTCCCTTCAGAGTGCTCGGGGTGGGGAGGGGTACCATGGAATGTGGGGGGTAGTTCCAGGCGGGAGTGGGTCGCACAGGACCTGTAAAAGGGATCATATACCGGGAAGAGCAAGCAGCGAATCAGCACTGATACCTCCATTGGGCGAGTCTTTATTGCCTACAGCTTGACCAGGCTTGGCCAAGGCTAACACGGGTAGGGTGGAGCTCACCCACTCTTGCCAGTGGAGTTCCAGAGCTTGTTTCTTCGCACTCTCTTCACTTGCCTCCTAATCTGATGGGAAGGAGCAGGCTGTGTAGTCCAGGAGATGGATGCATTGTGGTGTTAACCCTGGCTGCCTGTGACATGGGAGGTCGGTGGTCCACTCACTCTATTAGGAATGTAAGACTCCTTCCATTGCCGCTGGGGAACTGGGTTACATGCAGAGGAGCGCTGGCTTCCACTGGCAGCCAGTGTAGAGGTTTTAGGGCAGGGGTTTGAGCCCCACCATTAGTTTTACCACTTGCTTTATAGTCAACGGCAGCGTATTGTAGCTCAATATTTTCTGCCGATTGCTTTCATAGCAAGCAATTTCAGAAGCACCCTCACCTGAGGTTTACTTGTCCCTGTGGGTTAAGTGGCTGGACTCTGGTTCAACTCAGCCTTTCATCCTGCTTTGGTTGATAAATGAGTACCAACACATGTTGTGTGATATTGTATGTATAGTTGTTCTAAATTAAGTGCTTAAGCTTAAGTGCTTCATATTAAAACATCATTATCGTTTGGCCTTGGAAATCTTCTTGCATTCACAGTGATTTGGTAATATGGGCCAATATGCACTGATATTAACGATACATATGGTGAGCCATTCTTGTATGAAATGTACAACAATTTACCGGGTTATCGTGACCAGATTGTTTGTAGTGTACTTAGAAACAATGCTATGTGATGTCACGTGGGGGCGTTGTCAAGTGACACCACTTCATGTGATGTCACGTGGGGGTGTGGTCAAATGATATCAGTTTCTGTGATGTCACTCCTGGGGGCGTGATGTTGTGATGTCGCTTCCGCTATCCCTGGCATTTTGGTGAAATTACGTCCCAGTGGGTAGGTGGGGTTAGAGAGAGGGGAGTAAGGTGGGTGGGTGGGGGTAGAAACAGTGGAGGTGGGTGGGGTTAGTGTAAAGACTGGTCGGGTGTGTCTGTACTTCCGCTCTCTATATGGTAGAGGAGAGGCACAGCAGACCCCAGCCAAGATTCTCTGTAAGGTAGCAATGGATGAGCAATAAAGGCCTAGCTTCTCAGGAGGTGATGCGGGCTGGTTCTTAAGCACAGTGTAGTCCCCCAACCCCCACAAAGGAATGTCCACACACTGTATTACTGAAAACACAGTCTTTATATAATTAATATTCAAAGGTATGTACACGATCACAATAACGCACTTTGTACTCGGAAGTCAATAATGATAAATATATACAAGTCTAAAGTGGTACCACTAATGTTATCGAATCTCATTAAAGTGCATCAACTGTACGTTTAAAATGTCACACAGATTAATAACAAGGAAACCAGCAATAGAGATTGGCAGGAACGTAAGATGGTTGGAACAATAGGCAGAACACTGACCCCTACCGCTAGGCGCAGTTCTGAGTGGAGATCCCCCCACCTGGCAACCTGTAAATAAAGATTTATAGCACAAGCCCAGTCCATATAATGTTCGATAGTCTTACTTCTTCCTATTAAGGTTTTACCCCCCCAATGTACCTAGTGGAGTAGAGTTCTCCGACGATGCGCCGACCGATCCTTCTTGAGTGCCTCCCGTTCAGGCGGGAGCCACGGATCATCGAGAAGTGTCGGGTAACTTGGCGTTCGGTGTCGGGGAATCGACGGCCCTTCTTGAGTGCCCTCCCTTTAAGGCAGGAGTCACGGGTCGTCGAACGTCTGACGGCGAACAGGGTGAACTACGGCAGGGAAGTGGTAGCTTCGTTCCTAGCAGTGCTCGTCGACGACAGAGCATTGGCGTCCTGCAAGGAAGAGGCGTGCGGGGCACCTCGGTGACGATAGTTCTGGACCGCAAAGAGATGATGAAGAACTGTGGCCCAGCAAGGGCATCGAGTCGTCGGCGTCTCTGTGGTCTTTAGGTGGCTGGAAACCCACCGTTGGATGCTCCTCGGCACGTCGACGGTCGGGCCTTCTCCAGCGGGAGACAAGCGGATGACGATGCAGGCGAGAGCATCCGATGATCAATTGAAGTTCTTAGGCAAACGGGAGCACGGCGGCTCCAGTCGGCGACGGCGGTCGTCGACAGTGGTGGACAACAGTCCAAGTGCTTCTCCTTGGAGTTCTGCAGCAGTCCCCGTATCAGGTCAGCAGCCTGTCGAAGGTCTGTCTACCAGGAGCGTTGGCAAAGATCAGCTGTGCACGATGGTCCCTCGTAGCTCGGGAAGAGGGCGCCTTACCAGGTCCTCTCTGGGTCAGTCCTTGGAAACACAACGGCCTTCAGATAGCGAGGGATAGCCACAGCACTCCTTCTCGTCCAGCGGGGGTTTCAAGGTCAAGCGTCAGTTACTCCAGTTACTCGTCGTAGTGGACTTCAGCTTCTGAACATGATTCCTAGCAGTGATAGGTCCCCAGATAGACTGTTGATCTCCCATTCATTCCGCTGGGTCACACTCAAGCATCCAATCATGACTACGGGCATTCATGCAGGCAGGCAGCCAATCAGGCACACGAGATATTCAGGCCATTCACTTCTCTCCAGACACTCACAACAAGTTTTGTGTATTGGGACAAGTACCGAGCCATTCAACACTCCAAGCTGCATTCATACCGGTTTCGGGCAGGGTTGTCTCAGTCATTGTGTCAACCACCAGATACTAGACACCCACAACACAGAATGCATATTCGTCACACACTCTATTCACCCAGGTCCCACCCACAGGAGGTACCCACAACATACATCACCGGGAAGGCTCCAGCTAGTCTGGCCGGGCCTTCACAACAACACCATATATGGCACTTCCACCCAACAGCCAGTCAGGGGGAAGGGACAGAGTCAGGGCTTCCCAGGACTTTGGGAAAACAAGGTAATGGGTAATAGAAAGCAAGAGGCCACAGGGGCCATCTTGTTTTCCATCAGGGATCAACTGATCCCCATGGCAGGGCCGGGATATCTCAAAATGGAGGACACTCCGCACACCTGTCAAATTCAGCATGGAGCTGCCACCAGCCCATACCCTGCTCTGCGGGCCACCCACAGGCGCCCAAAAACAAACACTAGGGGCACAGGGTTGTACCCCCACCCATGGGTGCCATAAGGGTATCCCACGGGTCCGTTCACCAAACCAAAAAGAAAGAGAACTGCACCGCCAGGAGTCCCACATGAACTCCTGCGTGGAAAACACGACAGAACACATGATAAAGAGCAGTAAAGGACAAGGATACGGAGGCCCTGTCCCTCCGATGCATTTCCAGCATCACAGTTAGAGAGTGGGGGTACAGTGGGTGGGGGTAGAGAATAGAGGTAGTGTGGGTGTGGGTAGAGGGGAGGTAGGAGGGTGGGCATGGAGAGAATAGAGGTAGGGCGAGATAGGGAGAGTGTGGTGGGTTTTGTGGGGTAGAGAGACTGTGGTATGGTGGGTGTTGTAGAGAGAGTGGTAGTAGGGTTGTTGGGGTAGAAAGACAGGATAGGGTGGATGGTTGGGGAAAGAGACAGTGTGGGTATGGTGGCTATGTGGGGATAGAGAGTGGGGGTTGAGTGGGAGGAGGTATGGAATGTGGGTAGGGTGGGTGGGTTAGAGAGTGGATGTACAGTGGATGGGTGGGGGTATAGCGAGTGGAGGATGGGTGGGTGGGTAGAGAGTGGGGGTACAGTGGGTGGGGGTAGAGAGTAGAGGTAGGGTTGGGTGGGAATAGAGATAATGGGGAGGGTGTGTGGAGGGGGTTAGAGAGAATGGGAGTAGGGTGGGTATGTGGGGTTAGAGAGAGTGCAGGTAGGGTGGGTAGGTGGGGACAGAGAGAGGGGGTAAGGTGGTTGGGTGGGGGTAGAAACAGTGGAGGTAGGTGGGGTTAGAGAGTGGGGCTATCCTGGGTGGGGGTAGAGAGTAGAGGTAGTGTGGGTGTGGGTTAAGAGAGTGGAGGTCGTGTGGGTGGGGGTGGAGAGAATAGAGGTAGGGTGAGATAGAGAGAATGGCGGTAAGGAGAGTGGGGTTGGGATTTGTGGGGGTAGAGAGATTGGAGGCGGGGTGGGGTGGGTAGAGAGATTCGGAGTAAGGTGGCTGGGGTAGAGAGACAGGGTATGGTGGATATTTGGGGAAAGAGAGAGTGGGGGTAGAGAGTGGGTGTTGGGTGGGAAGAGGGATGGAATGTGGGTAGGGTGGGTGGGTTAGAGAGTAGGTGTACAGTGGATGGGTGGGGGTATAGAGAGTGGAGGTTGGGTGGGTGGGAAGAGAGTGGGGGTACAGTGGGTGGGGCTAGAGAGTGAAGGTGGGGTGGGTGGGAGTAGAGAGACTGGGGGAGGCTTTGTGGAGGGGGTTAGAGAGAATGGGAGTAAGGTTGGTATGTGGGGTTAGAGAGAGTGCGGACATGGTGGGTAGGTGGGGTTAGAGAGAGGGGAGTAAGGTGGGTGGGGGTAGAAACAGAGGAGGTAGGTGGGGTTAGAGAGTGGGGGTACAGTGGGTGGGGGTAGAGAGTAGAGGTACTGTGGGTGTGGTTGGAGAGAGTGGAGGTTGGGTGAGTGGGAGTGGAGAGAATAGAGGTAGGGTGGGATAGAGATAATGCAGTAGGGAGAGTGGGGGTGGGTTTTGTGGGGGTAGGGTGAGTGGGGTAGAGTGAGTGGGAGTATAAAGAGAGAGAGAGGGTAGTGTCAATGGTTGAGGAAAGAGAGAATAGGGGTATGATGGCCATGTGAGGATAGAGTGTGGGTGTTGGGTGGAATAAAGAATGGAGGTACATTGGATGGGTGGGTTATAGAGAATTGAGGTAGGGTGGGTGGGGGTAGAGAGTAGGGCTATGGCGGGTGGTGGTAAAGAGTGGAGGTAGGATGGGTGAGGGTAGAGATAATGGGGGAGTGTGGATGGGATAGAGAGTTAAGATAGGGTGGGTAGGGGTTAGAGAAAGTGGAGGTAGCGTGGGTGGGGTAGAGAAAATAAGGGTAGGGTGGGTGGGAGTAGAGAGAATGGGGAAGGGTGGGTGGGGCACAAGGTATGTGTCTCTCTTTATGTGTCTTTTTTCCTTATCTGTACTCTAATGCATTCGATTCGACTTATAGGTGGCACAAACGACATCTAATAGTCCAAACCAAAAAGCTCAGTTAAAAATAAATAATACGCAATAGCGTAAATTAGGATAACATTAGATGGCATGGCAGTACATAAATAATATAGTTTCACATGCCACAGCAGAGCATAACATGTTTTTGTTTCCATCATAAAATGCATGTTTCTTAAAGCATATATTTATAAGTGGTAAAATCACAAACAGGAACATGCTTTAGGTATCATAGATTCTAGTCCTAGAAGGGCCAATTTGGTCATTGATACATTATTTTTAGTTGGGTACCATTAATTTGGTTAATAATAACACTTATTGTTAGAGCGCTTGGAAGCGGGATGAATCAGGTATAAACCTCTATGCAATGCAACATGAGACTCATAAACCACAGTGTGTGTTAAAGCTGGATGTGCTAAAATCTATTTACAGATAGCTGTGAAATGCAAAGAAAGGGATTAAGACTTGTGAAACCCAGAGCCAGTTAATAACGTTAACATTTAATCCACTCTTTTCAGGTCAGGTACACATCTTTCAAGTACAAGAGTAAACATCGGAGGACAAAGTTTCCTGCACCTTGTTGGAATGGAAATTAGCTTATCCCACACCCTTAGGCGCTTCCACATAAAGCAAAACTCATAGGAGGCAATTTAACTTACAAGGGGGGAACAGTCTACGTCCCTGGGCACCACGTAGATACCTCATAGTGCATAGAAGCGGTTGTTTAACACTAGAAATGTCTGCTCTCCATGATGCTATTTTGTAATAGGCCCCAAATGAGACAGGCCGCAGACCCACGCTGCTCGTGTTCCCCGTGCACAGAGGCCAATTTCTACACAGCATGCTGGCTCCGCTTGAGCCTTGTTCCCGCGGAAGTCAATTTCCCTCTTGTCCCTCCAGTGTTGCAAATACTCAGTATTGCCTTTAGGAATGTGCCCAAGAGAGAGCGTGAGATGGTACCAGGCTCCAAGATGTGTCTATTGATCTCCACTAAACTTCCATCGAGCCTCTGACCCCCACCCAGCCAGTCCAGTGCTGGCAGCACATCACTAACCTGACCCCCACTCCCTTGCATCTCTGATAAGCACCTGACCCCTAGGTCCTAACCTCCATAAAGTTCCCACCAAAGTTCTAAAGCCCACATAACTATTTGTTTCCCTTACAGAAACACACGTCTTGTTGGGTGTCCTGACCCACGTTTGGACTATTATGCTGCAACATTTGGTGCTGTGGGCTTAGAAAATCCAAGATGGCCGAAAAAGCCCATATTGCGCCAGAATCCAGGAAAACCGTGCAGTTTTGGCGCACACCAAAATGTTTCCCTGAGCTGCCACCCACCAGTGCGAGCGTAATGGGCCAGGAGTGCCATGGGTGAAATGTGTGCCAAAGGAAAAACAGCAGTGCCGGTTAGCTCTGAAAACGCTTTGAAATCACTTTTGTTTCTCTGAAATGCAAGCTAAAAATGCCTATCTTAAACATTACAAGATATTCAAAAATCTCACTGAACACCAGCAGACATTTGGCAGAATGTATTCTTGTGTGCATACAAAATCTGGAAAGAGAAAGAGCCCAAAATAATGTTCATAATGAAACTGGTTGAGCTATGGATGTCAGCAGCTGAAGTGAAATTGGACTTAAAGCCACTAAAATCGAAATGTTTAAAAAAAATGAGTGACCTACTGTTGTGTGTCACATAGTTTGCAACTGTTAAATGTCATAGTTTTGAGCTTAGAATCAGCATTCTAGCTGCATGTGTAAAAATTGTAAGTTTGATTTGGATGAAGAAAAACTGGGAACAAAAGTGACATTTGGCTGAAGCCTGGCTTGAAGAGAGTGAATTCTGCCCGGCAACTACCCCCGACAGGAGTTGAAACTTGCTCAGCCACTCTTCCCAGGCCTGGCTGCATTCTGCTGCCCCCACCAAAAGGAGATGACACCTCCCTGATTGGATTAGGGGAGGAGCAGCTGGGGACTGCAGGAAACTGAACAATGAGCCTTCCTTGGCTCAGGCAAATGTTAAATTAGGGGGGGGGGTCGTAAATGGCTTCCTCTTGAGAGAAACGGGGAGGGACAGTGCCTCTGTGAGCAACCTGAGCTGGAGGAAGTGGACAAACCAGAAATTCCACCATGTGCTTTGGGAAACCACACCCCTCTGGGCTAGAGCATAATTTTAAAAAGATGGATAATTCATAGTGCGGACTTGTCAAAATTATATAATTAATATCATTATTCTTGTGATTTTTCTGTGCACATTTTAAGAGGTGTTAGAACTCTGTACCACGTTCTGAGGCAAAACCCCATGAATTATGGAGATTGCAGACACAGGGTTCACGCTAGAAAAATGAAAATTTACTGGAATATGTGTAGAAAGGCGGTGTACATCGGTGTCATTTTTGGTAAAAATCCAATATTGGTAAACCAACCAAAAAGCGCAAAATGTTGTCATTTCTTAATCCAAGCTCTTAGAAACATCAGAGTTGGAACAGAAACTACCTTATGTGATATATGATGTGTATATGTAATATCAACCACTTGTGTATCTGGGAAATGTGTTTAGTTATGAAAATTATTTTCTAAGGTAAAAGCAAAGGGGAGTGTTATTTCTGTATGCCATAAATATGACACCTGATGACTCACTGGTCCCTTCTCAAATCAGGTCAAAGAGAAATCCTTGACCTATTAAATTGTGAGTGGGTTGGACAAAGAAAGTTAGCATCCACACCCATTTTCAAAATACATAAAAAGAGCCACTGGAAGTCAGACAGGGACATTCATTTTCCAACCTTCAACTGAATTCCTGCGCAGCACGCTGCCGGAGAACTCCAGAATCCAGAATAGAACCAGTACCCAGAAAGCAGTGCTGTATCCAGAGAGACCAGACCAGATCGCTGTGAGCAGAACCAGAGATCCAGACCAGCAGAGCAGAGCTGACCCAGATAGCTGTGACTTCAGAACCAACCGCCTGGAGTCCAGTCCCAACCTGACCAGACCCTGAAGGCCTATTTCAAATTCATAGTGTGAGTACTTAGCCAGAACTGTGCAAAACCAATCTCTTATCTTAAAATAATCTGATTCAAAACATTTAAACCTGTCCAGAACTGCATCATAGGAATCGTGTGTCCCTTCTCCGATTTAAACCTGTAAAGTGTCATTTTGCCATTTTGAATCATTATTTCATTTCTGAAAAACTACCTTCACGAAACCGTCCGTATCTCTTGAACCGTTTGTGCTAGGAGCGAGTTTTAACTTTCATTTTAAAGCTAAGATTCTAGGCTTTCCAACAAACTGACTTCCTATTCAATATACTTTTTTTGCGATTTGGCTCAAATTTCTTCACTTGTCAAAATAGCAGCTTCTTGCTTTCCTTTGCTGAAATTCGTTTGTAACCAAACAATCATTCATAGAGCATTGCTAAAGTGATCCTGAACTAATTTAAAGTAGCTATCACCCACCCTGAATCTCTTATAGGGAATTAAAATCATTTTTAGCATATTTTTCCCTTCTTTGCATACCACCTTTAAAGTACTTTGCCTGTGTTTAAAATCATCCCTGTTTCTCTAAGCTTGCTAGGGTGGAACTGAATTCGGATTGTACTGTGATTGTATTCCTGAAGACTGTGGGCCTCATTACGAGTTCGAACGGTAGCCGTGCCTGCATTACAGGCACGACTACCGCCGAACTCGCATCCGTCACCGTCACCCGCGAATGGGCACTTAGCGGCCCATTACAAGTTGAATGGGCCGGTAAGTGCCCATTCGCGGGTGGCGGTAATGCCATGCTCCTCATCCCCATAGGGCAGAATGGGAATGGGAGAGGGAGCAAACAACGGGCCATTACGAGATGGCCCGTTCTTTGCTCCCTCTTCCCCTCGCGGAACCCGGTAAGCACGCCTGGTTTTCCCAGGCGTGCTTACCGTGTCCCGCGAGTGGACCTCGTAATGTGGTGGAATGGGTTGAACAGCGCCTTCACCTTTTACGGCACCGTTTAACCCGTTCCGCCAGGGTCGTAATGAGGCCCTGTGTGTGTTACTTCCATCTCCTTACATTGCATAGGGGGGGAGTGAACTGTCACAGAAAAAGTGATCATATTATCTTTTGCTGAAATCATATCAAGTTTATTCCTGTGTTGCTTTTTTTCCACCTTGCATTTCCTTGTACCATATATAGCATTCTCAGCTACCTTATCCCTATACTAACACTTAAGTAATTAAATCAGTGTGCTAGTGTAACATCACCCAGTGTTGATCACGGTCATATTCTTAAGTGTGATATCAAATGTGAATTTATTATAAAAGTGTAATATATATATATATATATATATATATATATATATATATATATATATATATTGTTTAATTATTCAATAAATCTTTTAAATTTCAAAACAAACCTACATCTTGGCTCAGTGAGGTCAGGGGGATTCAAAGAGAGGGGCATTATATAAGGGTTTATCATCCAGAGTATAACTTGTCATAAAAATATATAAATAAGGGCTTCCCTTGGGCGTCCCAGACGAGGCACTGATTTAGTGGGATTGCTGGCTTGAAGTCATTTAACAGTCTCCAGGAACATGAGATACAACGAAGGGCAATTCAAAGATCAATCCCCAGAGGGGAGACATTAGGTGCAGGGACTATGGTATCAATGGAGCCCTGAATGTATGATATGATATGATAAGGCATTTATAATGCGCCTATACACTAGTGTTTCAAGGCGTGACGAGGCAAGGCAGGGGGAACAGAGGGAAGACAGACATCGATCGTACTAGGCCAGGTGTCATTCAGATCGCCCAAGTGCATGGTATGGGGAAGTGTGAAAGTTGGGGTTGAAGGGGGAGGCGACAGTGCAGTACATAGGATAATAGAATAAATAAACAATAAGTAAAAGTACGGCCAGCAGGTGTTAAGTGCAAGGGTGAGTGCAGACAACAGGTGTCAAGTGCTGGTAGTGGGACTGGAGGAATACAGAACGAGTCCCCAAGTGCAGGAGTTGCCAGGAAGGCAGTGCAGGTGTGTGCGACTGGCGGGGCAGGGGACCTAGGCCCGAGATAAGAAGGAGGCCAGGTAACCAGTGCAGTTTCAGTTTCAGCCAGGAAGTCAGCAGGGGAGAGGAGAAAAAGCAGAAGTAAAGAGGAAGGTTTTGAGGTGCTTCTGGAACCAGAGATGATTCTACTCAAGCTAAAGGGAGGCAGGAAGGCTGTTCCAGAGGGAGGCCCCAGCCGAAGAAAGTGATCTACCACCAACTTGTTGCTTGGAGAAGCGACTGACCCTGAGGGAGTTCGAGGCGGATGAGCAAAGAGATTGAGAATGAAGATATTTAGGAAAAGAGAGTTGAAGGTATTGAGGCCCCAGGCCCCAGAAAGACATGTGGACAATGCAATGTATGGGTCAGCAGGACTGTATCTTATCCTCCCTCTTCCTGTTGCTCAGGTACCTGCCATAATTAATTAATAGTCCATCTTAGTTGTTTAGTTTAGTTAGGAAACATCGTGTTTTATGCCTGCCATGACCTTCACCACAAGGATGAGCCCAGCTGGAGCCAGCTTGATGGAGAACCAGCCAATTACTGCTTGGTATCCCCTCTGGAGCAAGCCCATGTGGAGGGTGCCACCAATCAGGAGCACCAAAATGACCTGTATAGTGATGATGCTTTTTGTGCTTATAACCCCATGTTTGATGATGTAAGACCAGAGCGTTCTCAAGCAGCCGAGTTCTTTGCTGGCATTTGTATTTTGTACGAGTTTGTTATCCTTGCAAAGCTATCTCTTGGCCTATTTCACTAGCAGGGTTGTATTTACTCTGGAGTGTGCGTATAGAGGGACATGCCTTCAACCTATAGTATTCAAATTGGTATGATCAACGCCAGTCCTGGGTGATGTAGTCTCAGGTGCTATCTGTATGCTAACTACATTCAACCTCTGCGCGCTGATCCAACCTCAGAAATGGGCCGTTTACCTAGCTTTTCAAAGATAGCGCCAACCCTGTGTTGCTTTGAGTCACTGCATGTGCCATTTTCTTCCTAACAAAAAGATAAGGTCAGTATCTTGGTTGTAAATAAAGGCACACTGGCAGTCATCGAGTTTATTCAGGCCTTTAACTGTAGCTGTGCTTATTAGATGTGACACTTTCTGATTAGTAATATGCTAAACAGAGGGCTGTGCCATGGTGAAAGGGTGTGTGGCTAACCAGCACATGACGTCAGGAGGCAGACGCAGACATTCGACGAGTGTGCTGAACCTGCAGTCCGGCGAACTTTGGGTGAGCCTTTCCATAACAGAGATTTGCCTGTTATCCTGCCTCCGAGGCCCCTTTTCATTACCCGCTTCCAGGTGCTGGTGTGTGCACTTGCGCTGCTTGGGGAGGTAAGGAGTGAGCGGCACTGCTGTCTCCAGCAGGTGACAAGGGGGCTGGAAAGTCTGCTAACAAGAACAGGGACTTCATCTCGTGTGCCTGTCTGCAAACTGATGGGAACTGGGGCACTTGGGCACTGCTTGCCCATATGGCTTATTACCACATGCTAGGCGTTTTCCCACAGTGCAAAGCAAACTTCGTTATTCAAGAACTGGAAGCAAAACTGGTCGTGTGTAGTTCCTTATGTTAAGATACTACTTTGATGTTTTTGGGTACAAATATGCATTGTTCAGTTATGTGAAAAGACCATTGTAAAGTGAGGAGACAGAGACTTTCTGTTTTGATTTCCCAAATGTTTTCGTGCTGTGTGTGTATATGTGTAATGCCAGTTCGCTTACGTATGAAATGGTGGAAGCACAGCCCCACAGGAAAAAAATCAAGGCCCTGGCCATTTCATCCTGTAAGAGAGCCCAGTTACCATGCCAACTCGAGAGACTGCTTCTAGACTCCCCTTTCCTTCTCTCACTTATACAGTACCATTGTTTTGGCTTTAGGTGCTAGAGCACTACCGAAAACACCAAAAGCTCTCCTGGACTGAGCAGGACATTTTGGCACGGCCAGGTAGGTGCGGTCCGATTTGGTATGGCCCTTTAGCCGCAACAGTCGGTTTGGCGTGACCAATTTGGCATGGCCAGTTCGTCGCAATTTCTCACTGAAACAGTGTCAATTTAGCATCCTTGCAGCACAGCTTACGCAGGATATCAGTTCCTGGCTTTTTTTCTGCAGTGTCACGACTTCATATGGCGCTGCGAAGTGGACTGCCTCTTTGTAATTATAATTGGGTATTTATAACGTGTTGCACTGCGTCATCTTGCTTCCAAGGCGAGCGCATTGCCCCTGAGCTATCCTCGCCTGCATTTCCAAGTGCTGTAATGGGTAGGACACGATGTAATGGTACTCAATGTTCCGACCCCCAAAGAGTGAATGATTGATTCGGCCCCTCCTTGAAATACGATACCAGGCAGTGTCCTACCGATTACATTGCAAGCACGGGACAGCAGCAGTACAGTATCTAAGAAACAGACGAATGTTGCTTTTCTACACGAGCTCAATTGCTACAAGTGGCACTGTGGCAGGGCCACACACACACACTTACCTACTTTCAGTGCTCGCATCTCTTGAGCATCTGACAGAGCTTCCAGAGTAATGCTGATCCAAGTGTCCCTCTGTGAATGACTTATCCTTCTCCCATCAGAAAATGCACAAGCTGGAGACAAACCGAGGAGACTGTGTTAGTTAGCACCCATGATACTGCAAAGAAGCAGTTTACACCCGAACATGCCACTTGCATTGCAATAAATCACCGCATGGAAGGATGGGGGTTCTCCAAACACTTCTGTTCACCTCGAGGGGCTCAGAGTCTCCAGTGCCCGGGAAGGGCACATGGCAGGAATGTGCTGTAGTGCCGAAACATGCAGGTGCAAAAATATCCCTGTGCCGGACTGGTCGCTCTGAACTGGCTGCGCCAAATCGTCCCGCGCCAAACTAGCCGCACCAAAATAGGGTGTACTTCTCCTGGAAACAAATCAAATCAAGGCCCGGCCGGTGCTTCGGCCATTTCATCCCATAAGCGTCACTGAGTTACCGTGTCAACTCGAGAGACTGCTTCTCCCCTTTCTCTCTAGTACTTACACAGTACCAATGTTTTGACATTAGCTGGTGCTAGCGCGTGACCAAATACAGCAAAACCAAAAACGAGTGTTCTCACAGGCAAACGTTTTGACTTTTGCAGTTCATTAGATATAACGTCTAAAGGCATAACGTTTGTAGACAAAGTTGGAAGAACTTGAAGGGTGACGAGCAGGTTATTACTTGGCTGCTATTACACAAGTGGTTACGTCTGCTGGCTGATTATATTCCACTAAGATTTAAAATTTGTAGCTGAGACACAAAGGGCCTGAACCATGGATTTTTTTGCATGCTGAATAGGGACTTTGCGGGCCATTCTGCGTGCAAGACCCTCTCCATCCTTTCATGGAATCGACTTTGCATGACTTTTCCGGGCCTTGCGGGGACATCGCACATGTCTGGCATGCCTTTGTGAGCAGTTGAGCACCATGCACGAGCCTCTACGCAGAGTGTGGGTGGGGCCTACGAAGTGATGTAAATAGGGGTGGAACGTGCATATTCCCCATTCTCCACGCAGAATAAGGAAGAACTAGTCATTACATGGGCGTGTCAAGGGATGGCCTGCCCGAGGAAATAGCACTCCTAGCTCTATGCAAGAACAATAAAATGTAGTCATAGGCGCCCCTCTGTGAGAACAAACACGGCCCATTGAACTGTTCTTTTGGGAAGGTACCCACTCGAGAGTCCGCAGCCACACTTTAGCTCACTGTACCGTTCACAGAAGGGAAATATCCGTTTGCATATCAGCCTTTGTCCCACCCACATGGGCAGTCCAGCACCGAAATGCTATGGCAATTCCCGTCTGAACAAGAGTACCAACAGCAACCCCATACATGTGTTACGCAAGAACAAGCCTGTTCATGATCTGACCGTGCAACATCACGTTGGGAATCAGCACACACAGCTCCAGATCACACTGCCACGTGAAAGCCGGCATAAGGCTCCATCGCATAGAAATCACCACTAAATGATTTGGTCTGACGCAGTTTTGGTGCTGTTGGCAGTAAGGGGTGTGCATATACAGGATAGCAGGGTGCAGCCGTGGTTTACAAAGATTTGAATGCAGATTGACTGAAAAATTACCTCAGTTTTGGAAAACGGTACGCATGTTGTTGCGGTGCTGTAAACAGTTATGGGTGACCTCATGCAGTGTTTCCGGGGTGCTGGCTTGTTTGCTGGCGATCCCCCACAGTATTACCCAGGTGCATGAGTTTGAGCCCGAGGAGCCAGCAAAGATAGGTGTACCTGGCTGGATTTGCTTTGGTTGGCGGCTTGGCAGGGGCGTTCCCACCGCTACTTGCGCATAAGGTTACTTTGCAGGAAACATTCCATGAATATGCAGAGCAAGCACAAAATCTTCTTTGCACAGGGATGTGCTAAGCTGTTCTCGGCGTGGTAACATTGCGGGATTTGACTTTTCTGTGAATCGGACCCCAGGGAGTGCAGAGTGCACAGGGCCTCATTACGAGTTTGGAGGTAGCCATGGTTCTGTTAGCGCCATGGCTGCCTCGAAAATCGTGCCTGGGTTCCTTGAATGAGGAATTAACGGGTCATTCCAACCAGTAATTCCTCATTCAAAAAACCCATCCCCATTGGAGCCCCCACAGGGCTCAATTGGAATGAGGATGGAGCTAATAACGGGCCCGTTAATAACGCGCCCGTGATTAGCTCCCTGGTCCCCTTGCGGGACCCGCAAAGGACGTCTGGTCTGACCAGATGTTCTGAGCGGGTCCCGCAAGGGTACCTCGTAATAGGGCGGAATGGGTTTACCGGCACCGGCACCATTACCAGTTCCGTTAAACCCATTCCGCCCACCTCGTAATGAGGCCCACAGTCTGTTACAAAGGCCCATAACAGGATTTGATCTCTGTGCCGACCTATAATGTTACAGCACACCTACAATGACCCAGAGCTGTAAATGATGCCCAACATACCCGTGTAAGTCCTAACAATCTGTGTACTACAGAGACACAAAGTGGAATCTTAACACTATGAAACAGAATGCAGACATATATGTTGTATAAACCATGTGTAGGAGGGCATGTGTTGTTGGATAGCAGTAGGTGGCAGGATTGTAGGTTAAAGGGTCGACTACAATTGATTCGAAAGCAATAGTTTCGAGTCAAAACGACTGAAAAAAAAGGCACTTTTTTCCCTATACGGAAGCTAAAAAATAAAAATACATTTAAAAAAAAGGCATTCAACCTTTTTTTTCCGGTCCTTTTGTTTCGAAACTATTGTAATTCGAAACAATGTATTCGACTCGTTGACTGGACACCTTTGCCAGCAAGATGAGAATATTGGACTGTACTAAGATCCATCAGTTTACTAGCAACTCATTCAGAGAGTGCGTCAACATTCAAGTCAACATGATTATACTAACTGTTGTAAGGAAGATCAGATAGTCTGAAGGATATGTGCCCATTTCTGGGTAAGAAATATGCAAGCAGCATTCACGTGTCACATTTTCATCTGGGCCAAAAGAAGCAGCTGCTTTACTTCATGTTTGCATGCAAGTATGATGCTTAATAATAGATCTTACATTCCATGAATGCCTCAAACACCCCAAATAAACAAGCCCGCCATTGTAAAATGTAAAATACCAAATGCAGAGCCATTTGCAGACATAAGGGGTGTTTGTTTATACATAACAGCATTCATTTATTAAAGATGACATCACATGTTGTGCTTTCAGAATCCAGCCCGCTTACAAACTGTACATGCAACCTTTCTTTCTTTCTTCACCTTCTCTAGTGCCATTTCTGCCCCGGCCAGCACTACACTCACTAGTGAGAACAAGAGAAATAGCAAGGAAGAGAGAACGAGAGAGGGAGAGAGAAAGAGGGTCAAATGGAGGTGAAAAAGAACGAAAGGTAGATGAAGTGATACCAGGTGAGAGAAAGAGAGAACGTGACTGACTGAGAGACTGTGACTGGGAAACTGAAACTGAGAGATCTTCCAGGACTAGGATCTCTCCTTCTTAGGATCTAAGAACATCCAAAAAGAATCACTAAACGAAGCCACTTTCGCTTAAGCATTTGAATACAATATCACCCAACCTGTGTTGATTCTCCTTTATAGACCTCATAAGTATGAAAGGCTGAGTTGAAGTCTTTAAGAAAAGACTAAATCAGTGACTCACCCCTGAAGTGTGCCTGAAATAAACCTTTAATGAGTCTAGCAATTATTGTATAGCATTGCAGAAAGACAAATTATTTGTTATTCCTATTCTTTCTTATTTAGGGTCATTGATCAAAGTGTTACACTTGTGGAACGCCTGTTTTTTTAAGAGGTCTAAACAAGATAGCCAGCCACTCCAAAAATAAAGAGCCACATGACGCTGGCCACAGCTCAAGAGATTACAAAAAAAAACATTCTTTTTTTCAGGGGTAGCAAGGGAGACCCCAGGGGAAGCTACACACACATCCGTTCATTCATAACCTCTTCAGGTAAGCCACTTATTCTGTCACCTCTGTGGGACTTTTGAACTAGTAACACCATAGTGGACCCCAGCTGATGTTAGTGTTTCCCCTCCAGGTACATACTGGGTCTGCACTAGTCAGGTCAGGATCTACAATACATCTGGATACAGTTACAATATAACTTTAATTGTCACAGACAACAGAGGCTACATTGGGTATGTTAGTTACAACCTAAAATACATTTAGAAATTCTCTGACTAGGATAATGCAATAGAGTCATTTGTTACTCTTATTCACAGCTACTAAGGGATACCTATACCAGGCCATCCACCTGGTCAACGTACTCAATTCAGCTTCACTACCCACAAGTAGGGTGAGTTGTTTTACCTTTGGAATCCCATTAACACGTATATCTCACAGAATGACACTTAAGGAATTTTCTGTCTCTCAGGAACCTAAGAAGCAGTTAGCATGGACGACATTGATACATTCATATGAGAAGCATTATGGAATGTTAAGGTATGAATTTCTTGTAGTAGATTTGCGGTGTTTTAAGAAATAGAGAATGTTTGTGCTATATCCCAATATATCAATTGATTCATGTAATCTTGAGTTCTACTAGAATGGTCTAGCAATGATACAATTAGATGTATACAATTATTTGGGTAGAATGATCTGTACATTATTCTATATAAGTTTGTATCAAAAGTGTAACAACTCTTTATGACCATCAAGTGATTAAATAATTCCAACTAAAGTGTTGATCCTACATCCAATCTCTAAATTAGTATGAGTGGAACCTATAATTATCATACATGACTATCAAATTATGAAACTATTTATTTGAAAGTAATGAGTCTATACTTATGGAATTTTTTGTATGATTATTTTGTAGAAAGATTACGCCTGATGAAGAGAGCTCATACTCGAAATGCATTGGGACACATTAATAAATATCTTTTTTATATTCCTAATTACTTCTGTTCTACAATTGTGATACATACCTTAATTGAAATTTATATAACATAACATATTGGAAAACTGTACAAAAATGTATCCACGAATTAGCAATTGAATGTTTGGGTGAATTACTTTGGCCTATGATAGTGTGCAGGGGACAGGTGTTTCCCTATTCTAGGGAACTCTATTTCCATTTTCTTGACATTTCCTGCCCATGTGTCAGGGCAGGCTTTCTCTCACCTGCACCTAAAGATTAAAAACCTTATCCCTAAGATTGCTACATCTACTTTACATTACATAGATGTTGCTGAAGTGCATTGTATAACATTCTTAGGTGACAAATTGACTTATGCCCAACTGGAGTACAAGGATGAGTAGAGGGTAAATCGCCCTCTCAGCCCTCACACGTCTACAAAGCAAGAGCCAACACAATCATAAAGGCAAAACGGGCACAGTTAAGAGATACATCCATTGCCTTTTGTGGTAAAGTGGGCTGAGGAAAGGCTATACTATTATGAGGGATGCACATGTAGTTCAGTAGCAAACCAAAGAGCAAAGCATAACTGTCCAAAATAAAGAAATGTCCAATCAAGGTTCGATAAAATATGTACTTTAATCACACACATCATAAGCAATAATAACTAAATAGAAAACTCTGTCAAATTTCACCTCCGTAGAAACAATACAGAATATGCAAAGATAGGTAAGAGTCACCACTATAGGTAATGATAAAGGGGCAAATGCAATTAAAAGACCACAATGTTCAAAAAGGATATTTCCTGAAATTGCAAAAGGGATTAAAAGGACCTATCCAGCTTCTAGTACCCAAAGATAGACCAGGGGGGTGGCAGATATCAGTCAGTAATGTCTTTGCAGTTGTCTTGGTGGTTCGACTGCAACACACCCTGGCTTCTTGACATCGAGTCAGGGTCAAACAGATGTTAGCTGTGGTCTTGAAGCATTTACTGTGGCTGTGCAGATCAGCCAGTCATCAGGTTCGGTTGGAGGTATCAGCATACGCACTTGAGTCGATTTGATGCGTAGGCTGGGAGGTCGCTTTTTGGGGGACACCAGGGTCGCATTGATCGATTTACAGTAGCAGCTATGAAGAATCTTGTTTTTTGAATGGTGTCTCAAGCAATGTAAAGAAACAGTACTTCATTGATTCGAGCTGAGGCAATGATGTGGTTCAGCTGGCATGGGGCGTCGGCAAAAGAAGTTGAACAGCAAACTGCGATTTGGAGCGCGATGAACGCCAAAGGCTTCTTCGAGCAGTCGTGGAGGTTTGCTCACGTCGAACACAATAGAATCACAACTCGCAGTGGGTCAGCATCGAAAACAAAGTGATCTTGGCTGTTAGGGCTTTCAGAAGCAGTGAGTCGGACTCCATAGTCTCAAGGGCCAACGTTAGTCCTTTCTGTCAAAGCCGGACATTCTGGCGCAGTGCTTTGGATGCCAGCCATTTTGGCACAGATCTTTTGGTCAGGGACCTGCACACTGAGCCAAAACACTGAAATATCCAGTGCTTTGGTTGAAAGTATATGTAAGCAAACAGTAGCCACTCAGTACATGGAACTGCACCTTTGAGTGCCCCCCGATGCAGAAATATGTTACTGTGTCCTGCAAACAATAACATATGGGACACATCAATTTTATTATCCATGGAGAGGTGCACTCACAGTGCAGCTCCTTGTGCTGAGTGGCTATTGTTTGCTTAACTACACTGTCAACCAAAGCGCAGTATTTTCCCATGCTTTGAATGACAATATATTTAAGTAAAAGATAAATAGCTTGGCGCGCAGGTCCATGCACCCTGATGGCTACTGCCAACTGGGCACGCCTAGAAGGGACAGGCGCCAAAAGCGGTGGGCTGAAAAAGCCATGCCCAAAGCGGTTTAAAGGCAAAGGTGTACATGTGATCAGACTATAGCTAGCTTGCGTTAGTGGTCCAATCCTTGTTCTTGAAATGAGTGGACTTTGCCCTCCTGACATCACACCCAAAGTGCTTTGTTCTAGAGGAAGTGGAGGGGATAGGAAGGAGAGAGACAGAAAGAAGAAAACATTTTCAAGTATTTCTCCACTGTACTGATGTCTCCCTGGCTTCACCAATTCTACCCCTTCCCTTCTCAATATAATCAAATTGAAAGGCATTTAGAAATGCAGCACCCTGGTGTGAGGCCAGGCCCTTTGTGAATGGGTGGGCCCTTTGATTCCTGTTCCCAAGCCAGATTCCTGTGGATTGACTGTCCCTGGGGAAAGGATGCTTCCTGACCTTTTAAAGGAACAAAGTGAAGCAATCCCCCAAGACACAGTCCTGCCAGGCTGGGAGAGCCTTACCTGTAGCAAATACCCACAACCCTTCCACAGCTGAACTGAGCCCACAGGGCTAACACATATGTGATATTATTTTAATGTGGCTGGGATAACTATGGGAGATGCTGGTCACCATACCCTATCTCAAGATATGGCTTATTTTTACAGTTTAACATGCCACCAGGACAGAAACTTCAGAGTAATGTCGTTTTTGGAAAAGGGATGCATATCTTAAATGCATCCCCTGCACCGCAGAGACTTTGCTGTCACTGCAGCTGTCAAGGTGGCACCTGTGACCTCTGAAGCTGCTCTGTTCCACTGAGCAGGCACTGCAAATCAGGATACTGATGCAGCAGGCACAAGTACACATTATGCTTTTGGTCATGGAGATTCTGGAAGGGGAATCTGATGAGGAGATTTACCTTTCAGAGACTGATTTACTTGCATCATTTTATTAATTAATACAAATTTAAAAAAACAGGGCTTTCACACCATTGCCAGATGTCAATTCATCACTTACCTATAACAACCCAATGCCTATAAGGTAGAGCGAGGAGCTGTGTTATCCCAAGAGAGAATAGATCCAGATAAACCTATCATGTATATGAGACACACATTCTCTCCATGTGAGACCAATTATTCTGTCATATTACTAGTGTATATGGCAATTAAGTGGGCAGTAGAAGGATGAACAAATTACCTGACCTGTGGAAAGTTCTACCTCATTACAGACCACACCCTTTTAACATGCTTAACATGGGATAAAGATACTAATCTTCTGATTATTTACTTGGTACATCAGTCGACAGCCTTATGGTTTCTCAGTGGAATACACTGAAGACAAACTATAATGAAATACATATTTCTTGTGTAGACATCCAGTACAGTAGAAACTCTGGAGGGAGCCACTCAGAAAGTGAGAAGGCATGTATAAGAATCACATCTCGGGAGACTCTTGAGGGCACCACTGAGGGCTTAGAGAAGCCTCTAGTTATGTGATGTACCACGGAAGATAGTATATGGGGGAAAACCCATAGCTCCCCCAAACTGACCACACTTTGAAGGAGAAAAACAAAACTGTAGGTTGCTGTGCCAAATAGGTCAAACTGTGTGAGGGTTAAGGCTTTTAGGAGCAACTAGAGTAAGGAGCCTGCTGGGGGTCTTATGCAAGAAACTTGCAGGACCAGAGAATACTGAAGATGAGCAGAATGAGTGTGTCCTGCAGGGGGCACTAGCCCAGATCTTGGTGATAGCTGCAAAGTCACCAGACTTAAAGTGAAGTTTGTAACCTTGAGAGCATGAGAAATGTACTTGGTGTACTCAAGCACAGGAGGCCGAACTTTAGTTGGGGGTGTTTATAATTAATGCAACCTGAAAGGTACAGGTGGTGGTGGTAATCCTATCGAAGGAGACTCTTATAGCAAGAAGGGGAAACACAGCACTATGTTGCCCCAGTGTGAGTTTGGGGAGCCCGTAAGGTCAATGTGGGAAACCTGGATGATCATGACCCGGTGGGAGTATGTCACATGGCTAAAGATTCCCAGAGGATGGCTTATCTTCAAGATCATCTGCCAAGGCTAAATACAAAAGTGTACAGGGTAGACCTGCGCTAATACGTTTGGTAGAACCTTGAATCACTGAATCTTTGATGATCAGACAAGATTGAACCTTTGAAGAAACTGAGCTAAATTGGACCTCATGGGCTCCACAGGTGCACAGGTTGTTGATGTTCATTTTCAGAGTTAGGTAGCTTTTAGAGAGGAAGGAGGTTGCTGCTTGTGTCAAGCTATGGAAATGTAGGAAAGGGTTAATAAACTAGAGTGGAGATAGCATAGTTGAGTAGGAAGAAGGGTGGAGGTAGTGAGAGTTAGACTTATGGTAGCATTTGTTTATACTGTGGTTTGTGATTTGAAGTGGGTGAACAACACACGTGCTATTGTTAAACGGAAATCATATTATGCCTCCTTTTGGCTTTTATTGGCCTAAGCCTAGTTGCTCTACTAAGAAAACCGTGTTGCAAAGTTCCGATTTTTGGATCGACTTCGCTGCCATTTTAGAATCATCCGCCATTTTGATTTCTGTTCGTATGATTCTCTGTTCTAAAATGGTGGACTGTGTTTCTAACTTGCAACCAAGCCTCCCGACCTTTGAGTTCTGTTAATGGTTAGACTGTCTGCGGGCCGACTGGTTAGACTAGGTAAAGAGACCTTGTACTATGAATGAACTGTCGTCTCAGTATTGTCTGCACTAACAAGCCTCATCCACGAATACACACCGGCAACAATGAAATGTAAACGCTAAGCGTGGACACAGGCTGAACTATATTGTGTTGGGATATAGACTAAAGCTTACTGTGAGATCCGAGAATATACATCGCCATTGTAACTTGATGGAAATACAAACCTATGTAATCCTTCTGCATATTATTGTACAAGCTATATGTGAACTCGGCACAAACTCTAGACCACAGATTATTAACATATAGAGGGGCTGGACAATATTGTTGAAATGTATAAAAAGCATGAATGTTCAGATGTCCAGCACTCTCTCTCCTCTCTTTGATGATCTGGTACTCATTGTGGGGTTTTGAGAGCCAGATAGCTATCTGTATCTGTTTCTATGTTTCTTTGTAAACGGTGCAGAATAAAAGATCTGTGAATCTTTATAGTCCGTGTTTGGTGTATTGCAATTTGTGGTACTCAGCCTCGATATTTCCTTTTGTTTTAACAGATGGCGGCCGAATAAGGACCCTCTTCAATGAGATTGATGCCATCTCGTTGAAGAGTTGATGCTGCTATCGGACCAGGATTGGACGGTGAAAAAGGGGGCCCTTTCTTGGATGAGACGCGACACCTCAACAGTACTGCACGACCCGATCCCTGGACGGTGAGCACGTGATCCGAGACGGCATCTTGACGAGGGTCCATATATCAAGGAGGGCAGTTTTGCCAAAATCACCAACCACGAGGGTCCTTTGTTGTCCTTAGTAATCCAATCGGACCTCCCTTAGATCTTTGATCAGGTGAGTCGTGCCTCGATTCCTAAGTATCCTGATATTGACCAGGTAACACCAGAAATCTGATATACCTGAGAAATTGTCTGCCTGTTTCAGGGCATCATTCCGCAGAGAAAGACAAGCTTTGGAATTTGGCCGTCCGGCACCAAAGAAGGGGTTGCCGGCATGTACTACGTACTCCAAGCACGGCATTGGTAGCATAGTGTTTAACGATATTTGCCACAGACAAACCAGACCTGCTTCCGAACTTCAATGGCCAATCAATGGTAGCTTTGAGATTTCTCGTATAAAATATTTAGAATCTATATTATTGAAGAAAAAAGCTAGACTTGCAGCGCTTGATGTATTGCAAAATTGGAAAAAAGAAGCTATGCAGCAGCTTAAAAGTAGAGAGAAACATGCGCGCCGACAAATGTCGAACGCCAAGAAATCGTTACTGTATGATCAACAAAAACAGTCAGAGTCAGTTAGAAACATGGATAGGGCTTTTCAACTTGGCATTCAGAAAATATACCCGTCTAAAGATTTTCATGCGTCAGATGAATTAATTGACAAGCTTTTGAATGAACAAAGGCCTGGTGCCACTGCGCCACCTCTGTATGTACCTATTCCTGTTGCTTTACCTCTTCCTGCTGTTATTCCTCCTCCGGTAGCAATTCCTGTTCCTCCTATCGTTCCTCTTATTGCTCCTCTTGCTCCAGCTATTGCTCCTCTTCCTATCGTTGCTCCTCCACCTATACCTTTGCCTGCTGCTATGGGTTTGGTAGATTTGTCTTTTCCACCAGTGATAACACCTTTGTTACCTAGTGTACAAGATTTGTCTACTCTTTCTCTTCCAAGTGGTTCTGTTTCGCTTATAGTTGATGAGGGAGCAGAATCAAAGATTGTAACTCATAATACAGTTTCCAAAGAAAGAAAGCGAGATTTGAATGCATGGACTAGACAGTGCATGGAGGAAGGTGAACAATCTGATGTTCTTGTTACACTCTCTAATTTGGATACATTTCCTGAGAAAACTGTGTTTATTGAAGGACTGGGAATTCATTTATCCGTAATGTGGAACAGACTGAACGATACAGATATCCCACAAGGGTTGAGGGATTTGAATGTTTTAGCATATTCAAGAGATACTGCGGAGAAAATACATGAGCACGTTGAGAGGGGTATAGAAGGGAGTTAGAAAAGTTACAGAGTGAAGAAATAGATGGTGATAGTTTGGGCACTATTTTTGTACAGAAACGGTTCCTTCCTCTTAGTAGGTCGATGAGTGAAGAAACGCAAATTTGCACGAGAGATGCACTTGGATGGATTTCAGAAATGTCGATATCTCCCGTAGAAGTATATGACACGTATAGTCAGTATACGCCAGAAATGCAGAGGAAAGTGATACAGGTAATGGTAGAATACTTGCAGGATGAATGTATAAAAGGAAAGATTTGTTGTCCCGCCTAATTATTGAATATCTATAAGAGAGATTTTTCGTTTGACACTCCTTCAGCTGCTTTAGCGCTCAATTTGACTCTGTTGCTCAGTAAGCGTTCAGAGTTGCCTATGAGAGAGGTTCCTCTGACATTTGTCCCTAAAGTTGAGGTTCCGGCTAATGCCGCGATGGGTATTGCTGCCTATGACATTGATGCACATTATGTGTCGCAGTTTGTTCACGTCCCGTTCTCAAGACAGGAGGTGAACACCATTAGACAATCTATCCCAGATATTAGAAAGAATTCCGACAGGGTTCTATAAAGAGATAGAATCTGTCTTGCAGTCGTCAGTATTTACTGTGGGCGGTATAAATTTGTTGTTTCCTTTGCTCCTACCTGCTGATTTGTGGAAGCAGATTAGGACAGTAGACAATGTACCAGGGTTAGGGGACACATGGAATAATTTGACTACACAAGATAGAGATAGACCAGCTGGTGAGAGACCACCGCAGGTAATACTGACCTTGACTGATAGAATAGTGACAAAATTGAAAGCCTTAATTCCTGAAAGAAGGATTGTCTGGGACAAACTTACTGCTTGTGTCCAAGGAAAGTCTGAGGGTGCTACTGAATTCTTTAATCGGTTTGAACAAGTATTTTCAGATTTTAGTGGACAAGATTTAAGCACAGAGTATAGAAAATGATTATTTATAGACAAATTTGTGCTTGGATTGTTGCCTGACATCCAGTCGAAAATTATGACTTCTGAGAGCGCATGGCAAGCTAAGTCTCAGTCTGAAGTGTTGCATATGGGTCAGTATTATGAAAACCGAATCAATAATGAGAAGGAAAGGATGGAAAAGAAAAAAGGAGACTTGAAAACTAAGGTGTTGTTGCAACAGATTGTTAGAGGTCCTAGAGAGGGTAGTACACAGTCTAGGGGACAGTATGTTCCACAAGGTAATATGCTGTTGGGTCCTGTACATGCGAACCAATGTGCTTATTGCAGACAAGAGGGTCATTGGCGAGCACAATGTCCGATCGTCCAGCAGAGGTCGAATAACACATTTGGCATCAGGGTAGATGATCCGGAGGCCGTCCTGGGGCAGGGGGTCCTGGTAGAAGTCAGTTCTCTCAGAATCCTCAGTCTTTTTCGCAAGACAATCAGCCACTGAGTGTGGACAGTGGAAATATTTTTGATCATCCCTCTACTGCATATCTCTCTGAGGACCTTCCTTTCAATGATATATTGTTTCGCTAGGATTGCCCGAAGCAGGGTTTGGAACCTATACCTATTCCCATTAATCAGAAAGACCCCTACGTTGAGATGATGGTGGGAAAGGGAAGATCTATTTTTGATAGATACAGGAGCACAGAAGTGTTCCATTGACCATTCACGGGTTCCAGACATTCCACTGTCAGAGCAAACTAATGTTTCTGTAGGGATTTCTGGTACGCCAGTGGTTAGTCCGGTTTCTCTGCCGGTACCGATTTCACTGGCTCCATTCATGGATCACTGTCTGTTTCTTTTGACATCAAACTGTGGTGAGAATTTGTTGCGGTTGAATCTGTTGAAGGAATTAAATGTGGTAATTCATTGTTCTTCGGATGGAGTGCGTTTGACGATTCCTCCACAACAATCTTCTGTCTCACAGTTTCTACTAGACCTTTGCCACCGGCATTTAGTGACATTCCGCAATACGTATGGGCAATTGATGACAATGATGTTGGTGTTTTACAAATAGAGCCTGTTAAAATTGTCTTGAAACAAGGAGTACAATTGCCACATATTCCTCAGTATAAGATTTCAATTGATGGTGAGCAAGCTTTGAAGTGTATAGTTTCCGATTTTGTACACCGTGGGGTAATTGAAGAAATTGCAGGTAGTTTGTGTAATAGTCTGATTTTACCAGTGTATAAGAAAGGGGATAATGCAATTCCTTTTCATTTCATTATCGATTTATGCGCTATCAATAAGATCGTCGCACCACAATTTCCTATTGTGCATGATGTGACAACGATATTAACGATGATTCCAAAATGCTACTCATTTTAGTGTCGTAGATCTTAAGAATGCCTTCTTTAGCATTCCTATACACAAAGATAGCAGATACTTGTTCGCGTTCACCCTAGGGGGATGCTCGTTTATATTCACCCGTGCGCCAAAGGGGTACACAGAAAGTCCAAGCATTTACAGTAGGGCTTTGAAAGAACAGCTTGATACACCCGAGTTGCCTGTTACGTGTACATTGCTTCAGTATGTTGATTATTTAGGCTATCTCCTGTCAAAGGAGGGAAGAAGATTGATGCCTGAGCGGATTAAAATCATTGCTGGCATGTCTGTCCCAAATATGCAGAAGGAAGTCAGAGCCTTGATAGGAATGGCTTCTTACTGTAGGCAGTGGATCCCAAACTTCTCACTGGTGATCAAACCAATGTTGGCTTTGACAAAGAAGGGCATTTCTTTGCCATTGCCATGGAACTTGGAACACCAGAAAGCTTTTGATCTGCTCAAGACTGCACTGTGTTCAGCACCAGTTTTGGGCACACCAAATTATGAAAAGGCCTTTGAGTTGTATGTGCATGAACGTGATGGATGTGCTTTGGCTGTGTTAACACAGGAACATGGGGGGAAGAATAGGCCGTGCGGCTACTTTTCCTCCACCCTTGATCCTATTGCATGCGCTTTGCCGAGATATCTGAGAGATGTCGCTGCTGCTGCTGCGTCTGTAAAACAGAGTGAGGGTATGGTCCTAGGCTATGCTTTACCCTTGTTGGTACCTCACTCTGTAGACGTTCTATTAAATAGAAAACAAACACAACACCTCACCTCTGCATGATTTAGGAGATCCAAATTGATCTTGTTTGCACCGCATATCAAAATTAAGAGGTGTTGTGTACTGAATCTGACTGAATTGTTACTCCTTCCGCAAGATACTGCTTGCAGTGACGAAATGTCACATGACTGCCTTTATGCCACAGAACAAGAAACTAAAGGCAGAATCGATTTGAAATATACACCTTTGAATGATCCAGAAGCGGAGCTGCTTTGTGATGGCTCATGTTTCAAACTTCCGGATGGTACATCCACTGCTCCTTATGCCATCACTACACTGAGCAGAATTGTGGAAACCAAAAGAATTTTGCATAACTCTGCGCAGGCCGCAGAGATTATTGCATTGACTCGAGCTTGTGAACTTTCCGAAGGGCTTAGAGTAAACATATATACTGATAGTCACCTATGCTTTTGGGGTAGTTCACAACTTCAGAAGACTTTGGGCAGAACAAGGTTTCTTGACCTCACATGGAATGAAGATTTAATTTGGCACCTTGATAGTTCAGCTACTCTCAGCACTTGTACTTCCCACTCAACTAGCAATTATGAAGTGCGCAGTACATCAGAAAATCATAGACGATGTAGGATAAGGGAACGCTTTCGCTGACCAGATAGCCAAACAGACTGCTACTGATCTCTATTCAGATATGTATGTAAGCCACGAATGTCTGTACCATAGACGAAGGAATTGAGTCTATAAAGAATATCCAAGCCAACGCCACTCTAGAAGAAACTAAGCAATGGACTGAAGGCTTGGCGAGGTTGGATGATGATGGGTGTTGGGTGGATAACCTAGAGGGAAAATGGATGCTGCCAGATGCGTACATTACTATGATGGTTTCAATGGCTTATGGTCCCACTCACATATGCGCTAGGAAAATTTGTAAAATGTTAGAAATTGGCTGGGTAAATGTTAACATCCCAAAAACTGCTGAGCGTTTTGTCCAGAGTTGTATGGTCGGTTTACAGCACAATATGGGGAAGGGTACATCAACACCAAGGGGTAGTTTTGGTCCACCTTCTGTCCCTTTCGAAGTGATCCACTTTGACTTTATTGAAATGGAGCATTGTAATAATTTCAAATTTGTTTTGGTTGTTATTTGTGCTTTCAGTAAATGGGTTGAAGCCTTTGCTGTAAAAGATGCCACACCAATGACAACTGCGAAAAACAATGCTTAAGGAATATTTTCCCAGGTTTGGTTTGCCAAGAGTCATCTGGT
This sequence comes from Ambystoma mexicanum, assembly GCF_040938575.1. NCBI lineage: Eukaryota > Metazoa > Chordata > Amphibia > Caudata > Ambystomatidae > Ambystoma > Ambystoma mexicanum. Next base: position 845,682,305 of record NC_090937.1, read on the forward strand.
TGGACAATGGTCCACATTTTATCGCTGCTGTAATTCTACAAATATGTGCGGGATTACAGATCAATAAATGGTTCCATTCGGCCAGACACGCACAGAGTGCTGGATTGGTAGAGAAACACAATGGAATCTTGAAGAATAAGCTTGCTAAAATGTGTGCCGGCACCAATTTGAAATGGCTGGACGCCTTACCGGTAGTGTTACTCTCAATGCGAACACCCCACAGACTAGGACTGGGCTCTCCCCATATGAGGTGGTGATGGGGAGGCCAGCTAACATTTAGAATCTTCCTAAACTCAGTGCTTTAAGGGAAATAGAACATGTACTTCTTTCTGAATATTGTGAACGGTTAACAAAAAATCTGTATTTGATTCATCAATAGGTGTGAGAAGCCCTCCCAGCTAAATACGAAGGGCCAGGTCATAGCATCCGACCTGGAGAATGGGTGCTGACTAAAGCATTTGAGAAAGCATCCTGTCTCGCACTGAGGTGGAGAGGGCCCTATCAGGTCCTATTGGCCACACAGACTGCGGTACGAGTAGCTGGAAAGAAACATTGGATACACGCTTCGCATGTCAAGAGGATACCTTTCCCTTTGCCACATGACGAAGAAGATAAGGAGAAACTTACTTGCTCTGTTCTCAATGATCATCCAGCATTGAACAGTACTGAGAGTGCTACGGAGGCACTCCCTGAGCCCACAGGGCCTGGAGAAACAGCTGCTTCGTATCCACACTCTCCTACAGATCCTTTTGCATCTTTGCCTGGTTCAGCTGCAAATTCATCACTTCCATCAGGAAGCAACAACACACTGTTCGCAGATCACACCGTACCAGGAGTCACAAGGTACAACCCCGCCTTCGCTGGTTGAATAATGCCAGCTTTCTCCAGTTTCTCCAACTCCACTCTCACAGCATCACGCAATGATATCAGCAACGGTCTAAGTTTTGCCGCCACGGGCCTGGAACCCTCCTTCAGCACAATTTTGTGAATCATCCCTTTCAAACACCCAACACTATTATTAAACACATCTGGATAATTGGCAATGAAACTTTTAGAACTATCATCCAAACTACAGTCCATGGATAGTTTTTATACATTTAACACTTGTTCTTTACTGTTGGGATCTAATTTAATACATAGTCCCCTTTGTTCTCTCCATCCAAACAGCGTCTCACCCTTCTTGGTGATATATATTTTTCCGCGCGTAACCCTGTCTTTAAATTTAAAAGTTGCAGGACAACATCCTACCACATCGATCCTACTGCCGCTATAGCCCCCAGGTGTCTTATCTGACGGGCTTAAATCGTCCATCCTACCTCCAAGCACATTTTCATACACCGCCTTTGACATCAAAGTGATTTTGGAACATGAGTCCGCTAGCATTTTAACTTGGCAACCATTCACTTCCACCCAAGCTGAAGGATGCTCGCATTCATCCATTCTGGAACATTGAACCATATTCACATTAACAATTTCATTTTCTGAACCTTCATATTCATCTGAGGATGGCCCATCTGGCTCCTCAACCAACATAACGCTCCTCCCAGCACCGACACTGTAATTGGCACAACGATTTGCAAAATGTCCCCATCTTTTACAGATGTTACATATAGCTCTTCTTCCAGGGCAGATCGGAGAATTAGATAGGTGGCGGGCACTCCCACACCTAAAACACAGGCGCTCCTGTCTCCTTTTTCCCACTTGTACATTTTCTGTTTACACAGATTTATTTGCTATTTGGTTACCATTACCACCCTTGCTTTGATACATGTCAGTCAATTTGGCCGTTTTGCCCTTCTTTTTCTTTTGGTCTTTTGCGGTTTCTTTCCTCTTGTCACCTACTTTCAAGACCTCAACTTGTTGGACAGCTTTGGATTCTTTCACAGCAAGTTTTGCCACACATTTCAAAGTATGCTCAATTCTTTTTGCAATCCCAATTACTTCATCTAAGCAAGGGTCATCTTTTAGCCACACTTTCTCTCTGATCCTGTCATTGGCACAATGTAACATGAACTGATCTCTAATATGTTCATCCAGACTTTCACCAAATTTGCAGTTCAGCGATAAATGCCTACGCGCAGTGATGTATTCCTCTACAGTTTCACCCTCATGCTGAGATCTCATACCAAAGTGATAGCGTTCCAACACAGTACTTATCTTTAGTTCAAAATGTTTATCCAGTTTTGCCAATGCTGCATCAAAGTCATTCATACCTTCCTCAACATCCAGTTGGCTCAATTCAGGTAAAGTTTCAAAAATTAGCTGCCCCTAATACCCCAGAAGATGCATAAACATAGCTAACTTTCTTTCAAATGACATGCCATTGCCACATGTGGCTTTCACATAATGGAGAAAACCTTTTTTCCAGGCCCCCATTTAATTCTCGGGGGGCGGGACCCGGGATTCCGGATAAAGCCATGGTGCCAATCCAAGTCTGTAGTGCTCTCCGAAATCAGCTACCAATCCACCAAAAGCGAAAAACAGAATGTCACTCACTTGCCACCTGCAGCCAATGTTTCAAAATATAAGCGCTCACCTCCTGTAAAAACACTGCTCTCCTCTTAACAATTCCATCATGTGATATCAAAACGAAACATGCGCAATATTGCTTGCAGGTCTCCTGAAGGCAAGCTCAGAGAAGGTTCAGCGCACTTTCCCTTCAGTCCAATGTCGTAGGCCAGGTCGGGGGGGACAGTTCCTCACCCGTGGGCCTGGCGGTTGGAGCTCTCAGTCCGGCTACAGCTCCTCAGCTCCGGATAACTACTTCCACTCCAGCTGCTGCTTTCCTCTTGCAGCACATCCCATCCTCGTCGCCAATGTAAAGCAATAGACTGGGCACAACAAGTTGAACAAATGGTTTATTGCTTGTAGGGATAAACTGGGTAGTAGAGACCCCCAACCATCTGCACAAGTAGACTGACTCCTCAAAGAATAACATTCTAACACAAAGCTCAGGATTGCTCTGATGTCATCAATAGCTAGGATTCCATCAGTAGAACAAGGAATGGGAATCAGATAACACATTAACATATAATAGAAAAGACATCAACATAACAGTATTGTTTTCTTGTAATAATGTCAACTGGTTTCGTAGTATTAGTTGCCTTAGGATTTTGGTATATGAAAGAAGTACACCCACTCCAAACATTCTTGCCTACTGAGAATGTTCCAACTGTATCTACACCTTTTGTGCACCTGAACACTCTCCTAGAGACTCTCAACACAGACAGTTATCACAATAATACACTACTGTTAATAATGAATGCAACCCATCTCATTTGGAACAAGACAGACTGTTGGGTTTGCTCTCATTTACCGCAACATGGGGAAAAAGGGTTGGGCTGGTATATTCATACTTTGCCTCTTACTACTGCATGTTATACTTCTCTATAGGCACTATTCTTTGGCCGATGGAATGATAGCATCTCGGGGAACTTTGATGGAACGAATTTGAACGAATTTGAAAGGCAAGTTCTAACACCTCTGGGATGCTCGCTCTTCGCAAATAGGAGCAGGCTTAATGTTGCTTCTATTAGGCCCTCTGATACACTGTCCCGATGATTCCAATCTTTGATCTCTTTCAAGATGGCTCCTATAGGCAATAGGGATGCCACACCACCTTCCTATCCTGTCAACCATAGCCCCAACTCTGTTTCTGCATACAAATGAATGGTACTCAGTCAATGGGCCATTTTGAGGGTTGTACTAATGTTGCAAAGTTGACCAGTGAGGACAGACCTTTGTATGTAGGCGAACCTGTCTACTTCATTTGCGGTAATAAAGCTTTCCCATGGCTACCTAGGGACTGGCAGGGAACTTGTTATTTAGGAATTCTGCTGCCAGGGGTATTTATAGCTAGTACCACAGAAATCTCTAGGGCTTGTCCAAGGCGGGACGAGAGTGGTGATACTTCATCACAAAATTCTGGGTGATGTAGCAAAATCTTTTGTACCATTTTGGGGGCAAATTATGAATTCTGAGGATATTAGGAGACTAGCGAGAGTAGTGGAGAAAACCATCAACCGGACCACTGACACACTCTATAACATGACTCTAGAACAGAAAGCAATCAGATTAGTGGCGCTGCAAAACCGGATGGTATTAGACGTCATCTTGGCCCAGCGTGATGGAGTATGCAAATTAGTGGATGCGTTTTCATACCAGATTCCTCCCCAACCATCTTTAAGGCAATACAAAATCTGCATGTCCTAAGCTCTGAAGTGCATGTTCCCATGGTCCCGAGAGAAATTGGGATCTTGGTGCTTGGTTCTGGGACTTCTTACAATCTTGGGGATGGAAGCTTCTCTCAGTCTTATTGATTATTCTGGCTATTCTGTTGTTCTGTTGTTGCTGTATACAATGTCTTCCTGCCATATGTTCAATGTTAGGGGGATGTTGTGCACAGACTGTGGGAACGTTTGGACCAAAGGTACACGTACCAGAAAGAATGACCAACGAATTTGTGATGAAGGAAATGTCTGCCTTAGATCTTATGGCGATTGATATATCTGATGAATATGATTCAGGTTGTATGGACACTGAGATGTGGAGTTACTCGTAAAGTGACTAGTTCTTAGTTTAGCACTTGGCTTAGGCCAAAAGGAGCGTTTGTTAAACAGAAATCATATTATGCCTCCTTTTGATATGTATTGGCATAAGCCGAGTTGCTCTGCGAAGAAAACCGTGTTGCAAAGTTCCGATTTTCGATCGACTTCGCTGCCATTTTAGAATCATCCACCATTTTGATTTCTGTTCGTATGATTCTCTGTTCTAAAATGGTGGACTGTGCTTCTAACTTGCAACCAAGCCTCCTGACCTTTGAGTTCTGTTAATGGTTAGACTGTCCGCAAGCCGACTGTTTAGACTAGGTAAATAGACCTTGTACTACGAATGAACTGTCATCTCAGTATTGTCTGTGCTAACAAGCCTCATCCATGAATACACATCGTTGTCAATGAAATGTAAACGCCAAGCGTGGACACAGGCTGAACTACATTGTGTTGGGATATAGACTAAAGCTTACTGTGAGATCCGAGAATATACATCGCCATTGTAACTTGATGGAAATACAAACTTATGTAATCCTTCTGCATATTATTGTACCAGCTGTATGTGAACTCGGCACGAACTATAGACCACAGATTATTAACATGTAGAGGGGCTGGACAATATTGTTGAAATGTATAAAAAGCATGAATGTTCAGATGTCCAGCACTCTCTCTCCTCTCTTTGACGTGCTGGTACACATTGTGGGGTGTTGAGAGCCAGATAGCTATCTGTATCTGTTTCTATGTTTCTATGTAAACTGTGCAGAATAAAAGATCTGTGAATCTTTATAGCCCGTGTTTGGTGTTTTTCAATTTGTGGTACTCAGCCTCGATATTTCCTTTTGTTTTAACACTATCTGGTGTGTTTAGGGACAGGGATTACCTAAGTGTGAGAGAACAAGACAGATGCAATTGTATGTTAAATGTCAGCATGATGACCAGGATATGCAGGAAATCCCAGAGGGCAATGTTAGGAACATGGTTCCATGATTTTAAACAGGAAAGTATCAAAGCCAATTGGGTAGATGGGCAGATGGGCAGAGGAGCAGAGGAGCAGGTGGACCAACGAAATACTAAAAGCAGCTCCTGCTAGACTCATGCTTGCTTGAATGTTGTGGTAGAAAGCAGCAGGTATTAAGGGAGGTGGGAGCAACTATTCAGTAGGGGTAATTATGACCTATCCTGGTGGTAGATCTGCCAGGATAACGGCAAATGGTAACACTGTTTTCTGGGTTAACAGTGTTAATCCCCACTTATGGAGTCCCTTTGGACTCCATGAGAGATTTGCTCTTATTTGACGCTAGGCTGTCAGAATTACCTCTATCTTCTCGCTGGAGGTAATTCCTTTACCCCACTGGCTAACTTGTAGTTGGCCGGGGCAGAAACATGTTGGTATTCATTAATACTGGCATGTTAATTCCACACCGGCCATTTTATAATGAGGCCTAGGGTCTGTCTCTTGAAGTGAGTGAATGTTATGCATTCTATTGGGAGCCGAAGTCGAAGGAGCACAAACTCCCATGGGGCCGCTTTTATGAGACACATGTTCATGTAATTCTTGAGGGGTAAAGTAGCAGAGATTCAGGGAGATGGGATATTCCAGCCAATGACTGTCTCTTTTAAGTGAACAGAAAGCACACATGTCTTTGGGTGACACATGAGATGAAGAGCAGGATGAAAAGAAAATCTTGTGGAAAAAAGTAGCAGAGATTCAGGTAGATTGGAGATGATAGTCAGTGTATGTCTCTTAAAGTGAGTGAATAACAAAAGTGTCTTCAAATGACACTGGGGAAGAGGACAATGAGGAGTAGTGAATCCTGGATGATAGTTTTTCTGAGACACATGCTGACACGATGTTTGTGGTCAGAAGTAGTAGATATTCACTGAGGTGGAAGACACCACCTGCTGCATGTATCATGAAGTGAATTAAAGGGACATGTGCATTCTGGTGATACTTGGGAGTAGGAGCACAGAAACCATATGAACAGCTTGTGTAAAACTCAAACACACGTGATCTTAATGTAATGTAACATGGTCTTGTATAGCACACTCTGCAAATAATATTGGCCGGCTGTGCATAGCTCTGTAAGAAAGGAAGACAGAAGGTGTTAATAAGATAGCAGGAAGGCATATGAGGAAACCTGTAGTGTTAATGGATGCAGGACAGACGTACCTGTTACCTGTGTGCTGAGGTTAGACGGGCAGGCAGCAACTGAGTTGTGGAATGTAGAATTGACTGATTGATTGTTGGTAGAAGATGGATAGAGTCTGAGTCTGTAAAGTACACTAGACCTGGTTGGGGTGTGGCAGGTGTACGTTAGCAAGTGTTTAGTAGCAGGAAGGTAGTTGAAGAATGAGAGGAGCGGATGGAGAGAGGTAAAGGAGATAGGGTGTTGTTGCTTCCTGGATCAAGGTTGGAGATTTCACAGAGATTCAGATGTGGACCAATGTCAGGCTGTAATGGATGCATAAATCAAATTGATTTTTAATGGATGGTAGAGCAAAGAGATTCACAATTGTTTTTCATATTGCAGCCCAAGATTCTGGTGCACAGTTTTCCATCGGTGGCTATTATCTTTAATTTCTTTCAAAGGAGCAGAGATTCAGGCATTTGGGGAATATTATTCAGTTTGATATTCAGGGAAGCAGGAGATACCACACATCGAGTGAGATTTAAGAGGTTGAGCATAGAATCGCTGAGGGCAGCTTGTCTGAGACACATGCTCAGAAACCTTTTGTGGGAGTAGCAGAGAGCAACATTAATTGGCCCACTCTCACATTACTTTTTGGGAGGAAGTTCCAGAAATCCAGTGAGGCAAGAGAAACCACTTAGTGTACATTTCATTAAGTGAGAATAAGGCACAAATTCCCTAAGGTTGAAACGTATGATGAGGAGAAGTGAATCCCTACCATCTACCTGAACTAGAGCACAAATCTTGCAAGATAAAAAACCTGATCTGGAACCTGGCAAAACACAGAGAACAAGATTTATAACTGCATACAGCACTAATAACCATGTGATCAAGAAAATGTTATCCAAAGATTGGAACATTTTACAAGTAGATAACGACTTAAACCCAATTTTGGATGACCATCCAACTATCACATTCCGCAAATCCCGTAGTCTCAAGGACCAACTTAGTCCATTTCATTATCAACATCAACCAGAAACTCCAGCATCCATGTGGGTAAAACCACCAGCACGAGGGAATTACAAGTGGGGCAACTGTCAGCTTTGCAAATGTTTTGATCATGGCAAAAAGAATATAACATTAGCCAATGGTAATAAGGTTGATATAAAGAGGTTAATCAACTGCAACAGTTCTTTTGTAGTATACAGTATCCGATGTGCATGCAACAAGTTATATATAGGAAGTAGCATCCAGAAATTAAAAATTAGAATTGGCAAGCACATCAGAGCAATTAACAACAAGTACACAAGTTCACTGTTAGCAATGCATTTTCTACATCAGCATCATATATAACAGCTTGATTCACTCACTTTTTTGGCATCACAAAGTTAATTGCTGCGGTAAGAGGAGGCAATCTGGAACATATTCTACGAAAAGAAGAAGCGAAATGGATATGTGATATGGACTTGTGTTATTCTGGTCTGAAAAAGGACCAGGAACTCTATCACTTTCTTTGAACCATTATTATTTTTTGATACTGATTTACTTTTGAGGAACAATTTGGTTCTTTTTGCAAAAACAATAAGAATACTTTTGTCACTAATATGTTGATGCATATAGGTCACATAGGATGCCCTTGGGCCTGGCGCACGCTACAAATAAATAAAATACAAATACAAATACATATTTTAGGATGTTCAGCTTTCCTTTAGGAAAACCATCAGGTCTCTGTTATTGCATTACTGCAGAATATTGTGCATTTATCTGACATCATGCTTGCACAAAAAACTAAAGACAAAACAAACTTCTGGGGCACTTGATCATTTAGCATTTTTTCAATTATTGGCACAACTTGAATCACAAATATAATTTTTTTTTCAAATTATAATTTCAATAAGGATCCAGTTCCCTATCCAAAATGGCGTCTGCTCGTATGCGAATGACGTAATCATGTCATCGCATACGTTTACACGATGACATCATCGCGTCGCATAAATAACGTTTGATTGCCGAGAAAAACATGGCAATCGTACCATCGCGTTCCATACTGAAAACAGCATCTGCTTTCCAGGTAAGCACAAGATTGAACATTTCTCACCATGTCCCATAGTATATAATTATTTTGCTTAAATTAAATTGGAAATTTCCTGGACCACCTAAAATTATAATAACTTGTCTTTTGACACAGGGAATTGAATCTGTGAATATATTGGTTTACCCCTGTTCCTGGCCTTCATATGAAAACTAGTGAGTATATTTTTCTTGAGTGACATTCGATTTATAAAAAGAATTTATAAGTACCCACAACATTGCTCTGTCTTGGTTTTGCAGGCATTCCCTAAAACATGATTTTCATTTTGAATCTTTTCAATTCTCCAATTGACCTACACAGTTAATAGAAATTAATGTATAATCACCTCATCATCTCCTAAAAAATATTAAATACTGCACCTCCTGAAGAAACCACCTTACATGACAGGTGGGGAAACACGTGTCGAGGTTCAGAATTTGACACAAGCTTCTGGCATAAGTTTAAGTATTTGAAATAATGGACTAATTAGGAAACTTTAGTGAAATCAACTGAAGTTTGAGGTTCTATGCTTGAAACAATTGGTGGACACTTTGTAATAACCAGTGAATGATTAATCAAAAACAATTGAACATCTAAAAAACAAAATACTGGTGGACACTCTGAAACAATCAGTGAATTAAACTGATGAATTCAAATTCTTACCTGTGTTGATTCTTTTCTTCTTTTTTCAACCATCCAAGTTAGCGCAACGTGAGACTTGCATTTTTTTTGTTTGTTTTGTTTGTTTGTTTATTTATTTATTATGCACACCAGACCTGAATGTAAGGAAAAGAGGGTTGTTCAGCTTAGGTTACATTGCTGTACATTACAGTACAAAATAATAATATACAATGTTGGCTTTGTAAGAAGTGAATCCCTGCAGGCATCTTATCTGAGACTCAAGCTCACATGATTCTTGTAGGGGCAAGTAGTAGAGATTTAGGGAGACATGAGATACCCATGAGTCTCTGTCTCTTGGAGTGAGTGAACGATACAGGTGTCATTGGGTGACGCCAGGTAGGACGTGCAGAGAATCAATTGATGAAGGAAACCTGTGAGACTCATGACATGTGGGAGTAGAAGTAAGATAATCCAAGCATCTCCGAGAGAACTTGTCCAATACTCATGTTTGCTTGAGTTTTGTGGGTTATGGTAGAATAGATTCAGAGAAGGTGGAAGTACAATTCAATATATCTCTCTTGAAATGAGTGAGTAACACACATGCCATTGGGTGACTCTTGGATATGCAACAAGATAGCACTAAATCTGTGAGGGAAGCTTGCGTGAGACGCATGATCATGTCATTTCTGTGAAAGAAAATAGCAGATATTCAGAGAGGCGGGATATTCCTGCCGATATCCTGCCAGTGTCTGCCACTTGAATTGAGAAAATAGTACTCATGCCTTCAGGTGACATGTTGGAGGAGGAACAGGATGAGCAGAAAACCCCTGAGAGCAACTTTTACGGTACTCATGATCATGTGATTTGTTTGTGGAAGAAACTAGCAGAGATTCAGGGAGGTGAGAGATGCCAGTCAGTGTCTTTCTCTTGAAGTGAGCAAATAATGTACGGACAAGGAGGAGCAGAGAAATCCCTGTGGCAGCTTCTTTGAGATTCATGCTGATATGTTTTTTGCAGGAGAACGTAAAAGAGAGTAACAAAGGTGGGAGATGCTATCCACTGTACAACCTCTTGAAGTGAGTGAGCAAGACATGTGCCATCCATGGATAGTTGAAAGGAGAAGCAGAGAAACCCTGAAGGTAACTTGTGTGAGGCTCACACTCACATGATTTTCATAGAAGGAAAATAGCAAAGGTAAGGAGGAGGGAGCTACCATTCAGTTTGAGGGTCACGGAAGTGGGAGATATGATTCAGTGTCTTTCTCTTGAAGTAAGCAAACAACACAAATCTGGTGACACTCGGGAGGAGGAGCAGGAGGGACAGAGAATAGCTAAGGGAAGATTGTATGACACACATTGCTCACATATTGTTTGTGGGAATAAAGGAGGGGGCAGATGCCAATTAATGTCTGTCTACTGATGAGTTAAATGACACACATCCCATTAGGTGATACTCGAAAGAGGAGGTGCAGGAGTAGCAGTAAATCCTGCAGAGCAACATTGTGAGACTCACTCTCACATGATTTTTGTGTGACAACGTAGCAGAGATTCAGAGAGGCAGAAGAAACTAGCATGAGGGCGTTGAAGAAGGAAGCTGACAGAAAGGTGGCATGTCGGCTGCTATAAACATTTATTTTTAATCAAAAGAAACCCTCACTATAACTATCTTCTAAAAGGGCTTTCCCTGCCTTAAACTAATACTAAAGGACCTGTCAGAAGGTCCATCAAAATCAAACCCACCGTCCTGTGGCACAACCTACTTCTATCCCCTACACTACAAATAAAGAACTCTCTATCCACCCTTGTGGCCCCTCCGGGTCTCTTGTACCTCACATTGCCTTGTTTGGGACTTCGGTACGGCACCTGGGCTTCCTGGGACTGAGGTCCGGCTCTTCAGCTCTTCAGTCTTCTCACTGCTTCTGCAGCACTGCGGTGGCACGCGCTCTGCTGCACTGCTTGGCTCTCCTTTCTTGTTTCGTGCTCAGGCCCACTGCAGCTGGGCCCACGGAGAACTCCCTCTGTACTTCACCAGCCTCCGCCACTTTTCTGTTCTGCCAACAGGATTTGAAACTCCTGCAGATGATTTCCACACCTATTGCCTCTTCCAGTTCAGTTTGACCATTTCATTAGTCCATTGTTTGTTCTTCTACATTGTTGCCAGTTCAGCCCTGGCAGATTGTCAAAGTCCTTTGTTTCTTTTGACAACTTGATCTTCGGGCCACCTCGTACGAGTACTAGTACTGTCAGTTCTTCATATCTTCTGTGCTCTTCTTTGTCGTACTACGTTCTGCTTTGGCTGTATCCCATGTACTACAAGAATACATTTTTCTACTGTCAAGGATATGGCTTGAAATTTAGGCGCCGGTATGGAATGTTGGGGTGTGACATTACTCAATGGGCTGTACCCTAGATGATCGTCCTTGTTCCCACAGGGGGAAGTCCCTCCCCATGAGGTCATTCCGCATTAAACCATGCATAGGGGACGCTTTGTTAGTGGCTGCACAGTGTTGTCCGATATAATCAGTAAATGTTCAGACAGTCATTCATGTGTTTGCAAATAATTTCAAAGAAGTTTCAACTAAAACATAGTTAAGTCTTAGAACAGACTATTCCTTTAGTTTTCAATATGCTTATTCAAACATACAAACATACGATAAATTGTAATTATAGATCATTACATTGTGTTCAACATTCATTGTTTGAAATAAAAATAAATTCTGTTATACATTCAAAAACCGAGATTTTTCAAAATAACATGAAGGATTCTATCTTTCACTCAAATGTTTCAAGGGTTATCTGATATCTTGATAGGTTTTTGTGTTAGTGTTCTATTTAGGTTGATTCTTCCTTGAGAAGACAACTCCTACCTCTCATTACACATTTCGGGCTTCACTGAGCCCTTCTTCAGATGTAGATAACAGATTTTTCAATGATTCATCTAAGAAGTTTTAAAAAATGTTTTTCTGTTACTTTATGTACTTTTCTCTCATTTTATCAATGTTCCTGTCGGTTTTCTCAGCATTTAACAGTCACCAACCTCGGGATGTGTGCCAAATCAATGACACATGGTTCTGAGTTCTGGGAGATTCCGTCTCACTTATATATCTTGTGCGCTCACTTTCGGTTTCACCCCGTGTCCATTCTGTAACAGAAGGACACTCTTAAATAAAGAGAAGTCTAAGACTAACTACATGTTGAAGTAAGTGGTTATTTGTTATTGTGACATAATGTGGGACCAGTCGCTTAATTAGCACTGGGTCCCACAATTATGTCATTCAACCCTTTGGGTGAGGTACAGTTCTTGCGATTCCACTAAATAAACAAAAACACTAACTGCATTGAAATGTCATGCGCATTCATGAGAAATGGTGGATGCAAGCTGTTGTTCAATAGTAAACATTCAGTTTCAGTATGGGCCAGTATTGGTAATACTGTAAGAATATATGGGTATCTTAGTAAATCCCTTCATAGTACGAGTTATGATGCGCTAACTCAGCTGTAATTGCCTATGTTCTTACCTGCATCAAACAAGCTGGTTTCAGTGTCAGACTTCTGTCTTTTTTTGGCATCTATTTCCCCTAGCGTTCGCCACTCTGAGTTGCTAAGCGACTCACGCTGTGGTTTCACACAGATTGTTTCAGTTCACTATCGATTAGTGTTCATGCCCCTGTGGAGACATATGTGTATCTATATGAGTCGGGTGATGGATTTGATCCCTAGTATCCCTCTAAATTCGGATCATCAATGATCTTACCTGCGATATCCACGCAGTATTCTAATGCTGGGTTCTGTCTCTCCTGGCATCTGGTTCGTTCTCTGGTCACTGTATCAGCGTTGCCTAGCGACTGGTAGACTAGTCTGTCTTATATAAGCTCTGAGCAGTGTTTCCTTGTCCCTATTGCTCCGCCATCTTGGGTGTATTATTCACTTTGTTTAAATAGATACAGGCTCAAGGTACCATTTCATTTTATCTGTTATGGTGATATTCGAAAGATGTTCCATATGCCTATCTGCCTAAATCTGCTATATTAATGTATCCACCTAATTGCTATCATCCATTATTTGTGTGGTATGCTATATATGGATTGTTTGCTCATGGCATGTGTTCTTAGATACCCGATCATCTCCTGCATCAAATGGATAACCAATTTCTAATTAACTATAATTCTTTTCATATACAGTATGTAGGTTGTTAATAAGGGACATTTATTGTTTTATTCAGCTAATCATAATCAATGAAACTTTTTTATCACCAGTACAAAATACGGTACTTGATGCATTTCAGAAAATGGTACTAAACGATTTAAAAAAGATCAAGTTTCATTCGAGAAGTAAATCTAATCTAAAAAATTTAGAGAAACAATTCTTAGATAGACTGTGGCTAAATCCAGATCTGATTATAAAACCTTCTGATATGGGTGGTGCACTAGTTATATTAGAAACCATCAAATATAAAAATGAAGTAGAGCACCAATTGAGTGACCAAGTTACATACTTAGAGATATTCATGGATCCAACAGAACAAATACAAGAAATAATCAAAAAGACCTGAGATGACTCAGAAAATGAAGAGATAATAACATACAAAACTAAAATGTTTCTCAATAACCCACACCCAATAACATCAGTAATCTACATTCTACCATCAATCCGTAAAAGTCTCGAAGATCCACCAAGACGGCACATTATTGCAGCAAACAATAGTCTCCTGGAACCACTGGCCCAATACATAGATCAGGTTATTCAACAGTTGACACAGAAATCTACGACCTACATTAAGGACACCAATCACTTTCTCAAGGGGCTTGAATCAATAACTTTTGATGAGAACAGAGATATCATGTTCACAATGGATGCCACAAGTCTTTATAATAACATAACCCACCATGCTGGATTAGAAGCTTGGAATGGCTCCTACTGAACACGGAATAAGTGGTGAAAGGTGACCACCTTTTTATACTTTATACTGGATATAGTATTGAAAAACAATTGTTTTATGTTTAAAGATCGCTATTTTATACAGATTGCTGGAACATCTATGGGGGCCGCAATGGCACTGAGTTACACAAATACCTATATGTCATATCTGGAGGAAACTCAAATCCTAACAAATCCAAGATGGAGGAACAAACTTAAATGTCTGGTGAGATTCATAGATGACTTATTTGGTGTCTGGAGTGGCACTGAGGAAGAACTTGAAGATTTCTTTAAATTTATGAACACCATAGCAGTAATGATCAAGTTTCCACATAAAATCAGTAGAACGTCGATAGAATTTCTAGACGTGTTGATATATCTAGAATCCAATAAACGTGAGACCGCCGTTTTTACAAAACCAACTGACAGGAACAGTTTGTTGCTAGCATACAGCTTTCATCCGAGGAAGACCATAGAAAGCATCCCATTGAGTCAATTTTTATGTTCCCCGGGGACTCGTCAGGGAGACACCGTCAGGTTTCTCACAGCTCCTTCTGGAAACCAGTGAAATGAGGACGAGGATAATGAGACCAATGATAGAGAGATTATAATGGCAGTAAATGATTGACCCCACCTGTATACAATCTCTTTGCGATAGAGGCTACCTGTTACAGATCTGAAAGTAAATCTTATCATTAAGTGTATCTAGCACTCCACTGTTGCCATCACCATCATGGAAAGATGAGTCTAGCCTCTGTGTAGTTAACCCATAATACAAATTGAAAGTGCTGCATTATTTGACACACAATAAAGAACAACCTCATTTTGTCGCATTCACATTTTCTATCAAACTTTGTACCAAATGATGGCAGGGACCAACTTGTGAACCACATATATGCGGTGGTATGTGTTGTGGCATCATGGGCAAACATAAGAAAACCTGAGCAGTTTGGATTTGCATCCCTCCCCATAACTATAGAGAAGCAGCCTACCACCAAATGTCTGCACAGTTACAAACACTGCAGCTGTCTTTGACACCAAGTCCTACACCTAATACACCAGTGATGCAGAGTAGTGATGCCCCATTGTATCAATCCAGTCTTGTGGAATTGTTTGAACCAGGATGAAAATTCGACAGACATCAGCGTAATGCTAAGCTAGTTGTAATGTTGGCAATAGACCTCTTGCCCTACTATTATGTTGAACAATCTGGATTTCAGTGGTGTAGTGTAAATGCTGATCAGTGTTGGTGTTTACTCCCTTGAGGGGGTACCATCATTTTTTGAAGAGTTTATGGATATAGTGGGCATGTTATACAGCTGTCCATTTGCCAAAGCATCAAATTCACCATGCACATGTGGATCAGTGGTTAGAACCTTGACGGCATAGCCATCACAGCACACTAAGTGGCCTTTCCTTTCTCTACCAGCCAAGAGTTGTCATGGAAGGATGCAAGAGGAGAGAAGGTGTATGCAGTTCATCACCAGGAAACGTTGTATATGCAAGGATTTCAGGGTAGAATCCACAGGGTAGTTGACAGCTAGTGGAGGGTAGAGAGGGTGGAGACAATATTTCCAGTGCCTTGTTGTTTGCATTTTGGTTTTGTTGCAGATAATGGATTGTATTTCCTTGCTTACTTACAAACTGGCAAGACGTTTCCTGCTCTGCACATGTCCTTCATCTCATGGTAACAGGCTTTAAAAGCAATTCCCAACCCGTGAAAGAAATGATCATCATAGCCCAGAAAATCAACTCACATTTCAAAACCAAAAACACCCATAGAATTGGACCGAAGGAACAACACACACCACAGTACTATAGATATAAGAAGAATATATTTAAATCTTTAGGGCACCTGGCTAGGTCCCGATTTACCCAGGTGGGTATACGTATAATAAACAGAGATAATCGGGATGGGGAGATCCAAAACCAGAGACAAGTAGGTGCTAAACGTGTGTGTTTATTGTATAATCACACAAAAAGTGGTACGTGACTGCACAATTTATTTTACATTACTTCCGATAAGCACGAAAGGTGTTTTAGAGAGGACGGACAGAGTGGGTCCCGATTATCTCTGTTTATTATACGTATACCCACCTGGGTAAATCGGGACCTAGCCAGGTGCCCTAAAGATTTAAATATATTGAGCACAACCCGCGGTTGAAGGGCTACTCATCAAACATAGGAGCAGTCACCAGGACATCCTCCTATCTCCAACAAATATGGACAAAGTTAATATCGTGTCCTACACTGAAGAATATTTTCAGAAATTAATGGGCATAACCACCACTTTAGGCTCCGAAGGTGGACCCATCGCCCAAGGCGCCAACAGAGATGAATTAGATACCATCTTACAGAAAAAGAAAAAACTTGTAAGAACAGAAATGCATGGTACTTTCATGCTAGAATACCTGAAAGCGGGAATCATCCCCGAAGGCCTACAAGTGAAGAATATCCCCAGGGTATTCACTGACAATCCGAAATTCAAAGTGAACTTTAGCGGCGTGGGCAACAAATGTAGCCGTGACTGGATAATCCTTATAATCGACACTGCCCAGGAAGAATGCAAAAAACAGGGAGAAGACCTTGCCACCCTGGAAAAGAAATTTACAGATGACAGAACCATCAATGACGCACAACAAAAACTACAAAAATTAGAAGAAGAAGTGATTAAATTTAATCAACTAACAGTGGAACGCAAAGTACAGAAATTCAGGAAAGATCTCAACCACTACGCAGAGGAAAAAACCTATCCCTATCTCAAAGAAACATACTACGAGGAACTCCAGCAACAACAGAAAACTAACTACAATAGACGGAACCGGGTAGTCAACTTTTCAGGTAGCTCGGGATCCTCAGGCGGGAGTACCCCAGGCTCCCCCGGTACCAACGGGAATCAAAACCAACCACCACAACATCCGTTTTTTCAGAGAGGGGGCCAACGAGGCCGCCCGAGAAGGCGCACTCAACAAACCGGACAATACATGAGGACACGCCAGTGGTACTCGAACCAGCCCTAGAGACAATTCCCATTTTTAACCTGTCCTCCAGGCCTTTAGCTCAAGCTGAACAGACACTCCTCGAGAGGGGCCTTTCCTTTGTTCCAGCTACCAAAGCAGACCCCTTCAACACGGAAGCAGAACTAAGAAGGTTTTTCCGGACCCTCAGGTTGAAATACTTTTTCGAGATACACATACCCAGCAAACAAGATTCCATCAACCAGATACCAGAGAGGACTAAAGACAACATCACGGGGTTCAAACCCAAATCCACCTTCTTACCACCCCCTCACACGATCCCGAGTGAGTTTGAGACTTTTGAGAAGATCGTCATGAAAACAATCACCGACGGGATAAGACAAAAAAACTTTTATCAAGACAACCTGCTACCAACGGAGCGACAGTCCCTGAAGGACCTCCACCAGGATACCACCATCACTATAAAACCAGCAGACAAAGGAGGCGGCATTGTGATCATGAACACCGCAGATTACAATCAGGAATGCTTGCGACTCCTCAGCGACAGAACCTCATATAAAATGTTAAACAGGGACCCCACACAACGACTGCAAGAAGAGATCATCAACCTCACCAAGCATGCCGAAGACCAGGGGTGGATTTGTCAAGAAGAAAGGATCTTTCTCAACAAAACTCACCCGAGGGCTCCGGCCTTCTACATTCTACCCAAAATCCACAAGCACCCCACCAAACCACCGGGCAGACCCATTGTCTCCGCCTGTGATTCACTGTTGGAACCCCTCTCTCTATATACAGATTTTTTTATGAAGCCGTTCGTAGATAAAATGGCATCTTACCTCAAAGACAGTACCGAAACCATCAAGATTTTGGACTCCATACATCTGACTGCCCAGTCCATTTTGGTCACCATGGACGTTGAGGCACTGTATACCTCCATCCCACAAACAGAGGGCCTACAAGCCTTGGCGACTTGCCTTGAAAAACGAGCCAACACTTCTACCATACCTACTAACTTTTTGGTGGAGTGCATTCGGATCGCCATGGGTGAGAATTTCTTTCTATTCGGCCATCAAATGTACCAACAAATTAAAGGAGTGAGCATGGGCGCCACTTTTGCCCCGGACGTCGCCAATCTGTACATGGCACAATACGAAGAAGATCACATCTACTCTGACAACAATCCTCACAGACCAAACATCAAGGTCTGGCGTCGATACATCGATGACATTTTACTCATTTGGGAAGGAAGCTCTGAAGAACTACTAGCTTTCCACCAATGGCTCAATGCACGGAACGATTACATCAAGTTCACCATTGAATGGGACTACCAAGAGATCAATTTCCTCGACCTACACATTTACCGGTCCGGAGATGCGCTGAAGACGGAACTCTTCAGAAAACCTACCGACAGGAACACCCTTCTCCACTTCACCAGTTACCATCCACAAGGTTTAAAATACAATCTCCCCTACGGTCAGTTTCTGCGTATCCGGAGAAACTGCTCTGACAAAGAAAGATTCAACTACCATGCACAACAACTGCAAACACGTCTTGGAGAGAGAGGATACCCCAGGAAGTCCATCAAGACAGCCAAGAAAAGAGCGGCCAACACCGACCGCTCCCTCTGCTTAACCACTAAAGAAAGACTCCCTAACGATAGAACTGTCTGCGTCACCACGTACAACCCAGTCAGTAACCTCATCAAAAATACCATCAACAAACACTGGCATCTGGTAAAAAATGAAGGTACCCTGGCGAAGAAACCACTGTTCGCCTTCAAGAAAAACAGAAATCTTAGAGACTCATTAGTCCACACCTTCCTAGAACCCACCAAACCAGTCACCACGCTGTGGAATCTTCCACCAGTGGTGGGTCACTTCAGCTGTGGACATTGCGTCGCCTGTCGTTTTACCACGAACAGCAAAACATTCATCCATAAGAACCTAGTATGGAAACAGAACAGTCACACCAACTGCGAAAGTAAGCACGTGATCTACGCTATCAAGTGTCCCTGCGACCTGATTTACATCGGCAAAACCATCAGACCAGTCAAACAAAGGATCAACGAACACAGATCCTGCATCAAAAACAAAGTTGAGGACAAACCTCTGGTCGAACACTTTAGCCAGAAGAAACATACCCATGAAGAATTCACGTGGACCGTGATCCAACAACTTCAGCCTCAAAGACGAGGAGGCGACATCAACATTGCCCTCACTAGACTCGAGCAAAAGTGGGTCCACAGATTGAACTCCGTCCAAGACGGCCTCAATATAACCGTTGAATGGAAACATTTTTAGAACTGCCATTAGCCATCAGTCACCGAGGTCCCCTCTCTGGCAACGGACTAGTGTCCATTACACTAGATTGATCTAAATGTGTACATTTTACACCTATGTTTTTTCTACCTTGAGAATTGCTTGTGCACTGTTACCATCCCTCTGTGCATCTTCGAGATATAATGGTTTCTCCTTGTGATGATTATTGCACACCAGAGTCATTGTGTTGTACCATCCACAGTGTTTTGCGGTAACTATGCCATCACATGACCGTCTCAGCCTCCATGTGGCATGCCCGTCTTACTGTGCGAACTTCCTACTGCCGATGTCCTTCCTGCCCCCACTGGACTACATTACCCAACATCACACACGTAGTACCGCCTTTCCATTGGAACACGGCGCACAGCCGTTGGATTGGCCCAAGCAGACTGCCGCCCCGGGACCGCGGGATCCCATTCGTCTGCCTTTAGCCACAGGCTGCTATTTATACTGTCCTCCACGGCACCCTCGGTGTCCGACTCATCCGGCTCCCACCAGTCTACGTCCAGCACGGCAGCGTACCACCCAGACCACAGTAAGTCCCCCCACCCAAACGCGGGCTAGCCCATGTTTCCCGAAACACTCGACTCACACAGGTTACCAAAACCTTTTCAATTTTCCTTCTAGACTTGGGTATATTTACGCCCCACTCCTGCTTCGTGAGACTCTTGACCACGTTGGCTCGAAGGCAATCATAGCCTTCCACCTTGTGCCATACACCGCACCGGTCAACCCGCACTCCTCGCGGCTTCCCCGACAGCACCCACCTGCTCCCCTCCGGCGGCAGGTAAGCTGTGTTTTTTAAGATACTCCATATGGTGTATCACTTGGGCATTTATTCGGCCCGTATTAAATACTCTAAGTACTTATTGAATCACCACCCGAGATCCTAATAGCTCTGTTCTACCCACAGACACCACGGACAGCACCACTACTGGTGCCTCTTTCCTGACGAAGGCCAGCACAAAGACGGCGACTTCCCAGCCACTTTTTTGGCCGAAACACACCCTGTGTCACCCCCTGTGTCGAACCATTCATCACAACTGCATCACTACCTGTACCTGTTCACTTTCAAGATTGTTGTGTGCACCTTGTGTTTTTGTTCCTCGATATGCGAGGAAACTTGTATTTTCAATGTAATGCTGACCTCGATATTCCAGAGGTTTGCACCCACCTGTGTCACCACTGCGTGACCCACTCTGTCCGTCCTCTCTAAAACACCTTTCGTGCTTATCGGAAGTAATGTAAAATAAATTGTGCAGTCACGTACCACTTTTTGTGTGATTATACAATAAACACACACGTTTAGCACCTACTTGTCTCTGGTTTTGGATCTCCCCATCCCGATATAAGAAGAATGACAACACAACAAACATGTGGGGAGACAATGACAGCAAAAGGCATATAGCATGCAACTGGGTATAAAATGTATTTATATATATTCACTAACAAAAACATTGGTAAAGGGACGTTATGGTTAAGTTGCACTAGCAAAAACCTATGATATTCTATGGAAAAACATTGTTACAGGGACGATATGGCTACAGGTAAAAGCGAAAGCCCCCAGAAATTCTACAGTTATGGTAAGCTAAGCAACCATAACTCATGCCACCAGTGTGCACTGCAAGGACTTACACCCATGACATCAAATATGCCATCACAAATCTCATTCATGACATCACTGATGACATCACATGTGCATTTAGTTTTAATAGGACGCCTCCACAAGGGATTGTTATTGTAATGGTGGCAGAATACTATCAGAGATTATTGGAAGAACTATTATGCCACCATTAATGGTGGCACCCGTTGGGATGTCCACCTGGCCCCCTTCTTCTCCTCTAAGGCCATCATTAATGTCTATGCTAATGGGACCGTCTTGGTCCAAGGTCCTCAGGCCAACCTTCACCTCTTTGATAGACGCTTCCCTCGCCTCATCAACTTCCTTTCCTCTCCCGCTGTCCCCCCTCCTCTGTCCTCGGCTACCTTGCCTCTACCCTCCCTCCCTGCCCCCTCTCGTGCTCCTTCTTCACCTCCTTCTTCTACACCTCTGCAGGGCGTACCTCTGATCTGTACCCCCGCCCCGGAAGTCCTTCAAGGCTGGCAACCTTCTCCACATTGCCACTCTTAACTCTCGCTCTGCCATCAAGCATTCCTCTGATATCTGTCGCCTTCTTGAGGAACTGGACCTTGACGTCCACGGTCTCACTGAGACATGGTTCACAGCCAGCTCTGTCACCAGCTTTGACACACTCCTACCTGACGGTTACAAGATCTTCTCCGTGCCCAGGCCCAACCGTGCAGGTGGGGGTGTTGCCCTTATCTTCCCTGAGTGGATTCCTGCCACTGTCACTCCTACGCAGACCTACTCCTCTTTTGAATGTCTTGTCTGCCGACTCTCTCTCTCTCCTAGCCATTCCCTTACTGTGGCTACTATCTATCGGCCACCTGGTCAAATTTCCTCCTTCCTCTCTGAGTGGGCTGACCTCTCCTCCTCACTCCTGTCCTCAACCACTCAACTCCTCTTTCTTGGTGACTTCAACATCCACCTTGATGCCTCCTGTCCCCCCACTGGACTCTTTCGTGACCTCTGTGACTCTCTCTCACTCTCTATTCTCCCGTCTGGGCCTACTCATTCTGCAGGGCACACTCTTGATGCTCTGATTTCTTCTGACCTTCCCCTCTCTGTCCCTTTCTCCACTCCTCTCTCCTGGAGTGATCACTTTCTCCTAACCTCCCACCTCACCCTCCCTACCCCACAGACAAAGCCACCCTCATCATTGCCACCCACCTTCTCGGTCATCC
Source organism: Ambystoma mexicanum (assembly GCF_040938575.1). NCBI lineage: Eukaryota > Metazoa > Chordata > Amphibia > Caudata > Ambystomatidae > Ambystoma > Ambystoma mexicanum. The sequence goes on from NC_090937.1 coordinate 845,704,693, forward strand.
GACCCATGAAGCGCGTGTCAGTTGAGGCTTTCGCTGCCACCTTCTCGCCCCGCCTCCCCCTTCGGCTGACTCCCACCCTGACACAGCCCTCTCCATGCTCCACTCTGCTATATCTGATACTCTTGATATCCTTGCCCCTGTCATGAGAATCCGCCTGAAGCCCAAAGCCAAATGTAACTCCTGGTATGACTCGGATCTCGTCACCCTAAAACGCAAGTGCAGGGTGGCTGAGAGGAAATGGCGTGCTTCATGTTCATCCTCTGATAAACTGGCCTGCCGCCTGCTCCAAAGGCAATACCGTCTCTCCGTTCTCACCAAAAAGAGAGCCCTTATCCAAGCCCGCATCTCTGCGGCATCCAACAACTCGGCTGAACTCTTTAAAATCTGCAAGGAGCTTGCCAACCCTGCTGCAGTCTCTACCTCTCCTGTCCCCTCCCAGGCCCTCTGCACTGCACTGGCCTCTCACTTCATCTCAAAAACTCAGGACATCCTGTCCTCACTCTCCTCCTATCACCTCCCTCCCTCTCTTCCCGACTCTTCCTCTGGCCCTTCTGCAGCCACCCCTCCTCCCTCCTTCTCTGCCTTTCCACTTTTTTCTGCTGATGAGGTTTCCAGACAAGTCCGATCTATGAAAGTCTCGTCTCAACAGGTTCACCCCTGTTCCTCCAAAACTATCAAGGACCACATCGACTCCCTGGCTCCTGCCCTGGCTGACTTTTGCAACCACTCCTTCGCCTCTGGAGTCTTCCCTTCCCCCCTCAAGCACTCCCTTGTGCACCCTCTTCTTAAGAAACCCTCCTCCGACCCCTCCTGCCCGGCTAACTATCGCCCAATCTCCATCACTCCCTTCCTGGGCAAGCTCCTGGAGAAACTGGCCATCTCCCAGCTTAACCTCCATGCTGAAACTGTTGGTAGTCTCCATGACCATCAATCTGGCTTCAGAGCGGCCAGAAGCACGGAAACTGCTTTCCTGAACATCCGTGAGGACCTGTTCTTGAACCTCGACTCCAACACTCCGTGTGTTCTCATTCTGCTCGATCTCTCTTCTGCCTTTGACACTGTCAACCATGCCATCCTGCTCAACCGTCTCCGTGATGACCTGGGTATCACTGGTCAGGCTCTGGCGTGGCTGACCTCTTTCCTTTCAAATCGACCCTCCCAGGTCCAACTTGGGTCCTTTCTCTCTGACATCTTTTTCTCCACCTGTGGTGTTCCCCAGGGATCTAATCTCTCTCCCTGGCTGTTCAACCAGTATCTGGCACTCCTTTCCCACCGCATCGCCGCTCTCTGCCCCTACTTTCAGTGCTATGCGGACGACACCCAGCTCATTTTCAGGCTACCCTCGGCCTCCTCCTTTCCTTCCCTCATCTCTGACTGTCTGTCTGCCATCCAGGAATGGTGTGCCGCCAATGACCTCTGCCTTAATGCTAGTAAGACTGAGATTCTACTCATCGGCACACCCGCTCCCTCCTTCCCTGTAGCTCTCTGGCCATCCTCGCTTGGCCCTCCTCCTGCTCCTACCTGCAAGGCAAAAAACCTCGGGGTCATCTTCGACTCCACACTCTCCTTCTCTCCTCATATATCTGACATCTCTAAGAAGTCACACTACCAGCTGCACCTCCTCAGAGGTATTCTTCCCTTCCTCTCCTTCCCCCAGAAGCTCACTGTCTCCCGAGCCCTGGTTCTCTCGAAGCTGGACTACTGTAACAGCCTCTATCTTAATCTGCCTGCCTCCACTCTCCACCCCCTGCAACTCATCCAGAACAGAACTGCGAGACTTGTCCTTGGCCTCAAGCCCAGGGACCGTATCTCTCCAGGACTGAAATCTCTACACTGGCTCCCAGTGGCTGCGAGGATTAAGTTCAAAACCCTCTGCATTGTCCACAAGGCCTTCTGGGGCATGGGACCTAAATACCTTCAACTCGCTCTTCCTAAATATCTTCCTTCCCGAGCCCTTCGCTCATCCATCTCCAACTCCCTCAGGGTCAGCCGCTTCTCGAAGCAACGAGTCCGGGGTCGATCTCTCGCCGTGGCAGGGGCCTCCCTCTGGAACAGCCTTCCTGCCTCCCTGAAACTTGAGGAGAACCATCTCCGGTTCCGGAAGCACCTCAAAACCTTCCTCTTTGCTTCTGCTTTCTCTCTCCCTCTCCCCTGCTAAAGTCTCGACTGAATCTGCACCGAATCTGCAACTGGGCCACTCTCACCGACCTCGGTCCTGGTCCCAGCCACTCTCCTCTTGCACTGCCTCCCTGGCAACCCCTGCACTGAGGGACTGTCTCTGTATCCCTACAGCCCCCCCTTTCCCAGCACTTGTCTGCACTTACCTTGCACTTGCCACCAGCTGGCCCTATTTATTTACTTATTCTACTTACTTGTACTGCACTTCCCCCTTCCCCTTGCACTTTTCCCTTCCCCCTACCCCTGCACTTGCGCGGTCTGAATGTCACCTGGCCTAGTAGGATCGTTGTCTGTCTTCCCCTTGTTCCCCCCCCTGCCTCGTCGCGCCTCGAAACACTTGTGTATAGGCGCGTTACAAATGCCATATCATATCATATCATATCAAGTAGGTCATGGAGGAATGCACTGCTGTACACACCATTGTATTACATACTTCTTCACTGTACATGAAGGAACCCATGTGCAAACATAGCCGATTGTCTGCACCATGTCTCATGGAAGTGTAACCTTCAAAATCCTTCCATGTTACATAGGGAAATCATGAATGCATGCATTTTAGAGTGTCGGGTACTGTGAAACATGTAAGAAGTAGCTACCATTGCCTTTATAAGTACGTAATTGCACTATTGCACAGAAACCATAAAGACACCACAATACATACAAACATGAGCATATGCAAGGGAATTAAAGTAAGCTAAAAAGGAGCAGTATTTCCAGAAACTGTTCATAACATAACTGATTATCTTCATGCAGAGAAACCAGTGCTGTGTTTTACACTTTCCTCTTCCCCTATATATATATATGTATCATATGATGTGAGTGAACCGTAAGGAAAGCAGTGTAAGAACATGTGAGAAGGGTGCCGTACACAAATATGGAACCTTTTGAATTGTTTGATCCTGACTGTTAGTGAAGAAAAGCACCTGCCCTACTTACGGTAGGGAACAAAACAGAGGGAGCCACACATGTGTGTCATCAATGATGTCATGAGTGAGATTTGCGATGGCATCTTTGATGTCATAGGTGTTAGTCCTTGCAGTGCACACTGGTGGCACGAGTTATGGTTGCTTAGCTTACCATAACTGTCGTATTGAAATTTATTTTTTTCCAGTTTTACCTGTAACCATGATGTCCCTGTAACAAAGTTTTTCTACAGAATTCCATATGTTTTTGCTAATGCAACTTAACCATAACGTCCCTTTAACAATGTTTTTGTTAGTGAATTTCATAGGTTTTTAGTAGGGCACTTTAAGCAGAACGTTGCTCTAGCATAGCGTTTTCTGTAAAGATGATAGGTATTTGGTACGGCAACATAACCATGACGTCCCGTTAACAACGGTTTGTTACTGATTTCTTGGCTGCCATCATGATAAACATGAGTAAAGGGCAGATTGTCTTGTGTATGTATCCATTTGCGCTACCCCTTACTTTTCCGAATAGTGTTGGCTTATTGTACCAATTACAGATGTACATATTACATGTTGTTAAGTGTGTCAGTAGGCTCTCTTTTTGTGTGGTAACAGGTGTGATAAATCTGTGCTGCAGAGTACTGGCCGAGATGACTACAAATGAGCAATAGGGACGTTTCCTAGGGACACTGCACCTGGTTGGTGTATGTGCAATCACACTGCAAGTATCCGTAGGACTCCATTAGTGGCTGCATGGCCGCATCTTCAAATGCACTTTTAAGTAGTTTTGGAAGCGCACGTGTTTCCGTTCCACAGCTAGACCCATGAATAGGTCATCCATTGTATGCTGGTAACAACGCCCCTGTCGCCAGTCCTTACGGATTCATGCAGTAGGCTACCGCATTTAAAGTTCTGCTGCCAACTTCATGGGTGGCTCTGCAAACCTACCAATGTGTGGCTAAAGTACTCCTAACTGTACAAGGGCCACTGGTAAACAAGGAACAGCAACCTGGAGTGTGATGTGGGCGTGTTACATGTCGCATTACTTTGATTTATCTGCTGCTTGTCTTGCCATGACCCGTCAAACAGATGCATTGTGTCTGCACTCAGAAGTGTGATGGAAAGTATCAAAAGGTTGCCTGCTGGCCGTTCAGTTGAAGAAAACATGAAACTGCAGATGGGACAGTTTGTACTAAGTCTGCAAAATGGCAAATCTGGTGCACCTTCCTCACGCACATACTAGTGCATGTAAAGGCAAGTAAGGAAACAACAGAATATGCAGAGCGCAAACAACCTTAGTGGTGGTTAGAAAAGCGCTGTAGCTGCATGGGCCGCACAGAGTAAATGACTTCCTGCTGCACGTAATAAAGATGTGTTTCGCGTTCTTGTAAACATTCTTGTATTCCAAAATGTATGTATATCCGTGAATGCTACCCCTCACACTAATGGCGTAGCATAAAGTGTTTGTACTGCATGTGACGACAACTGAAATGAAAGCACAAGGGACCAGTGGGAAGGCTACCACCCTTCCAACAATTGCGTAGGGTACTTTCATGTACAGAATTTCCCACCCACATCTGCTGCGGGCAACAAGAGGGGCACTCCTGTAGGGCAGTGGAGCTGTCAAACAACCTTTGCAAACCATATGCCGCACTACAGACGCTTACCCGGCAAAGGGCATTGAATTGTGCATGTACTGCAACGCGCTACTGTACAGAGGGAAGGTACTTGGAAGTGCGTGGGAACAGTCCTTACGGGAACATTACAATGACTGGCGGCTATGTAGGTGAGGGCCACCCAATAATTCCATCTCCCGGCACGTCCCATATGAATCCAGGTAGCTGTTTCCCCATCTGTACCAGACCTTTCCTGCCGTTCCTTCTGTGGCGTGTGTGAGAACACCACAATAAATGAAAATTAACTGTGAAAGGGAAAAAAGTCAATAAAGAAAGCACCTTTCACAGATCAACAACAGAATTGCCAATGCACTCATGCAGGGCGGGAGGTGTGGCAGTGTGGAAAACACTGTAGTTGAATGGGTTAGAAAGGGGGTCACTGTACAAAGAGGTTTTTTTACGTGTTGCAAAGCATTTTCAAGAGAGTCACAGCGCAACACTATCTACAAAGAAATCACTACTTTCAAGAAGGGTACCAAGCCAATTTAGATGGGGTGTGCGAAAATTGTGATGGGTGGCACAGTAAGATGAACGTTACAGCTGGGGAAAAGTGTTTGTGCTGTGAAACGTCATAGTTCCATGGGTGAAGTATTCTATGGGCACATGTCGAACAAAGGCACAAACACTCTTCTTTCAATGTACCGCACTGTCTGCATTCACGGACCAGATAGAAAATGACGCTGCAACATCTGTGGCTGCATAATGCGATAGAAACTTATGCAAGAGATCCAAAACAAATGCATGAACTGGGCAAGTGCCTCCTTCATCGCAAACGGCACTTAAGGTTGTGTAACATGCTATGCAATTTTTCCTGCACAATGAAAAACACTAATATCGGGATGATTGCGTGTCACCAAAGTGTCACACAGAGAAACCAAAATCTGGCACTTCATTGTACCTACTCCATAGCACTACACAGGCACATGATAGATTGCAAAATGAGTAGCCACTGCACAGTGTTTTCCATTCACTTTCACTCAATGTATGACGAAATCCCCTAGAACCTGCACCCTGTCCCTCGTGAAACACACAGCCATAACCGCACCCTCTGCATTCCTGTAGACAAATACACTGTGTAGCACAGTCTGTCCGTACACACCAACCCACAAACATTATTACCCAATGCTGTAGCCTTTGCAGGCCCATTTCTATGGCTGTCATCTGCAAAAGGGTGTATGCAACACGTGCCACCCTGCAACTATCGTGATATTTGCATACTTTTACTGCTGGGCCGGTGCAGGAGTGGGGGAATAACTTTCCACCAGGGGAGTGTATTTTGTTAGTTGTGGTGGCTCTTAAAAGAACCTTTGTTTATTTGTATTTATTTTTTTAAAGGTGCTTCCTTAGAAACACTTTGTTTGCGGTTTTCATACGTAAATGTATGTTTTCATCGTCAGCTCACATTCTTACAATAGGGTCTTCACTGCAGTTTAGATTGTTAAACAACATTTCATTGCCACTGTGCAACAAAGACGTGCCATTTGCCTTGAAAATGTATCGCAAACCAATGTTCTCATTCTCACAGGAGAACATCCCAGCAGCACTCAAGAAGTCACACATGCGTCTGTTGATGAGACCCCTTCCGAGATCTGGCTGGTGACAGGAATCATTGGAATACTTCCACACTATTCTCGGGGGTATACATGAGAAAATCACCTTGGCAGTAGGAAAAATGCACTGCACTGCTTTCATCATAATCTTCAGTTGACTTAACACACGGGAACAAGGCATGTAATCCATAAAGAAGGCTCCAAAGTGCACGATCACAATGTGTACAGTTGCTGAAGAGGCCACACGTCGACATTCTACAAGCAGTCCGCCGAAACAGCACGCTTCAACACTACACCACAAAGCGTCCACTCCCTCCAAACCAAAATTGCCAGACAAGTCTTTTTGGAGGGCATACACGCACAGATCTTCCATAAAGTCATCACCCACAACGTAAACCTTGCGTCTTGCCATGTTTGCCAACCACAGTACACAAATTAATGGGGAAAGTGAATGCCTCCCTTGCCTGTGACGCACACCCAGAGCACCTGATTGGCCAAAATCCATAGTCCCATTCCCATTGGCCACCATGGTGAGAGTGTAAAATAGGCCACATGCCTTTCCCCAATGACCGCGAGGGCCATGCCCTGGTGAAGCAGGAGGACTCCTTCTCCCTATTGGTGCTCTTTCCTGTGACGTACACAATGAGCACCTGATTGGCCAAAGGCCATATTCCCATTTCCAATGGGCAGCATGCTGAGAAGCGCAGAATGTGGCACTTGCCTTTTTCCAAGTACTGCATGGGCCGCACCCCAATACAGCAGGAGGAGTCCTTCTTCCTATTGGCGTGCTTTCCAGTGATGCACACCCTGAGCACCACCTCCCATTTCCATAGGCCAGCATGGCGAGAAGCGCTGAATGTGGCACGTGCGGGAACCCAAGTACATCGAGGGCCGGGGCAGAGTGAAGCAGGAGTCCCTCTTCCTATTGCTGCACAGCCTAAGCATGTGATTAGACAATCCCCACAGTTCCATTTTCGTGGCCGCCACTCGTAAAATCCCTGTATGTGGCTTTCGTGCTGCGTGTGGGCGTGGGGGAATAACTTACAACCAGGGTAGGGGGAGTTTGTGGTAAAGGGCGACTCTTAAAAGAGGCAGTTGTTTTTTTTTGTTCGTTAGATGCTTCTACGGAAACACCTTTTTTTGGTTTTTATTAGCTCTTGTGTGTTCTTCTGCTCACATTAGTACAGTAAACTCTTGAACGCATTCTGTAGACGATCAAACAAAACTGCATTACCAATGGGTGACTACAAAATGCAATTTTCTTGGAAAAACTCAGCATTTCCACAACTAATGAGGTAATTGTTGCAGAAGAACATTCCACCAGCGGACAAAGAAGTATACATGCTTCTGTTGATGAGACACCTTCCTGCGTCTGGCTCGGAACAACATTCATGAGCAGTAGGCCATACTCTTCATGATATTATGGATATGATAAAAGCACCTTGGCAGTGGGAAAAAAGCATCCTCACAACATTCAGTAATCTCCTCAGTCTACGGAAAAAATCTAAGCAAGGCAGGTAACCCATATGCATGCTGCCGTAATGGATGACGATAACATGTACTACTGGAAAAGTGGCGAGGTCTTTGCAAAGTGCATGCATATCGGCGAAATGGCACTCATACACAGTGTTCCACGATGCGTCCACTCCTTCCAAACCGAAATTGCTGTCAAAGTGTCTTTGCAGGACATAGTTGTGCAGATGTATGACAAAGGGATGTTAATGTTAAAGGATATTTGTACTGCGCACTATCACCACCGGAGTGGTACCCTGGCGCTCTGGTGGCTCTGAAAGAGGAGGGGAGGTTGAGTTAGTGGGAGGAGGCAGGAAAAGTGCAAGGGAGCAGTGATGTGCTGTTGGCGGCCTCAGCCCGATGGGTCCGTTGGCTGGGCCTGGGGTGTTTGCGGCCGGTAGTCGTCGTGTAATGTTGTGCAAGACTATGCGTGTTTTTTTTTTGTTGTTGCAATGTAGTGAAGTTTGTGCGGTTTGTTGTGCTGTAGATTTTGGTTGTGTTTGGTTTGGAGTTTGAGAGGTGTATGCAGAAAGGGAAATTATTAGTGGGGTTGGTTAGTTTGCGTCTCTATGCTGAATTCAGGCGCGCGGCTTGCGCAGTCTCCCCTGGTCCTGATCTGGGTCCGACTGGCATGCAAGGTTCTTACTCCTCTGGCCCCCACCTCTAACATGCTCTCTCATAGCTCCCCTTATCCTTCCTTCATACTCCTGTGGCCAGTGCACCTGCCAATGTCAACCTCTCAGGTAGAGTGGTGATTGCCAATATCTCGACAATTCCACACCACTGGAATCACCATGGGATCACGTACAGTCAACACAATGCATTTCGCCATGTCAGCCACCCTCAGTACGCAGAGTATAATTGGGGTTTCCTGTTTTAGGGGTTTATTTTTTTTACTTCTGGGGGTGTTTTTCCAGTGTTTTCCAAAAATGTCAGAATCTGTGTTTTTCAGTGTTTTCTCATGTGCCCACTTTGAAAAATCACGGATAACAGTTTTTTTCATTGTGTGCATAATGGTTAGATCCAAGTGTAAAATGTGAACTGACTGATAATGGCCCATTGCTGTCGACACAAATCCAGGTTTCATTGATCCAATGTCCAATGTGAATATGAATAAAGTAACTGGGATAGTTGTAGACTGATCAACTCTTCTGCTGATTGCGCCAACTGAGTTGGTAAAAGGCACACCTGTTCGTATAATTAACCTGGGTAGAATGCCAGCTTTCGGAGTACCGAGCCAGGACAACGACAATCCTAAAAGGCCTGAACTGGGCCACCCTCTACAATGAGTACCTTTTAAGCTCACAATAGTTTCACAACTCTGAGCCAGTGATTTACCCTAAATGGGAGATGTGTGCTTTGTGGAAGGGTTTCTGTAATGTAAAGGGTCCAGGGAAAGGCTCTGCAGGACGGGGGTGAAAAATATACCCCTTCCTGAAAACGGGCAGCAGCCTGTAATGTGCGGTTTGCAATGTTCCAGCAACCAGGAAGTATCTAATATCTGTTTTCTTGGAAGGTCTGATTCAGTAGTGGGTGGAAGGTGAACAGCCCCCACTAGAGGAGGAAATGAAAAAACAAAATCAAGTCTATTCTGGTCACCTAATCCACACCTATACTACCTGATTGCCTAATCCCCACACTGCCATGGCAATTGGGCAAGGAGGTGTAAAGGGAAAGTTTTGGCTTTTGCGCCTCCCAAAGTAGTGCCAGGGCTGCACCCATGTAAAGCTGCAGTAGTCCTTCTTCCCCTTACACTATCTTCTCTGCAGCTCTACCTCACTTCATTGGTTTACACGTAAATAGGCACACACGCATCCACCCATCACATCGAAGCTGCCATCATCCAACACTATCACTCCTGTACAATACTTGAAATGTACTGTTACACATTTACAGTACAAATGTTGTGCCATAACAAAGCACGTCCACTACAAAGTTTAATGAAAGTATGCACAATTTCTCCATCCGCATACATCCACATAGCCAAACAGGATGTGGCACTTGTAATCCAGAAAGTACCGCATAATGCACTAACTTTTCGTGATAGTGGGGGATAAACAATATCAAACTGTAAAGGGTATTCAGTCTTCCATCGTAAATGTATAAAGGTTTTTCCTTTTTTTTTTATGTGCGTGCAAGCAACTTTTTTTGTATTTTCTCTTTATATGCATTTCTGTTTTCCTCTTGTCACATTTTTACCACATTCAGGTCAATGTTTCTTGCACAGTGTAAAAGAAAATGGCATTGGTAATGGCGCTCAAATAAATGACATTTCTACGGAACCACTGCAACCTCATGATCTCATAGTGGATGGAGAAAATGCCAGCAGTGTGCAGTGCATAAACTCACGCATAATTCTGTTTATAGCACACCTTCTGAACCTCTGGCTGGGGACAAATTACACCTTCATGTACCCATTCTCCTCTTGGTGTTATGCATGAGAATGCAACCTTGGCAGTAGGAAAAATATCCATCACTGCGGTTAGCAACCTCTTCAGCTGATGGATTAATTGTCCACATAACATGTAACCCAAATGTAGACTTCCAGAGTGCACCACGACAAAGTCAACATTCGTGACAGACGCCACATATCTGCAAAGGTGAACCATCCGCCAAAACTGCAGTCACCCTGACAGGCCCAGAAAGCATCCACTCCTTCCAACCCGAAATTACCAGCAATGCCTCATTGCACACAACACCTGTGCAGATGGCGCACAAAGGTATCACTGAGGATAAGCACTTTGTGTCTCTCCATCTCGACCACCCTCACAGCACAGTATTGGGACAAAATGGTACTGCTCCTTCCTATGAACCACACCCTAAACTCCTAATTGCCTATTTCCCACAATTCCATTTCCCTTCCCACCCTGCTCATAATGTCAGGATATGCATGTGCGCTTTCCCATCTACAGTGAGGGCCACGGCCAGGTAAAGCTCAGACAATACTTCTTCTCTTTGCACAGTCACTTTTTCTAGCACTCCCCCATTGGGGGCTGTCACATTTTCAAACATGCATGCAGCAATTACATACAAAACCTCTGCATTGCACACTTTAATTTCTATACACCACTCCATATTTACTGTTAAACACGCTCAGTACACATTCCGTTTCCTTGCAAAGCCCCTCCACCAGAAGCATCTGCTAAAGAATGCACGATTGCAGCATCCACAAAGATCCTAAAACGCACCCTGCACACCTTTGGCCATGCACACAACATTGCAGCCCTTTCCACACCCACCACAACACTATACATCCAAGCAAATGACCATGAGGGCACCTAAAATTATGCACAAACGTAACATACGTAGTGGCACTTCTACCCAACTCCCACACACCATAGAACACCCATTCACAAAAACATGTCACACTTAGCAGAATCCACAAACATACCACAGCCTGCACCACCCCTATGCACTACCATTCACAAAGTATTGTGTCACTGGCAACCTATACACAACAGCCTCACAATATTGGGCCTACTACAATAAATCTGCATACAGCAGAGCAACCAACCACATATAAGCTGCACTTCAACCATACTCACTTCCATACTCATATTACGTACACACTACACCCTGTGGCCGCACTGTACAACTTCTCACTGCACCATCTCCTGCCGCATACCAAATACTGTAGCAAGTTGCAACTATCACCACAACCATGGAATGCACAATACACGCTTTGCAACTCACTTGTGGTGCTATGGCACATCGACAATGTGCTCCACACCCATTCTCCAAAGTACACCACCCTGTGTCTCATGCACTGTCAACCCTCCATTGCTCCAGTGGGTGTGCTCCTTGTACACATTCCCTGCACCGTAATGCAATCATGCATGTCAGCATGTCATCAACTACCACTATGCACATACACACCACTGGCACCAGCACTCCTAACCAACCTCCACACTGCAATGGACATGCACAGCGTTACATGCAACAGTTATCATAATGTATAAACATTACATTGTCTCCGGCACCCCTACGCCCTTTCACTCACATACTATTGTCTTACCCAATTCCACTCAGAAGGTATTGTCTCACTGCCAACGTAACCACAACATGTTTACAACATTGCCCATACTGCAAGCCTTTTGCACACAGCACACTATCTAAGCACATATAAGCTGCCCTTCTAGCATACCCTCTACCATACTGACAGTATGCAAACACTGCACCCAGTGCCCACACTGCGTGACTTTTCACTGCAGCATCTCCAACCACAGCGCACCACCATTGAGCTATGCAGCAACACATTGTAACAGTTACCATAATGCACAAACAAAACACTCTCTCCTGCATCCCTGTGCACTTTCAATCACATACTATGGGCGTACCAACTTACATTCACAAAGTATTGTGCCACTGCCAACCTACCCACATTATGTTTGCAACACTGGACTATAACTGCTGAAATGTGCTCCACAACCATTCCTTACATGTCACCACCCTCTAACCGATGCACATTCAAAAATGCATTACTGCTGTGGAGTCCTCAAGGCCTAGGCTCTTGAGTGCATGGCCTACGACCTATGGCCTTTAGCCATGCACCCAATAGTCTAGCCCTTGAACACAACCACAGCAACGTAATGCCACCATGCATGTCACCATGTCAGCAGCTACGACAATCCACATACACACCACTGCCACCAGCACTCTACCCAAACCTGTACACCCCCATGGCGGTATGCAGCAACAAATTGCAACAGTTAACATATCGCCCATGTGGGCAGCTAACATTATGCCCAAACATAACATACGTAGGTAGCGTTACTTCACCCTGATGCCCCCACACCATAAAACACCCATTCACGAAAACAGGTCGCAATTACCAGAATCCACAAACACACCACAGCCTCCACCACCCCTAGCCACAGCCATTTGCAAAGTATTGTGTCACTAACCACAGCATTTTCACAACATTGGGCCTACTTCAACAAATCTGCACACAGCGTAGGCCTTGAACACACCCAGAGCAACGTAATGCCACCATGCATGTCACCATGTAACCAACCACAACCATCCACATACACGCCACTGCCACCAGCACGCCTACCCAACCTGTGCACTGCCATGCAGCTATGCAGCAACAAATAGCAGCAGTTAACATAAGGTACAAAGTAAACACTCGCTCCTGCACCCCTGTGCACTTTCGTTCAATTACTATGGGCATACCTGTCAGATACCGAGGCTTCCTCCCCCAACTCCTCACCTGTTTCTTCCGGAATGGGTTCTGTAAGAGTAGCCTCTGATCTCTTCTGATCCCTCTTCCTTGTGGGAGTCTTGTCCTTTGGTGCTCGGGCCTTTTTATCGTACAGATAGGGTCTGTCCCCTCTGGAGGCCACCTTGGCAGAGATAATCCCTGACCGCGGGGATCCCCAGGGGGCCAGTCCTAGATTCAGGGAAAAAGCACTAAGGCAGAAAAACCCTGTTCCCAATTGGGTTCTGCTGGGCAGCAATAGAACTCCTCTCTTCTCGTTATGAAAGTTCCATTTGCAGCAGGCAAGGAAGTCCGTTAGACTTGAGAACAAACTCCCCCGCTGATGAATGCTCAGTGTATCCAGGAGAAGTGGAATATTTAAACAGGAGATATAAGAAGGCTACTAGAGCCAGAGGTTTAGACTAAACAGAATAACAGAGAAAAGTACTAGAAAAGGTAAGTAGGTAAAGAATGAGAGAACCCATTCAGAGCAGACCGCGAAGACGAGCAGTTAGGAGGAAAGGAAGAAGTACTGTGAAAGAAACCCACTCACCAGTTAAGAAATGCTCCTTAAGGTCTTTAGTGAGCAAGGCTTCGCTCGCTAAAACAGAGTGACGGCGCCGGTAGCAGTATACCCCCGGTACCTAAAAGAAATGAAAAGACCAATAGTGCTCAAACGAATGTAGGCAAGAGTAAAGTAAGCACGGCACGGCCCAGAGCAAGCCGATAACGCGTATAGTGCAGTTGAATTTTGGGCAGAAGATTACAGAAAGGGATCACACAGTAGGCGAAAGTAGGAAGCCGGAACGGATGAATTTCACGAGAGAATCTCCACACGAACCGAGCGCTGGTAAACAGATACAACGCGTCGGCTTGTGGGAGGAGCCAGCCTATAAAGGGTCGGCGGCCATCTTGGGTGAGGACTGGAGCGTGATTGATCGGCGGCCATCTTGGGTGAGGACTGGAGCGTGATCAAAGCTTCCAGCGCTTCCACAGCCTCCAATTCCTGACAGTATACCCCCTCTTTCTCGGGGCACCCCCGGGTTTGCCCGGATGGAGTTGATGGAACTTTTGCACCAGACGCGGGGCGTGTAAATGACCCACAGGTTCCCACGTCCTCTCTGCTACTGGATAATTCTTCCAATGGACCAGATAGTACAACCGCCCTTTGCGGTACTTAGAATCCACCAGATGAGACACCTCGTATTCTTCAGGTGTTGGTTTCACACAGGCTCGTGTACGGTTTACAGGTCTCTTGAAAGGATCCTCCTTATGTTCTTTGAGAAGGGAGACATGAAAGACAGGATGTATCCTTCTGAGGTATTCTGGCATCCTGAGTTTATAAGCAACTGGATTGATTTGTTGTATGATGGAAAATGGCCCAAGGAAACGAGAGGAGAACTTCCCCCTATGAACCCACTTGGGTAGGAATCTGGTGGATAACCAGACTAATTGTCCCACCTTCCAGCTGGGATGGGCTCTCCGACCTTTGTCGGCCCATCTTTTTTGTGAAAGTTGACTTGCTTGGTGTGCCTCCTTAGCGAGTTTGTGAGCTTCTTGCAAGTCCTGTAGAATCGTATCCAGAGTTGGAATTTTGGTTGAAGGCGGACTGAGCCCGGGCAGGTGTTGAGGATGGTAGCCATAGGTACAATAGAAAGGACTCATCTGGATCGAGGTGTGAAGTGAGTTGTTGTAGGCGAATTCCGCTTGCGGGAGGAAGCAATACCATTCTTCCTGCTGGGGACTACAAAAACACCTGAGATACTGCTCTAGATTGGCATTGAGTCTCTCAGTTTGGCCGTTGCTTTGAGGATGGTATCCTGAGGAAAGAGCCTTATGAATTCCGAGAACCTGGCAGAGGGAAGACCAAAATCTTGAGGTAAATTGTGGTCCCCTGTCCGAAACTATGGTCTTAGGTAGACCATGTAGACGGACTATGTCTTGGAGAAATGTTACAGCCATCTCTGAGGCCAAAGGCACTTGCTTGAAGGCGGAGAAATGTGCCAGCTTGCTAAAGGAATCGACCGTCACCATGATTGTGGTCATTCCGTATGAAGGAGGCAGATCCACAATAAAGTCAGTGGATAAGTGTTCCCATGGGCGATCCGGTAAGGAGTGTTGGTGTAATAACCCCAGAGGTTTTCCTGTTTGGTGTTTGTTGGAAGCACATATTGAACAAGTAGAGACATACTGACCTACGTCCCTTCGTAGGGTAGGCCACCAGAATCCTCTCCGGACCAGATCAAAGGTCTTCCTAATACCAGAATGCCCTGTCAGGGGGGGTGTCATGACACCAA